>NC_090989.1:199971342-200596342 GCF_041146395.1 Eulemur rufifrons | reverse complement strand
TCACTAGTATTTACAGAGATCAAACAATCTCTGTTTAAATAACAAACATTGCTTTGGGAGGCCAAGGCGGGAAGATCGCTTGAGCCTAGGAGTTTGAGACCGCTTGGGCAACACAGCAAGACCCCATCTCTACAAAAAATAAGAAAAGAAAATTAGCCAGGCGTGGTGTTGTGCGCCTGCAATCCCAGCTACTCGTGAGGCTGAGCGAGGAGGATGGCTTGAGCTCAGGAATTCAAGGGTACAGTGAGCTATGATTGCGCTGCACTCCAGCCTGGGCGACAGAGCAAGACCCTGTCTCTAAAACAAAACAAAACAAAAATTTAAAAATTAAATAAAGAAATGAAGAACCTCCATGTAGCTTCTTTAATTTGGGACTGGATTACCTCTACTTGTCCCAGCACCCAGGCAGCCCCGTCTGGTAGCTAAGCAGATGTTAGCGCCACTACAATGCCCTGCTGCCCTGTCCTGATCCATCGCTTCTTGCCAGGGTGCCGGGTGCTCCCCTCCTCTCCTTCAAATGCATTCTCCTCCCCGCTGCCTGCATGGGTTTCCTTCTGTAACACTCACAAAAAATCAAATCTACATTCTAACATAAATCTGTCCAAGTTGCTCCCTTGCTTAAAATCCTCAAATGGTTCTTGTCATTGAAATTGAAATCCAAATTCCTTACAGTGCCACAGGGGTCGGGGATGAGCTAGGCCTCGCCTGCCTTTGCGGAGCGTCTCCCTGCACCCCACCAGCCCGGCAGCAGGCACGCGCACCAGCTCTCCCAGGCTGTGGGGCTTGCCATAGCTGTTCCCTTTGCCTGAAGTGACTTTCCCACTTTATCAACTTGGAAAAATCCTACACACAGGCACCTTCTCCTCTGTGATGTGTGTACAGTGATGGAACCCTGAGAAATGCCCTCTCCAGTGACTAGTGCAGGGCGAGGTGCACATGTGTGTCTATGTCTGGGTAAAGATCTAGAGGCAGACGGCAAGATGCACTGACATGCCCAAGCCTGGGATGAGAAGCTGCGCTGCTGAGCGCACGTGGCACCTGTTTTTAGAAAGCTATTTGCTAATTAGTACCAGATATGATCTTCAAGTCTCTGACAAAGAAGTGTTTTTTTTTTTTTTAACACCTGCAAGTGTTGCAGGGGGGTTAGAAATGGAAGCCCAGGGCGGAAATGCAGGTTAGGTGTACCTGACTGAAGAGGACAAGTGTTCAGGGAGGAAGGATGAGAAACAGGAGCTCGAGGAGTCATGAACACTAGGGGACGGCTAAATTCAGGGGAGAGGAAGCGGCGATCTAGGGCGAAGTCAGGGCGGGAGGACAGGACTGGCAGGGCCGCTGTGTCAGGCAGCTGGTGGCCTGCACGGGCCCGGGATGGCGCCTGAGAGAGCATGCCCGGCGGAGAGGGGGAGACAGGCCCGATGCAGCAAGATGGGAGGGTGGGAGCCAGGAAACCCAGGCGGTGAATGCGAGCCCCTCACTCAAGAAGCAACGCGGAAGAAAACTCAGTTCCCTTCCCGGCTGACGAGAACATCCGAAACAGCCGGGTGCACAGCAGGAGACCTCTGACTTACGGCTCCACTCTTGAGACAGGTGCGACGCCCAAAGCTCAGGGTCTCCTGGTCCTCGCTCACAGGAGCCGGGCTGTGCCAAAGCCAGAGGCCAAAGTGACTGGAGGCAGCTCCCAAGCCCTCTGCCCAAACCCAGCACAGCTCACAACTTCCTTGAGATTTAAAAAATAAAAGAAGGGCCCACAGATTCTATGCGGTAAACTCACTGCCTCCACGAAGGAAAAACAGTTAAAAAAAAAAAAAATCAAACCCTTACCCCTCCACCCAGAAATCCTCCTCCTTCCTGGGTAGAATGCAATCCCCTGTTCGCAGAAGAAAGTAAAGGAACACTGTCATGCACTGAGAGTGCGGTCCGGCCAGACATGCTTGGATCAGAATTATAACTTAGAATGAGTCTGTTTTCATTTCATCCTATCCTCCCAGTTGGGATTCTACAATCCACTTTCAGGGCTGGCTTCCTGGGCGGGACCTGTGCAGTCACACATAGGGCTAGCCCTCTGAAGGGCCCCCACAATGCTCTGTGTCACCATCTTGAAATTCTCAATAATTCTTTTTTTGAATGGGTATTTTGTGAGTGAAGACACGGAGCACGCACCTGAAGGAACTCAGGAAATTTCACTCCAAAATATGAGTAGTATAAAGAGTAGTTTGAATTAAAGGCCCTTAGAGATCAACAGGCCTTGGAAGGGGCTTTCCCTCTATCCGCATAAACCAGACGGACCCATCAGAAAGAACAATCGCCTTTCCTTCCCCTCCCTGTTATCTCAATTTATTGCTGGAGAGAAGATCAAGAATGCAACCAGACCCAGCCCACATTATTTTAAATATATTAATAATACTTGTCTCTCAGGTTAATTTAATTTCCAAGAAGAATTATTTACAAGTCAATCTGTTTCCCCATCCATTCATCCTCCGACGTATCTATCTATCCTCCCTAGTCATCATTTACTGCCAGAATAACCTCAATTCCTCCCCTTCCCCTCCCCTCTAACATGGACCCCATTCAGATATTGGGTAACCACTCTGTGATTCTCCCATGTGCATGGTAAATAAATGCGGGGAGTTACTACACTCCCCGCAAAGAGGTTTATTCTCTTTGTTCCAATCAGGTCTCTAAGTGGACTGCGCCAGTTTGCAGGGAGTTAGCTACGCTCCCTGCAAAGAGGTTTTTTTCTTCCGATCATGTCTCTCAGGCAGGGGTCATCGCAAAGGATGAAAAAATAGTACGAAACAGAAGTAAAAAATAAAATAATGGCAATAATAATACACAGAGCCAAAGATACAGTTTATAAAGTAAAGGTTTATGAAAATAGATAAAGGAGGGTATCCGGATGGATATATTTTTACCTGCATAAAATATATCCCCGACTGAAACTCCACACAGGTATTATATAGGGTAGATACAGGCTCCGGTTGCCAAGGGCAATGGGATTTTCATACTAACAGACAGTTTGCTTTAGGATCAAAGTCTCCTAAAAGCTACTACAGATCCTTTAACTAACTCTAACTAGGGGAACAATGAGTTATAAAATCGTCTTGGGGCAAACTTCTAAGTTTTATGATAAGGCTATTACTTTAGCAAAAAACAGAGACATCTTGGCTCCAGTGATTGTGTTCTTGGAGACAGAGAAGATCCCAGAAGTCAACATGGGCTATGCTTTGTGTTAATCACTTCAACCGCATGGTTCTGTCTGGGCCCGGCTTGGGCATTAGCATATCTATCTGATTAGGTCTCATCTCCGGGGGTCCTCGCCTGTCAGCTCTGGCAACCTTTTGGTTCTAAGGGGGAGGCCTGCCTTGTCTTTCAAAACAGGTGAGAACCAAAGGCCCAGTTTACAGCTGTCTCTTTGAAGTGCAGCTTTTACTGACCAACAAGACGCCCTCCTGAGACGAGGCAGCTTTTGAACTAACACATTCATTTTCTCTTTAAGGCAAAGCCTTATTTGACTTCTGAAATCAAATCTTGTCTCCAGAAATACAGGGGGCATTTCTATAACTCAGTATTCTTAGGCTCAACAAATAAATTTGTAATCTCTTTCTCTTATTAATCTGCTTTATTGTGAGTTGATATTTCAGCGAACCTTCTGGGAGTGAAGAGGAAGTTTTCCTTCTTTCCCACACGCATAAGCAGAGCAGACATGTAATGCGCATATCCACTCTTCCTTGCCCCATGTGCATAGTTTGCCCTGTGAGCACAGAATTCCGGTGGGCTCAGGATGCATGAGTTCAGTGATGCTGAAAATACTTAGATTTCTTGCAAGGTAAGCATGCCACCTCTACCACTGAGTAAGAGGAGCACAGACAGCCCCAAGAAACTGCACAAGACATGTTTGAAACAGAACTTGCTTCAAATGCAGAAAGAAGGCAATGGCCTAAGAAACAGAACAACCAAGGCTCCTATCTTACCCCTTCTTACCTGTGCTACTTCTCTGTATTAGCCACGCAAGTGCTCTGAGAATGACAACATGGAGGGAAAGGGGAGGACAGGGCACTCCACAGCTCCCTCCATTGGTGCCTCCTTGCTGGCCAGTCAGCCAAAGGCAGAGGGTAGGTAGGAGGTGTGCATGTTATGAAGTGCATGAGATAAAAGCAGTGGAACTCATTTGGTGCAGCATTTGCACTGTTCTGGAAGAACAAAATATACATACATGCATGAATGAGCTATAAAATGCAATTGCTATTTTATATAAAGATGAATGGTAAAATTCATGCTAAAAATTAATAATTTTGTCTTTACTTATCATGACATAAAATAGCAAATTAAAAATGCCATGATAAGCCGAGAGAGACACTATGGAAGAAATGAGAAAAAAATATGGTAGTACCTTTAATGGCATTTTTATTCGTGTATTTCATAAAGGGACTCACATTTTCATTTTGCTCTTGGCAAATTATGCGTCCAGCCCTGTCCACCATCAGCTTCCTATCAAAGCTACCAAAGAACCTACCCACACTAGGTTCTTTTAGAGATAAGAACATAGAACATTAAAGACAAATCCTCACTCTTGCCACATGAAATGCTGGCCACAAACCCCTATTTGGTCTCTTGACTGTGAATGTAGCTGGACTTGGGTGACCTTCAAAAACTGTCAGATTAAGGTGTTCACTAAAACATCCTTGCACGCAGCATGATCTCTGACTACTTTATGTAGAGCTCCACATTTTCCACTTAGCTTCTGAAAGGTGAGGGCATCTTGAAGATGAGAGTACCTTCAGACCTTATCTTATTACTCAGCTGCAAAGATGGCAGGATGTATTTGAATACCCAAGTGACAACCCAAGAGAGAAGTTGCCCATGACCATTTCTATTTATTAATATAATTTCTTTTCTCTGTTCACTAAAAATACCACTATATGTTTTATCAGCTACATGCTGTTTTTAAATATTAATTTTATTTATTTTTGAATAATACAATAGTTCTATTTTGGATTCTCCAAAAGGCAGATCTGAAGACAAGAATGTGATATAGATGGTCTGTCTGGGAAGTGTTCCTAGGAAGGAGAAGTGAGAGAATGGGAAAGTTCAGACAAGGAAGTTGGAAAAGTCAATACTGCATAGCATCTGGTGTGAACTAAAATAAAATCTTAAGCTCTACAGCTGACTGAATGGACCCCTTCTTGGCCAAGAGGACCCCAGAAATACCCAAAGCTGAGTTGCTGGCCATGAGAAGGGAGGTCAGACACGCCTCTTCATGTCCTCCTCCCTTCTTGGAGATCCTTTGTAACTCATTTGCAGAACCACAGCTATGTGAGGCAAAGCTCGAAGCACACCTGCAGGTCATTAATTTACTTAACAGATTACTTAAGTCCATATCTTAACTTAAAACATTCTTTCATTCTTTAACCAATTAGAAATCAAAGAATTTTAAACTCACTTATAACCTGCAATGCCCACTTCAAGATGTCCTGCCTTTTCAGGCCAAACCAATGTATGCCTTCCACGTTTTGATTTATGACTTTATGTGTAATTCCTGTCTCCCTGAAATGTATAAACCCAAACTATAACCCACTTGCTCAAGGCTTCCTCGGTGTGGCTCTCTGGGCCATGGTAGAACGTATTTAGTTCAGAATAAACCTCTTTAAATTATTTTTCAGAGTTTGAGTTCTTTCCTGTCAACAGTGTTTTGTCCAATGGTGACTTGATTCCTCAGAGACAAGCACAAAACATCCCAGAACTCACCACTGAAGGAAAGGAGGCTGAGGCAATTACATACCGGCTCCAATGGATCATGGATTTGTAACAGAGTAGTCACCCCTCCTCCCATAGATATGGAAGGGAAATATTGACAGTGGGGAATATGTAACAGAGGGAATGGCCTGAAAAAAAAAAAACCAGCAAAAATATTTTCTGTCTCCTTAAGCATGCTCCATTCCATTTTGAGAATCAAAATCTGAATCCCAGCCTCAGACCAGTGGTTGGGTGGAGCAGCGTAAATCTTTTATTATTTGTGCTACAGGAGATGGCTCAGCCCAAACCTGGCAGAGGGAGGTCCTGGGTGGAGGTCATGGGATTGTCTTCACTGGAGATGGGACGATCAGAATCATCAACTGCAGCTGAATACCAATTGCTTGAAGCTGAGAACCCACCTTTTAAAAGCTCTGGATTTCTGCTTATTTTTATTCTGCTTATTTCTGCATTTCAGACAGGAGTCTCCATCTTCCTCTTTTGCTAGCAAAGTAATCAACTTCTCTTTCCTTCCCCTCAATTTGTTCTCATTCTTCTGATGCAGCTTTGAGGACAAGCGCTGAGCTTTCAGGAACAGATTGAGTGGCCTTGGAGGTGTTATATTTCCTGCATTTGGTGGCTAGATTTTTGCACAAGTCAAGCAGTATCCCAAAGAATTTGAGTAGTCTTGGAGCAGAAAGTAGAAAGTTCCATGGCCCACCTTGAGCTAGGAGGCTGTCAGCATGACAGGGAGCCCACCGCAGCTGTGGCTGAAATCAGAGCAGATTGAGAGATGAAATGTAGGACACCAGGAGCATTAGGTACAGCTTCTAAATCATCTATCAGTCAGAGAAAACAACAACAAAGGAAATCAGAAACATTTTCAACTGCACAGTGTAAAAATGTCATAGAACTTGTATAACAGAGCTAAAGCTATATTCACATACATATATTGAAAAGAAGATATGGGAAATCAAGGAGTTTAATGTCTAACCAAGGAAGTTATAAAGAGAAGATCAAATTAAACCAACAGATAGTAGAAGGGAGGAATTAATAAAGAAACAAACAAAAAATAATAAATTAGAAAATAACTACTCACAATTTCATCAAGAAAAAAAAAGAATGCATAAGACCAATATTGGGATTAAAAAATGGGATACTACTAAAGACCCTACATACATTTAAAAGAGAAGAATCTTACACAAAACTTTATATCAATGAGTTTGAAAAAGGTAAAAGTTGACAAGTTCCTAGAAAATCTTAATTACCAAAATTAATAGAATAAACATAGAAACTCTTAATAGTATTGAATCTATGCATGAAAAGTGATCAACAATTTAAAATTTTTATTTTTCTACAAGAAAATAAAATTTCAGGCCTACATGGCTTCACCAGTACATTTATCAAAATTTAAAGTAGAAATTATACCAAATTTACGCAACCTCCCCTAGAGAATAGAAAACAACAGAATGCATCTCTATTTCTTTCAGGAGACCAACTTAACTTGATACCAAATCTGACAAGGACATTACAAGAAAAGAAAATCACAGAACAATCCTCCTCATAAACATAAATGCAAAAATCCTAAACAAAATATTGACAAGCCAAATACACTTATATATAAAAATAATAGACATCATGACAAACTTCAGTTTATTTAAGGCTACAATAATGGTTGAGCATTGCTAATCAAGTCAACATAATTTACTGATGGAATGAAAGATATAAATAATTATAACCATCCTAATAGATGCAGCAAATGCATGTGAAAAAATTCAATACCCATTCATCATTTAAAATTAATCAAAAAATAACCTAGCAGACTAGTAATAGAAAATATTCATAATATGATAAATTATATCTACATGAACCTGCAGCAACCATCAAACTTAATTATGAAAGGTTGAAAGCTTGCTCCTTTGAAATCCAGAAGGGACAAAGATCACTTCAATTTGACATTGTCTTTGAGGCTCTAAACAGTGCAATATGGCAAGAAAAAGAAATAAAATTTATAAGAATTAGAAAAGAAGAAATACATCTGTCATTATTTGTAGACAACATGCTTGGGTATGTAGAAAATACAAGTAAATTTACAAATGAATTATTAGAATTTATAGGTATATTTAGAAAGGATGCTGAATATAAGATCAATAAACAAACATCAATTGCATTACTATGTATTAACAAAAAGTTAGAAACTAAAGTAGTATTTTAAACCATTCTACCCTTGCAAATAGATTCCAATGAAGCAAGATTGCATCACCACAAACTACAAGGCATTAGTCACAATGTCTTACTTAAATAAATGGAGTGCTATATCATGTTCATGGATTTGCAGATTCAATGTATAAAGAGGCCAATCCTCCCACAAATTATTTATAGATTCAACACCATCTAAATTAAAATACCAGCAAGTAATTTTTATAGAAATTGTCAAGCTGATTCTAAAATTTGTATGTATATAAAGTGTCAGGATTAGCCAAGGAAATATTAAATAGTAACAGCAAAGTAGGAAAGCTTCTTCAAATATCAAAATGTATAATAAATCTATATTTATTAAGACAGTATAGAAATTGGCATCCAGAAAACCAAACAGATGAATGGAAGAGACCAGAGGGTACAAAAACATCTACACATATATAAAGACTTGATTTACTATAAAAAATAAAATTGCACTTCATTTACTGATATGTTTTCAGTAAATGTGATGAGCCAAATGGCTATCTGCATTTTAAAAACCTTGATTCCTGCCTCATACCTTTAAAAAAACTCAACTCCAGTTAGATTGTAGTTCTAAAATGAAATGAAAATAATAAAAGTTCTGAAATACAACATAGAAGGATCTCTTCACAATATTGTCATAAAGAAAAATTTTTTAGTGTGATCAAAAGAACAGAACACTCAGGAGTTCGAGAGCAGCCTGAGCAAGAGCGAGACCCCACCTCTACTAAAAATAGAAAGAAATTATATGGACAGCTAAAAATATATATAGAAAAAATTAGCCGGGCATGGTGGCGCATGCCTGTAGTCCCAGCTACTCGGGAGGCTGAGACAGGAGGATCGCTTGAGCTCAGGAGTTTGAGGTTGCTGTGAGCTAGGCTGACGCCACGGCACTCACTCTAGCCTGGGCAACAGAGTGAGACTCTGTCTCAAAAGAACAGAACAATAAACATAAAGGAAAGGATGGGTAAATTGAATTACTTTAAAAATTAAGAAGTTCTCTTCATCAGTTAAGAGAGTGAAAAGGCAGACCACTAAGTGGGAGAAGATATTTGCCACATATGAAACCAAAAAGGAACTAGTATCCAAACTACATAAAGTTTTTCTACAAATCAATAAAAATATAACTAAATAGATAAATAGGCAAAGAATTAGAACTGGCATGTGACAAAAGTGAATATTCAGATTGCCAAAAAATCTTCTCAATCTGCAAGGAAAGCAAAAGTAAAATCACAATGTGATATTATTATATATAGCTACAGCAAAGTTTAAAATCACAAAGACTAAAAATTGATAAGGATGTAAAGCAGCTGAACCTCCCATAAACTTATGATTGTAATTTAAATCAGTTTAACCACTTTGGAAAACAACTGGAATTACCCAGTAAATTTCAAGACTAACATACCTTAAGACACAGCAATTTTATTCCTTGTATATAGCTTAATGCTGATTGAGTACCTACTACACGTCAGAAACTCTGTCAGGGTTTCATAAATCTTTACTCATTTATACCACCTAAGAAGCCATAGTCCTGTATGGAGGAGTTAAGTAGCTGTCTTAATGTCACACTGCTAGTACCAGTGGGGGGAGATTCCAACTCAAATCAATCCAGCTTCAGAGACCAGGCATGAGCATCACACTGCATTCCCTCCATGTGTACATGCAATTACATGAAACAATCATTTTCCTAACATGTGTAATAGACAGCTATGGTCCCTCCCACATCTTCTCTCTGTCTTACCTCAAGCCTCCACCCCCAAGGGCTTTCTCTTGGCCTTTAGGTGGAGCAGAACGGAAGAGCCAAGAAACTGATGTCTTTGTGAGCAGCCCTCAGCCAGAGGGTGATGGGATCTGGAGAATGAGCATGCCTGCTCCTCGTGCCTGGATGGAGCACTTTAGGTAGGTTCCCCCTTGTCTCCCTGACATCCCCAACAAGACAGAGCCCTGGTTACCTGCTTCCTTCCCCTCCCTGTCTCACTTCCCACTCTGCTACTGGTCCTTCCTGGTATCATCTTCTAAATAAACCACTTGACTGGAATTATGGTCTCAAAGTCCGTGTAGAAATCCAAGCCAAGGAAATAACTTTACTTAAGGATAGTAACCGACTCTTTAGATGGCCACATTAAGTATTTTAAAATATTGTGCACTATTTCATATTAATGGATATCAGAACCACATTGTTCATTATACATTGTAGGAGTAAGAGTAATCTATAAATTATCTCCTGTTTCTCCTGAAACACTTCTGCCAGAAGTTTGCCAACGTGCCTAAAATTTCTACTACTAAAATTTATTATTTTGACTTTAAAGAAGTTTATAAATCTTTTTTACAAATAAGCAGAACCTCAATATATAATTCAGAGAAAGCAGTGATTGTCTCTTGGAAAAGGAGATGCGGGCTCCGCATTTCAACCACTGGACCTTCACTCTCTTAAAATCTCACTACTCTGGGGTAGAAAGTCAGAACATCTCTACATTTTGGAATTGCATGACCAAGAAACTCTTTTGTCTTTAATGTCATGCTGCTGGAAGAGTTAATACTTTCTGTTAAAATATAAAACTCCAAAGGAAAGGGTGAGAACGCTGGCCACTGTGGCGATGGCATTGTTACCAGGGGCTTTGTTCTTCTCTCGCAACTACGAACCCTGCAGGGTCACTGTTATCATTAGTGAGCTAAAGGTAAGAAACAAAGGCTGCGAAGAGTTAAGAAATATGCCTAAGATAGCACAGATGATAATGTAAGAGCTGAGATCTGGATTCTATTCTTTGCAGTTTCAAAGCTCACATACTTAATATGATACCACAAGAAAGCTAGCTACTACATTAGCAGAAACATGAGGAAAAGGGCAATGAAACTTTGTTATTGGGGGTGATTGAGCATATGCTGAGCCAGAATTGAGCTGAGATGGGCAAATTGGGAAAGGGAAAGGTGGAAAGTGTTGGACATCAAGATTTGTATTTTGTCCAGATGCCCCCAGGCATGTGTGCAAAGACCTGGGCTAGGCAGCGGGCAGTGGCTGTGGAGGAAGAGAGGTTAAGAGATTGCTTGTTGTTAAGATGAACAATACTTGACCCAACAGAGGAGTAAGTAGAAATTGATGTTATAGAATGTTAAATCAAAATAAAATCTGGCCTGGGAAAGCCTCTATACTCGCATACCTGAGTTCATTCTTATGCACTATTACCTAACTGAGTGGCCAAGCAAACTGTGGACCTGCGGAGTGTGCCTCTGCCACCATGGCTGTGTCTCAGCCACTCCCAGCGGCCAACTGCTCACACTGGGTTCAAGTAAGGCAAACATCAAGCCATAGCCAGTCCAGCTGTTTCTGAACCTCACGTCCACTTTCTGTACCCTGCTTTCCTTTTGTCGTCCACAAATTCTCTCCAACCACACGGCAGCGCTGGAGTCTCTAAATTTGCTGTGATTGTGAGGGCTGCCCAATTTGTGAATCATTTTTTCTTTGCTCAAACTCTATTAAATTTGATTTTTCTAAAGCTTTTCTTTTAACAGATCTGGCATTAGCAGTGGGATCCGAAGTAAAACCCCAGCAACCCCGGGGACACCAGGCAGCCAGGGAAGGTGCCCACGGAGCCAGCTGTGCTCCCTGCTTCTGCTGTTTGTGACTGGGGCTCATGGGTGACTTTTCTCTTGGATTCTGAGTTCCAGTGGTTGTGTTCTGAGTGCTCCAAGTGTATTTGAGTGATATTTAGACTAGACTGGGTGCAGGATCAAATTGGATTCAATAATTAGGCGGGTTGGGTTCAGTTAGAGGCCTTAGACTCAGGTAGGCTTTTTTTTTTTTTTTTTTTTTGCTAATGGTTCATCTCAATCCAAAGAGCCTAGGACTCCGCCTTCTGGGACTCCAGCTAATTTTATGTATAAAAACTATGAGCCAAGAATGGGTGCATTTTTTGAAAAATGGGTTAAATTTACTAGAGAAAACTTATAATTAAAATGGCTACAATGGGGAAGTTTTAGTGTGGATAACATTGTTTATTTGTGAGGAATATTAGAAAAAGGGGGGTCAGAAACCCAACAAAAACTATGGGTATATACTTTAATTAGTATGCAGAAGGATCTAAAAGAGTAATCAAATCAAAAACTGCCTCCTCAAAAGAGTCTTTGCAAAAAGCAAATGGAAAGCTTAAGCAATGGACTCTGGCTGAACTAACCCAACTGTCCCTTCTCTCCATCTGTCTCTACCTACAGACTCTGAGTCAGCCAAGCTCTTTGCTAAATGACCCTTTCATCCTGAAGATGATGAAAAAAGAGAAATTAGGCAGATGCCTCACAAAGTAAGCCCTCGGGCCAGCCAGGCCTTCCTGCCCTAACCACCTTCACTCCACAGCCTAAAAGCCGTTGCAAAGGGCTTTCCTGATCCAAGGGAAATCCTCAAAAAGTTACTGAGAGACTCATAATCCTCGCAGGAGCTTATGATCCAGGACTCGTTGAACTTTACCAATTTATTCACATGATATTGGAGCCTGGTGAAGTTCAAAACTAGATGGCAGCTGTGGAACAGGACCACTCCAAGGATATTGAACATCATCCAGAGTCTCACAAGAAGGGCTAAAGGGGCTGGAAAAATTGCTGAAAACCTTATAAATTGAACTCCTAAAATTTTTCCACAAAAAATTGGTCCATCATACAATCTTGTACAAAAAAAAAAAAAAAAAGGAACCAGTTTCAGATCACAGAACTTGCTTAGAAAAACTATGGAACATTCTGAACTCAAAGTACAGCAAGGAGTATTTCCTGCAGGGACTGGGACAGTATTAATTGCTCTGTTTAGAAATGGACTCCGTCCTGAATTTAGCAGTTTAGCAAAAAAAAAAAACATAAACCTGGATGGGAGGCTACAGATGTGATTGAATTGGTGACCTTAGCTGAACATTTTGAGAGGACTCTAGAGCAAGGAAAACAAGCCCAAAGATGAATAAGCTTGTGTCTCTCCAATTATAATACTTACAGGGGCCGAGATAAAAGGGATCTTCTTTTTTTTTACATTAAGTCACAACACAGCAGCTCCTAGCAGGAGACGTGCTTTACTTTGGGATGATGCTGACCAGCACTGAGGCAGCTCCCGGGATTCCCCAGCGAACAGCTCCCTGTCGTGGCCTCACATCAGCACGGAGGAGCGAAGGCAAAAGTCAATGGGGAAGTCGCACAATCCTGGTGGATACCAGAGCCTCCTTCTCTACCATGAACCCCACTTTAATAAGCGCACACATCCCTCAGAGTGAAAAGGTCATTTCTGTGGTGGGGGTTTCAAATCAAGTTCAAGAGGACCCCACATCTGAACCTGTCTAATTGACTTTGGGGACATTTTCAGAAAAACATACATTTTGACTGCATGATACTGCTTCAATAAACTTGCTGGGGCAGGACGACTGCCCCAGTCAAAGCTAAGGGGCCAATAAATTCTTCTCAGAGGGAGAAATAATGATTAGAGTCTCCTGACTGCCCTGACCCGGAACCAGTATGTTCTCTGCAGGCGGAAACTGATGAGACTGAAGCTCAGGTCTGTGATACCCCTGGCCTTCCCAGAATCCCTGAATGTTAATGGGCCTCTTCCTCAACTGCTCTAAGAAGAATTAAAAGTGTGAAACATATAAAAGTCCAAATACAACATTCTGCACCTTTGCCTAAATTACCCCAATGTCCACTAAAACCCAAGTAACTCAAGGGCTCTCACCAATTACAGAAGATGTAAACAAGCAAGGACCTGTATAATAATTCCATGCACGGTCCTTTTAACATTCCAGTCCTAGCAGTTAAAACACCAAATGAAAGAGGTTGGAGATTTGTTCAAGGTTTACAAGTAAGTAATAAAATTGTAATACTAAGGTTTCTTGTAGTCCCAAATCCTAGTCTTTTATTATCTAATGTACCAGCTTATTCTAAGTGGTTCCCAATAATGGACCTCTGCTCCGGTTTCGTTAGCATCCCAGTTCATGAAGGGAGTCAATGCTCGTTTGCTTTTACTTGGGAAAATTGACGGTACACCCAGGCTATAATGCCTCAAAGGTTTGCCGAAGCTGCTTCGTGTTCTGCCCAGGCACTGCATCCGGACGATGCTACACTGCAGTCTTCTTGAAATTCCACTGTTGTTCAGCATGGAGATGACCTGTCATTACACTCCCCCACTAAAGAGTGCTCTGAAATGGACTCAGTTTACCTCTTATAGCAGCTTGCACATAAAGGTCACAAGGTTTTGATGGAGAAACTTCAGCTTTTAAGAGAAAAATCTACTATTTGGGACGTGACTTGACTGCTGAAGGGATTTCCCTCTCACCTGAGCAAATAAAAGGTACTTGGGGTTTTTCTCACCCTGTAACCAAGACAACAATTAAGAGGTTTTCTGGACTCGCAGGATATTGCAGATTCTGGGTTCTGAGATGGTCCTCAATGGTGTCGCCATTGTATGAACTCAGGAAAAATGCAGTCCCAGAGCCGTTATCTTAGGAAGACAGTCATGAGCAGGTTTTCAGCCAAATGAGATTGGCCTTACAACAGCCCCCATTTTTAGGACATCTAAATTACATAGACCTCTCACCTCGTTTGTTCATGCATGTAACTGTCAGGCAATAGGAGTTCTGGCCCAAGAACATGGGACACACAGCGCACTGCACAGTACAGCCTGTGGTTAGACCCAGTGGCTGAGGCACATCCTGGCTGCTTAAAGGCAGCAGGAGCAGCAGCAGCCAAGGCAGTAGCAGCTTCATCTGAGCTGGTTTAGAAAATGTACTTAATTTACAAGTCCCATGTGCTGTGCAAAGTCTGTTAAACTCAAAAAAAACTGAGCATCCTTTAATCAGTAGACCAATATCTTATGAAATAATTCTTCTTTCTCCTTCTAATCTCCATCTAAAACACTGCAATCTACTTAACCCTGCTACTGTATTAACTCTGCCTGACTGTGGTGAAGACCACAATTGTGTAAGTGCAGTGCTGGAAACAGTGGTCCCTCACACTGATTTATGAGATGTTCCACTGTATAATCCTGAGTTAATACTTCCCCTTTCCCCCAAAAGTTCACTGAAAGATCAACTCACAATTAATGCAGATTAATAAGAGAAAGAGGTTTATTTACCATGTGCACAGTGATTACCCAATATCCCAAGAGGGTGTAGAAATTTTATACCCTCCTTTTAGAGGGGATGGGGAGATGAGGAATATAGATAATTCTGTTTAGGGGAAACAAATGGTTGCTAGGGAGGATGAATGGATGAGGGAAACAGATTGACTTGTAAATTATTCTCTGCAAATTAAATTAACCTGAGAGACAGGTATTATATTTAAAATGATTTAGGCCAGGTCTGGTTGCATTCTTGATTTTCTTTTCTGAAATATATTGAGATAACAGGGAGGGGAAGGGAAGTCAATTGTTCTTTTTGATGGGTCAGTCTGGCTTATGTGGATAGAGGGAAAGCCCCTTCTTCTGCCTGTTGATTTCCAAGGGCCTTTAATTCAAAATACGCTTTATACCAAGGAGGCATATTTTGGGGTGAAATTTCCTGAGCTCCTTCAGGTTCTTTGCAAAACCTCAGGAGGATGATATCAGACAGGGTATGCTAATGGAAATGAGCTAATAGGGGAGGGAACTCTTCCTCAGTTTAAGTTAGCTCAACCTGCAGAGCTTTCCCCTCTTACCCAAACTTGTCATATAGCTAAGGGCAGGTCAGTAAATATTTTTACAGATATCATATATGCTTTTAGAGTAGTACACGATTTTGACATGTCATGAAATCTATATGGGTTTCTTACTTCTAATGGGACACACATCAAAAATGGACTCCAAGTAGATGAACTCCTTTCTGTTATTTGGTTACCATCACAGATTGCCATTATTAAGATTGAAGCTTATACCTAAAAACTGAACCTGATTATCAAGGGAATGCCTTAGCAGATTTTTGTGCTAGATCAGCCAATGCTAAAACAGTTAGGATATGTAATATGAATGAACTCCATAAGATGAATCCAAGTCACCTTCCTTACAATGACCTATTTAATGGACAGTGAAATGCACCTGATTTGAAAAAACAAAATTGATATCTAAAAGGATGTGAATTCAACATTAAATGTGGAATCACAGAGGACCTGGACAACCACCTGGTCCTTCCTAAGTCTTTGAAGCTTCCATTGTTAAAAGCTCTACGTTCTACAACTCTTAATGGAACAGACAAAATGATTGAACTTGTGAAAAAATACTGGTAGAGTGGGACTGTTCCAAAATTGCTAAAATGGTTTATGACTACTGTTTGGTCTGTCAAACTTATAATCCTGGAAAAACAATAAAAATTTCAGATGGTATATTTCTTCTACCTGATGGACCATTTGAACATTTACAGATAGACTTCCTTCAGTTGCCACTCCCAATGGGGTATCATATGTTCTTGCAATAGTTTGCATGTTTTCTGGTTAGGTAGAGACCTTCTCATGTAGGAAAGTAGATGCTGTGACAGTAGATAAAAATTATTAGAAAATGTGTTTCCTCTATGGGGCAACCCTAGAAAAAAACGTCCAGCAATAGGGGGCACTCATTTTACTGGGCAAGTTATAAAGCAATTAAATAAGATGTTGAGGACACAATGACACTACCATTGTCCCTATGGCTATCAGTGTTCTGAAAATGTTGAAAGAACAATGACAAATTAAAATCAAAATTGGCAAAGTTAACGCTATAAATTGGGTTGCCTTGGCCAAAAGTGCTCCTGTAGGCTATAATGGCAATCAGATACACTCCCACCGAAAAATGTAAGTTCACCCCTTATGAAATAGTCACCAGAAGGCCTATGCCCCTCATATTAGAATTCCATACATCTCTTGCTCTTCTAAACTCTGATATGACTAAATACTGCAAGGCTTTAATGCATTATGCCAAAGTATACTTTCACCAGGTAATGGAAGCTTTTCAAGATTCGTCAACTCAAAACAATCAAACCCTCCATGACCCAGAACCTGGAGATTGGATCTTCTGGAAAAACATCAGATGAAGATTGCTCTTAAACCTCATTGGAAGAGACCACACCAAGTTCTTCTCACCACCTGCACTGCACTGAAGCTTTGAGGCCTTGAACCTCGGGTCCACATCTCACAGTTCAAAAGGGCCACTTCAGAATCCTGGAATTGTATACCTATATTTGGTGTTAAGCAAAACTGAATGCTACATTTATCCCTGATTTTGTTACTACTGAAAGTTTAATTTAAAAGGTTGCCAATACTGCTGTTTCCTTAGACACTGCCACCAAATATATCAAGAAAATCTCTAAGAGAAAGGAACATGTGTTGTGTTTACAGGAGCAACTAACAATTGGTTTGCAGGCATCCTAATTGGATGGCAAACTTGGTTTTCCCAAGGTTTTCTAAGCTTTATATTTCTTCTAGCATGTCTCCAGGTTATTAGGACTTGTGTCACTAGGCTGACAATGAAAATGGATACTTCCTTCAGTTAGGCCACTTTACAGGAAACTACAGTCTTTAAGTGTTATCACACCCCAAACAAGGACTATGACCAATTAGACATTGATAATGTTGAACTGCCTGTATTGTGTGACCTTTGACTTGTTTGATTCGGTTCAGTTTGTTTCATAAGAACTCTTATTAAGGAGAACATTTGGTGTTTTGATAATACCCTCTAGCTAGTCATCATGGCAGCCTCCTGGTGTACGGCACCCTCTCAAGTCTCCAGCGTTTGGTACGCAGACATCCATCCATTGAGAGTTGGATGGTTTCACTTCAACGAGGTCAGCAAGAACACAAAATCATCCAACTGTTGCAAAGCTGTGAGTTACGAGCTCCATACTGAGACCAAAGACTTGTGAATTCTATAGTGAGGCCCAACAACTCATTTATGATGGTGACAGAAAATGGCACCAATACCTAAAGTTTTGGTCAATCTCTTAAAATGAGAGGCTGACCAGAAGGGGGGAACTGTTAAATCAAGCTACATCTGGCCTGAGAAATCCTCTGCACTTGCACACTTGAGCTCTCATGCATGAGCTGTAAGCTGACTTGGCAGGTAAGCCACTGAAAACCTGACTTAGGTGTGTGCGGCCGTAGCTGAGGCTCAGCCAGTCCCAGCAGCCAGACGTCAGCCACTCACGGGGCAGACCATTCAAACCGTGTTCAAATATAGCAAATGCCGAGCTGTAACCAATCCAGCGGTTTCTGCACCTCACTTCTGTTTTTTGCATGTCACTCTCCTTTTTCTGTCCATAAATTCTCTCCAACCACACAACGGTGCCCGAGTCTCTCTAAATCTGCTGTGGTTCTGAGGACTGCCTGATTCATGAATTGTTTTTTCCTTGCTCAATTAAACTCTGTTAAATTTAATTTGTCTAACATTTTTCTTTGAACAAGGGCAAAGAGTAGGTAATTGTTTGAGCAAAGTCTAATTGGGATGTTGACAGAGAGCCGCCAATACACAGTGTGCATTCAGAACAGAAGTGCAGGGTGCCTCGTGGCCTTTGAAGGGAGCAGAGATTTATCCATCGTATCAGGAAACAAATGAGAGGCAGAGTAGGTGCTGATGTAGGCATGTCAGTGGGTTTCATAGTGAAAGTGGAGGAATTTTGTCTTATTGCCCCACATTGCTCATAGGTGAATAAGGCAAGGTCATCAGCCTAAAATCAAGAGGGAAAGGGAAAAGGTGGTATTGGAGGATGGAGGACTAGAGAGCCGTGGAAAGTTGTTCTGGATACTCGGGGTGAGCATGCTAGGTTTATAGCAGAAGCATGTGGCAGTCTGAGAACTCACTTGAGATTTGAAGTCAAGAATTTAAAAGTAAAACTAGACATTACTGATTTGTTTCTTTCGCAACAAGTCTAGGCAATTAGATGCATATTTGGAATGATTAGATAGTTAGATAGGTAAAAGCAGAGCAGAGGGACGGAGGGAGTCAAAGGCATTTTTCAGCGGTGACATGAGGACAGCACCACAGACTGATCCGAGCAAGGCAGAGGCGAATGTGCTGGGGGAGCTATACATAGTAACGTGGCAGGGCCCACGGGATAGAGACCCCGGTGAGGTGTAGGACCTGTTTGTGGGATTAGTAGGATAAGTGAACTGGAAGACTAGGAGAAAAGATAAGAGAAGGGGACCTCCGTGTTCTTTGACCTGCCTTGGCAAGCTGTCCACACGGTGGCACTTCCATGATGCTAGATTCCATTTATTTGCATACAGCTCGCTTCCATTACTAGTTATTGCTGCGGAAAGAGCTTGGCCCAGCTTCCATCCACTCTGCAGTGTAACCTCGAAAGACCTTAGTATTTTCAGACAATCAGTCCTGAAAAATGAACAAAGACATGCCCTCTGTTGCCTGGGAATGGCTACTATTAGTGGTCAGACCCACACCTGGCTGGCCCCAGGCTACAAAAGAAGGCCACACCAGTCAAGGCCTGGCAGTGGTCAGACAGGAGCTCAGTCCTTCTTGTGGGGGGCGGGGAGGCCTCTGATGCAGACCTCGGAATCAGGCTGGAAGTAGAGAACTAGACTGTGGGCTTTTACACACTCACAAATAAAAAGGAACGGATTTCTAACCTGTCATAAATAGTAACTGATAACAAATATGTCCACCTTAATTTCCTGGGAAATATTGTCCTTTTTATTTGCTGTTTATTGTGTGTTCTACAATGCAAACCTGAAGACATTTTTTAAAGGAGTTTTTTTTTAGAATACTTTATACAATGTAAAACTGAACACATTCTATTTTTCAAATCCCTACACCAAACTGCAGTAGGAAAAAGCTTTCACATTAATCAGCAGGAATGTTCCAGATTCAATAAGCAATTCAGTGACTTTTTCTATGGATTGCTTTTTATAGCACACAACTCACCGTTTACATGGGCAGTGGGAACAGCAGTCAGCACCAGGGATGAAACCTCCCATAGCTAGTAGCTGGAGAGGAAAAAGGCTGCCTTTGCACTTCCTTCTCCACCTTTTGAGGCAGGATATGGGACTTGAGTTGCTTCTCAATTTACAGGGACAGGTCACACTGAACTTTGTGCATCCTGATGTCCTGCTCTGCTGGTGAATGAGGCACTGACCAGAATCATGCAGTTTATCAAACCCAAACGCTCGGTATTAAGTTAAGAAACCAAGGAACCCTGCAAGCCCCTTCTTCTCGTGTGTGTGTGTGTGTGTGTGTGTGTGTGTGTGGTGGGGGGGGTGCATGGGGGGGCGGGGTTCTAAATTCATTCAGAATAGAGGGACCAATATCCTCCAAGGACTTCACTGTGAGATCAACCTTTAAGCCCCACTCCTTTTAGAAATACTATTACTAGTGTTAGGGTGGAAAGCTTAGTAGGTGCTCATGTCTCGGGTGGACAAATATTTCTCACACAGAGATTAAGATATAAAAGTAAAATTTATTTTCTCCTTTAGAAGGACAGAGAGAATGAGCAAGAGAGAGAGAGAGAGAGAGAGAGAGAGAAAGGGGGGAAGAGAGCAGAGAGACGCTGGTATCCCAGAGAAAGAGAAGGGAGATGCCAGCAGCCGAGGCCAAGTGGTTTGCTGCTTTTACGGGGACAAAGAGAAAAATAGTAAGTCGCAAGTGGTCGAGTTGTCCGTCTTCCTTATGTCTTCTGTTCCTGGAGACTTGGTTATCTCTGAGATGTAGTCAGGCCTATCCCAGGGGGTGTGATTTTTGCCCCTGAGATATGGTTTTGGAGTTCACCCCTCTGCTGTCTGGTCTGGGAGCTTCTCAGGAACACCCGAGGCTGTAGAAACAAATTCTAAAGGCTGTGAGCTGGAGAATGTGAAGATTAAGATTTGTATTTCCTTTCTGGGCTTTTCTCAGGTGTTTGTGAAAAACAGAGTCCTGGAAGGGGGCCTGCCAGTTTGGGACAGAAACAGCAAAGAGTAGGGAGAGCTCAAGATTGATCTTTAGCTGTTATCAGTAAATTGGAAAATTCAAGGCTGCCCTAACAAATAGGCAATGCAAAAAATGAAATAAAGTATAGATAAGATTGTGTAGCTTCATGGATCAGAAATGGGTGAGAAAAACAACAGGATTGGGGCGTGAAACCTCAAGCAGCAGCCACAGGCCTCCAGCCTTCAGAAGTGGAAGGAGACAGGGGTGTGCTCTCTGCCGCTCGGAGAGGCTGCAGGCGAGGAGCACGCTGTGCAGGTGGCAGGCTGAGAGCCAGGCTCGCTGTAGGAGCCAGGCCTGGGAGGGAGCTGCTGAAGCTGAGGTGGTGACACATGCCATACCCGACTGCTTGGCCTCCGTGGGCACTGTCCCAGGACCTGGCCCAGCCACTGCTGCCTCAAGAACTTGATCTTAGATGAGCCGAGTGTCACTCTAGGAAAGGAAATCTAACAGGCTGTCCACACAGGAACTGGTGGCCCTTGTGAAGCCACAAGGATGGGGCAGCAAGAGCGATAGTGAGGCGTTAAAACAACTGGGGTGGTCATAGAGAAAAAAGTAAAATTTCTTCAAGATGTATTTTCAAAATAAGATTCTGGCCACACAGCACAAACCAATACTAACCAAGCAGCAAATTCAACAATCAGTGTTCACTACTGACTACCAAAGTAGCACAGCACAGTTACAATGTGAATATTGTTTATATCCTCTGAAAGATAAATCAAGGATGTATCTGCTTTAAAAAAAAAAAAACAAGGAAAGTACTGGGAATGTGTGTACCTAAAAAGTAAGCAATTTGGAATGTTATAAATGGCAAACATAGTCCTCAAAATTTTAAAAAGCTCTTGAAGGTTGGGATAAATACCTTACCCTTTTTCTCTTTAAAAGAAAGAAAATGCAGTAAATCAGAAGGCAAAACTAAGTAATGCCTGCCTAGAACACAGCACAGAAAGAGAAAACAATTGAAGATATAAACTCATGGCTGAAAAACCCACCAAGAATTTTCCAGATTGAAGGAAGAAATGAAAAACAGGATAAGTAAAAATTAGCCTAGTCATATTGGGATAAACAGGAAGAATATGCCAGAAGAAAAGAAGTTTTTAAAACTACCAGAGAAGAAAGACCCTCGAAGGACAGACAATTAGCGGATTTCTCAGTAGCAACAGAGTCCAGGAGACAATGAAGTAACTTCAGTCTCAAAATCACCACCTCTAATCCAGAGTTCTGTCTGTTCAATAGGAAGGATTGTCAGAGAGAAATCTGTTGAACAGAAGAAAGATGCATCAGGATAAGTGAGGAGAAATTGAGAGAAATATACAAATTCAAGGGGACCTAATCTTGGAAAGGGAGAGAAAAAACAAGGAGAGAAAACAGCTGGAACTTGGGACTGGTTCACATTTTTTAAACACAGCATCTCTTCATTACATGTTCATGCTCTCTTTGACTTTGTAATTTGACCCTTCACCTCATTGTGAAAGCATTATAATAAGCAGATCTATATGCACATGAACCAAACAATATTTAGGAATTACGCAGCACTCTGGAGAAGGGTCTAGAGTGAAATTTGGAAGAGGTTCAGAAACCCAGGGCTCAGGATTGAGAAAATTTAGCTCCCCCTCTCCTGGAGCTTCCTGTAGCCTTCAGAGAAATCCAAGCAGCCTGTAGTTTGGGTTGTTTTTTAGGGTCAGAGGTCAGCCAGAAATGCAGAAGTAGAAAGTATTAACTCTACACCCAACTAAACTATCATTCAAGAGTGAGGGCAAAGTCCAGACATCTTCAATTATATGAAGACAAAGTATTTTATCCTCAAGAAAACTTTCCTTAAAAGAGAGTGAAGGGACCCAGAGAAATAAATGAAATGTAAGAAACACTAGAAAGCAAAGAATTTGTAAACCTCTTTATAATATCTAATTAGCTCATTATAGTTAAAAAAATTAAATTTTTGTTTTAAAGGAAAGGTAAAATTAAAATATTATTAAATAATAAAAAAGATGGGGACAGAGGATTTGTTGGGTACTAAAAGCACATAAAGTTCATTGTTTTGTTCAGGAAGATCAAGGATCTAAAATAAAAATATATTTTTTCATTCAGTCATGCCTTAAGGTACATCTTCCCTATGACTATTTTCTAGGTAGAACATGAAAATTCATAGAGTATGTGTGTTGCCAATATAGCAAACTTTGGTTGATGTTTATAAGGATAAAACCTGTATTTAGATTCCCTAAATCCCATACAACATTTTAAACAAAATGATGTGTGGGAAAGTTTTGAGTTTCTTTCTGAATACAATTGGTCTAACATGATAATCATCTTCAGTCATTTTAAATAACCTTTTGATGTACATTGGGGATATTGCAAATGCTAAGTAAAGTCTCCTTACTGAATTCAAAGTAAATGTTTGCTAATTATCATGTTAATGATCTAAAAGCAATATTTTAACTGTTTGCATCTTAACACCAACTTTATTATTTATTAGGTGGGTATATATGTGTGTTTGTGTATGTGCACTTTGCTTTAGGACTTTGGTTAGTGGTTTGAATTGATGTGCAAAACATCATAATTTTTCTCAATGGAAATAATGGAAAGGATGATTCAGGGCGAATAGCAGAGTGGGAAACAGCAGAAATCTCTCTCTCTACTAGACAATAATTCCACTGGCACAATCTGTCTGATGTAACTATCTTGGAACTCTGGAATCTATTGAAGGCTTGCATCTTCCATGAGAAAGCTTGGATGGTAAATTGCAGTTGATTTAGATCAATTTTAGCTCTTATCACAGTAGCAGCTCCTCACCCCTTGGCCCTCTGCCTCATGGCGGGTGACTGTGCAAGTGTTCCTGGACCAGCTTGCACACAGCTTGCAGGAACCAGGGTAATCAAAGAGGATCCCATCCTCCAAATATCAAGGGTGTGTGCTCTGATCACTAACTGCTGCTCTGACCACGAAAGTGCAGGCAAAGAGACAAGTGGCCACTGTGGGTGCACCTCCCTCATGGTTGGGGCCCCTTCCCCTTTGGCTAACGTGACTTCCAGGGGATTTAAAGAATGGGTGCCATTATTTCCTTTCATATTCTCTTTTTCTCCTTTTGGGAGCCAGAAATTGAAGATTAGGAAATTCAAAAGCCACCACACACATGGGGGAAATTAGAGTCACTACAAATGTCCAGGGGAAGGTACAGGCTCAGAAAAACCCTGAAAAGATCTTAGGTTTACATGTCGGGAAGATCCTCAGCACAAAGACAGCTGAGAGCCTACAACAACAACAACAACAACAACAACAACAATAAAAGCCTGTGGAAAGGGAAGAATCTGATTTCCAAAGTTAGCACATTATTAGATTTAAATATCTAGTTTTCAACAACAACAAAAACATAGGCATACAAAGACCCAGAAAAGTATGGCCCATTCAAAGAAAAATAAACCAACAGAAATTGTCCCTGAAAAGATCTGATGGCAGGTCTACTAAACAAAACCTTAAGATAACTACCTTTAAGATGCTCAAAGAACTAAAGGGGGGCATGAGAAAGTCAGGAAAATGATGTAGGAACAAAAGGAAAATATTAATAAGGACAAAGAAAACCTAAAACCTAAAAAGACACCGAAAAGGAATTCTGGAGCTGAAAGGCACAATAACTGAAAGTTTAAAATTCACTGTCGGAATTCAAAGGCAGATTTGAGAAAGTGGAAGAAGGGATCAGTGAGTATGAAGATAGGACCATAAAAGTTATCAAGTCTAAGGAGCAGAAAGAAGACTGAAGAAAAGTGAACAGAGCCTAAGGGACCCGTGGGGCAGCATCAAATCGATCGCATATGCCATCATGGGGTCCTAAAAGGGGAAGACAGAGGGAAGGGTCAGAGAGAATATTTGAAGAAAAATGGCATAAAACTTCCCAAATTTGAAGGAAAACATGAATATAAATATCTAAGAAGCTCAAAAAACTCCACATGGTATGAACTCAAAGAAAGCTCACCAAGACACATTTTAATCAAATGGTCAAAGGACAAAGAATTTTGGAAGTGTCAAGAGAGAAGTGACTCATACACAAGGAATAATCAGTAACATTATTAGCAGATTTCTCATTAGAAACTTTACAGGCCGGAAGGCAGTGGACGGATATATTCAACTTATTAAAAAAACAAAAACAAAAACAAAAAGCCAAAAACACAAAAACTGTCAACCAGAATCGTATTCCCAGCAATCTCTCCTTCAAATGTGAGGCTAAATTAAGACATTGCCAGATCGACAAACACTGAGGGAGCTGGTTACCAGGAGACTGCCCCTGCAAGAAGTCATAGAGAATCCTCCGGGTTGAAGTGAAGGGAAACTACACAGCAGCTAAAAGCCACATGGAAAAATAAAGTTCTCTGCAAAGGTAAATATATGGGGAATTATGGAAGCTAGTTGCTGTTGCTGTGATTGCCTTTGGGGTCTTCTTCATAAATTCTTTGCCTAGGCCAATGTCTATAAGAGTTTTTCCAACATTTTCTTCTAGAATTCTTAAGGTTTCATGCCTTAGGTTTAAGTCTGTTATCCATTGTGAGTTGATTTTTGTGAGAGGTGAGAGGTGCAGATCCTGTTTCAGTCTTCTACGTGTGGCTATCCAATTTTCCCAGCACTATATATTGAGTAAGGATTCTTTTCCACAGTGTATGTTTTTGTCTGCTTTGTAAAAGATTAGATGGCTATATGACGATGGTTTTACATCTGGGTTCTCAGTTCTGTTCCCTTGGTCTATAGCTCTGTTCTTGTGCCGGTACCATGCCGTTTTAGTTACTATGGCCTTGTAGTATAGCTTGAAGTCTGGTAAATTGATGCCTCCCAATTTGTTCTTTTTGCTTAAGATTGCTTTGGCTATATGGGGTCTTTCCTGGTTCTATATGAAGCATAGAATTATTTTTTCTAGGTCTGCAAAAAATGATATTGGTATTTTAATAGGGATTGCATTGAATCTGTAGATCACTTTGGGTTGTATAGATGTTTTAACAATGTTGATTCTGCCAAACCATGAGCATGGTATGGCTTTACATCCTTGTCTATTTCCTTCCTCAGGGTTTCATAGTTCTCCATGTAGAGGTCTTTTACATTCTTAGTTAAATATATTCTTAGATATTTTATTTTCTTTGTTGCTGTTATGAAGGGTATTGAGTCTTTGATTTGGTTCTCAGTTTGACTGCTGTTGACATATGGGAATGTTACCAATTTCTGTACATTGATTTTGTAACCTGAGACTTTGCTGAATTTGTTTATCAATTCCAGTAGTCTCATGGCAGAATCTTTGGGGTTTTCCAGGTATAAGATCATATTCTCAACACTATGGTGCTCACATGGTAGTAATATTCTCCAGGGATTAGGGGGTTGGGGGGGGTAAACTCACAACTAATGGACATGGTGAGCATTGCAGAGGGAGGGGAAGGGCTTGCCTCTAATACTCACTTGGGTGAGGCAAAGACATAAAATGTAACCAAAATGTTTGTACCCTCATAATATCCTGAAGTAAAAATAATAATTAAAAAAACCTGTCTTCTGATAAGATGATGATTTGGCATGATTTGGGTCAGATAGCTTAGACCCTTTCCTTAATAATGATATAAGTACATTTTTAAAAATAAAACTAGATGAAAACACAAAATTAAAGATAATTTTAAAAGAAAATTAAACACCTATAATCCTAGCTGTCATAACATATATTCAGTTGTTTTGTCTTCTAATCTGTGTATTTTTTAATAAAATATTTCAATCTATTTTAAAGATGATGAATTCTAAATTTAATTATTAATAATATTTCAAGGGAAAAATGTACAACAGAGAGATCATCTAGGTTACCTAATGTAGTGATTAATTTTAGCGCCATTAATTGTACGTCAACCAGATATTATAGAACTTCTGTGGTGTACTATGAAAATATAATTTTAATAAACTATGATTGCTTTCAAAAAAAGAAAAAGATCATATTGTCAGAAAAGAGCAATACTTTGACCTCTTCTGCTCCCTGCTCCCATTTGGATGCCCTTGATTTCATTCTCTTGTCTGATTGCTCTGGCTAGGACTTCCAGCACCTGAAAAAATTAAAAAGCTTCTACACAGCCAAGAAAACAATCACGAGAGCAAACAGACAACCTACTGAATGGGAGAAGTATTCGCATGTTACACATCTGATAAAGGGTTGATAAGTAGAATCTATAAAGAACTCAGGAAAATCAAGAAAAAATTAAACAACCCTATCAAAAAGTGGGCAAAGGACATGAGCAGAAACTTTTCAAAAGAAGATAGACTAATGGCCAACAAACATATGGAAAAATGCTCAACATCTCTAATCATCAGGGAAATGCAAATTAAAACCACAATGAGATATCACTTAACTCCAGTGAGAATGGCCTTTATCAAAAAGTCCCAAAACAATAAATATTGGCATGGATGTGGAGAGATAGGAACATGCATACACTGCTGGTGGGACTGCAAACTAGTACAACCTCTGTGGAAAGTAATATGGAGATACCTCAAAGAGCTACAAGTAGAACTACCATTTGATCCAGCAATTCAATTACTGGGCATCTACCCAAAGGAAAAAAAAGACATTCTATAAAAAAAAATCTATACTTGAATGTTTATGTCAGCACAATTCACAATTGCAAAGATGTGGAAACAACCCAAGTGCTTATCAATACATGAGTGGATTAATAAAATGCGATATGTGTATACCATGGAGTTCTACTCAGCCACAAAAACAATGGTGATCTAGCACCTTCTGTAATATCCTGGCTAGAGCTGGAGCCCATTCTACTAAGTGAAGTATCATAAGAATGGAAAAACAAGCATCACATGTATTCAGCATCAAATTGGTATTAACTGATCAACACTTATGTGCACATACAGTAATAACATTCATCGGATGTCGGGCAGGTGGAGGAGGGGATGGGTATATTCACACCTAATGGGTGCGGTGCCCACTGTCTGGAGATGGACGTGCTTGAAACTCTGACTCGGGGGTGGGGGAGGGCAAAGGCAATATATGTAACCTAAACATTTGTACCCCCATAATATGCTGAAATAAAAAAATAAAAAATTTAGAAAAAGATAGTACTATTGAAACTTTGATTTGTAACTCTACACTTTGTTTTCTATATAATTTGAAACATTAATGCCTAAAAATTATTAGTTTATGTTTTTGGACAAACAATGTGTAAAGATATAATTTTGTGATATCACTGAAAAGGGTGGGGACAGAAGTGTTAAAGGAGCATAGATTTGGTATATTAATAAAGAAAAGTTGGTATAAGTTCAAAGTTTGAGTATTATAACTTCAGGATGTTAAATGTAGCCATCATGGTAACCACGAAATAAATGGTTAAAGAATGTACACAGAAGCAAATACAAAAAGATTTTAAATGTTTCACTACAAAAAATTATTTAAACACAAAATAAATGCAGGAAATAAAGAAAAAATATATAAGGTGTATAGAAAACAAACAGAAAAATGACAAAATAAGTCTTTTCCTATTGATAATTATTTTAACTGCAAATGTGTTAAACTCTCCAATCAAAAGACAGAGTTTTTCAGAATGCATAAAAACAAAACAAAACAAAAAACATGACCCACCTATATGCTGTCTATAAGAGATTCACTTGAGATCCAAAAATACAACTAGGTTGAAAGTGAAAGCATAGAAAAGAACATTCCATGTAATAAGAACCAGAGACCAGGGATAGCTATAAAATAGATTTATTTTTTTTTTTTTTTTGCAAAATAGTCAACTTTTAATTCAGTTTAGTTAACTACTAACCAAGCATCGTCCTGGATCAAATACAAAATGAAGCTTTTCTCAAAGAATGCTAGTCTCAAAACAATGAATTCCTCACTAGAGGTAGAAGAATCTTTGGAGATAAGTTGATGCAGAATTCTTCAAATTAGTGTTTGCAGACAGTCCAAAGACATTCTTTTGAGAATTCAGATCCCCTCCCCTCATTTCAATAGTCCTGAGGGCTTCAAAGAGCAAAGTTCTGGACAAAATAATAACCACAAGGTACACGGCAGTAGGTGCACGCAGTCTGCTCCACAGGAGCCGGCATGTCTACATTTCAGTAAAACAGGAGCATCCATTCCATGAGTTGTTTTAGTTTTGTTTTTGAATGCATTTATTTCATAAATCTTTTCATGAAGGCCTATAAACAAAGCTTGTATCAGCTTTTATGTCTGTAAAACTTAAGAAACAGAAGATCAACATTAAGTCAACATAAGTAGTCACAAGAATTTTTCCCCTTTAGACGGGGTGTATATATACAAGCGAACTTCAAAGTTCATAGAAAAATGGAATTAAAAGATAAAAAATACAAACATTATTTCTCAACATAAGCTCCATCAAGTTCAGGACTCTTTATACCAGCCCTTTAGTCCAGGGAATTTAACCGTGTCAATGCAGTCTTTTCTCCATTATTAACTGAAGAAAAATGAGTGGCCTTTAAAGACTTTCTCAAGATTAGGAAACAAAAGAAGTGAGGAGTCAAATCAGGACTGTAAGATGGATGCCTAATGATTTCCCATTGAAACTCTTGCAAAATTGCCCGTTTGATGAGAGGAATAAGCAGGAGTGTTGTCCTGGTGAGGGACTCTCTGATGAAGCTTTCCTGTATGTTTTTCTGCTAAAACTTTGGCTAACATTCTTAAAGCAGTCTCATAACAAGCAGATGTTACCATTTTTTAGCCTTCCAGAAGTCAACAAGCAAAATGCCTTGAGCACCCCAAAAACTGCTGCCATGACCTTTGCTCTTGATGTGTCCTCTTTTGCTTTGACTGGACAACTTCCACCTCTTGGTAGCTATTGCTTTGATTGTGCTTTGTCTTCAGAACTGTACTGATAAAGCCACATTCCATCTCCTGTTATAATTCTTTGAGGAAATGCTTCAGGATCTTGACCCAACTTGTTGAAAATTTCCACTGACAGCTCTGCTCTTGTGTGGAGCTGATTTGAACACAACAGTTTTGGCACCCATCAAGTGAAAAGTTGGCTCCATTTTAATTTTTCAGTCAGGATTGTATAAACTGATCCAATTGCAATGTCTACGGTATTGGCTATTGTTTCTGCTGTTAATTGTGGGTCCTCTTCAATCAGGGCATGAACAAGATGAATTTTTTTCTAGAAAATTTATGTCTGCCATGGAGGGTTTCATTTTCAACATCATCTCATCCCTTCTGAAAACAAGTTATCCATTTGGAAACTGGTGATTTCTTTGGGGAATGGTACCCATAAACTTTTCATAAAACATCAGTGATATCACCATTCTTCCACTCAAGCTTCATTATAAATTTGATGTTTGTTCTTGCTTCAATTTTAGCAGAATGCATGTTGCTCTTTTCAAACTGATGTCTTATCCTTCTTACTGCTTCAAACTAGATCCTTGTTACAGAAATCTTCAAATTCTTGATCAAATAAATCTGACAAATGATGTTCTCTAAGAAAAACTCTTTAATTTTATTCCTTCCCTGCATGTTTTGAGTAATTATCTTCCAAGATCCATGAATCTTGCCCCAACATCTCTGAGAGTATAATTCCTTGATATGAATCTTTATGACTGGAACCTGATCGCCTTCTTAATTCCCTCGTTGTGGCAAAGTGGGTTTCAGAAAAGGGTTCGGTGAATTAAAAGGCAGCGTTTCCTATCAACATTCTCAGCATCCTCTGCAATCTCACACCTCCAGCCGGCCATGCCAAGAGCCCCTGCACCAACTCTGCAGCGGAAAGCGGCATGTTCCCGGGTTCGTCTCGGTTCTGGTCCTGCCTCTTTGCTCCGCATCTTCAGGCACAGCCCCGCCAGAAGCACGATGGCGGCGGATTAAACCAGAACGGGGCAAAACAGGAGCTAAAATAGATTTTAAACTAAAAAGTTTACAAGAGACAAAATGACACTATATATTGATAAAATATTTATTATAACAAGAAGATATAACACTTATAAACATTTGCACACCTAATAACAGACCATTAAAACATATGAAGCAAAAATTAAGAGATTTAAAGAGACAGGTAGACAGTGCTATAATAATAGTTGGAGATTTTTATACATTACTATCAATAATGGATAGGACAACCATACACAAAACAAGGAAAAATAGGACTTCAGCAACATAATAAATCACTAGATCTGATGGACCCATGCCCAACCCTCTACCCAACAACAATAGAATGCACATTATTCTCAAGTGTACATGCGACATTTGTCAAAGTAGACCATATGTTAGGCTGGAAATTGTCTCATATTTAAAAAAATGGAAGTCACATAAACTATATTCTCTGGTCAAAACAGTATAAAGTTAGATATCAATAACAGAACAAAAAATTTTTAAATCACAAATTTATGGAAATTAAACACCATACTCTTTGTTTTTTTATAGCAATATGTCTTTATTTTTCATACAGGGTGCCACTGCAGATAACCATCAGAGAACACACTGCTATTTTTGGATATACAGAACTGAACAAAAAGCATTTTAGCATGCTGCCTTACTGTACATAGAAAACTGGTGAACATCTTCAGACACTAAGACTGGGAAATAAAATGAGTTAACACCATTTGTTGATATGTTTATGAATCATTCATCAGTGTTACTGTAGGCTGCCTTTACCTGAAAGCAGAATTACAATCACTCTGGCAGCCACCAGGCAATTCTACAATGCAGGTCTAATGAAGGATACGACTATCACACCTGTCCCTCAGAGAGATCCCAGCTATAGCTCAGCCTTTTGTATCCTCAGAAGAACGGAAGGAACGGTGGGAACAGGGCCAGGCTGATTATATGGGAGCCGAGTCCTTTGACATCAAGAGGAAACTTGACACTTAACTCCAGTAGAAACACTGCCATTTTCCTGTGAACACATCCACTTCACAGGCATTTGTTTCTGATACTTAGGTTCTAGAGCTGGATTCAGAAAAGTCTGTTACAGTTGGTAGAGGCTTTCCCTGAAACTCATCAGATGAGGTGTTTTTGCAGGACAGCAGGTAAGAAAGAGAACTGGGCAAAAGTTATATGGACAGTGTTCTTTTTTACCATAGATAATTATTTAGCTGTTTCAAATAAAGACCATACTCTTAACCAATAGATCAAAGAAGGAGTCACAAGAGAAATCAGAAAATACCTAGAGATGAAGGAAAACAAAAACATAAGATACCAAAACACAGTGAAAGCAGTGATATGGGGAAAATTTAAAGGTATAAGTAGTTACATTAAAAAAGAAAAAAGATCTCAAATCATCAAAGTTTATAACTTAAGAAATTAGAAAATGAAGAATAAATTGAACTCAAAGCTACAAGAAGGAAGAATGCAATAAAGATTAGAACAGAGATAAATGAAACAGAGAACAGAAAATTATAGAGGATATCAATAAAACCAAAAGTTTGTATTTTGAAAAGATAAATAACATTGACAAACCTTTAGCTAAGTGTATTAAGATAAAAAAAAAGAAGACTCAAATTACTAAAATCTGAAATTAAAGTGAGGGAATTACTATCAATTTTTCAGAAATAAAAAGAATTATAAGAGAGTACTGTGAGCAATTGTATGCAAAAAATTGGATAACCTTGATGAAATGTGCAAATTCCTAGAAGTACAAAACCTACCAAGATCAAATCACAAAGCATTAAAGAATCTGGATAGACCTATAACTAGTAAGGAGATTGAATCCATCATAAAAAAAATCTCCTGACCACAAAAACCTGGAACTAATAGCCAAGTCACTGAATTAATACCAAACATTTAAGAACCAACACCAATCTTTCTGAAACTTTTCCAAAAAATTGACGTGAAAGGAACACTCCCTAACTCATTCTATGAGGGCAGAATTACCAGGATACCAATGCCAGACAAAAACACTACAAGAAAAGATAAATACAGACCAATATCCTTTATAATCATTAATGCAAAAAGTTTCAACAAAATGCTAGTAGGCCAAATTCAGTGGCATATTCAAAGGATTATATACCATGACCAAGTGGTATTTATTTCTGGATTACAAGATTGTTTCAACATAAAAAACTTATCTATCTAATGAAGCACATTAACAGAATGAAGGGAAAAAAATCATGTTTATCTCCATTGGTACAGAAAAAGCACTTGACAAAATTCAACACCCCTTTACGATATAAAGAGAAAACCACTCAACAAACTAGAAAAGAACTGGAAAATACCTCAACATAATAAAAGCCATACATGAAGAATCCACAATAAGCATCATACTGAATGGTGAAGACTGAAATTTTCCTCTAAGATCAGGAACAAGGCAAGAATAACTGCTTTTGCCACTCCTATTCTACATAGTACTAGAAGTCCTAGCCAGAGCGATTAGGCAAGAAACAGAAAAACAAGTTGAAAAGAAAGACATAATATTGTGTCTGTTTTCAGATAATATGTCTTTTACATAGAAAATCCTCAAGATTTCACCAAAAGAAACTATTAGGAATAATAAATAAATTCAGCAAAGTAGCAGGATACAAAGTGAACAAACAAAAATTAGTTGAATTTCTACACACTAACAACGAACAATTCAAAAAGAAAAGAAAACAATTTTATTTATTATAGCATCAAAAAAATTAAGTACTCAGGACTAAACTTAACCAAAACTGGTAAAAGATGTGTAAAATGAAAATTACAAAACATTTCTGTAAAAAAACTAAAGGAGACGTAAATAAACAAAAAGACATCTCATGTTCATAGGTTGGAAGAAGATACTAAGACACAATGATATTCTAAGCAATCTATAGCTTTAATGTGATTCTTACCAAAATTCTAGTGATTTTTTTGAAGAAATACAAAAAACCCCATTCTTGAATTCATATGGAATCTCAAGGGACCTGGAATAGCCAAAACTACCCCCAAAAAGAAAAGCAAAGCTGGCTGACTCACTTTCTTATTTGAAAATTTACTGCCAAACTACAGTAACCAAGCAATGTGGTACTGACTTACAAACCAATGGGGTAGAATAGAGTCCAGAAATACATCCTCACATACGTGGCCAAATGATTTTTGACAAGATGCTAGGTTGATTCAATGGGGAAAAAAACATTCTTTTCAACAAATGATGCTGTGAAAACTGGATAACCACGTGCAAAAGAATCCAGGTGGATCCTCACCTAACACCCTACACAAAATTAACTCAGAATGAATCTATAAGCTAAATGCAAAGCCTAAAACTTTAAAATTCATAGAAGAAAACAGGACAAAAGCACCACAGCATTGGATTTGGCAATGATTTCTTGGATATGAGACCAAAGGCTCAGGTGATAACAACAAGAACAATGAAAAAAATAGAAAAATGGGATTTGACAAACATTTAAAAAATTTACACATCAAAAGACCCTATCAACAAAGTTAAAGGGCAACCCACACGAGGGAGAAAATATTTGCAAATCCTATATCTGAGAAGAGATTGATATCCAGAGCATAGACATACCTCAGGGATATTGCAGATTTGGTTTAGACCACTGCAAAAAAGTGAATATATCACAATCAAGTGAGTCCACAAGTTTTTGTTTCCCACTGCATATAAAATTATGTTCATACTATACTGTCATCTACTAGGTGTGCAATAGTAAATATTTCTTAATTAAAAATAATTTATTGTTAAAAAATGACAACAATCATCTGAACCGTCAACCTTGTAATCTCTCAATGTTGATGGTTACTAACTTATTAGGATAGTGATTGCTGAGGATTGCGGTGACTGTGGCAATTTCTGAAAATAAGACAACAGTGAAGTTTGCCACATTCATTTACTCTTCCTTTCATGAAAAATTTCTTTGTAGCATGCAGTGCTGTTTGATAGCATTTTACCCACAGTAGAGCTTCTTTTAAAATTACAGTCAATCCTCTCAAACCCTGCTGCTGCTTTTTCAAATAAGTTTATATAACATTCTAAATCTTTTGTTGACATTTCAACAATATTCACAGCATCTTCACCAGGAGCAGATTGCATCGGACAAAAACTCTTTCTTTGCTCATGCAAAAGAAGCAACTCCTCACCCATTTAAGTTTTATCATGAGATTGCAGCCATTCGGTCACATCTGGCTCCACTTCTAATTCCAGTTCTCTTGCTATTTCCCCCACATCTACAGTTACTTCCTCCACTGAAGTCTTGAACCTCTCAAAGTCATCCATAAGGGTTAGAATCAGCTTCTTCTAAACTCCAAGTAAGGTTGATATTTTGACCTCCTTCCATGAATCACAAATGTTCTTAATGGTACCTAGAACAATGAGTTCTTTCCAGAAGAAAAGTTTTCAAATTAATTTCACCCAGATACATCAAAGAAATCATGATCTGTGACAGCTGTAGCCTTACAAAATGAATTTATTAAATAATGAACTTGACCATGAAAATTACTCCTTGATTTACTAGCTATAGAATGGATGTTGTATCAGCAGGTGTGAAAACAACATTCATCTCCTTGAATTAATACATCTCCATCAGAGCTCTTGGGTGACCAGGTGCATTGTCAATGAGCAGTAATGTTTTGAAAGGAGTCTTTTATTCTGAGCAGCAGATCTCAAAAGTGGGCTTAAAATATTTGGTAAATCACGTTATAAACAGATGTGCTGTTAATGAGGTTTTTTTCTTCCAATTACATAGCACAGGCAGAGTAGATTTAGCATATTTCTTAAGGGCCCTGGGATTTTAGAATGATAAATGAGCATTGTCTTTAACTTAAAGTCACCAGCTGCATTAGCCCCTAAAAACAGAGTCAGCCTGATCTTTGAAAGTTTGAAACCAGGCATCGACTTATCCTCTCTACCTATGACAGTCCTAGATGGCATCTTCTTCCAGTGTAAGGCTATTTCATCTACATTGAAAACCTGTTGTCTAGCGTAGCCACCTTCATCAATGATCTTAGCTAGATACTCTGGACAACTTGCTGCAGCGTCTGCATCAGTATTTGTTTTGTTACCTCACGCTTTTATGTTTTGGAGACGGCGTCTTTCCACAAACCTCATGAACCAGCCTCTGCTAGCTTTAAACTTTTCTTCTGCAGCTTCCTTGCTTCTCTCAGCCTTCATAGAACTGAAGAGAGTCAGGACCCTGCTCTGGATTAGGTTTTGGCTTATGGAATATTGTGGCTGGTTTGATCTTCTATCCAGACCATTAAAACTTTGTTCGTATTAGCAATAAGACTATTTTGCTTTTTTATCATATGTGTGTTCACTGTAATATCACTGTTAATTTCCTTCAAGAACTTTTCTTTTATATTTGCAACTTGGCTAACTGGTACAGCATGTCTAACTTTCAGCCTATCTCGGCCTTTGACACGCCTTCCTCTCTAAGCTTAATCATTTCTACCTTTTGATTTACAGTGAGAGGTGCAACTCTTCTTTCACTTGAACACTTAGAGACCATTGCAGAGTTATTAATCAGCCTAATTTCAATAATGTGTTTCAGGGAATAGGGAGGCCCAAGCAGAGATGGGGAATGGCTGGTTGGTGGAGCAGTCAGAACACACCTGTTTATTAAGTTTATCATCTTATATGTGCCCCCAAACAATAATAATAGTAATATCAAAGATCACTGATCACAAATCACCATAACAGATATAATAATAAAAACTTTGAGAATTATCAAAATGTGACACGGAGACACAAAGTGAGCACGTGCTGTTGGAAAAATGGAATTGATAGACTTGCTTGATGCAGAGTTGCCACAAACCTCCAATTTGTAAAAAACGCAATATCTGCAAAGTGCAATAAAGCAAAGCTCAATAAAGTGAGCTACACCTATATATCAAGAATCCCAAAAATCCAACAATAAAACAAAACCTGATTCAAAAATGCCCAAAGACTTGAATAGACATTTCTTTAAAGAAGATATACAAATGACAAATAAGCACATGAAAAGATGGTCAATATCACTTGTCATGAGGAAAATTCAAAACCATAATAAGATACCACTTCACAGCCACTAGGATGACTGCTATTAAAAAAAAAAAAGAGTGTTGGGGGGTTGTGGAGAAATTGGAACTCTTGTGCACTGTAGGTGGGAATATAAAATGGAACAGCTGTGTGGAAAGCAGTGTGATGGTTCCTAAAAAAAATTCACAATAGAATTGCAATATGATCCAGTAATTCTACTTTTGGTATATACTCAAAAGAATTAAAGCAGAGTCTTGAAGAGATGTTTGTACACCCACGTTCACAATAGCACTATTCAAAATAGCTAAAACATGGAAGCAACTCAAGTGCCCATCAGTTGATGAATGGATAAGCCAGATGTGGTTATCCACACAGTAGAATGCTATTCAGCCTTAAAAAGGAAGGCAATTCAACACATCCCCAAACATGGATGAACCTAGAGGACATTACGATAAGTGAAGAAAAGGCAGTCCCAGAAAGACAAACACTGTGTGATTCCACTTGCGTGAGGTACTTAGAGCAGTGAAAATCATGGAGATAAAAAGTAGATTGGCAGTTGCCAGGGGCAGCGGGGAGAGGAGGAATGAGATGTAGCTATTTAGTGGATATAGATAGAGTTTCATTTTGGCAAAATAAAAAGAATTCTGGTTATGGATGGTGGTGATGGTTGCACAACAATTCCGAATGCACTTAACACTGAACTTAATAATGGTTAAATTAGTGGACTTTATGTTGTGTGTATTTTACTACAATAAAATATTGGAAAAGAAAATTTAAAGTCTGGTTTTTGTGGAATGTGAGGTTATATGGTATATGATTGGTACTGTTCCTAGGATGATATAGGATATTCAGCAACGTGACAATTTTTCTGAATTACTTAAACATAAATAACAAGAGGCTGGGTGTAGTGGCTCACACCTATAATCCCAGAGTGCTTTGGGAGGCCAAAGTGGAAGGATTGCTTGAGGTCAGGAGTTTGTGACCAGCCTGGGCAACATAGTGAGACCCCATCTCTACACAAAATTAAAAAATTAGCAGGTCATGGTGGCATGCACCTGTAGTCCTAGCTATTTGGAAGGCTGAGGTGGGAGGATTGCTTAAGCCCAGGGGTTGGGAGGTTATAGTGAGCACTCCAGCCTGACTGAAAGAGTGAAACCCTCTCTCTAAAATACACACATACATAAATACATAAATAAATACCAAGTTTGAAAAATGTTAACCTGATTTTTTCATTAAATGTTTTGCCTTTTAGTGGTTCATGTTCATGTAAACTAAGGTCCCTAAACATTTTAAACATTTAATCTTTGAACATTTTCTTTAATCATTTGGAGTACTTTATATCATTGATAATCCATATTTCAAATTCTACTTATCCTTTTACTGGTTTGGGAGAAAATGTCGATGCTGTCTTTTAAGTTCTTGATTTATGTGGTAAGTAGAATAATGCCCCCACCTCCAAATATCTCCATATCCTAATCTTTGGAACCGGTAAGCATAGTACCTCACATTGGAAAAGAGAATTAAGATTTCAGATAGAATTAAGGCTGCTAATCAGCTGACCTCAATACAGGAAAATTATCCTGGGTTATCCCTGTGGACCCAATGTCACCATGTATGTCCTTAAAAATGGAAGAGAGGGGCTGAGAGAAAGTCAGACTTAGAGCTCAGAGTGATGTGATATGAAAGGACTCAACCTGCGGTTGCTGGCTTTAAAGATGAAGGAAGGGACCATGAGCTAAGGAATGTGTGGCCTCCAGAAGCTGGAAAGGGCAAGGAAACAGTCTCCTCTAGAGCCTCCAGAAGGAAGCACAGCCCTGCCAGCATCTTGACTGTAGCCCACTGAGACCCATTTTCTAGTGCTGTCTTCCAGACTGTAAAATGGTATGTATCACGTAAGCCACTGCTTTTGTAATAATCTGTCACAGCAGCAAATAGAAAGTTAGTATCATTCGTAAATTTTCAAAAAAAATGGAAATATGTTCATGGTAAGCATTTTCATACAGAACATCTTGTTTTCAGCTTACTAATATGAATGGGAGATGTTCATATAGAGTTTGATATACAAGTTAAAATTTTAAGGATAATCACACATATACAAGAATAAATATATTTGATAACTTTCAAACCAGAAAGAAAAAAAAGAGAATAAAGAAGACTTTATAAATCTAATGAAAGGCGAGAAAGAGAACGGAAGGAAGAAAAACAAGTGAAAAAATTGTAGTGTCCGTGACCACAATAAAACTAAACAGATTACATTTAGATTTACCTACTTTAAGACAGTTATTGTCATATTTAATATAGTGACACAGAAAGGTTGAATATAAAAAGGTAGCAAGATGTCAGCAAATTCTTATAAAAATAAAGCTGCTATGCATATATTCATATCAGATCATATAAAATTGAAGGCCTAAAGCATTCATAAGAGTAAAAAGGGACAGTACACAAAAGAAAAAACAAAAATCATAAAAATATATCAGAAAAAACCCAAAACACCCTGATATGACTCAAACAACAAAGCTTCAAAATACACACACACACACACACACACGCACACATACACAAACACACACATACACATATACGCGCACACACACAAAGGAGAGCTACAAGGAGGATTTAGTAAGTCCACAATCACCACAGTCATAAAAGAGGAGGTTAGTTTAAATGCATTATAAGCTGATAGATCAAATACACTATATTTTATAAAGAGGTACGCTATAGCAACACAAATAATAAATTTAATCCAATACATATATGTAGAAACCTACTCTTACCTCATAGAAAATACTTATCTTTCAACATGGATTAGTTGCCAAAAATGAACATGTATTATATTACAAAGTACACTAGTAAACTCTTGTACTAGTTATAAAAAATTTCACTGAATTTCAAAGAATTGATATCCTGCAGATCATAATGCAATTAAGTCAGAAGTTATAAACATAAAAATATTCTTTAAAAAACTATTTTTATATTTTAGGACATAAGGAAATAAAGTGAAAACTGCAATAAAAATATAGAGCATTTTACAAGCAAGTAATATCGAAATCAATCTTCGTTTACTTGTCCGTTTATTTCCTCAACAAACATTTATTGAGTGTCCACTACAAACCAGGCACAGGGCATGCAGATATAAACAAGACAGACAAAGACTGTGCTCTCATGGAGTTTATATTCTTGCATACTTGGGGGCCAGCTAATAAGTGGTACTGAGATAGACATGGAATACGATTTGCAGTGGTGATCAGCGCTGTGGAGGGAAGCAGTGTGAGGGGATGGCAGGTGAAGGCTGTGTAGATTCAAGCAGAGTAGTGAAGGGAGGCTTGTGCATGGAGGTGCCCTTTGAGAGACGCAGATGACAGAAGCCACAGCAAATGGCTGCCTGGGGAAACGGCAGTGTGGGCAGCGGAATCAGCAAGGATCGGGGCCTCGTGTTGAGGTCAGCCAGGGAGGCAGAGGCCAGACACAGGACCTTGCAGGCTCTGCAGGAAGTGTGCGTGGTACTCCAAAGGGATGGAAAGCCATCACTGTTTTGAGTAAAACAGATGGTTTTGTGAAGTGTGTACTGGATGGTTCATATAAACAGTGAGTGAACAGATCCTAAGGGTCCAGCTCAGTGGATTTCACCTCTGCACACACCCAGGTCAACATATAAGGGGTTCCCAACACCCCAGGGGCTCCCTCACACCTCTTCTTAGTCACGGCTCCCAGGAGGCAGCCACAGTTCAGATCTCTGTCACCATCAACGAACTCTGCCTGTTCTGGAACTTTGCAGAAATGGAGTCATACGTGTGTGACTCTTTCTGTGTGATCCTTCACTCCTCATCATGTGTGCGGGGTCCACGCATGTTCTCGTGCACATCTGTGGCCCGCTCTGTAGCATTACGTCGCAATACTTATTTATACCAAATACCAAAACTTATTTATCTAATGTGAATAAACATCCCTGTTGTTTCTGGTTTTCAGCTATTATGAATAAAGCTGCTATAAACATACTTAGACATGTGTGTGTGCGTGTGTGTGTGTGTGTGTGTGTATGTGAAAATAGACATTAATTTCTTTTCTTTTCTTTTCTTTTCTTTTCTTTTCTTTTCTTTTTTTTTGTTTTTGAGACAGTCTCACTCTGTTGCCCAGGCTAGAGTGAATGCCGTGGCTTCAGCCTAGCTCACAGCAACCTCAAACTCCTGAGCTCAAGCGATCCTCCTGTCTCAGCCTCTCGAGTAGCTGGGACTACAGGCATGCACCACCATGCCCGGCTAATTTTTTCTATATATATTTTTAGCTGTCCATATAATTTCTTTCTATTTTTAGTAGAGATGGGGTCTCGCTCTTGCTCAGGCTGGTCTCGAACTCCTGAGCTCAAACGATCCGCCCACCTCGGCCTCCCAGAGTGCTAGGATTACAGGCGTGAGCCACCGCGCCCGGCCAAACTAATTTCTTTTCAATTGCCGAAACTAAGAGATATTTGGTGAATGAAAAAAGGCAAGCCACAGAGTGAGAGAAGATATTCAGGATACACGTATCTGCCAACTTATAGACAGTATCTTTGTAAAAACTACTACAAATCAGTAAACAAATGACAACTCTCCAAAATGGGCGAAAGCCTGAAACGACACTTTAAAAAGAGGGTATTTAAATAGCTAAGCATAAGAAAAGACACATAAAACCACAGTCATTAGGAAAATGCAAATTAAAACCACAATAAGTTATCATTATCCACCCAGAAGAATGGCAAAAATTAAAAATTAAAAAGAAAAATTTCTGAAAGTACTAAGTCTCGGCAAGAATGCGGGAGGAACAACTAGAAATCTCAGAGCTTGCTGATGAAAGCGTAAACTGCTACAATCACTTGGAGACTGTCTCAGTATGTATCCTAGCTATGCTTATGCCTACCTATGACCTAGAAACTTCACTGTAGATAAAATATATTTTTAAAGCTGATTGTGCTTTCTAAGGGAAAATAGATTATACTAGGGCAGTAGGCAGAGCTGGGAGTTGTTAGAAAGTCAAAAAGCTGTCCAGCTGCAGAGCGAGGTAGATCAGAGGTGCAAAAGGTCACAGGAAGTGGCTGGGTATATGATATATTCTGGGAGTAAAGTCAGTAGAATTTTCTGACATACTAGATTTTAATGTGAACAAAAGAGAAGAGAAGAGAATGTGAACAAAATGAGCCCTAGGATTGGTCTGAGCAACTAGCTACATGGTGGAGCCATTTACTGAGATGGAGAAGGGACCGATTGGGAATGGGAGGGGCATAGAAACCTGCTTCCTTCATGTTCAGTCCATATACTGTTGGCCATCAGGGGGACTTGTCCAATAGGCAGGTGTACCCAGGACTCAAGGAAGAGTCAGGGCTCAAGATACAAATATGGGGAGACCTGGGGACAGGAAGAGATATCAAGACCCACAAAAGGATCATAGGTTTGATGACCGTATCTGCTGTCTTGTTTAGCACTGAACTCATCCCTTTTTGATCTCAAGAGTGTTCCCTAGTAAATGATGCATTCCTATGGTCATCTCTGTTAAGATTTGAGAAATGTTGATGACCTCAGCCATTGGGGCTGCTGGGTGGGCCCATGGCTACAGGGGCCCTTGGCCAGTTGTGTCCAAAAACAAGCATCTTTGACCATTTTTTCCACACTGAGTCATTATACATGTTACCATTTTATATATATGCTGTGATATGAACACTTGGGAAACACTGTTCTAGAGAACAACTAAAAATGGAGATGAGGAAAAGAGTGAAAACCAAGCCCAGGAAAACTCCACTATTTAAAAGACTCCAAGAGGAGAAATGAGCGCAGGAGACTGGGAAGGCTCCATGAGGAATGCGGGGCACACCGGAGAGGTGGGGACCTGGCCCGCAGTGGCTCATGCGGGAGGGAGGGAGCGATGTGCCAGCTATTGCTGGGAGGTCATCAGGTGGTGGCTGAAAAATAACCTTTGGAATTCGTAATGTGGCACTGAATTGTCTGTGAACTTAACAAGAGCAAAACAAGAGCAATTCTTATGGGATAGTGTTTTTTTTTTTTTTAAATAAAGTCTGATTATAAAAGGACAAATTTTTCAGCTTTATTTTTTATAATCAAGACTTGATAAATGGGGACGTAGGAAGAAGAATAAAAGGCATCTTGGAGTCTCTAGCAATCTGTGTTTGTTAATTAACTTGAAGGGATATACTATAGCATGTTTATGTGCTCAAAGGTAGATATGATTTTACATAGTTTTTTAGAAATAAAATAAGCAAGCTTCAAGAAAGCAGGGAGGCGAGTGTCTTCGTCTGTTTTGTGCTCCTATAATAAAGTACTTGAGGCTTGGTAATTTTTAAAGAAGGAAAATTTAATTTCTTCAGTTGTGGAGTCTGGAAAGTACAAGACCAAGGCCCTGGTGTCTAGTGTGGGCCTTCCTGCTGTGTCTCCCATGGGGGAAGGCAGAAGGGTCAAGAGAGGGTCAATGGGCTGCACGCCCTTTTACAAGCGCCCTGAATCCCATTGCAAAGGAGGAGCCCTCATGGCCTAATCACCCTTCAGTGACTCTACCTCTCAATACAATCACATCTGAATTTTGGGGGGCCATATTCAAACCATAGCAGGGAGTTTTGGAGATGTGGGGAGCAAGAAGAGTGAGTTGTCCCAGAAAGAGAAGGAGAAAAGACTGATACAAGATTCCCAGCAGCCTCGCCAGGCAGTGCTAGGGGGAGCACTTGATGCTGAGGACACAAAGCCAAAATCTGCTGCATGTCGTGGCTGTGTGCTGCCTCCAGCCATGTGCAGCTAATTGGGTCCTGCCAAGGGTTAAGCAGATTGTTCAACCAAAGCTGGGGCTTTCATGGGCAAATGTACTACAGGTAGAAAGAGGCAACATTGAGATTATCTACGAAGGAGCAATTATTCAGTGGGGCCAGGACATTTAGACAGGAAAGGAGAGGAGTGTATACATGAGCAAGAAAATGGATGAATAATGGCCAGTGGCTTGGCAGGCTCCACGGATTGAAACATTTTGCAGTGGTCGAACTGGAGGAAGTGCACTGGAAAACCGAGAAAAAAATAAGAAGCTCACAATTAATATTCTGGAGGAAATGCTGCTATTGATAATGATCAGGTCAGAATTTAACCATGGCACTGTATTTCTGAGGCAGAGTGGCAGAAAGAAGCATTGCCAGGGAGAAGGTGCAGGGCTGGAGAGGGCAGGTGTGGGATGCTTTTGTCTACATGGATGCTGAAGTCACCAAACATGCCAACACCAGTGGTGGGGAGAAGACGGAAAGCCAGGTGCTGTACCCTTTAAGGAAGAGTCAGGAACTCTATGCTCGTAACTGCCTCCGGAAGGGGTAGGACGTGCTGGGGTCTCCTGGCCCAGCTTCAGGGTTGGAGGGCGGCCAGTGAGGGAGGAGAGACAATGGGGAGTCAGGACAGGGAACAGGAAGATGTGTTTCCTACTTCTGGGCCTGGGGGTAAATGGCTGTGGGGAAATGGCCACCACTTCAGACGGCCAAAGGAAAAGCAGCAGCTAAGGAAGAAGCAGTTTTCAGTTGGAGTGCGAGAGGAAAGACCGTGCAGAGAAGGGGTTGAGGCTTCCCAGCTGTGGTTTCTGTGGGGCACAACTGTGAGCGTTTGGAAAGTTAGCGAGGCCTCTAACCAAGACGGTATCAGTCCAGGGACGGTGCCTGAGGTGCCCGGGGCTGCAGGGAGTTATGGAATGAATACCATTACCCTACTCTGTTGGGCACTTGTGGGCCAGCAGTTCCAATTATGGCTTCTCTTGAGAAACTGGGCTGTGTTGTGACCAGAGGAGGAGCTTGAATGAACCAGGGTGGAGCCATGGCAGGGGGTGGGGCAGGGACAGGGGGGCTGGCCAGGCCTCTGGACCACATCCTAAGCTCAGGGACCAGAGGAGGCCTGAGGCCCACAGAAAATCCAGCCCAGCTGGAGCAGAAATGGCTGACAGGAAGCACGTATTTCCCTGCATATTCTCTTTGACGAGTGTGACTCGCAGTCTAGCGTAGCAGTAGGGGTTAGGCTGAACATCGGGATCTGTGGTAGGGCAAGCTTGCTTCCCCCGAGAGACATGACCAGCCTTGCGCCTTCTGTCCTCAGTTCTCCTTTAAAGCTCATTGCCAGAGCTATGAATCGTGCTCAGCCCCAAAGTCATCTTCACTAGGGCGGCTTTCTCTTTCTCTCGAACCAGGGCCCCTCAGTCACTGCTGGGACATGACAGATGACCAGAATGAATGGGAACCCCCAGAGAGCCCTGGCTGAGTCAATAGGTACACAATGACTGGGCTTATTAATCTCAAAGCCAACAAATGAACAATTCACAGTATGAGTAAGAGGATGGATTTGGCCATGTTTCAAACATCTAAGCTACGAGAAATTTGTTGGAGGAATACACAAGACCACTGTTGTACCTCAGACTACCTTTTTAACCATTGATCTGAACTGCCCTCACACAAGGAACCATGCATGTCTTTATCAATTCAACCATCTCTAAACATGTCTTTTCTGTTCCAGAAAACAGGTAGCCAAAGAATGTAATATCACACAGTAGTTCCCCTTATCCACAGGGGAAATGTTCCAAGACCCCCAGGGGATTGTCCAAATCTGAGAATAGTCCCATATCCGAGGCTATATATATCTGTGGAGATATACACACACACACTATTTATAGTATATACATATATATGAGGGCTGTCCAGAAAGTATCCCATCATTGTTAATATAACCAGAGTGGTTACATGGCTGGATAATTTCTGGACAGCCCTCGTACATATATGGTGTGTATATATACATGTATATTGTATGTGTGTATGTGTATATATACACCATATAGTGTATATGAACCCTATGTATACTATGTTTGTTGATCTGATAACCGAGCTGGCTACTAAGTGACTAATGGAAGGGGAGTGTGTATAGCATGGAAATACTGTGCAAAGGGAGGATTCACATCCCAGGTGGGGTGGAGCTCCTCAGTGAGAGATTTCACCATGATACCCAGAACAATGTGCAAATTAAAACTTATGAATTGTTTATTCCTGGAATTTTCTACTGAATATTTTTGGGCTATGGTTGACTGCTGGTGACTGAAACTGCAGATAAGAGGGGATACTTGTACATGGCTCATGCCTTCAAGGAGCTTATGGTCAAGTAGGAGAACCTGCTGTCCAACCTCCTTTCCACTGCTACAAAGAGCACACCAGGGCCTTCGCAGTGATCTATGAAAACAAGGTGCTAATTGTTCAAACACTGCGTGGCTGAAGGCAATAAATCAATGTTAGTTGTCAATAGTAAAGGTCTCTTTCCCCACTCCCAGTTGAGTCAGCTAACAAGGAACATCCCCACTACTGTCTCTGTGTTTATCAAATGATGCAAAAGATCATTTAGAAACTATGTGCCTCCAGGCCTGCACGTACAGAGAGCAGATCCAACCCTTCAGAGTATTCCAGATGTGTTTGCTGGCCTAGCGGAAGCACTTGTGATTCTCTTTACATGATGGGAAGCAAAACTCATGCTTAGTGATTTTTAGCTGTCATTTTGCTCATTCCCTAAAGAGGCTAAATGCATAACAAATCAGTGGGGTTGCTTAACATTTTCTAGATGTATCTTTCTTACAGTTGACATTTTTATTCAAAAAAAAATGTGTCAGCTTTCTTATTCTTTGTTTTCCCACACATATCTTGCAGTGTTTATGTTTTCTTGTCTAATGCTTTCACTGGATTTATGAAGGTGTCACTTATTTAGTGGAAAAGCTAATAATTATCTTTGATGACCCAGATTTCATGATGTATCAAAATTTCTCTTTGATCTTGACATTGGCTGCAGTGGGTGGTGTGCAAGGAAAAAAATATATAGAGAGATCTCTCAGTCTCTCTCTCTCTCTCTCTCTCTCTCTCTTGTCCCCCTAACATATACATGTGCATGTACATATCATGCATCCAGACTAACATAAGCTTGGATGTATGCTTGGCAATAGGTAGTTATGTCAGAAACTATGCAAGCCTCTTTTCAACAAGTGACAAAGAAAACAATTGAGAGTGTGTCACAGAAAGGAATTTTGCTATCTGTATCTGTTAGGGTCTAAGCAGGAAAGGGATGACATTCTTAAGCAGTAAAGAATGTCTGATAAATTGCTTTGAACAAAGGTGTGGTCAGGGTTTGGGGAAATTAGCACAGAGGGGTGGGATGCCCTGGGGCTAGCAGCTTCAGCCCGAGGAGGTGACAGGTGGGAGTAGTTACCATCACCTGTTTCCCCAGTGAGAGAGGTTATTTGGAGAAGGCTGCCGCCAAGGCTTGTGGCCTTCAGAAGCAGGGATGAGCAGCCTAGAGCATCTCACAGTGAGAAACTCAGCTCCAGACATCAGAGGTTCTCAGAGCAACTCCCCTTGGCCACACCTGACTGGGAACTAGAGGGCAAGGGAGGTCCTACTACTCAGAGAGTGGAAAGGGTCTGTGGTGACAGAGGTGATGTCCATCATACTTTTCTCTGCTTAGGGGTGATAGTGTTCTATAATATTGGTTACTTACTTGCTGTATTACTCTGATAGGGCTTCAAAAATATTATGTTGGTCTGGGGCATTCAGATGAGATAGCACATAGGGTTACTTTCACCTGCAGCAGCAAGCTTAGAAAGAGAATTCCTGACTCTCTTTGCTATACTATGGAGTCAGAATCTGTTAGTAATAGCAAGCCATCTTAATAGCTTGAAACACCCAATAGCCAACCGACAGCATTTGTCCCTTGGCCAAGCATCTGGGGCATCCAAACTCAGGATAGAAATGGATGTTTGTAACAGTGTTCTTTCATTTCTAGCTGCATTACTTAGCACAAAGGCATCCCATCTGGTTGCGTTCTCTCTCTCTTTCTCTCTCTCTGGGTCTCATCACTTAAGTTGCTTCCATAGTGACTAAGATCTAGGGCACTGGACACTTTACAATGAGTAGAAACAACACAGAGTAAATAGACAACATACAGAATGGAAGAAAATACTCACAAACTATACATCTCATAAAGGGCTAATACCCAGAATCTACAAAGAATTCAAACAAATCAGCAAAATAAACCCAAACAACCCCATTAAAAAGTGGGCAAAAGACATGAACAGAAATTTTTCCAAACAAGATAGACAAATGGGCAACAAACATGAAGAAGTGCTCAACATCACTAATCATTAGGGAAATATAAATTAAAACCAGAGTGAGATATCACCTTAGCGCTATCATAATGGCCATTAATGAAAGTATCAGGAAATGCCTCTGTGTCCACACAGCAACCTTATGTACCTCTGAGGGTGCTATTCATATGTTTATTGGGCTCTTCTAGGCATAGATGAGACCCCAGGACTTGGCTCCAAGCAAAGAATCCTCAGCCTGGAGCATGGCTTCTGCTTTGGCAGGGGCGGCCCACAACTCCTTGGAGCCCTGGCCCACCCTGCTCCCAGCCTGGCCCTTGTGGTCATTGTATCATGTGCTGCTCAGTCTCAAATCCTCATAAACCAATGGTCTATCCAGACACAAAGAATGAGTTAAGGACACTGCGTAGTATTTTTAATTTTGGAAAAATAAAAAAGTTTTGAATGAGCTTTAATTTTCATTGTTTATGAGGATCTGAGGATTGGTAAGAAAAACTATATAAGGAAAATTTGATTGGAAATTTTTTTTTCTTGAAGCCTGGGAGCCTTTCCCTCCTAGAAGGTCCTCGTGGAAATTCTCTTTATCCGCCTGAAAGACTGCCCCTTCTTTTCTTCTGAACATTGACCAACTCTAGGAATGAACAAGAACTTCAGAAGTCTGGGTTTCGTGAAAGCAGCAGATAATGAGAACACAGAATATTTGTAAATCCTTTGCTAGTCACCCTGCTTTCTCTTGAAATTACACTAGCTTGCTTCAATGTATTTTCATGAAGCCACTTCTCAGGGTCCAGAATGAGCTTGGCGTGTTAAGACTGTTGGCATAGGCTCTTTCATCCACCCTCTCTTAGTCTGTTCCTGCTGCTATAACAAAAATGCTTTAGGTGAGGTAATTTATAAGCAGCAGAGATTTGTTTTTCACTGTTCTGGAGGCTGGAGAGTCCAAGTTCATGGTGCCAGTGGATTCGGTGTCCGTTGAGGGATCTCTGCTTCAAGGTGGCCCCTAGTTGCTGTGTCCTCACCTGGAAAGGGCAGAACAGGATAAGGGACAAATGTTCTTTCTCAAGCCCTTTTATAAGGACACTAATTCCAGCCATGAGGGTGGAGCCCCCATGGCCTTATCACCTCCCAAGGGCCCACCTATTCATATCATCACCTTGGGGGTTAAGTTCCAGCACATGAATTTTGGAGGGACACATACATTCAAACCACAGCATATCCCCAAAGTAGTGACAAGAGCCAGATCAAGGCCCTGAAGATCCTTACCTTCTGGCAAGGGCTGTAACAAAAAAATTGCAATATTTGCATATCATGTGGCAATGAATTTGTAAGGAATAAAAGGACAATAATTTAAAATATATAACTTTGGTAGTTTCTGTCTCTTGGTGTCCAAATTTATATCTTTTTACAATAAAAAATAATCAGAGTAAGGCACAAAGAGAGGCTATGCCAAAATTTTGCAGAAATGAATCTCTGAAAAGTGTAAAAAAAAAAAATCAGTGGATATTTTGTTTGAAAGATTGTGTCATTCATCCAGAATTTATATGTCACTTACCACGTGTCAGGCTCTGTTAGGTGTAAAGGAAAAGAATTAGACAAAGGGTTGGCCCCCATAGAACTTCCAGTCCTAGAGGGGAGAAAAATGTAAATATTAAATCATAGTGTATTAAGTGGTGATGAGAATACGGAGGAAGGAACTAGGAGCTCAGCACCAAGTGGTAGGTAAGACTTCCTAAAGATGGCACACTTTAGAAACAACTTGGAGGGCCCCTAGCAGTCCCGCAGGCTAAGAAAGGAGCAGCATTCTAGACAGACGAGTTTGCATTCCCTTGAGACAAGGATGTGCAGGATGTTTATATGGGAGTTCAGGGAACACAGGTAGGTAAACAAGAATGATGAAGAAAAGAAAGGCAGTTGGAGAAAAGGTATACCGTAAAGCCAGCCACCAAAGTGAGAAACTGGAACCTAATCCCACAGGGAAAATGGGAAGTGGTGACAAACACATACCTAGCGGTGATGGAGCCGGGGCATTTATAAGGTCACGGTCTGCAGGCTGCTGGCATTGGCTGTGGAACCTGGCCTCCCCCTGGAAGAGCAGCAGAGCTTTTGGCTTGGTTTTGCAGAATTCCTGCAGGCCCAAATACACAGACGTTGGCAACTGGAAGTCAGTGGAGCATTCTGAACAAAGAGACCTGAAAGATTTGGGCAGGGTGAAAACAGGGTGAGCCACGGACTTGCAAACAAGGCAAGTGCGTTCACAGAGCATTCTCTGGGTTGTGTTAGAGTAGTGATCCCCAACCTTTTTGTTACCAAGGACAGGTTTCGTGGAATGGACTTGAGGTGGGGGCAGGTGGAGCTCAGGTGGTGATGCGAGCAATGGGGAGCGGCTTCAACACAGATGAAGAATTTGCTCCCCTCCCTCACTGGCCCATTGCTCACCTCCTGCTGCACGGCCCGGTTTCTAACAGGCCACGGACCAGTATGGGTCTGTGGCCCAGGAGTTGGGGACCACGGTGTTAGAGATGAGGCTGGAAATGCTGACTGAAGATATATTAATCATGTTTTTAATTTTTTGTTTTATCATGCTGTGACATTTGGAAACAACTATGGTTTGAATGTGTCACCCAGAAGCTTATGTTTTGGAAATTAAATCCCCAATGCAACAGCGTTGGGAGGCAGGGCCTAACTCCACAGGTCCCGTTTGCTGTGGAGTTCTCATGGAGACAGTGGCTTCCCTACATGGACTTCCTGCCTGAGCAAAAAGTGATTGGCAAAAAAAAGAAAGAAAGTAGGCAAAGTGTCATACAAACCTAACAGTTCTCCTGAGTGGAAGGTTGATTAGAAGAATGTCTGCCAATGTGTATTTGGGCCTGCAGAAATTCTCCAAAACCAAGTCTCACTTAGGTAGACAGTGCTGTTAGTTATTAACCAAACTAGAGACTACAGAGAAAGAAGCACACTTAAAGAAATAAAAAGATGCATTATGTTCTGGACACATGTCTGTGTTAAAACCAAATGGCTATGTTTCTATTACGCAATTTGAATTATGAAAAACTCATAAAGATCCAGTCATTGGCTGGAGATTAAATTTGGAAATATCCATGTTAGCTGAAGTCTGGGATATGTACAAAGTCACAGAGTCTGAAATGAGAAAAGAGGAAGAAAGCCAAGGGTGTTCATACTGACATCTCTGCTGTCAAACGTAACTCTGAAATAGCTCCGTGGCCGAATATAGACTGTACATGCTAGCTGGAGAAAAGTAATAATATTGTGTATTGTGCCAGCTAGAGCTACTTGTATCAGGGAAATGTTTGTCATGTTGGTTGCGAATGAGGCTATTCTTATTTTAAGAGAAGCAGAGTCCTGGAGAACACTACTTTTAAATTTGTTTTCTAGGAGACCCATTCTGCGTTGCTAATCAACAGTTTTGTTTTTACAGCTTCCATTTCCTATAAATATAGATCCCAAGGAGAGTGTCCAATATTTCCTGACTCAAATCCAGCCTGAGCAGGCGTGCTCATCACATGAGTCATGCAATAACCACGGATACGTAATGGAATCGAAGCAAGCTGGGAAGAGGACCAGGCTTCTGGGATCACAGGTACCTGGAATTTAGGGATTCTGACAGATTTAGTTCTTGCTGTTCATTACTGTTAAAAGTAGTAGCACCATCCAGGAGTCCAAGAATTTCTACATTAATAGATGAATATTTGCTCACACACGAGACCTTTCTTATTTCCTTTTTGATTCATGAGGTGTTAGTATACTAGCACTGACATACTGTTCATGCCACTTTTGCTAGCCAAAATGTCCACTTTTCCAAAAGTAAGTAGCTTCCTCGGAGGAAGAACCTTTCACTTCATTCTAAATAAATACATTTGCAATTCAATTAGTTATTGAAATGATGCAAACACTTGTATTATACTTCATTTAATGGTCTCTGTCTTAAAATAGTGATGTAAGGGGATCTTAAAATAACTTTAGGGATGACAGCAGTTTCTGGGACTAAGGTCACAGACAGGAAGATCTGACCACATGTTCCACAATCTTATAAATGACAGAGGAATGTTCAGGCATGATATCTGGACAATGAACACCGAAGTGCTGCAGCAGCAGGCCTAGAAAGAGAAGGAGGAATTTGCAGTCCTGCCTCCAGTTACGTTGTCATTAATGAGAACAGGCTCACATAATGAGAAAATAGGGTGTGTGTTCTGACTTAGGACACTGTTTCAAAGTTACATTCAGCAGTCAACATGGGCTTTGATATCATTACACTCTGATTAAAGTGCTAGATAAAAATAGGGAAATTTTTTCTTAACTAGTACTGAGGTAATGGTAAACCCAAATTAGAGGCAGCCCAACGGGAAAGAGCTACGCTGGGTGAAGCCCCAGATCACATATGTGGGAAGTACCCAGGGCCGGCCCGGTGCAAACCACTCTCCCAGCAAAACAGCGGGGCTGAGATCGTCCTTCCCGGAATCCGCAAAAGTAGGGTGCCAGTGCTTTCTGGAGCTGAGATGATAGACAGTTTGCTTTGGCCACATGTTTGGTTATAAATCAGAGAGCAAACTTGTTCATCCAGTTGAACTAAGGATGTAGAAGAGGATGATAATGCATCTCATTGATTTCCATCCCTTCTTAGTGTAGGACTGTTGCTCTCACTCATTCTTTTTCCTACCCGTGCATTTCACCCAGGCGAGAATTTCTGAGACTAAATGGCGCTTAGTATAGCTCCTGCAAAATGGTGTGAGCAATCAATATCACCATTGTTAAATAATGTTCACCAATATGTGTCTCACCGATGGTAATCAAACCATTCATGAAAAGTTGGTAACTAGATGGCTATTTGACTTTTGGTGGGAGATTATATTGTAGTTCAGGAAATATTTGTATTCCCCTTGGCACCACCTCCAGCCTGACTAGGAGGAACGTACATCCTTGTCCCACAAGCAGTGGGCTGAACAACTTGCTTTGGCTTATTGGAATTTGGGTGGAGGTGGTTTTGCCAGTCTATGCAAAGACCTAAATGCACATGTGTGTGAGTTCGCTCTATGTGCTCCTCCTGCATGAGAACCGTGTGTCCCAGGGAGTAGTTCCTCCTACAGCCAGAAATGCAGGGGAATTGGATCTCTGCCCACTTGCAGCCTGCAGTAGAACTGCCACAGCCCACCTGCAAAACCAGGGCTGAGAAATAGAGAAATGCTGGTTCTTTCTTACCTCACTGACAAGAGTCATTTGTTGCCACAGCAGAAGGTGACTAAATACACTCACCTCTTTGCTCCTTGACATATACTATTATTTCAGAGTATGCTTTTTTTTAATTTTTGTTCTTCACTTGGCAGTTATATCACCTAGCAATTGCCATAAGAATTCTGTGTAACAAACCACCACAAAATCTCAGCAGCATGCAATAATATTTAATTATAACTCATACACCAGTGCGTTGCCTGGGATAAACTGATGTAGGCTTGGCTTGGCAGGGGTGCATTGGCTGGGATGGCCCTCTGCATCGTGTGCCTGACATCCAAAGTCCCGGGGAGCAGGTTAGTCCAGTCATGTCTCTCTTATGGCAAATCCAGCGGCATAGGAGCTGGACACTAACGTCAAACCACGTAACCAAGCCCAGCGTCGAGGGACCAGAGAGATATACTTAGAGGTTAAGGAGAAGAGCTGAATATTTCCCCCCAAAATCTAACTCACCACACTGGTTATTCCTAATATTTTACTGGGGAGTTGATTTTTCTTTTATGTTCCACCTCTCCTTTCCATTTCCAGGTCAAAGGAAGTGTATTAAAAAGGCAAACCTCATCACCTGTCTATAGGCTGCCTTCAAAGGGCTTCTGCCATCTACCACTTATATAAGTGACCATGTGTGTTCTAATTAACTGATCGTGTTCTGCATTATGTAATTATTATTATTGTTTTCATGACAAAGAGTCTTTACTCTTAAATGATTATCAGTACACCAAGTAATAACATGTAACAAATTCTTGAATTCTATTGTGTAGTAATTCTGAGTAAGAGAAAATACAGGCAGCCCAGACAACCACACTAGTGTCCACTGTTCTAACCATTAGCAAGAACGGACTCCTTTCAGGCTAGCTGCTGCTTCACACAGGCTGCAAATAACTCCTCACTACTTTTTCATAAAGCAAGCCCCTGACCTTCAAGAAAGCGTTAGGGAAAAGAATTAATCTGTTTCTTTCTTCAAAGAATTGTTTGTTTTTCTCTGTTTTACTAGATCTAAGAAAGAAAAAGTCAACATTGGTATATATGGTAATTGAGCTAAAAGACATAGGAAAACAGGTAACATGTACCTATTAAATTTCTAAGAAATATGAGGTAAAAGATGAAATCTTTAGATGAGCTGTAAGTCTTCACAAAGACACTAGATGTGCTACTCTCCAAAGAGTGAAGGGATCTGCTATACAATATACAGAAATAATTCAATGCCTTCATAAGAATATAGTTCGAACTTTGCTGACGCTTCTTATTCCACGTGGGCATCTGAAATGCCAATTCATGGAACAGGCGCTTCTTGTGTTCTCCTCTCCCATTATGCGGCAGTTTTCATGGATTTCTGGCCAGATATGTAATTATTAACAACAGCTATCACACTGTGTGGAGCAGACTGCACAGCGCACTTAGGACTGTGACATAGACCTGTGCTGTCCAGCACGGTGCCACAGGCCCTGTGTGGCCACTGAGCGCTGGAAATACGGCTCGTCCCAACTGAGATGCCCTCATAGTGTGAAATACACATCAGATTTTGAAGCTTTCATACAAAAATGTAAAATATGTCATTAATAAGTTTTATGTTGATTGCATGCTGAAGTAAAAATGTTTTGGATATACCGGGTTAAATAAAATACAGTATTAAAATCAATGTTGCCTGTAGATGTTGGGGAGAATGACAAGTAAGGAACCCAGAAAGTCCTCTGCACCAACAGAGCAAGGAGGCCACTGGCAAAAATTGGTAAAACCAACTTTTTCATAATTCTGAAAATTAACCAAAGGCTTATAATTATTTGGAGAGCCATTTCCAGAGAAATGGACATATACTGAGTAAAAAACAGCAAGCTTGTGGCATTCTAACTTTCTTTATTTTATTTCTCTTCCCCAGGCCTGCATTTCCTTTGAAAACCAGCAGCCCAGCAGTCACCGTGGAGGCAGACAGGAGGCCTTCCTGGTGGTGGCCTCGAAGGCTCCACTCAAGGCTTCTCTTGCTTTGACTTGATCCAGAGCTTGTCCAGGACCTGCAGACTTTCCCCAGGGCCATTTATCTAAAACACTCAGAGGCAATTGTTAAACCTCATGGCTGCTTAAGGCAGTGAAAAATCCTTGGGCCAAGCAATACTTTCAGCAAAAAGCTTTAAAATAAAAGCTAGAGAATGATGGGTCTATAGAATGCTTTTAAAAGCTCTGAGCTATTTCTGGAAATCTAGGTCATACACATAGGGTGGTAGGCGTGCTTAGGGAAGACCTAGAGAATGGTCTAACCTTTTACCTCTAACTGACCTTGAGGTTTAGCTTCGGCAGGAAGTGAAGCAGAGTTGTCGCCCGCCTGCCTGGCAGGGTGTTGAGGGCACGCCCCAGCACGCGCACGGAGCCCTTCAGCAAAGACTGGGACACTTGCTGGTTCCAGGCACTTATGAAAATCTCTATCCAATTATTAGCTGCCCTCTAAACTAATAGAATGGAGACTTCAGCGACCAAACATTACAAAGAACACAGACCTTACAGAATTAGTTCACTAAAGTCACTGAACAAACAATAAACCTTAGGAAAAGGGCAAAGTATGATTTCTGGAGTTGCCCTTCCTCACAGCGAGTAGCAGGAACAGGGCCTCTAGACAAAGGTCTGCTCTGCATGGTCAGTGCTGATGTCTCAGTTGGATTCATTTCCTGTTGCCACAGTAAAAAATTACTGTTAAGTTTAGTGGCTTAAAAGAGCACAGATTTATTATCTTACAGCTCTCGAGATCAGAAGCACAAAATCCATCTCAGTGGACTAGAATGGAAGTTTTGGCAGGCTGTATTCCTTCTGGGGGATCCAGGGGAGAATCCACGTCCTTGCTTTTCCCAGTTTCCAGAGGCGGCCTGGGTGCTTTGACTCGCGACCTCGTCTCACTCTGCTCTCTGCTCCCATCTTCTCGTCTCCTTCTCTGACTCTGACCTGCCTGCCTCCCTCAGATGAGGATCCTTGTGGTTTCACGTGGGGTCTACTAGGTAATCGGGATAACCTCCCCATCTCCAGACCCTTAACTTAATCGTGTCTGCAAAGTCCCTTGCCACGTACGGCAATTGTCTTAGTCCATTTGGGCTGCGATCACACACTGCCATAAGCTGGGTAGCCTATAAATAATAGAAATTTACTTGTCACTGTTCTAGAGGCTAGGAAGTCCACAATCAAGGCAGCTGCAGATTTGTGGTCCGGTTCATACATGGCACCTTCTCCCTGCATCCTCACATGGTGACAGCAAGGCAGCTCTTTGGGCCTCTTTGATAATGGCACTAATTCCATCCATGAAGGTAGAACCTACCTGAATTACCCACTAAAGGCCTCACCTCCTGATACCATCATATTGGTGATTAAGTTTTGAACCTATGAATTTTGAGAGGACACAAACATTCAGACCACAGGATGACATGTTCATAGGCTCCAGGGATGAGCATGTGGACGTCTTCAGGGGCCATTGTTCAGCTGCCCACACCAGGCACGAGCAGTCTGCAGCTCTCGCTGTGTCGCACTGAGGTACAGCAGCGTTCAGACCCCCCAGGCAGGGTGCAGGGCACTCAACCTCACAGACCCTTCAAATCCCCAGAGACCTCGTACAGTCACAGGTACCCCGACTGCCCCCACTCCAGATTTCCAGAATCAGGTCTCTGGGGGTGTGGCCTGGGCCTGAACTTTTAAAAGTTTTCGCACATGATTCTTATGTGCTCCTCAGGTTGTAACCCCCTCAGTGGAGCTACTGCAGTCCTGGCAGCCCAAGACACCACACAGTGTAGCCCCTGAGATGCTTCTAGAACCCCTGGGGCCCTTGCTGACACTCAGAGGCCAGGGTCTCGGCCAGACCCGCACCTGCTCCTTCAGGCATCTCTCTTTTTGACAGAACTTCTCAGGTGATGCTGCCGTGCAGGGAAGTGGACCAGCTGCCCTGCAGACCAGGCTGCTCATATGGACAGTGGAACATGTTGCCAAGGAGACAGAGCACAGATGTAAGGGCTTTGCTGCAGAGTGAGCTCTTAAAGGAAATGAGGTTTTTCAGAGCCAAACTCAGGCACTTAGCAGAACAGTTTAGAGGCAGCATAGATTTGCTTCTTGGGAAAAGATATGGAGCTTTCAAAGATGGAGATGTGTCTTTAGGACTTGATTGTTGAAGACTCACTAAGATCCTCTCTAACATGGTTCAAAGTGATTGCAGCTAGTGTTGCTATAATTGGTGGTATTATTAAAAAAGTTATGTGAGGAGGAATATACCTTATCATGACAATAACGCAAATTTAAGAGGTGAAGTTAAATACATTTTTTTTTAAGAATTAGGGATCAAGGTAAGAAAAATGTAAATTTTTTAAAAATTAGAGATGGACAAAACTCTGAGGTCCTCTGGTAAAACAAGTGACCAGCCTCATAGAGCTGTATGGTAGTTCCTCCAATTTCTCTTACCCCATCTGTAAGTGGAAACACGACCCCTTGTCCCACACATCCACAGGGAGGTGTAGTGAAGACCAATGAGGGATGCACAAATTAACCAAGCAGAATATTACAAGGAGAGGGCAAAAAAGTGCCTCTAATTTAAAAAATATAAAATTCATCACAGATAAACAGTGAAGACTATATTTTAAAGCTTATCTGCTTATTTCCAAATCTTTGAGTTGGTTATATGACGTATGTAATTAACTATCATCATTTAAAGTTGACTGAGACCCTCAAAATTGAAAACCCTAATAGTACCTTGAGAAAAAAAAAACTGAAAGAATGTGGTTCTTAAACCCGGAACTTCAGTGCGCACTCACATATTCACCTCTTGCACCTTGCACATCCACCATGTGTCAACACTGCCAAGCTTTACACTCACGTTTTCTGCAGGCACACAGCAGCAGGGATCTCTGCAATACTCTGGACCTGAAAATCTTCAAAGCAACAATGTTCTACTACAAAAGAAAAAAGAAACTGGACCACAACTAATACATCTCAAAATTGTCACTCTACTCCTTTCTCTGCGCATCAGATTAAGGGATTAAACGATGCTGCTGTTTGGATGGTCTATGGCTTCAAATTATGGATGAGATCATCAAAAAACCTCAAGATGAAACTCTGCTTCAGACTGCTGGCTTCAATATTCTCCTTTGGAAAAAAATAGTTGCCCATTATGTATGCAATCAAGAATAAGAATGGATCTTGTGTATATACAAAATATCAATAATAAGACATCAATAGCCTTATTGCCAATATTGCAGGGCACTGATATCCAGGAGTGGTTAAAAATTCAGCGTGGCCTGACAGCTGGCAATGAGCTGCACCGCAGAGTCAGTGACAGAGATCAGGGTGGCCAACTCTGGCCTCTAGGCCAAACCCTCCACGGGCACGGCCTGTCAACCAAAAACGGTTTTGAGATTTGTAAATGAATAAAAACATACTAAAAGAAGAATAACAGTTCATGACAAGTGAAAAATGTATGACACTCCAGTTTCAGTGTCCTTAAATTAAGTTTAGTTTGGACTCAGCCATGCTCATTCCTCTGCAGGTTGTCTACGGCTGTTTTCGGGCTACAAGGGCAGAGTTGAGTAGTTGTGACAGAGACTGCATGGCCTGCGAAGTAGAAGATGTTTGCCATTGAGCCTTTCCAGAGAGAAGTTTGCTGACCTTTGTTATAGACCACAGCCTTCAACCTTGGTTGGACAACAGAATCTTCCTGAGAGTATTTAAGGAGCCGATGAGCAGGGCTTTCAGACAAAGTTTTATACTAATTGTTAAGAGCTCCTGAACTGATTGATCTGGAAGCCTGGCCCAGAGAATTTCCTAAGTGTAACTGCAGGTTGTCCAGTCCCTCCCCTTGGCACTTCTCCCAGATCTCCAGGGGACCTCTGGGCATCTCCTTGCCGGGATTCTTATTACAGCAGTGTCTTCCCAGGAACCCGCCCCCCACATAGACGTATACACATGTGCACACACAGAACACACACCATCCTTCAAACAAGCACACGTGCACACACATGCATGTGCACCTAGAAGCACAAAACACACAGGCACACATGCACACTATATGCACATACATACACTATGTGATCTTTGGCACTCAAGAGAGTAGAAAGATTTTATTACATAAATGTTGTGGGTCTCTTATCTAAATTATACACCTCTCCTTTCCCCAACTGAAACCTCCTAGGCCCTTGATTTTGAAAAAATAAGCTTTTTGACCCAGATCATATTTTAAGAACTTGAGGGTGGTATTCTTTGAGCTGGTTCTTCCACATTCAAACCTCTAGGTGGCAGTAAAAGCTCACAGTCAAAGTACCGCCCATGGGCATGGCGAGGGGGTTGCATTTTGTCTGGTGTGTGGTATGTGTGTCTGTGGTGTGTGTAGTGTGGTGTGTCTGCTGTGTGCTGTGTGTGTGATGTGGTGTATGAGTGCTGTGTTGTGTTGTGTGTATGTATGTGTGTGTGCTATGTGTGTAGTATGTGGTGTGTGGGGGGGATGTGTTTGGGGGATGTAGTATGTGCTATGCATGTGGTGTGGTGTGGTGTGTGGTGCATGTGTGTGTGATATGGTGTGGTATGTGTAGTGTGTGGTGTTTTGGGGTATGTTGTGGTGTGTATGTGGGTGGTATAATGTGTGTGGTGGGTGTGTTGTGATGTACTTGGTGTGAGTGGTGTGTATAATGTGTGAGGTGTATGGTGTGTGTATATGGGCAGTGTGGTATGTACATGTGCATATGGGTGTGTGGTGTGGTGTGTTTGTGGTGCGTGGGAGTGTGTGGTGTATGTGGAGTGTGTGTGTGGTGCATGTGTGTGTAGAGTGTGTGTGGTGTGTGGTGTGGTTTGTTTGTGGTGCGTGGGAGTGTGTGGTGTATGTGGAGTGTGTGTGTGGTGCATGTGTGTGTAGAGTGTGTGTGGTGTGTGGTGTGTAGTGCATATGTGTGTGGTGTGTGTGGAGTGTGTGTGGTGTGTGGTGCATATGTGTGTGTGGAGTGTGTGTGGTGTGTGTGGTGTGGTGTGTGGTGCACGTGTGTGTGAAGTGTGTGTGGTATGTCATGCACATGTGTGTGGAGTGTGTGTGGAGTGTGTGTGGTGTGTGGTGTGTGTGGTGTGGTGTGTGGTGGACGTGTGTTGTGCATCTGTGTGTGGAGTATGTATGGAGTGTGTGTGGTGTGGTGTGTGGTGCACATGTGTGTGAAGTGTGTGTGGTATGTGATGCACGTGTGTGTGGAGTGTGGTGTGTATGGTGTGGTGTGTGGTGCACGTGTGTGTGGAGTATGTGTGGAGTGTGTGTGGTGTGGTGTGTGTGGACATATGTGTGGAGTATGTGTGGAGTGTGAGTGGTGTGGTATGTGGTGCATGTGTGTGTGGAGTGTGTGGTGTGTGTGGTGCACATGTGTGTGGTGTGGTGTGTGGTGGACACGTGTGGAGTATGTGTGGAGTGTGTGTGGTGTGGTGCACGTGTGTGTGGAGTATGTGGTGTGTGTGGTGTGTGTGGTGTGGTGTGTGGTGCACGTGTGTGTGGGGCGTGTGTGGTCTGTGTGTGTAGGCCTGTGTGGAGCACCGATGGCCAGGTGTCCCCAGAGATGCCACTGCGTGAGGACAGAGTGCTGGCTGCTCTGCTGGGGTGCGAGAAGGGTCCCCTCAGTGACTGTCCCCCCGGCTGACCAGGGCCGGGAGCTTTACAGCAGCAGCACAGGGAGGGCCGAACACTGGGTGGCAACAGTCACCTGGCGCGGCCTCCCCTCCAGCTGTTCCCTTGGAGTCCCCCCTTCGGGTGAACGTGCCTGGAGAGCAGTGTGGCCTCCATGTGCTCTCTGCCCACGGAAACGCTCCTCTTGGGGCGGTTTTCTCTTCTGCTCCGAGCTCCTGTGCTTGCCATTGCCCTCACTGGCCAGCGAGGGAGCAACGCGTCTGGCCTTTTAAATCTGTCGTCCTGGACACGTGTAGGCTGCCAGGGGCTGGCCGCACGGGGCAGCGGTCTCTCCCCTCGTCCCTGCGTGCACAGGGGGACGCGCCACTCACCTTCCAGGGTTGTGTCTGTGTGTGTGAGCTGCCCTGATGTGCCCTCTCAGCTGCGGCTGCTGTGGGGGGGGTAATTATTACTTTGCTGGCTTCTTTTGAAAGGACAATGGAAATATTTGGCCTATTCCTTTCGCCTGGGGCATCTGATAAGAAAGTTCTGGGAGGGGCTTGATAACGATTTTCTTCCAGATTAAAGTATTGCTTGGTTCACAAACAGGCGTTGGAAGGAAGAAAGGGCGCAGCCACACCCACGTGTCCACGGTGGCATGGAGGGGCAGCGTTCCTAGAGGACGCCTTGCTCACTGCCTCACGGACCTCTCGGAGCCCCACTTTCCTCCGTCACACTGGGCCGCATGGCCTCACCGCCCATGGCCGCAGTAGGAGAACTCCATGGGACCGTGGGTCTGGGAAGGCCGTGTGAGCTGAAGCCACGGTGTGGCTTCTGCTGCCGCTGTGGCTGCTGGTCCTTCCTGGGAATGCTGCTCCAGTGTCCCCTCCCCTGCACTGACGCCTGGTCTTCTCACCCTTGCCTTCCAGTAGCCCCTGAGAGTCCAGAAATACCCAGGGGCTCCGGCTATTCTGCCTGCTGGAGAGCACGGTGTCTGTGCTCCCGCCCCCGCCAGCCCCCTGTGCCAGTAGCCGCCTCCGCCTTCCAGACCCGCAAGGTTGTTCTGCTGGGTCCTGGCTGCTGGCATGGCCGCTTGGCCTCGTGGAAAGTGAGACAGTGTAAACTGTGGCAGTTCTGACAGAGCTAGGTGTCAGCACTTAACTGTTCTGATGGGAACACAGAGAAACTTGCCCTGGGGTGGCCTCTGGGTTCCATCCCTGGCGAGCGTTTGTTTATTTCGGAGCCTGGGAGACAGTGCTGTGCTCGTTCACCCACATTCTGGGCTGGGCACACTGTACCAACGTTACCCTTTTACCTCGGAACAAACCTGCTGGTGCCAGTGTTCCTTCAGTTCAGCCCTGGGGACGCAGCATGTCCCCACTTGCTGGACACAGAGCCAGGGCTGGAAAGAGGGGGTCATCCTGGCCCTGCCATGCTCCTTGGCAGCTCCTAGTGAACTCAACCTTCATCTGTAATTATTTGCACCGTGGTATATACATAACCAGTTTCCTCTTACCCTGGGTTCAGGCTGCAGGTGAGATTTTCCAGTTTGAACACACAGAAATATGCTGAAGAGTGCTTGTTAGACTCTAGACATTATTTTTAATGGAAGGGAGTTTGTCCTCCCAGAAAGGCAGTCCTTGGCCTCTCACTGCTTCCCCAGGGGCTGCCAAGCGTGCAGAGACTTATTCAGGTCAGCTGTGACGGCTTCGTCTTAAGACAGACATTTGTCTAAAGAAACTGTACTTATTCAACTTTCCCACCCCTGCCAGGAGCCAAAGAGCAGCCAGGTCTTGCCATAAGTCCAAGTTCAGGTGCCAGCACTGGATCTAGACTTCTGGAAAAGCTACCTGGTTATGTGTTGCTGGAGGGATTCGCATCTCCTCCAAGGTGCCATCTTTAATGATAAAACTATTGAGCATAGCCCTTTCTATTTTCTCTGCTCAGCCAGAGAAAAGTAATTGTCTGAAAGGCACTGGACCTGCAAGGTGACAGAGCCATGGGTGGCATAAAATGAGATATAGGGGTTTTGAACCTGTCTGAGAGGTCTCACTTGGGGCGTAGGTGACTGTGCAGGCCCAGTGCACACAGGCCAGTTTATAAATGGTGCAAGCTCTCTTTCAGACAAAGCACAACAAACTCGTTTGAATACTGAACAGAAAAAGATACTTTTCTTTTTCAGTTTTTTCCTGCACATTTGAACAATAATGTGTTAATAATAATAGCGTTCACATGAGCTAACTCTAGCAAACTAACTTAAGCAAAGGTGAGAAATGGTGGGGGTGGGGGTGGGGGTGCTCTGAGCACAGGGGCGAGCACCTGCTGCCTTCTCCAGGGCTGCCCAGGATGCCCTGAGACTCGGTGAGGCAGCAGGACCCTGCATCACAGACCCCCTGGAGGACCCGTATATATACAAGGGGTTGGAGAGCATTTGCAGATTTGGCTTCATTTCAAGACATCTCTGTTCAATGTTAATCAAACATGGGATCCAAAGGAAAATCAACAGTGTGCAGGGTATAGTCCTCACTGTAACTGATCATTGCTACAAAAACAGAGAGAGGTGTCAGTACCAAATTTCCTGAGAGTTTACTAAGACCAGAAGTGTCTTCCTGCAGCACTTTTCTCCAAGTGTCCACAGGCAGGGGGACAGAGCTAGGGAGGAGGAGGACCTCGGGGCAGGTGCTGGGTAGCACCTGTCAAACTTGCATCTCAGCAGCGCCAGAGTGGCAGCCGGTGCGGTTTACTGTCACGGCAGAGGAGAGACATTCACGGCTGCTGGCTTAGTAATTTGTAGATAATGAGCTCCTGGTAGAAGGCCTGTGGGTTTCAGAACATATGCTCTAACAGATGGGCTGGCCTCAGCATGGGTAGGGGTGCACTTGGACCTGTCAATCACTGGCTTCCAGCTTCTAGGAGGGAACAAGACCTCAGAAAAGGAAAGAAGTTAGCAAATGAAAGCACATTTCCGCACAGGCTGACCTTGACCCACAGTGATTGCTCCACCTCCCGGGAACCCACTGAAGCCCTCTCTGGGCTTCAGATCAGTCCCAAGACGTATCATGTGGGAAAAATGTTTCAGCTAGATCTGTGGTTCTCCAAGTGGGGTCCCCAGACTAGCAGCTGCACCTGGAAACTGGTTAAATGTGAGAATTCCAGCCCACCCCACACCTGCTGGGTAGGAAACTCATGTAGGTCCCACAACCCATGTTGTAACAGCCTCTCAGAGAAGTCTCAGACAAGCTAAGGTCTGAGAAGCACTGAGTGAGCTCGTTATCTACGTAAGGACCAGATGTGCGCTAGCTCCTCCTTTCCACCTTGTTTCTTAGGCTCATTATTGGATGCAAAATGTGATCCAAATAGAGGTTTTTTAAGGGACTTTAGAGAGAAAGGAAGGGACTCTATGAGATAATTTCAGCTTCTCTACTCAAACTTGGTTTCAGATTGAAATGCTGTATTAAATCGCAGAAAGAGAACACCTCTGTGGGCTTTATTTTACACACTTCTCAGGCACAAGAGACAGCCCATGGAACTGGTGCCTGCTCCGTCAAGACTCCTAGAAGAGCAAATTCTGTAGAGAAATAAAGGGCTAAGTTTAGCTCAGTCTTGAATTTGGAATGTTCCATTTGAAACAAGATTAAGCCTGCAGTGCTATGGACCTTGCCAATTAAAAACAAAACAAAACAAACCAGTTACTGAAGAAGCCCTTGCAGAGTGTGTGCTCTGGGTGGGATCAGTGAGGTTTCCATCAGCAACACTCCAGCATCAGAAGCAGAGGCCTACTGGGGCCAGGGAGGCTTCAGTCCATTCTTGGGTCCAGACCTTGGAAGAACAGCTGCTACCAGCAGAGACACTGAGCAGAGCCAATGCCAGGAAGCTTCCTGCACCCCTCAGCAGTGGAAATGCCATCTCCTGCCATGGAAGCCAAGAGGGAGGAACAAGAGTGACATGGCATGAATTGTGACATATGCCAAATTGGCTGTTGTTAGGCAAAGGGTTTCTCCAAGTCACTGACGTGGAGCTTTTAGGTTCTTCATCTGTAAAATGGAGCCATTAATATTAATATCACCCTCAAATACATTTTGTGGGTATTAAATGAGACGTGCCCACATTTAGCATCTGGCACAATTATGCCAGTGGTTTTGAAAATGTGGGTTGCTACCCATTAGTGGAAAGGAAAATCAATTCAGTAAGCCATGATTTGAAATGAATTTTTATTGCTGATTCTAAATGATTTGCTGGGGATTTGAATTGAAATATCCTCAGAGTCATATTTGACATTAACTTTTGTGCATTGTTTGCTTATCATACATAGTAAGGGTAAGCTTTTCATGAAACTTTTGTTTCAGTTGTATCTCATACACAAATTTAATTCTTACTTGGAGCTGTAGACAAAAACAAGTTGGAAAACATTGTATTAGGTGATCAGTAGATATTCCTCTCTTTTGTCCTTCCTCCTTCATCCCTTCATCTCCCCCTGAAAATTAGGGTGCCACCTCTGTCCCTCTGAAATCAGTATTAACGGAGGACATGCTGAATGCAGGGAGGATCTGTCTGCGCTGCGGATGGACAGAGGGTGCAGACAGCTTACTACTTCACTACTTCCGCACACTTTGGGGCCGTGTCTCCGCGCTCTGCAAGGGAAATCGCAGGCTAGCAAACCCATGCACCCAGCCAGCCCCAGAAGGGCCAGTGGGGTCACAGGGTGCCCCACAGATAGGGAGTGGGGTGCTAGCAGGCAGCTTATGGATCTAAGAAGAGAGAACAGGGTATCTTCCTTACTTACCTTCTTGCCATAGATTTCTACCTTGCAGATAGTTGTAGGTAGTTTAAAAAAGCCAGAAACTCAGAGGCTATCACGAGCGCTCGTGCAAGAGAGAGAGGTGATGCCTATGGGCAGGGCAGGGAATTCTCCGCCAGGGCTGGCTGCACCTGTCTTAGTGTTGAAGAGAAAGCAAATGTGAGTGGCCTGCACAGGAAGGGAATGGAAGGCCAGGTGACAGCCCATGAGAAATGGTCACTGGGCTGCAGGGACAAGAGCCATCCAGTTAACTGAAGACGCTGTGTTGCCAACACTCTTGGAAATAACAATGGCAAAGGTGTGGTCCCCCCCACCACCCCTGGCTCAACCGGGGTGGGCAGTCCTGCACATGCGGGACGCGGGCCCAGCTGTCACAGCACACTGGTCCTCATTCCGCTGAACAATGACCTTGACTCCTGGGAGCAGGAGCCACTCAGATTTACCACACAGTCTGCCTTCGTTTTGGTAGTCAGGCAGCCGCCCGCCCAGCCACCTCCCCTCCCTGCACTTGCAGCCGGTCACTCTGCTGCTAGAGCAGGTGAGTGGAGCTCAGAGCCACGGGACAGACCACAGTTGGCTGGACAGAAGCGCCTTCCCTGCTCACCTGCCGCCCGGAGCGCACCCCTTCAGGCCTGGTTCCTAAGGACCGGGTGGGGGGGGCGTGGCTGGAGACCCCGCCCAGAGGCTGCAGCTGGTGCCCATGCTGGCCAGCTCCCCAGGCCGGCTGCGGCCCTGCGGCCCTGCGGGTCTCGTGGTTCGCCACAAGCCGCGTGTTAGGCCTGTTGCTAGAATCTAGCACTCTGAAGACAGTGGTGTGAGTCCTGCTAAGACCTCTCTCCTCTCTCCAGGGAGTGGGGAGGCGCTTTCAGAGGCTCAGGGCTCCTCCCTTATAGTTTCTACCGAAAGCCCGGGGGAGACCAATGGGAAAATACATGTCTTATTTTCCTTTTCTTTTTAGTATTTTATTTACTTTTGTGAGTTGGAGTTCAACAGAAATAAATTGATGTTCATCTGAAGGTAAAAGCTCTTACCCAATAAGTTTTCATTGCAAAGGCATTCTGAAAAACATTTTGGGGCAAAACCCCACCAAACTATGATGGACTTACATGAAACACTTTTTAAATGATCTAAATCAGTTAGATTCATGCTTTACAACTTGCATATTCCTTTTCTCTTCCCATCGTAGTGTATGTTGGCTAAATGGGCAGTGAGTTGACTTAGGCTTTGAGATGGGAGATAAAGCTGGAAGGAAACTTTGCTTTTGGGGCTACAGGCTGTGCATTGATATCATGACTATTTCCTGAAACCCCGTTGTCAAAGTCCCTTCAGCTTTAACCTCCCACTCCATTTTTTTCTAAAAACATGAGTCTCTATTTTTTGTGTGTGGCATTTAAGAACTCTTCATTATGAATCCATCCATTCAAAAAATATGAATGGAGTGCCTTTAACCCTTGGAATTCCAGACAGCCTCTCTTAGTAACAGTATGATGAGAACGTTACGATGTGCAACCTTGGCTGCACACCGGAACCACCTGGAAAGCCACATAAATATCCCAATGTTTAGGCAATCCCACTTCTGGGTATTACCCCCAAAAATTGGAAGCAAGGACTTGAACAGATATTTGTACACCACGTTCACAGCATAATTACTCACAATAAGCAAAAGACGGAAGGAGCTTCTGTGTCCACAGATGGAAGAACGGATAAACAAAATGTGCTATAGCCATGTAAGGAAATGTTATTCAGCCTTAGAAAGGAAGAAAATTCTGACACATGCTGACATGGATGAGCCTTGAGGACATTATGCTAACTGAAATAAGATGCCACCATGGCCAGCTAATTTTTCTTTTTTTTTTTTTTAGAGATGGGGTCTCTCTATGTTGCCCACTCCTGGCCTCAAGCGATCCTGCTACCTTGGCCTCCCAAAGTGCTAGGATTATAGGTGTGATCCACCATGCCCAGCCTTGAGCAACAAATTTTTAAAAGTGGGATTGTGCATTGAAGTATCAAGTAAATATCTGGGTCCATACTGATCTAAATGAATGATTGGACAAATAAATAGATGGCAGAGAAAGTACAAATCATCCAAGCAGAATTCCAAATAATTTATGCAGATACTCTGCCCTTAGGAGGGAGTGTGCATAACTTTCCACATCTTAAGTGTGGGCTGTGCACAGTGACTTCCTTCCAGTACAGCGTGGAAAAGGGGAAAAATGAGTAACTTGACAGTGGAGAAACCTGACTTTACTGAAATAGCTCTACAGTCACAAAAGGACAAAGGCGATGACTCCAGTCATAGGAGGTCCCTAGTACAGTCAGACGCGTAGAGACAGAAATGGAATGAAGGGCGCCAGAAATTGGAGGGAGACTGGGACGTGCTGTTTAATGGGAATAGAGTTTCAGACGGGGACAGAGTTTCAGTTTTGCAAGATGAAAAAAGTTCTGGAGATGGATGGCGGGGATGGTTGCACAATAATGTGAATGTAAATGCCACTGAATTGTACATTTACAAATAGTTAAAATGGTAAATTTTGTGTTATGTCTATTTTACCATAAGTTTTAAAAATCCCAGTGTTTAGGCCCTACCCCAGACCCATTTGACTCTCAGAAACAGATCCCAGGCCCCGAGGCCCACTGTGCAGCCCGGGTCGGTGGCTAGTGCCGCCGCAGACCCTAGCGCTGCATGAAGTCAGCAGGGTTCAGCAGAGCGGCCCAGGTTGCCGTGAAGAAACTGTTATGCGGCAAATACATAAAACAGAGACATTTTGACCAATTCTCCAGATTACTTGTAAAGTATTAAGGTCCTCTTTGGGGGTCCACTTATATTAAACAGACATCTGAATTCACATGGATATTCAACCTCAATTACCTGCGCTCACCTCCTTTAATGAATATGTGCTGCATACCGTGACGTGCCAACAAAGTCCCCTGCCAACACGGAGCTTCCATCCGAGTCAGGGAGACAGAAAGAATTCAATAAATATGCCAAATTTACACAGCACGTTAGAATGTGGTAACTTTAATGGAAAAAATCAAGAAGTTAAAGGGGTTAGGAGTGTGGAAATGGGGTCACAGAATGGGGTGGTCATGACAGAGGGTTATTAGTTTTGGAAGGATCTATCTAACTGGATATCATAAGGCTAAAGACAAAATATATGTACATGAGGATTATACTCGAGTGGCCAAATTTGTTATTCACAGGAGTAGGAATTAGCAATTCTAAAACTACTTTTCCTGTACACTGGGATTAAATAGATCAGTAAATGCATTACAGATAATGAGAACCAAGTTGGTCACCAACAAGGAAGTTAGTTACAAATAAGCAAGAGGGGAGCACACTGGAATAAACCCTACTTGTCTGGATTACAGGCAGAGATATCAACACAATGTCACGTTTATTTTAATATGTATACAAAGAAATAAACAGAAATAAATATATATGTATGTGTACACGTGGGTTACTATATATACACATTTTTTCTATTTCTGCCTGCTGACAGGGCTTAGAAACTGTGACACCCTAGTAGCATTAAGCACACCCAGCACCTGGAAGTTGTTTTCTAACACCACTCCCCAATAAAAGGAACCAGGGCTCCATGGGGAAATGCATGATGCTAGGCCTGGGGGAAGGAAAGTATAAGATGAGCTTGGACCATCTTCTTGTGCCAGAAAGTAAGCAAGTCATTTAAAGAATGGTGGTGTGCTGGAGATGGAAATATTTCAAAAGGAACAAACCTGAAAAAGCTTTAGGGTTAAAGCCAGATCAATGTCAACAACAAAAATAAATAATGATAGTATTAGATTATAACCCAAAGAATAACCCAATAAACAGCCACGAGTTCATGTTGATATAAATAAATGCTTGAATAACAAATAAAATGGGAGAGAAGGAACACATGTCCCTTACAGAAAAATTCCAATTAATAAATGCAAAAGGACTGAGGGAAATAGAAACTGCCATGAGAATACTAGAGTAATAATTGCTGCGGGCAAGGTCCACTAATGAATGCTAAAATTTGTGGTCAAAACTTTGACCAGAAACAGGGTATTGCCATAACCTCAAAGTATTTACCCCCAAATATTTCCCAATTACTGTGGTCGTTATGACATAAGTCCACAAATTCTATAGGACACCTCCCTGCAGGAACTGAAGCTCGATTGCCCTCCCCTAAGGAATGGAATGTGGAAAGGGAAAAGTAGCTGTGTGATAATAGAGAAAGCTGGCTGACCCTGCCTTAGCCAGGTGTTGAAGGTGAGCATCACAGGTGGCGAAGCATGTTACCGCCACCCTTAAAATGATGAGACAAGACTGACACATCCCCTCTATGGCGTCCCCCACAAGGTTCACAGCTTCAATGGCACTAGGAGAAAGCACTAGGTAAGCCCAATTTGAGGGAAATTCTCCAAAATACTGATGAGTATTATTCAAACGTGTCAAAGTCATAAAAAATGCAAAGAAACTGTCACAGATGGGAGGAAACTAAAGAGACATGACAAATAAATGCAGTGTCCTACTCTGGATGAGGTCCCCAGAGGTCCCTAGCAGGAGATCTGGCGACATCTGAACAGTCTGCGGTTTAGTTCACAGTTTTGCACGTGCACCAACGTCTGTGAGACGTGGATGTTAGAGGAAGCTGGTGAGGGAACTCTCAGAGTGGACACACGCCCAGCACTGTCTTTGCAGCTCTTCTGTGAATTTGAAATTATTTCAAAATAAAAAGTAAATAACAAAGAAGGAGCCACTGGCCCTGTAGACCGTTAGACAATAACAAGTAACAATAAGTAATTGCCTCAATGAGGCCAGACCTTCTGCACGTGGAAGCCCAAAGACTTGGTTCTGGATGCTCCTCGGTGAGACCACTCCCATGTGGCTCTTTGTGACAAAGGCTGACCACTATCCCTCCGGCAGTGGCTGAGAGCAAGTGGAGGCTGAGGGGCAGGTCTCTCCAGCCTCAGGGCTGAGTCACGGCCTCCCCCACTGCCGAGAGTCTGAACAGGCCAAAAATGACTCGCAGATTTTTCCTTGGCTGGAAAAGAATCAGCTCAGACTGGAGACACCTGTTACCTTGAGCCGATGACAGATGAGAACTGGCTGGTTCTGGACTCTTGAAACTGCAATTGGGGTCTTCACCTTGGTCTTGGAGTCTTCTTTTTCATTTCCCTCTGATTCAGTCTCCATATGTCACCCAAAGCAAGGTTCAGGGGAAAGAGCAGACCCACGCTGTCTGCTGGTGGGGAGACGCCCTTGCCCCCCAAGATCAAAGACAAAACTGCAGGAGAGGACTGCTGCCATCGTACTCCAATGTGGTTGACACATCATTGCTTTAAGTTTAACCATCAGTTTTATCTACATTAATTTCGTATAGATATGACCTCGTAGAAGACTGTGGGGGAGGGGGCAGTCGTGATTGGGGGAGGGGAAGGACGGCTCTAATGCCCTAAAAAGACACCCCTGCGTGATTCCAGAATGCATGATGTATCAAGATCCCCTCTTTCCTCTTCCCTCCAAGGAGATTATTTAATGTATGTATGGTTGTATGTGTGTGTGCTTGTGTGTGTGCGTGTGCTTGTGTGTATGCCCATACAGAGTATAGACTCAGCCACTCTCATCCACACCTGTAATGACAAGAGCACAGGGGTACAGGAGACCTGCCTGGAGTTCCAGCTTTACAGTCAACTGCATCTCTGGACAAACACCTTCACTTTTCCACTTTTCCAGACCTCATTTCCTTACCTATTAGCCAAGGGGCTTGAACAATGGCAACTTCTATGGCTGTTATCCTTGTATTTCAGGCATAATTTTAGGAGCTAGTGATGGGACTCTGTGAAGTTGTAAGTAGAAAATTACCGGGTAGTGTGGAATCCACCTAGCACCATTCCATCTGAGCTGATTTGTGCACTCGCACGCCACCAAGGGAGACGCTTTGCAGGAGCCCAGCGCCGAGGGCACGGCCGGGCCGCCTGGCTGTTGCTGAGCAGCGACACGCGTGCTGTGCATGCACAACAGCCAGGCAGGAAGGAGCACTGCTGGAACCGGTGCAAACGCAAAAACACTTCCTTAGTGACAGCTTTACCCTCATCGACATGTGAATTCTTGTTGTTAGCAAGGGGTTCCAGGGTGTTCTCAGACATTAAACACTGCACAGACAGCAAAACCACACTGTGACAAACTTGAGAAACAAACCAAAAACCATTCATGGATTTAATTGCTCATAAAACACAGGTGGATTGAAAAGATTAGGAGGAAAAAAATCTGGGCAAAATAAAGTTGGAGTTTAGTAAACACAAAAACTGTTTGAAACATTGGGAGCAAACATACGAGGGTCAGATCACCCAGCCCTATTGTTAAACCTCTTAGCTCAGCCACAGACAGCCAACAGCAGGGCGAGTCCCACGCATGGCGGGGCGCATTGCCCATCAGTGGCAGAAAGCCTAGGACCCAGCCACGTGGGGCAGGAGGACCCTTCGGAAGCACAGCGCCCGCACCAGAGCACCTCCAAATGTGCAAGGGACAGCTGTCCACAGCCCCCCACACCTGCAAGTCATTTGTGCCCATTGCATTCCTATTGCCTTACGGCCTTCATAGCTAGACGACAGCAGGGTCCAGTAAACCTTGGCCTGAAAAGGAAGCCTTGTAAAAAAGTTAGGAGAATTCCTGATTTGGAGATCTCTCTTTAATAAATCTCTTCAGAATATTAGTGGCCTCCCTAAGCATTGCGCAATGCTCCTAATATGTGAATTTCAACCTTGTGGCTCACTTATTGGGACTTTCTTGCCTTCATTAATATTTCAGCCATTATAAAAATAGAACATGAAGGGCATTTTCCCAAACATCCTTCAAAATATATGCTATTTTTATCAAATATTTACTCAGAGTAACTACACCAAGAACTCATTGTCCTTCCTCATTTTAACCCTAGGTAATAGCAAAGGCTATCTCAAATTTCAGTGAAAAACCCCTAAACATACTGTCATTAGGGATATTCATATTTACCCTTAGCAAACCCTTTGACATTGTAGATTAGCTAAAACTACATTTGCAAAACTATTACATTTGCAAATAATTTGATTATTTTGTGAATGTTTTTCAGCAACAAAAATAAACCCAGGTACAAAAATTGATGTACATTTTCAACAGTTTGAAAGCTTTTACGACAGTGAGTTAAACACAAGTCACTCTACTTGCTACACACAACCGTGCTTGCTATCGACAAGGCCCTCACTCACCACTCACTCTGTAATCTTGCTACGTTCAGCAATGAGGTGGCTTGTTGAGATTATAAACTAGCAGAAGACCAAGGTGGTGTTCAAGATCATCAGACCCTTCACTCCCAACCCTTGCCCCAAACATACACATTATTGTATTTACTCTTCCTAGTAAATCTCAGATGCTACTATATGGTCTAATATTCATATTCAGGGCTCTGCTCCATCTCCTTCGAAGACATTGGGATTCTGATTAAAATTAACACTCAACTCTGAAGAACCCCATATGAAAATGGATGCTAAAATTCCAGGTTCAGGTTGATGTTGTTGTCTGTTTTGTTCATTTCCCTTTACAAATGCTACCTCCCACCATGCTTGCTCCTCTGCTTTTTGACACATATTTATCAGACTTCCAGAAGCAGCTCAATATTTACTTCTTCTAGGAAAATTTTCATGGTTCTTCTATCATCTCGTTCTAAGCTGGGGTTTTTCTCATGTGCTCACATAAAACCTAGTGCTTACCTCTATGCCAATACTTAACACATCATTTTGTAATTGGATATTTATTTGTCATATTACCCACTAATTTCAGTGAGAATCCAGAGACAGGTCATTTTTTTCCCTGAAACTTGACACATAAATCCCTCTGGACAGTGGACTCGAAGTCTCCAGAGGGCAGCCATGTTGTCCTCCTTCCTCATTGCAAAGTCCCTGTGCCGATCTACCCCCTGCACAGGGCAGGCAATAAATACCTTTGCATCCAATGGATTAATGAATTTCAATTTAGTACAATAAGCCTAATATACTTAACACTCGATGCTGGCATAACTGTACAAATCTGTGTATGGAAACCATTCTTCTGTAGCGGAGCTCAGCGAGTATAGCTCATTGCCTGCTGTGTGTCTTGCCAGCCAAGAATGACTTTGATGCTTTCAAATGGTTTTTAAAAATCCAAACTGAGAATAACATTTCTTGACGTGTGAAAATCACGTGGAATTCAAATCTTGGTGTCCATAAATGAAGCTTAATGGCACGCAGGGTCGTGTTCATTCACGTGCGTACTGCCTGTGGCTGCTCTCCCACAGCAGTGACAGAGCTCAGCAGTTGCGAGCTGGGCCCTGCGAGTGCCCGTGCTCTGCACTGGAGCCCACTACAAACTGCGGTGATGCTGCTGCAGCCGCAGGGCTTCTCCTGTCCCCCTGTGCTGCCAGGCTGTGGCGTTTGGTGTGTTTGATTTCAGTGCGTCTTCATCATGTCCACCAAGAGGGGAGAAAATTGGGCTCTGAAAGTCACACTTTCAAGGCACAGAGGAGTGTAGACTCTTTTGTTATTGGATTAGATGGCAAAGCACGTCTTTGTTATGCAATGGCACTATAGCTGTGCTAAACAATATAACACGTTACCAGGCCGAGCACTCATCACCGTAATCCCAGCGACAGGCAGAAAAATTAGAAAATTTATACTGAAATGCCTTATCACAGCAGAATTGCTTCACAGAAATCATAGACACACACAAAACTAAAGTTTCCAAGTGGCTCATTTGTTAACCAAGCAAAAGAAGCCAAGCCACTTACTAACATTTAATTAATAAAATTGCATTTGATTGCAGCAGTTGAACAAATGTATCCAGAAAAAATAAACTTGTTCAAGACTATTAGCTTTTTAGAAAAAGCACTTGTTCAAAGGGTTGAGGGCATTGAGAGGAATCTCAGTAGTCAAGGAAAAAGCAAACCAAAAAGCAAGCAACTAATGTGTGCATTTATAAAAGGCAAAATTATAGATAATTAGATGATGATGGAAGTTATTACCAATCAGAGGATGAGAAAGCTTTTTACCCACAAGACTCAAATATTACAAACCCATACAGGGAAATAGTTAAAATTTTTACTTCATTAAATTAAGAACGTAGATCATTTAAAATATTCTATAATCTCATAATAAAAGAATGCAAATTAAAATTATACCTGTTAGAGTAGTGAAAATTCAAAATTTCATATCTCACTAATACGGCAAAACTGGGAGGAAACAGGTCCTGTGTTCACTATTGCCGGGAACATAAACTGGTCCAGCTAAGTTACTTTTATAAAGTGATTTTCACAGCATCGATACTAATCTCACAGCATTTCCATTTCTGGAATTTTAGTCCTCAGTTATTTGTACAAGATTATTTACTGAAGCATTTTTATAGTGTAAGCAAGCTGGTTGTCCGTCCAAAAGTGACTTGTCAAATGAATTAGCGTACACATGCCATATGGAATAGCTGAGTTAACACAGTCGTAAATAGTTTGTTAAACTCCTTATGTACGAAAATGAGTCAGACTTCAAGACATATGGTTAAGTGAAAAAATAGCAAGATGGAGAAACATATGTATAGTATGTCCACAATTGAGAAAAATGTCAGAAATGAATGACACAGGTACATTCCTTGTTATGTGCATTAAAATCTCTGGAAAGATACATAAGAAACTGATTTTGCTTTTTGTATTTATTCTGAAGGGATCTTGTCTAGCTGGATACTGGTAAAAGATAGAATTTTAATTATGTAATTTTATTCTTGAACTTTGAATTATATGAATGTATTGTGTGTTTAGAATATAAACTTTAAGAAGAAAAACTAGGTGATGATCCCTCTGACACACATAAAAGACAAATTATTGTTATTCAGAATGTAAACCTAACTACAAATTAACTACTAAATGAAAGATTAAACTGCACCGTAGAGATGAACAGAAGACTTGCACATCCCTTTCTGTTAGACTCTCAGGAGCTGGAGAAGCTAGAGGAGCTCAAAAACGAGAAGATATTGTTCCATCTCATTAAAATGTTCCAATGTGCAAATCAACACCAAGATGAGCTCCCATTTAGAAACAACATCCAAGTCCAATGAGGCCAAGTGCCGATGAGACTGTGGAGCTCCATGGGCTCTTGCTGAATGAGTCTGTCGCTGTAGCCACTACTTTAGGACACTGTGACTCCCATTCCTTGATGTGCCCTTGAGGAACACGCATCCCAGAATGTGCAGACCGTGTTTACAGAGCGTGGCCTTATGGGCACGAAACCGAACACAACTGACACTCCATCAAGAGCCAAATAGATACGCAAATTGGGGTAGAGTCATTTGGTGGAATTCCATACAACAGTGAAAAAGAATGAAATGGAATTATAAGCAACAACACAGATGAAATTTCACAAATATAGTATTTAGATAAAGGTGAATCACAGATGCCTCCTATAGGGTTGTATTTATGTAAAATTCAAAAAATATTCAGAACTGAACAGTATGTGTTTTAGGGCTACACACATCTGTAGTAGAATTCTAAAGAAAATGAAAAACACAAAAATCAAGCTAGGGGTTAGTTCTGAAGGAAGAGGAGAGGGAATGAGAGAGACTCACCTAGGAGAGGTGAGTGGGTGGGACTGTAGCCGTGTAGGGGAGACCCCAGAAATGTAAGTGTAGCTTTCTTTGCTTAAACTGCTTGATGAGTGCAAGCTGTGGGTTGTAGCATCTCTCTTTATATCGCCAATAATTGTTATAAATATTTTATTCCAGCCATTATTTCTAAAACTACAGGATTTTAAATTTGCTAATCTTGCGTTACTGGAATAAAACCTGTTTGTTTATGGGAAATAATTACTGTACTTGAATACATTGGTGTACTTTACATTCTTATATGGCATTTAATTTAAAATACGGTCACCTGCATTCAAAAGTAAAATACAGTATACAGTTTTCTTTTTCAGTACTATCATCTTGAGCTTATTGCTAACTTGAGATTATTGCTAACTTCAAAAAATGAATTGAAAAATTTTCAATTTTTCTATGGTCTGCTTTAAATATTCAGGTATTATCTGGGTTTTTTGTTTGTTTGTTTGTTTGTTGTTTTAATTTGTTTCATCTTGTTTTCATTAAAAAATAATGAGTTTTGTCTGTTATAAAGGTTATTTCTCCTAGGATAGCAGTTGAAGCAAAGTAGTATTCAAGTAAGCCAGAAATTTTTTTGATCCTGTTTTAAAAATGTAAGCATTGTCCAACACTCTTGTGTTGTGTTGCCTCTAATTGTGTGAGTGAGGCTGCTTTTGAAAAAGAACCAGTGAGGGAACAACATACTTTCAAACCACTGGGACATTCCATTATTCCTTAGTGAATTTAGGCAAACATTTCAAGGGGAATATTGCCAGTTGTTCTAAGGAAAAAACTGAGCTTATAATCAGGGTGCTCTTCATGAAGTGAATTCCAGAGCTCCTCAGTTCTTTTTCAGAAAGATACCAAGTAACATGAGAGAGTATCTTGGTTAAAGATCGACTCTGAACATTTCTGTGTGGGTTGAATAATAGTCCTTAAAAATGTAGATCTACATGCTGAGCCTAGAACCTGTGGGTATCACCTTATTTGTAAAAGAGTCTTTGCATATGTAATTAAGTGAAGGATCTTGAGATGATAAGATTCTCTGGGGTCTGAGTGAGCCCTAAATCCAATGACAAGTGTTCTTATAAGAAACAGAAGTGGAGAAGCACAGATACATGGAGGTGAAGGCAATGTGAAGATGGGGCTAGAGATTGGAGTGATGTGGCCAAAAGCCAAGGAAACTAAAAAACTACCAAAAGCTGGAAGAGGCAAGGAAATGAATCTCCCCTCAGGCCTCCGGAGAGAGTGTGGATCTGCAGGCACCTTGATTTGATATTCTAGCATCCAGAATTGTAAGAGATTACATTTCTGTTGTTTCAGCCCACCCAGTTTGTGGAAATCTGTTATAGCAGCCACAGGAAACTTACATACTTTCGTACTAGAAAGTGAGTTGCCTCTATAACAACTATCTAAAAACATAGACGTGACTTTGGAATTGGGCATTGGGCAAAGGCAGTATTAATTTTGAGATGCATTGTAGAAAAATTCTAGATTACTTTTAAAAGACTGTTGATAGAATCATGAATGTTAAAGGCTCCGCAAGTGAAGACTCAGGAGAAAGTGAGGAGCACAGCAGAGAAAGCTCCAATATTAGAGAACACACATGTGGTCATAAACAAAGTGGTCAAAATACAAGCATGAAAGGTACTTTTGATGGGGGCTTAGAAGGAAGTGGAAAATGTTATTGGAAAACACAGGAAAGGCAATCCTTGTTTTATAGTGCAGAATTGTGTTCTATTGTGTGAAAGCAGAACTTGTAAGCAGTTAATTTCATATTTAGCTGAAGAGATTTCCAAGTGAAATATTGAAGTGTGGTTTGGTTTTATCTTTGCTGCTTATAGTAAAATGCAAAAGGAAAGAGATAAACTGAGGAAGGGACTATTAGGCACAAAGGAATAAAAAAAGAATGATTTGAGAAATTTGCAGTCTATCCTGATGCAAAAGATCCTCATGTTAGGTGATATATTGTTAGGAAAGTGCATTCTGAAGAGAAGGCCAAAGGTGCAGCTGGACAACCTTTGCTAAAGAGATTATGTGTGTGACTCAGGAATCCACTCAACCATTTCAGCAGAGCTAGGAATAAAGGAATTATCCAGGAAAGATCTGTCTAATGCTGTGGATCCCTGTGGCATACATGGGAGACCCACAAGGCATTTGAGATTGTTATATCAGCAGAAACATCACCAATTTGGACTGAAGGGGACTGAGAGACGCCAAAATGAAGAAAGGCTGTTGGACTTCTGGGAGTCTACTGGCAGAAAATGGGCTGATGCAGATACTCAGCTGCAAACAGGTACTACTCTCCAGGAAGAATAACTTCAGGGTGGAGACTTGGGCCCAGGCGATGGAGCTATGGGTGCAAAGCATCAAGCAACAGAGGATTATTCCCAGGCCTTAAAACCGAATGAAACTTTTTCTGCTGGATTTTTATGTTTCTTGGAACTGATGACTCCTCTCTTTCTTCCATTTTCTCCTTTATTGGAATAGGAATATTTTTGATTATTGCCCTGTGGCTGTTCCAGTGTATTTTAGAAGCAGGTAGCTTGTTTTCTCGTTTAATAGGTCCACAGATGGAGAGGAATTTTTCCCCAGGACGGATCATACCAGAATCTCACCCATACATGATTTATGTGGTTAAATTAGAAGACCTGGGACTTTTGAGTTAATGATATTTAGATGTGATTTTAGACTTAAAGTTGATACCGTAATAGGTTGAGACTTTGGCGATATTGGGATGGGGTGAGTGTACTTTGCACACGAGAGAGTTGCTAATTTTGGAGGGCCAGTGGGCAGACTGAAAAGTTGAATGGTGATCTGCAAAAAGATAGGTCCACTTTCTAATCCCTGGAACCTATGATTGATTGTGTCTTTATTTGAAAAAAGGGTCTTTGCAGATGTAATTAAGGATCTTAAGTTCAAGAGATCATCTTGATTATCAGGTAGCAGCCTAATTCCCTTGTCAGGTGTCTTTATGAGAAAAGAACAGCAGACACACAGATGAGAAGTCAGTGTGAGGGTGGAGGCAGATGTTGGACAGATGTGGCCACAAGCCAAGGAAGCTGAGCAACACTAGGCACTAGAAGAGGCAATGAACAGAATCACCCTTAGAGCCTCTGGAGGGAGTGTGGACCTTCTGACACCTTGATTTCTGTTGTTTTAACCTGCCAAGTATATGGTGATTTCTTACAGCAACCCTAGGAACCTAATACATTTGGGAAATGTCATCAAACCCCAAATATGGGATCTCCCTGATGGTACCTGGTTGTTAAGGTACCGTAGGTATCTCATGTACAAAATACAATCACCCCAATTGCTTCCTGGGAAGCAGAAAGCCTGTGGCAGCCTCTCTAATGCAGTAAGATTCCAGTTCGCTATAAATTGTCATAGAAGCATTTCCAGTACATAATAAGAACATTAATCATTTAACCTGTGCCTTAATTATCTTGCTTTTAAACATATTCAAGCAGTGAATTAAATAAAGTTGCAGAGCTAAACAGTAGGATAAAAATAAACCACATCTTACTGGGCTAATTTTATTTTTAATTATTTGAATATTAATTTATGTGTATCTATGTTTTAGAGAAATTCTTTGACACTTCATCCTTTGGTGCTATAATCGATAATAAATGTTTCTCTATTTTTTTAGTTAAATGAAAAATAAAGATAAACTCCCTGTTTCTAAACTTCTAAGAGACTGTTTTTTTTTTTTTTCTCATTGGCATTAAGAAAAGTGAAGGAGTTTGCTTTGAGGGATAGGAAACCCTTAGAAACTGTTGGTCTTCATCTATAAAGACACGGAGACAGCAATATTATTTAGTTCCCCGGAACCAGATGGTTAATACTCTTCCAAAAATTACAGGTGAGAACTTATTAGGGTATTTGTGGGTTTAATACAGGCTGTGACAGAGGAGATGTAGATGTTGTACATTAGCGACCGTGCACTATGTTAACAGCCATACGGCAGCTGTAGTAACGGGCATTGAACTGCTACCCAGTTCTTGGCCCACACCTGAGCACAGTGTGGTGGGAAGTGACTGGCTGTGGTTTCCCGATGCCGGAGGCTCTCCACTATAGACACAGCCACCCCCATCCCACAGCCCTTGAGCTTGGTGGGGTGACACAGACTGGGTGTGACTTCCTCCATGTTCGTTGCCTGGCGGTAGAGTGTGCCCCCCGGGGAGGGGAATCAATGCACCAGCCAAGATAAAACAAAACATGGGAAGAGCATGGAAATATTGGAAAAGACAGGTTGATAATTTTACATTAGCCTCGTTTAATGCTCCAAACTATCCTCGTAACATCGGCGCTGCCGCTGTCCTCACAGGTCGTCAGACATTAGACACTGAGCTCCTTCCATGGCCATGTCAGTGCGTCTCAGCACGGATTCCTTTTCCTGACATGCAGGACAGAGACTTTCTTAAAGCAGCAGTTGCATTGTCTATGGGACCTTTCAAACGCACCAGAGTCACTGCATCTGCTCTCCCCATGGGGACAGCCCCACTGTGCCCTGGAGCCATGTGTGCAATTACTTGTAAACAACAGGAGCCACAGAACTCAAAGACCCCATTCGTGAGATAAGACTTCACATCGTTGCTTTTCTTCAGCAATAACTTTGAATCCCTGAACGTTAAGAAAGGATCACACTGTCTCCTTGTTATCTGCTAAGAACAAAATAACTCTTCCTTTAATGTAGCTCCCCAAATTAGGTCTGCTACTTTCCATTAAGGGTATAATCTTGGCACTTTATTGCCTTTTAAAGTTGCTTGTCACTTTAACTCCACCATTTTACAATTCAGAGCTGCTACTATAAAACCAAAGGTTATCACAGGAGAGCCTGTGACAAGCCTCTGAATTAGCCTGAATCCTGGTTTCCCCTCATAAGGGAAAACACCAAACCTGAAAAGACACTGCAAGAATCCCGTGAGGGGACAGGTCCTGCCTTCAGCGGCTTGTGTGGGCTGGTGACTTTGGCAGCGGGGCCCTGTGTGAGGAGGGCAGTGCAGGGGAGGGAGGGAGCTTTGAAATTTCCCTCCGGTGGCTCAGCACATCTGCCGTGGGACACAGCGCCTGTGGGACGCTGGACCCCAGTACCAGATGTCCTTGTGACAGAGACAGTGGCTGGAAAGAGTTCCAGAGGACGGGAGGGATGGAGCTGAGGGAAGCTGGAGAGATAATGGAGGAGGGGTTGTAGAAGTGATTTGGAGCAGATGGCCCCATGTGAGGCTGCTTCAGGGGTGTCTTAGCAGCACATTTCCCTTTCTGCTCGTACATGAGCGAGCCATTGCACCAAAACTCCACATGTCTGCAGAAGCCTACATAAAGGGTCCCTATCAACTGTTTTAAAGTAAATATTCTAAATGATCAAAAACCACTTTCATTGTAAATGAACTGGCAGCCAGCAGCTATTATTATTTCTTTGTGACTCATAAAACAATAGCATGTCTTCCAATCAATAGAAACTTAGAATTTATTAACTCTAATCTTCATCTACGCACACGCACATATGTATGTATATCATGCCTACAATATTTTGGGAAGGATATCCAAATTTTTGCCAACATATTAGAAAACTCAAATGAAACAGATTATTTCCTAAAGATAATTACATTGATAACATTAACTGAAGAAGTTACAGAAAGCCGGAGAAGGTTATTAAAATAGAAAAATAAAAGAAGAAGAAAAGAGAGCCATGTGGCAGGACTATTTTTAAGAAAGAAGCCAGCACAGGTGGTTTTAATGTTGGCTTCTGATTCTTCCAATTTTTTTTCAGAGAGAGGAAAAACTCCAGGTTCGTTATTCTGAGGCAATCATAATTTGGATACCAAGAGCAGATGAGGATAGCACAGAAAACAAAACCTATAGGCAAACTACTTAAAATAGGTGCAACAATCCTACAATAGATGCAATGACAAGAAAAAAACAGCAACACAAACAATCAGACCTTATGGCCTAAAGGGCTGATCCTGGGAGTAGAACATGGCTCATCCTTAGGAATCTTTTTTTTTTTTTTTTTTTTTTGAGACAGAGTCTCACTCTGTTGCCCAGGCTAGCGTGAGTGCCGTGGCGTCAGCTTAGCTCACAGCAACCTCAAACTCCTGGGCTCAAGCAATCCTCCTGCCTCAGCCTCCCGAGTAGCTGGGACTACAGGCATGTGCCACCATGCCCGGCTAATTTTTTCTATATATATATTTAGCTGTCTGTATAATTTCTTTCTATTTTTAGTAGAGATGGGGTCTCGCTCTTGCTCAGGCTGGTCTCGAACTCCTGAGCTCAAACGATCCGCCCACCTCGGCCTCCCAGAGTGCTAGGATTACAGGCGTGAGCCACCTCGCCCGGCCAGGAATCTTATTAATGAAATTCCCTATACGAAGAGATTGGAACATCTTAATAAATCCTCAAAAAGAAAGCAATGGATAAAATTTAGCTTTTATTCTTATTGTATAAAGAAGCAATCAAATGAAGAAACCCTGGATAAAATAAAATCTCTGAATCCAATAAAATATGCATACTAGAAACCTACAGCAGACATCAAACTTGATAGAAAATTTCTAAAAGTTTGCACTAGAGACAGGACCATGACTGGTGTTTAATATAGAAATGGGGGTCATGTCTGTAAAATAAGAAACAGTTATTTGTGTTGGGAAGAATGAGAAAGAGCATCACAATTCACAGCCAAGATTATACTTTAACAGTTCAAAAGAATCAATTGAATACGTGTTAGAATAATTTATGAGGATATCGCATCCATGGTAGCAAACAGCAAAAACCCTGCTGTTACTTCGTAAAGACACAGCCCGAGCACTGGGAGCCGCAGCGAGGAAAACGCAGTTGCTGCGCAGGACACAGGGAAGGGCACACCGGGCCACTAGCGTGTCTCACCACACAGCTTCCACTTAGAAACGTCCCCAGCAATGGCTGCACTTTCTGACCAAATGGCAGACGGGAACCTCCTCTCCCTCCTCCTCCTCAGTCTCACTGCTGTGAAATCCCCCCTACTGAGTGCGCAGTTTCAGTCACTTTTTTTTTTATTTTCAATACATCTATTCTATTTTTAATATTTGTGTACTCTGCCAAATCATTCCATCCTGTGTCAGGCCTCCACGTATTAATTATGTTTATTTTAATGTCCTTGCTTGGTAAGTTTGTTATATGGGTGTTCTGTGGATCGCTTTCCACCATTTACTTTTTTTTCATTGTCAGTCATGTTTTCTCTTCTTGAAGGCCCTCCTGTTTTGCTTGAGTTATAAACACTGTGACAGGAGACTGTAGCAGTAATTCCAATCTCTACACGATGCGATCTTCCTGCAGGAAGGCTCTGCTTCTGTCAGGAAGCCGGCAAAGCAGCACTGCTCCTGGGCCCCCCTCGCCCAACCAGAGAACCCGGGGTGGAGCCGAACCTTGGGAGAGGCTACTTCTAGTTCATTCTCACTCCTACACTGGAGACTTCTGGGTTCTAGCCAAAGCCTGGGTGTGTACCAGGCTCCTCCTGGTTGGAGTTCCTGAAACCTGTAAGCATCTTAGAAGTCCAGCTCCGTGCTACCATCACAGTGGAGGTCCCAGAAGCCATGGCACCTGTCCAAGGTGTTGATCAAGAGGCGGCAGAGAAGAAACGGGTTCACAGAGCGCATTCTGCATGGAGAGATAAGACATAAGATGACTTCTCTGACCGAGTCCTATTCCTTCAATACATTAGTTACCTGAGGGGGCTTTGGCTTCACCCCATTAGCCTCAGGTGGGGCCGGAAAGAGCTGAGAGCACCGAGGCTCGGGCGAGGCTCAGGGCTCATGCGGCGAAGTGGGAGCAGGGGGGCGGCCCAAGGGTCCCGCCCCTCATCAGTGGGCACCAGCACAGCACGGCAGGGCAGATGGTGTCCCTGCACCTCAGTGAGCTGGTCTACAGCGCCCAGGGACAGAGCCCTGAGGGCATCTGAAGACCCCCCGAGTTCAGAGGTCTCTCTCTGGGCTGTGGCATCTTCTCTTGACTCTTGGCAAGGTGGAAGGAGAGGAGAGGCTTGGAGAGAAGCAGTTGATAACCTTGACGAGAAAGGTTCAATTTATTCTTCCCTTTGCTGGTAAGAGGCTTTTTAAACTGGAAGGGATTAGAGGTTTTTGAGATTTGTTTTTGTTTTTTAGCTTTAACCAATAAATAAAGAAAGAAAGAAAAGAAAAGAAAGCAGGCTTTTCCCTCCAAAACAAACTCCATCACCAGGAGTCCAGGGAAGGATGATGTCTGCTATCTAAAGTAAAGGATGCTGCACAGACAAACTGGATTAAATTGTATTTAAAAAGTCAACATTTTCCCTGAGAGCTTGATATTTGAGTGCTGTCAAAAGGAAGAGTAAAGGTTAATATTCGTGGTGGAGGAGCAGGAGGCAGTAGAGATCGGGGGAGGAACAGCATGAGCTGTGAGAGGAGAGGTGAGACGGGGCCTGGTAATCCCTAGAAACATGTGATTTTGGAGACAGAAAGGATCTTGGTGATTTGGGCACCTTTTGTTTTTTAAATGAGAAAATTCTGTGAAATGACTGCAGAATGTGTCGCAGTTAGTTAGTAGTAGAGCCAGTAGAAGCCAATGACACTCCTAAGTCGGAGATTTTGGTTTTCTCCATCAGAACATGCTGTAACTTTTCCTCAGGGAACTGTTATTCATGGGCTGCATTTTTCTTTTATTTTTGTCACCCAAAAACTATTCAATACTATATATTTGCTATGGCTTGAATGTCCCCTCCAAGACTCATGTAGAAACTTAATCCCCAATGTGGCAGTATTGAGAGGTGGGGCCTTTAAGAGGTGACTGGGTCATGATGGCAGCCCTCAGGAGTGGATTAATCCATTTGAGGATTGATGGGTTAATGGATTAGTGGGTTACCGTGGGAGTGGGACCCATGGCTTTATAGGAAGAGGAAGAGAGACCTGAGCCAGCACATTAGCATGCTCAGCCCCCTGGCCACGTGGTGCCCTGTACCGCCAGGGACTCTGCAGAGTCCCCGTCAGCAAGAAGGCTCTCACCAGATATGCCCTCTTGACCTTGGACTTCCCAGATTTCATAATTGTAAGAAATAAATTTCCTTTCTTTATAAATTACCCAGTTTCAGGTACTCTGTTATGAGCAACAGAACATGGACCACTAACATGATCTCCTATTATGCAAGATTTTGGTCCTTCCTCCTCTTCCTTTTCACTTCACTGGCAGATTATATTTTTCAAAGATTCAACAACATCCCCCAATGGATGGAAAGTTTGTGTCCCCTCAAAATTCATATGCTGGAGCCTTAACTCCCAGTGAGGCTGTATCTGGGGACAAGACCTCTAGGGAAGTAATTAAGGTGAAATGAAGTCATGAGGTGGGGCCCTAATCTGTTAGAATTAATGTCCTTAAAAGAACAGGCAGAGATCTCCTTCTTGCTCTCCCTTCTTGTCGCTCACGTGAGAACACAGCAAGAAGGCAGCCATCTGCAAACCCAGGAGGGACACTTTACCACAAACCAAATGGGCCACAAGCTTGATCTTGGACCTCCGGCCCTCAGAACCCAGAGAAATAAAATTCTGCTACTTAAGCCCGCAACTCTATGGGGTTTTGTGACGGCAGCGCAGACAGACTAATGCACATCCCATACTGCACACTCTTCTTCAATGCAACCCTCTTATGTCGCCATAAAGCTGGGGTGTAACTGCCTCCCACTGAAGCTGGCTGGCCTCAGGAACTTGGTGAGGAAAAGCGTGAGCTTCAGCCTGGTTCTCTGGAACAGCTGCTCTCCAGACGCTTCCTGCTGAAGCGCTCCCTCCCGGAGCTCAGCCGAGAGTGCTACACGTGGAGAGGCCATGTGCGGGCACAAAACCCCGTGAGTCCAGCCTTCTAGTCTTTCCATTCTGGGGACCAGGCATATGAGTGAGAAAGCTTCCAGGTGGTTTCAGCTCTCAGCCGGTCAGACCAACCCCAGTGTTTCAGGTCTTCCCAGCTGTGACCCCAGACACACTGGAGCAGAGACAAGCCATCTCAGCTGCATGTGTCTGAACTCCTGACTACAGAATCTGTTCATGTCATTACGTAGGGGTGTCCTGTGTCCGTACCCATGATAACTGGAGCAGGACATTTCTTTCAGTAAAAAGTCCTCAGTGGTGGTGGGGTGGCCGACCCCACAGCTTACCCCCGCTCTGACTTGTGAGATGAACACGGGAGAGGAAACTTCCCATGAGGGAGTTGATGACAACTTTTCAAATAGCGAGTCTGGAATGTTTCTTATCGTCCTTTCTCCAACTTTGTTCTTGGTGATGAAACATTTCAAATCGCTGACTTGAACCACAAGTGTCTCAGAGCGTCTAATTTTGGTTATGCTCAAGACTATGTTTAATCATCACGAACACATTGAAAGCTGAATCTGTGAAAATGTTCAAAGAACTCCATGCTGGTCATTCTGTTCCAGCAGCCACTAGACGGCAGCCAGGGGACCTACTAGGGAGTGAAGCCATCAACTGGAGTCAGTTTAGTCTCCAGTTGGAAAAGGTTGGAAACCAGGTCTCAAGAACACACTTGCAACTCGTTCCTTGCCTGGCGATAGGTGGATTATAGCAGAGTTTATTGTCCAAACAGGAAAATGATGCTATTCATAATTACACTGAAATGACAGACGTGCATTCTGTGTAATTCCATTTATGTAAACTTCTAGGAAATGCAAAGTAATGCACCGTGACGGAAGGCATGTTAGTGTGTGTCTGGGGCGGGAAGAGGTTGTGCCAGGAGAGAGGGACTACAGAGAAGCATGAGCAGATTTTGGGGTGGTGGACATTTCCTTTATCTTGATTGTGGTGATGGTTTCACAGGTGTACGTGTATGTCAAAGCTTTTCAAGTTGTACACTTTAAATATATGTAGCTTATTGCTTGCCCATTTTATCTCTATAAAGCTATTAAAAAATGTGCACCACAGCCAAGATCATGTCACTGGACAATCTGATAGTCTTTTTTGTAAAAGAAATAAAAATATTGCAGAAACATCCCTCCCTTTCAGCCCCTTCTCTTACTCTCTCTCCTGTGTCATTTCCTAAAAGTAACTCCTCCCAAGATGTTAGTGTCTTCCCCTACACAATCTTCCTGTGTGTATATCTACTACATTTATTTTTGAGTTCAGGATATTTGCATAAGTATCATCATTAGGGAAAATTATCTAAGTTGTGATCATTGAAAGGGAAAAAGACACATTTCTCCTTTTCCTGACTGCTCTTCAGGCCTGGGGTACCAGCTTCAGCCTGCGGTGGCTTTTCAGGCTCCCTGAGGCTGTGAACTCTCTTTCTCAGTCATTGTTTATTCTCCTTTGTTGCATTCTTATTTGTTTGTTTTTGCTGCAGTATATTTTCAATAAATTTTAGAAAAGATAACTATGCATAGTAAAAATACATAGATGAAAAGGAAACTTTCCAATCCTACTCTGAATGTCTAAATGTGTGTTTTTATAATTTTTCAATTACATTTGATCAATAGCTTGACTGGCATATGGTTTTAAGTCCTAAATCGTTTTCCTAAGAACATTCAAGCACTTCTCCATCATGGTTTAAAAACTAGCGTTGCTGGTGGAAACGCTTCTACCAGTCTTTGTCTTCTTCCATGGTGGGTGACATGTACTTTGCTTTCAGAACCTTTCAGTATCTTTGTTTTATTCTTAGTTTTCTGAAATTGCTTTAGGGTGTGTCTCAAAGTAAATATAGTTTTAGACATATATTTAGAAATATATATATATTTCTTTTTTGCCTATCATTTTAAACAATATTTAACTCCCTTTTATTTCTCTCTTTTTCATTCGTAGACTACTAATAAGGAAGACAGCATTTCTGGATTGACTATCAATCTAGTGTTTTTCTCTCGTATTTCTCAACTCTTTGTACTGGGAAATTTTCTCAGTTTTTTAGTCAGTTCTGTCGAATTGTTTTCTTTAGGTACAATGTTTTTACTTCTATGAATTACTTCTATTTCTGATTTTTTTTCTCTTCTGAACAGTAGTTTGCTCTTAATTTATGGGTAGTCATTTCTTCTCCTCTCACTGTGACTAGAGGTTTAAAAACACCTCCTCTTTCTCTGGATTACCTTGGTTTCTTCTGGGGTCAATTCTGTTTGTCCATCCTACCGGTCTTGTCTTTTTCTTTTCTTTCTTGTCCCCTTTGATTTTTTTTCTTGGAGTGTGTGTTTATAAATGAAGCATAAATTTGACTAATTTGGATGGTTCACAAGGCTTTCTTCTACCATTACTCTCATTTTTGGCCTTTCCCCAGGATCTGAGGACTTTTTGCAAGCTCTGAGTGCAGGTGAGATGTCACCTGGCAGGTTTCTTTAAGGATATAAATAATGGTGAGGGAATTGGCAGGCATACCCAAGCCTCAGCCACCAACAAAGGGCCCTGTCTCAGGGCACCTGCTGTTTTAGGAGCCCTCGCCCCTCCTAAGCAGGCATTTCTGCCTGGAGTCTCCGAGTAAATACAGGTTCTAGGGAAGAAGGGTGGAAAATCCTACCCTGACCCCAATTCTATTCTTAGAGTTGCTCTAAATTTATTCTATTTATATATTTCAATCTCAGGATTATGACACAAATAAATTACATTCATTGAAATCTCTTCTTGGGTCAACTTCTGAGGAAACCCATATTAAAATCTTCTCTTAAATTCAACACTTGGTCTCACAGTCCAGACATTTCCTTTCTTCAATTCATCAACTATGTGTTTATATATATTTTATATGTTGCTTTGTATTTTTACATGAAAATAAGGTATATAGACTTCAGCACTGCTAGGAACACTGCTGTCCATTTTGGGATGTCTTTAAACTGAGAAGTCTTTGTTTAGATTGCACTGACTACACTGTCCTTCTTGAATCTTCTGTGCACTAACCCTGTTCTGCCCTCCAAAGCAGATCCAGAAGAAATATATTTTCCTAATCTAATAGAGTCCAGTGTCCTCCGACTTCTGCACAACTCTGGTTTTTATGAAAGATTTCCCTCCTAAGTCCCAATAATGAGCTCGTGAAATGATGTACAGCATTGTATCTATCCAGCAAATCATTTAATGACTGATCATCTACTTGGTGCCAGGCCCTTTGGGAGAGATAAAAGTCCATCCTCACGTTCACATCATCACAAAGTTTAGAATCTGGTGAGAAAGTCACACCAATGATAGTTATGATGCTTGAGATGAAGGTCACAGGGAGGAGCACACAGTGCCGTGACAGCCCACGGGAGGGACACTGCTCTCCGACTACGGCAACGGAGAGGCCGCCTGTGAGGGAAGCGACCCCTGAACTGAATCTTGATGGATGGAGAACAGAACTTTGCACATCAGAAGGACCAGGTCTCTTAAGCAGAGAGAGCAGCATCTATGAAACATCCCATCTCATCTGCTAGATCTGTGATTTGAAAATAATCTTTTAAAGGAGAGGAACACTTTCTTCCAACACAAGCTTCTTGGAGCACCCCGTAGGTGTAGCCGAGATGCCCCGAGACTCTGAAGAGCAGAGCTAAAGAACATCATCCCTCCCTGTGGAATCTCTCCTTGTTGAAGTCACAGTCTCAGTTCCAATTTTCTACCAACTCGTCTCCTGTCCAAGGCAGTCCCCACACAAGGACAACTCCTCGTACTGTGAGACATGTCTGGGACTCCACTGCACTCTGAGTCCACATGACCCAGCCGTGGCTCCATGAGTTAAAGGAAATCCTTCCTACCACCAGCTCTCATGAGAGGGCCCATCCCAAAGTGCTGTAGAAAGAACTTCAGAGTTGGCACCAAAATGCCTCTTTGAAAAGGGGCTGCATGTCCTTGCTAAGCCACGTGCAGAGCTAGTGAGTCAGAGGGGAGATGAGTTGGCAAGAAATAGGAAAGCACAGAGAGCAGAATCGTTCTCCTTAGGAACACGAATGTTAAAAAAGTATGCTTCATTTTATTTAGTATTTCTGAGATGTTGGGAACAGAGAAGTCAGAAATGGGGAGTAAAGATGGGATATTGGTCTGGAGGCAAAAGTCCCAGTTGGCTGAAAAAGCAAAGGGTCATTATTGTTTGAGAAGAACAGATGTGTACTATTGATATTTAGTTTTAGGTTGTTTGCAAAGCATGCTGGTTGAGGCAGTGGAGGCTGGAGTCAGCTTGCACTGGGTCACAAGAACCAATTGTTAAATTGTCAGAAATTTTAAAAGCTGGTCATTAAACCTAGCAAATATTCAAGACTAAATAACAGAAACCTACAATTAAATAGACCATATTAACATCAAAGGTAATGAATACTGAAAATTTACCAAGTCCTCATTATTTTGCTACATTGTAAATCTCTGCTCTTAAGGTTTACTGAAATCTGCAGCATGTGTGTGGAGGAAATACTATTCAATACTATAGGAAAGTGCGGTGTAGTAACAGTGCACACTGATTTCGCCCTCACTGCCCGTGACGTCATGTCGGCAGCTTCGGGTATTCACACTACAGGATTTGGCAAATGATACAAGTCAGGGCATTTTGGTTTGGACAGCAGGTCATTAAACTTTTACTAGCACACAAGTGGGTCAAGGGCACAGTGCCGGGACGCAGCCACTTGAAGCTCGAGCTCAGTCAGTTACTGGCCGTGTGACCTGAGCAAGTTATTTCATCTTCTTCTGCCTCAGTTTTCTTATGTGCTTCTTTTGAGGATGACGTAAATCTGTAAAGCACTCAGAACGTGTCCTGGCACACGGTAGGTACCTACTGTGTGATTGTTACCCATCATTGGTGCTACTGTTGTTATGTTTAGGTATATAATGTTAATAGTAACACCCGTCTCCTATACACATGCCTGACACCTTTCTAAATCCTCACAAACCCACACGAAGGGCCAGCTTTCCCAGCACCCTCTGCTGAGTCTCCGTAGTTACAGAACCCCAGCTGTTACCTGGCACACAGACCCTACCACAAGGGCAGCATCGCTGCCTCCGTTAACAGTTCTGTGCCAAGCCTGCAGCCTTCCCCATGGGGCAGCCGCGTGGCAGGCTTGCCTCTGCCTCGGCAGCCCTCTCCCTCTGCTGGCTGGATGAGGACGCGGTGGTGGGATCCGCAGCAGCCACTTTGAACTCCAAGGTGACTTTGGGAGTCCAGGCCCCATGACGGAGCAACAATATGGAAGATGCCTGTGTCCCCAAGGACTCCAGGGGCAGGCCCTCCACACACCCCTTTCCTGGGAAACAGAACTAAGTGTCCATGTTGTTGACATCCTTGCCGTGGGTCCCTTGAATCATCAGACCTTGTCGGAATTCAGAATCTTGTTCTCCCTCAAATCTAGTGAGCCGCACAGTAATAAACTGTATTTAACACAATCATGGGGTGTTTCCTGTGCACATCAAAGTTTGAGTAACTGTTATTTTGGCCATTCTAACTCTCAGCTGAGCCCTATCCTAACTCCTTTAGCCCCAGTGGGATCAAACGTGTGCACAGCACCCCAGCACCCCCAGAAGTTGCTCTGTGCACACGCAGGCTCCCGGGATGAGAAGGAACCAGGCGTGGTGTGGTGAAGACGACGTGTCGGAGGCAGGAGACAGGAGCCTGTGCCGCAGCAGACGCAAGGCTTTCGGTGGGGCACAGGGGAGAGTTACTGGCTTTCAAAAAGCTTGAAACAGAGGCTTATACAGTCCCAGCCGTCAGTCTGGCCCTTGTGGCATCTGGGTAAGATTTAACATCTAACTCGCTTTTGGTCCGAGAGTCACTGCTCTGGGAGCCTGGATCTTGGAAATCCAGCTTCAAAGGTCATGCTGTCGCTTCTGGTACCACATTTTGGGATTGTCGGATTAGAGTAAATTCCTTGCTCACTTCTCTCTCAGGTTTGTTAGATGGCCTTTCTGGGGAGCCTCTCATTTTCTGTCTTGAGTGCAATTTAAATTAGTTTTTCTCACCTTCATATTTTTGGTGTCTACCCAGCAACCAACCCTCTATGGCCTTCTCTGTCATCTTCCTACGTCTTCAGGCCTCCTCAAGAAGTGACAGCACTGCCATCGTGGTTGACAGTCCAGTCTTCCCCTAGAGCTCTGTGCCTTGCTCAGCCAACGTGCCCATCAACTCCCTTTTCCTGGGCACAGGGTTGCACAAGACAGAGCTGTCCAGCCCAGGGAAACCCCACCGGTTCCCGTTACTGCTAAAGCTTAGGCAGCACTTTATCGGGTCTGGCGAGGCCAACCTGCCATGGAAAAGATAGCTTGTTATACTCACAGGTCCCCAGGGGTACACGCCATGTCACACGGGGCAGTGCCAGGTCCGTCGGGAGGCAGAGGAGTGAGGGGGAGCGTGGGCGAGAGCGCTGACTGTGGTTTCTGTGCAGGGGAATGGCCAGGCAGAGTGGGCAGCTAGGTGGGCTCAGGATTGGCTAGTGTGGATAACCTCGGTGGGTTCCAGGTGTAGGGTTTGTCCCCAGTTGCCTGGTCCCTGGTCCTGGGGCAGTTAGGGCAGAGGAATATTGGCTGGAGTGTGAGAGCCAGACTGGGGAGGGGAGGTGGGGCTGTGGACTGGCTCTTTTGCATATGAAAGGCACACTCCTGGGCAAGTGTAAGCTAATGCTGGGAGAGGCCTTATCTCCCTGGTCACAGGACCCAGATGCCAGAGTACCAAGAATATCAGAAATTAGAGAATGTGGATAACACAGGAAGGCTCAGAGAGACGGTGATTTGGCCTTGAAGGAGGACTATTTGGTTTAGAGGCAGAGAGACTATTCTAAGTCAAGTAAAACACAAAAAGCCTGTCTTTCTGAAGGATAACAGTGAGTGGAGTGTGGGGAAGAAGCAGGTGGCAGGAGCTGTCAGCTACCTGCTCAGAGCTGTCACAGAAACTTTGCACACCTGTGGCTGCCAGGGAAGGTGGGCAATGATGGGAGGGGGAGGTGAAGGCCACAGCTGCATTTCTGAAAGACACTCGGACCATCCCACTCCAGACTCCCAGCTCCCTTCTCGTGGGAGGCACAGTTAGGTGTGATTCTCTGATCCTGCAGCTGAGAGGCCGCAGATGGATGTGAGGCCAGAGAGATGACAGCAGAGGCTGGACAGGCCCGAGGAAGCATTTGACCTGTCAGATGTGACCAGAACAGCAAGTGGAAGGACGGCAGGAAGAGCTATGGCCGTAATATTGGACAGAGATGGTTGCGGTAGTAACGCATAAGAGGGATTAGAGAGGAAATAGAATAAAAAATATTAAATGGAAAGTAATTGAACTGAAAAATGGATGAGGATCCAGACTGTGAAAATGAAAAAGAGTATGGAAGACTAAGAATGTTTGTAGAATGGCTCCTGAACTTGACCCTCCTGGATGCTGCACTGGGAAGGTCAGCTGTTTTGAGCGCCTGGGACCTGGGCAGGGCGGGTGGCCCAGAAGGAGAGTTGTCAACAGAACACGCATGGCAGAGCCACCCCAGCACCAGCAAGCGAGACAGCTCATGCTCAGGTCTTTGTGCAAGTTGACAAGCTGGTCTTCGCACACAGGAGTGTGAATATTACATGCTGTAAAAGACAATGCAAGTATTTCACTCATTAAAAAAAAAGAAAGTATTTTCGAGCTTTGAAAATAAACATTTTTGAGGTAAGGTAAAGGAGGTAATTAAGTGAGCACCAATTCTCTGGGTTCCCAGAGCTGGGATTATGTCATCTCATCCTTTCTTACAATAGCCATGTTTAACACATTAACTGCCATGTGAGTTGTATTTAACTCACGCTAGGTTTGAGCCCGGGGCCTGGTGAAGCATATATCTCACATGTCTCTTCATGTTGGGAGCTGCGAGAACTATTTTTCAAGTTGCATATAGCTCATGCACAGAAAACAATAAAAAATAACAAATTTTTCATTAAATTAGAAAGGATTGTTTTGTTTTCAAAGTTTTTATTCTATTTTTGTAATAAAACACCATAGCTCCAAGGAAATATTTTTTTTCTAGTGTTGCAGTGTGTTAATTAGTATTATGATGATGATGATGATTCACAATTTACTTATGAAAAATGGAGGCTTAAAAAGTTGAAGTACAACTTCCTTGCGGAAGCGGCAGACTGGTAGGCACGAACACACATTTTCTATACAAACAGGCAGGGAGGTGATGTTTTAAGGTGAGTCTTTTCTAAAATCTGGCCTCAAAATCTTTACCTACTGTTTAAATGGTCTTAAGAGCTTTTCCTGAATTAGCCATCGACTCATTTTACTCCAGCATTTATAAATAGAACTGGCAATTTTTACCAGGTTGAAATATAGAACAGTACAGATAATCTCTATAAACATGGGGCTTAACTTTTTTTTTAAATCTTTACTGCAGGACCTGGATCAAAAATTCTCATGAATTTAGGGTGCCACATTTCAAAGCAGAGTTAAAAAAGGGCGGAAGCGGGTGTTTCCACTGGGGGTGGGGGTGGGGTGGTGGGGACATTTGCCGGCAGGGGTGGAGCATGGATGCGTTGAGTGCCCCAAACCATAAGCCTCCCAGATTGACATGTGAACAAACTCACATGGGGGGCAGCTTGGTGAAGCTGGTAGACAGCCCTGTCCCCATCTGTGCCAGGTACCACTGAAGGTTTCCTCCTACTGGATCCGTGCCTGGAGAGGACAAGAGGTTGGTCACCCACTTCATCCAGATCTGCCTTCTCCTGAAGCTCTGCTCCAGGTGAGCAGCGAGCCTCGCCGCTCAGGATCAGGGCACCCTTTGTGCTCCTCGATGGTGGCGCAAGGGACCTCCTGCCTGGGCAGAAAGGGACACATCTGAGCCTTGCTCAAGTAGGAGCCTGGGCAAAACACAAAGGAGAAAGCATCAAAGGAATCCTGTAATCCACATTCTCTGAGCACCAGCCACTGGCCACCAGCATCTACCAACTGAAAATGCAAAGCGCTAAACCCCTTTTTTATGCAAAAGACAAAACACCATTTTATAAGTAAAGATGCTACAAAGGTCCTGTTTTAGATGTTTTAGACTATGTTAAATCAGTGTACGTACTTCAGAATATAAAAGAGATGACTCTGAATGTTGATTTTTAAAATATCAGCCTGCAAACAGCTTTTCAAGATGGTTGGTCTGAAACTTTGCTCTGCCCCTGATTCCGAAATGCCCTGGTTCCCAGAGCTGGGGAGCTCCTGCTCAAAGGATCCCCCAGTGCGTCCCCGGTGCATCCCCTGGGGCTTCCACAGCACGTGACCAGGAGCAGGTGACCCCTCCCCCGGTGGCTCCAGCCCTGCAGCAGCCTGGGACACCGCCTGATGCTTCCTCCAGCAAAGTCACCGAGAGTCCTCCAGTACCAGACTGGACTGTTTTCCTGAACCCAGAGGAGTGTTCTGTCCTGTGACCCAGACAGTCCCTGCAGCCTCCCGCCTGGCTTGCGGGTCAGATCCCGCCTGATCTAACGAGTCCAGATAAAAGCCTAGTCCCCAGGTGCTGCTATCAGATTTGCCCGAGTCAGCCCTGCATTTTCTGGGTCAGCCGGATAATGGGCCTCGCTTACCGGCTGATCACTGATTACTCCCGCTTGGCTTTTGAAGGGCCCTGTGACTGCCATACCAAATTGCCACACACTGGGTGCCTTAAAACAACAGAAATTTATTCCCTCACCTCCCGAAAGCCAGTAGTCTGACATCAAGGTGTGGGCAGTGCTCCCTCCGAAGGCTCCAGGGCAGGGTCCTTCCTTGTCTCTTACAGCTGGCCCAGGTGTTCCCTGTGGCAGTGTCACTCCAATCTCTCCTCTGCACATGGCCGTCCCCTCCCTGCATGTCGAGGGCTTCACACCTGCCTCTCTATAAAGACACCCTGTTGGATTTGGGGCCCCCTCTAATCCAGTGTGACTTCATCTTAACCTGGTTACATTTGCATGCAAGGAACCTATTTCTAAATAAAGTCACGTTCCCAGGTACTTTAGGACTTGAACATATCTTTTGGGGAGACGCCATTCAGCACACAGCAGGTGACATGCCGCTGGCCTAGGCAATGCAAAGACATTGACTATCACCATGGGAGATTCATATAACCTTCTCCAGAAAAATATTAGGAGGGTGCAATGTAGCTAGGACAGACTTTGGAATTCTGGGTTTTTTCATTTCTTTCATTCCATTTACAGTTTTTTTTTTTTTTTTTTTTTTGGAGGGGGATGGGAGGAGGTACAAGGCATGATGAACTCGGTAACCCAGGCTGGCTCCTGTGTCACTTGACTGCCAGAGGTCCACAGCAGAATCCCTGAGACTCCAGGCTGGTCACATGCCTGACCTCACTCCTGGGCAGGAGGTCGCCACAGCCCCCAGCCACTCTCTGCCACCTTCCATTCCAGGACTGAGTGTGGATTCCAGAGTGGGGGCTGCTCTTACCATAATGACCATGGGGGCTTGTCAGCCCAGGCCCCCACTATGGGACAGAGTTTCCCAACTTTGTGATGATAAAAATCGCCTGTGTGGTTTAAAAGGAAAAAAACATAATAGAGTGTCAGGACCCACCCCAGACCCAAGGACTCAGAACCTCCCAGGAGGTGCCAGGTACTGCTTAAGTTGGCATTTCTCCTGTGCTTCTCTTAGGCCATGACTTTGGGAGCTGCCCCTTAGAGGAGCCCATCACCATCCCGAGGGCAGGGCAGGCGTCCCCTCGCTTAGTCAGGCTTCGTTCCCCTGAGATTGGAGCTGAGTTACAATGACAGCTGTGCCCACCCCTGTAGGTGGTGCCTGGGGCTGAGGACCTGTTCTGGAGCCTGACTACCGCTCTGATTTTGTGAGCTGCCCTAGTGGCTTCTGAAAACTATTGAGCTCACTTACAGGGGGGTCTAGGATGTGTGTGCACGTGTGCGTGTGTGTGCACATGTGTGCACACATGTGTGCACGTGTGTGTGTGTGTGCATGCACATGCATGTGTGTCAGTTAATGACCCTGACTAACACAGGTGTGGGCACAAGGTAAGGACGAAACAAAGGCGAGACAACCACAGCCGCTCACTGCCGCCTGCCAGGGGCAGGGCCATCCATGTCCGGGTTCCTGGCCCGTTGTTGAACAAAATACTGTGATAAGTTCCCTTGTGTGGGGACTTGGAGGCCCCAAGACCCTGGTCTGGAAGGAGAAAGGGACTGAGATGGAGAGCTAAGCTCCTGTGCCGGGGGGTTAACTGGAGTTTAGGAGCCTCTGGAACAGAGAGGACAGGAAGGCGGCAGAGAGTGGTGTGCGGTTGGAGAGTGTCCCTCAGTGGCGTCAGAAGACAGAGAGCAGAGGCACAGTGTACATGGTAGTGTGGGCTCCCGGGAGCGGGGAGCAGGTCAGCGCAGCTCCCAGGAGTGCCGCTGGATCAGACACTGATGGTCCCGACTTACGGTTTTTGACTTTATGATGATGGGCGAGCAATACGCATTCAGCATACACCGCGCTTGGAGTGCAAAACCATGCTGTTTTGCACTGTCAGTACGGAATTCAATAAATCACATGAGATAGTCAACATTTATTGTAAAACAGGGTTGTGTTAGAGGACTTTGCCTGACTATAAGCCGATGTGAGTGTTCTGAGCACGTTTAAGGTGCATGAGACTAAGCTGTGATGGTTGTTAGTGAAAGGTGATCTTACCAATAACCTAACAGAAGAAAAATAAACTATCAAATGGAAAGTAAGGGAAATAAATTCACAACACATAATTGCCCCCTTGAAAAGAAAACTCGCAACATAACTACCCCTTTTGTTTTGTTCTAATTAAAACACCTGTGGCCTGACTCGTTGTCTCTAAGAGTTGTTTCCCAGCGAAACAGTAGGGGTGCGAGGTCCCTACTGCAGCTCTCTGCCTCGGCTCTTTCAGACAGATTGCAGGGCCTGAGATGACCCAGCCTCACAGAAAAAGCAAAAGAAATAAGAAAACACCTGCAACTGCTTTGCTGCCACTTCTGTTATCAGCCTGCTAAAGCGGAGAGGGAAAAAAGCCCTTTTTACCTTTTAAAAGTACCAGGCAACTTTTCCTCAGCTGCCTGGCACTACCCTCTACTTTCTTTTCAGTGCTATGGTGCCCCCCCTTTCTATCTCCCCCCACCTCGGGAAAATAAACAAATTTTGTACTTCTTTCTGTCCTGGGCTCTGTGTGAGAATTCTTTCTCCATCGTGCACCATGAGCTCCTCGTGAGTCCCACCCTACAGTCAGGCAGGTGTATTAAGTGGATTTTCAACTTACGATATTTTCAAGCTGGGATGCGTTTATTGGGATGTGACCCCATTGTAAGTTGAAGAGCATCTGCACAGGCTGCCCAGCGGAAGATGGAATTTTGTGTGGGACATACCTATACCAAGACATTATGCCTTGTCTATCTAAAATGCAGACGTACCTAGGCATCTTGTACATTTATTTGCTGCATTTGGCTGCCCTACCTGTGAGGTCCTGAGGGTGACAGAGACAGCCTGCGGGTGGGCACGTCCCATTCTCCTGCTGCTGCTGCTGGACCACCAGGACAGGAGGGAGCCAATTCCATCAGACTCTCACACACCTGGGGCTTCAACATGTTTAGTAATAACAGGGCAGAAACAAAAAGGGGAGAGAAGGTGAGCCTGTCCAGTGCCGGGCCCCTCGCTGAGTGGGACACCAAGCGTCTCTGGAGTCCTCGCTGTGAGGAGCCCTGAGCACGCACAGGTGGGGAAGTGGGACATAGATGGAGGAAGAGGATTAAGTTACCTGTCACAGCTCACACTTCAGTAAGTGAGGGGCAAGGAAGGGTCCCAGGGTGTCTCACCTCAATTGTTTTGTCCTGTGACAAACTTTGCTTACCTGCTACTTCTTCCTGGAGTAGTTGACACCCTGTTGAAGGCCGCTGAGCTCCCAGCCCCGCTGGGCCTCCATCCGTCACCTGCCACCTGACCAGTGTGGCCGCTGCAGACAGGGGTGGAGGCCCTGCCTCCAGTGGGGGAGCCACGTGCCGTGGAAAGGCTGCTTTAATGGAAAAATGGAGAATTTCCAGAGGGGAACATGACAAGTAACTCGCAGTGGAGTGGGAAGGCCGAATGGAAGGGTTTTCTGAAGATTTGGCACTTACGTTGAGCATCAAAACTGGACAGGAGTTCCTAGGGCAGAGGCCTGGGCAGGGAGTGCAAAAGCCCAGGTGCAGGGCAGAGCGCGCGCAGGGGCTTGGTGGAGGCGGAGGTGCCGCGGTGCGCTCCACTGGGCAGCCCTCACCAGGGAGAGAAGCCAAGTGTCACACTTGCAGTTTTAGAAAGACCTTGCCCATGGTGGTAACAATTCTTGAATTTTAAAAAAAAATGATATTAACATCTCTTATCTGACAAAGATCAGGACTGGAGAAAGGTGAAGGGCCCGAGCACTTTGATGAGGGGAGGTACAGAGATGGTGGGAATGCCAGGGGCGGGCAGGGTGCTGATGCCTCAGGTGAGCGAGAAGGTGATACAGGATGCTGGTGGTGGCCTCATATAGGTTAACCCTCTGCTATAGGCTAATAGTATCTCCCCAAATTCATGTGTTGAAATCCTAAGACCCAGTGCCTCAGAATGTGACTTTATTTGGGGATAGGGTCTTTACAAAGATAACTATAAGGTTCGGTCAGTCCACTCGAGTAAGCCGTAATCCAGCATGACTACTGGCCTCATCAAAAGAGGAGGTCAGGGCACAGACACACACAGAGGGACGACCATGTGAGCACACAGGGAGAAGATGCGGTCTGCAAGCCAAGCAGAGAGGACTCACAGGAGCTGACCCTGCCACACCTGTCTCAGACTTCCAGCCTCCAGACTGTGAGCCAACAAATGTCTGCCGTCTCAGCCACCACATCTGTGCTGCTTGTTTGGCAGCCCTGCAGACTGATACATTCCCCGTCATGCACATGCCGAGGGCCAGCCTTCCCAGGACGCCAAATTAGATTTTGTCTCAGCTCAGATCATAAGTTTTTTATTTGATTAATAAAACAAATAATCTATCCTTTGTTATGTAAACAATCCATTATTAATTAAATAAAACTAAATAAATGTAAAACTCTCAGAAAACTCTCCAGATAAAGGACATAACAAGAGTCCCTTTAAGGGTAGGAGGAGAAATAGAAGCTGGAAACATTTCATTGCTATTTGGGGATATCACCTTAAACAGATCAAGCTTTATTAAAGATTATAATCTCTTCTCCAACACAATTTCATTTATGCCACTGTTTTCACTAATCATACTTTTCTCTTATTAGCAGATTGCCCAATCCTCAGGTCTGTTCATCCCTTTGCTTTTCTCCTATCATAGTATCCAGCCACAGAAACAAGTGCTTTAATAAGATGTATTACCTATTGGGTTTTGCTACATTGGAGGATTTTTGCCACCTTCTACTTTCTTCTATTTTGTGCCATTTTCTGAAACTTCGTCCCTGAAAAACCATAGTACCTGCATTGCATGGTTTTTGCTTGGTTACAAAATAAGCTTATTTAACTCCTGCTTCTGGGGAGATGGAATAGATGTATGTTTCCCTATTTCTCCCACTAAGTACAATAAAACCCTGGACACTATACAAAAAACAACCGAGGAAGACTGAAAGGTGGAGAGAAGATGGCAGACCAGCTATAGGATCACCATGATGGTGGTTCTGGCTTTCCTTTTTGCATCGTGTAACTGACTTGGAGCTGAAGAAGGCACAGACAAAAACAATGCCTTAGAAAAGTTGCTGTCTTTGGCCAAAGGACAAGGAGTGACATAGCTTACTGAGACAGGAAATTGTAGACAATAAATGCTCTACTCTTAGCCAAACATCACTGAGAGACTGTGGCCCCACTCATGCCAGCAAAAGCCAAGTGGGAAACATAGACCTCAAGCCCCTCTGGGAAGGAAAGAGACAACCCCAAATTCCCCACCTCCTTCCCCTGCTAGAGCAGTGTAAGAAAAAGGCAACTTATAACTGTTAAGGAAATTGCAAGGAGCATCCATGCGAGGCGATCGCAGCAGCAATGTCTGAGTCGAGCATCACTTAAATGCTTGCCAGTCAGCCGTGAATGTGGGCTGATGACGGCCAGCCAGCCCCCCGAGGGTGTGCTCCAGCCTGGAGCCTCAGTTATTAAGCCGTCATGTCCAGCTGAAGGACCCTACGTCCAGATGAGTGTTTGCAGAGCGGGGCTTTTGGAAAAAGTACCGAGTGGCAGCCACTGAGGCTCCTTGCAATTTCTGGACTAGACAAGTGAAGACTATGAGGTCGTCCAGACCGGCACTGAAATCTGGGTTCAGTCGCTCATGGGCCCTGTGTGCTCTGGCACATGGCTCAATCCCATGGCCTCAATTTCCCCAGATGTAAAACTGGAAGTAGGACAGTACCCCTGTACGATGCCCTGCGAGGGCTAAGTGAAGCCATGCGTGCAGAGTGCCCTGCACTGTGCCCGGCCCACAGGGGGCGTCCAACAGCTGCTTCCTCATAAAGCCTGTGTGCAGGTGTCCCGGCTGTGCCAACCAGGTCAGGAAACACGGCAGTGTGGGCACCTCACTCTGGGGACACCACCCTCTTCTCTCTGTTCTCGCTCTCACATTTCCCCTGAGCACTCAGGGCCAGCCTTGGGAACCAGGATACCTGTTCCTGATGATGACAAAGCACTGCGTCTGGTCCCCGCTCCCAGCAGAAAGGACTTTGCCCCCTGCACTCTGCTCCCTCCACCCTCTAAAGAGGCAACTTCACAGTTACAGAGAGTTGTCCGAAAAGAGGGAAGCCGGTCTCAAGTCACCATCCACTGCTATAACCCCGCTGTGAGTCTGTCTCCAATGACGTGGGGCTCGCCTTTTTTCATCATGATTGTGGTAGGCAGCTTCTGAAAGGGCCCCTGATACCTGGGGTGTTCACACCTTGTGTAATTCCCTCTTTCTGAGTGAGGGCAGGACCCCGTGACTTGCTTTGTGCAAAGGCAATAGTGATGGGATGTCGCTTCTATGATGAGGTTACAAAAATACTCTGAGTTCTGGCTTGCTCACCCTCCTTGTTTTTTGCTGGTAACTCTGCAGGAATCCAACTGCCATACTGTGCACCGAGCTGCCCTATGGAGAGACCCCTGGCAAGGGACACAAGTCTCTGGCCAACAGCCAGCGGAGATCTGAAGCCTCCACCCAACATGTACAGAGAACCGAAATAAGCTGCACCTGGCCTCCTGCCCCTCAGAAACTGTGAGATAATAAAGGTTTATTGTTTTAAGCCACTAAGATTTCTTATGCGCAATGGATAACTAATACCTCTGTGTAGGTCTCAAACCATTCTAAAAACCTTAGGTGAATCCTTTATTTCCACTGAAACACTCCCATTAACACAAAGAGATCATGAGACATTGACATGGAATTCCTAACGCTTAAGCATTGATCATAAGTGAGTGTCCTACATTAGACGTATGTTACGAAAAGATTACTGTTTGCATTTCGTACGCAGCCCATGAGGCATCCTACTGCTTTCTTAATCCACTTTTCTTCTGTTCCTTTTTCTTTTTAAATGGGTTAGGCTTTTGAAAACAAGATACTGAGTGGCAGCCCCTTACAAATTGCCAGTGTCAATAAATCTGAGTGTGATGTGTGTGCCCCGTCAGGCTCTGGGTGAGTCACTCCTTTGCCTCCCTCTGAAACCCGGGGGTGACCGTCCCAGGGACAATTGACCACCATCCAAGCACTCGGGGCAGAGGGAGGGCCTCATTTTTGCCAGTGGACACGCGCACCAAGAACAGTCATGGCTTTTCTTTCATTGTGTTCCCAACTTTAGCACTACAATTTACCTTTCTCTGTTGTTTGCTGTCATTTCAGTCACTTCCTCCTTGTTGTCACAGCACAAATAAAAATGCACCAGTCACCAGGCTCTCCTTTTGTGTCCCCGGCCTCCTGGGGGTCCACACCTAACAGACTCTACATGATTAATTTTCTGTTTTCAATCACAAAGGAGGACAGGAAGAGGCCACTTAGTCACCTTGTAAACCAGTTTCAAAAGATTATTTTCACAGATATTTATTTCTTTTATCTTTTTAAAAATGTGGTAAAATGCATATAACACAAAATTTACCTTCTTAGCAATCTTTAGTGTACAGCTCAGTGGCATTAAGTACATTCATAATGTTGCACAACCATCGCCAGCCACTATCCATTTCCAGAACTTTCTATCATCCCAAACAGAAACTGTGTTTCCATTAAACACTGACTTCCCAGTCCTCCTCCTCCCAACTCCAGAAACCACCATTCTGCTTTCTGTCTCTGAGTGTGACGACCCTGGGGACCTCACATGAGTGGAATAATACACTATTTGTCTCTTTATGTCTGGCTTGTTTCACTTAGCACAATGTTCTCATGGTTCATCCATGCTGTAGCATGTGACATGATATCCTTCATTTTTAAGGCTGAATAATATTCCACTACATGGATACACCACTTTTGTGAATCCATTTATCAGTTGATGGACACTTGGGTTGCTCCCATGTTGAGATAATGCAGATAATACCATTGTGAATATCAGTTATTTTCACAGACATTTTAACCAAAAATAAAATATGTTTTGGGTGTGCCCAGCATTCCAATGACACAAAGTTCCCCTCCAGCACTCAGAGCTGACTGAAGAAGGTTAACAAGATGGAGGTCACTCGGGAGATAGATTTAATTTGATATTTCTCTTCCTCTTTCTCTTCCCTCTCCTCCTTTTTATCCATCGTGCACAGTCCAAGACACTGAGCTGGGCCCCAGGGCACACAGCATGCTGTGCTGTCAGGAGAACACCCCACCCCCACGGTGCCCTGGCAGGTGTGTGGCAGCCAAGGGCAGGGAGAGACTGACCTGTAGCCAGCAGGTCTGGGAGGTGTGGCCCAGGAACTGGACAGGAAATGAAGCCAAGGCCTCTATGGATTTGGAATCAAGATGGAAAATGAGAATGTGGCATTAGCACGACACAACGCACTCCACATGGCTGAAGCACCAGGAAGGTGGGTGGAGAGGGGAGAGAAGACAGGCCTGGTGAGGAAGGGAGATCTGGGTGCATCAAGACGGGCCCTTTTTGTCTTATAAAAATAGCCCACTTAGACAATAATCAAGTCATTAGAAACATTTTTTTACTTTATTGCAAATTATGTTGAAGTAAAAATTAAAGTTCTTAAGACAATGGAGAAGCAGAGAAGGCCATTTTGTGGCCCAACTAAGCATTAAAAAATTGTCCTAACATGACACATAACAGGCCATCATTACCATGACATCACAACGTGACTTGTAAGTGGTTCCCTGGACTGGATCCTGGAACTGAAAGAGGAAAGTAATAATAATAAAAAAAAAAAAACGCTGATGAAATTAAAATAAAACCTACAGCTTAGTTAATAGTAATGTACTAATGTCAATTTCTTAGTTTTGACAAATGCACCATGATAATGTAAGATATTACTAATGAAGGAAACTCCATAAAGCATGTATGAGAACTCTATAATATCTTTTAACTTGTTTGTTAAATCTAAAATTATTCCAAAGTAAAATTTGTTAATACAAATTGAAGCCCTAGAACTCTACAATCCTACCCTTTAATAAAGTCAATGTTTTAATTCCATATTCCTGAATTTGGCTCTAATTACTGTACATATTTATTTTTATATATGTAAAGAAAGAAACCAAATAGTCATTGTAATCAACTGTTTTACTTAACATTGTAGTTGCTTATGTTTCTTAATTTTTACTTCTCTTCTCTGGTCCTTCTAACACCATCATGGAACAAGTGTTGAGGGCGTGGTGCATATCTTATACACTTCCAGCATGGCCAGGCCCTCAGATACAAATGTGCATACACACATAAATATATAGACAACAAACATCTGTCCTTGGCAAGTTCTACAAAAAAGGGGTCATGACATTACATATCCATGCAACTTCTTTCCTTACTTTCAGAATACGAACATCCTTATAATTCAACAGATGTGGATTTAACTCCAAATATTAGGTGTGCAGTCAATTTATTAAACATTTCCCTGTTGGTGGACTTGTGGTTTTGTGCTGAAATACATTCTCATTATACCTATGACATGTGCACATGACTCAATTTCTGCAGACCAGACAAGTGCAACTGACGTAAATGTGTGTGCACGAGGGTGCACGCACAATATGATACACAGCAATGCATGGAATGCTCTGTTCCATACATCCTCACCAGGAGTGGATATTATTGATAGAAATTTTTTCAATGTGATGGACAAAAACTGATATAATTGCTTACTTTCATTTGCTTTTCCATGCCTCCATGTAAGTGTTGGTATTTAAAAAAATGTGTTTATCAATCATTTGCATTTACCCCCCTGTGAATTATCTATGAATATGCTTTACCCATTTTTTCTGTAAGTTATTTCACTTTTATTATAAGTTTATTAAAGTTCTTGGTAAGGATGGTGCAACATAAGCAAATCTATAAATGCAATTCAACACATAAATAAAAGCAAGAACAAAGACCATATGATTCTCTCAATAGATGCAGAAAAAGCATTTGACAAAATCCGGCACACTTTTATGATAAAAACTCTTAACAAAATAGGCATAGATGGGACATACCTTAAAATTATTAAAGCCCTATATGATAAACGTGCAGCCAGTATCATACTGAACGGGGAAAAATTGAAAGCATTTCCACTTAGAACTGGAACCAGATAAGGTTGCCCACTATCTACACTTCTATTCAACATAGTGCTGGAAGTCCTTGCCAGAGCAATCAGACAAAAGAGGGGAATTAAGGGTGTCCAAATGGGGGCAGAAGAGGTCAAACTCTCACTCTTTGCTGATGATATGATATTATATCTAGAAAATTCCAAGGATTCAACCAAGAGACTCCTGAAATTGATAAATGAATTTGGTAAAATCTCAGGATACAAAATCAATGCACGCAAATCAATGGCATTCATATATGCCAATAAGAGTCAAGCCAAAAATCAAATCAAAGACGCAATACCTTTCACAACAACATCAAAGAAATTTAAATATGGAGGAATATAATTTAACGAAGGAGGTGAGAGACCTATATAGGAAGAACTACAAAACACTGAGAAAAGAAATTGTAGAAGGTGAAAACAGATGGCAAACCCTACCATGCTCATGGATTGGCAGAATGAATATCGTTAAAATGTCCATACTACCTAAAGTGATCTACAGAATTAATGCAGTCCCTATCAAAATGCCATCATTATTCTTTACAGATGTAGAAAAAATAATTCTATGCTTTGTATGAAACCAGAGAAGACCTCTTAAACCCAAAGCAATCTTAAGCAAAAAGAACAAATTGGTAGGCATCAATTACCAGACTTCAAACTTTACTACAAGGCTATAGTAACCAAAACAGCATGGTGGTGCCACAAGAACAGAGATACAGACCTTTGAAATGGGATTGAGAACCCAGATATAAAACCATCCTCATATTGTCATCTAATCTTTGACAAAGCAGACAAAAATATACCTTAGGGAAAAGAATCCCCTATTCAATAAATGGGGCTGGGAAAACTGGATAACCACATGCAGAAGATTGAAACTGGATCCCCACCTCTCACCTCTCACAAAGATCAACTCACGATGAATAACAGACTTAAACCTCAGGCATGAAACCTTAAGAATTCTAGAAGAAAATGTTGGGAAAACTCTTATAGACATTGGCCTAGGCAAAGAACTTATGAGGAAGATCCCCAAAGCAATCGCAGCAGCAACAAAAATAAATAAATGGGACCTGATCAAATTAAAAAGCTTCTGCTCAGCTAAGGAAGCTATCATTACAAGAATAAGAGAAAATATTTACATGCTACACATCCAATAAAGGCTTATTAACAAGAATCTATATAGAACTTAAGTAAATTAACAAGAAAAAAATCATCCAACCACATCAAAAAGTGGGCAAGGGACATGAACCAAAACTTTTCAAAAGAAGACAGAATAATGGCCAGCAAACATATAAAAAAGTGCTCAACATCTCTAATCATTAGGGAAATGCAAATCAAAACCACAATGAGATATCACCTAACTCCAGTGAGAATGGCCTTTCTCAAAAAGTACCAAAACAACAAATGCTGGTGTGGATGTGTAGAGATAGGAACACTCATACACTGCTGGTGGGACTGCAAATTAGTAAAACCCCTGTGGAAAGTAATTTGGAAATATCTCAAAGAACTAAAAATAGAAATACCATTTGATTCAGCAATCCCACTAGTAGGCATCTACCCAAAGGAAAAAACACATTCTATAACAAAGACATCTACACTCAAATGTTCATAGCAGCATAATTCACAATGGCAAAGATGTGGAAACAACCCAAGTGCCCATCAATACATGAGTGGATTAATAAAATGTGGTATATGTATACCATGGAGTTCTACTCAGCCACAAGAAACAATGGTGATCTAGCACCTCTTGTATTATCCTGAATAGAGCTTGAGCTCATCCTTCAAAGTGAGGTATCACGAGGATGGAAAAACAAGCACCACATGTACTCACCATCAGATTGGTACTAACTGATCAACACTAAGGTGTTCACATGGTAGTAATATACACTGGGTGCCGGTCAGGTGGGAGGGGGTGGCGGGGGTGGGGAAACTCACAACTAATGGATGCGGAGTGCACCGTATGGGGGAAGGGCATGCTTGTAGCCCTGGCTTGGGTGAGGCAAAGGCATTATCTATAACCAAAATGTTTGTACCCCCCGTAATATTCTGAAATTAAAAAAATAAAAATATTTATTGCCAATTAAAAAAAAAGTTCTTGGTATAATATGTTGTCCATATTAACCCTTATTATAGCTTGAGTAATATTTTTCCCCATTAAACTTTGCCTTAGCCTTTGTTTGGACATATCTTTTGTAAATTAAAAAAAAAAGAAACTATAGCTAAGTGTGTGTAACTTTTATCAAACGAGCTGGACTTGGAGGGAAGAATTATGAAACAGATTTTTTCCCTTACACAGTGCATGTCAAACGTTTCTCCTCTTCAGATTCCAGAAGGCACCTTAGGCACCACCAGTACCGACTGTCATGGTCATCTTCAGGTATCATTCCCTATCTGGTGATCAGATATTGAATGTCCAGCCCCTTGTAAGCCAAAATCCCTAAGTCTTATCTGAGGTGGGGCTCCCCCAACATAGCAGCTCCTGGACGGACCCCCAGGCCCTAAGGAAGGGGCGAGGCCTGACTCTTCTCCTCTTGCCCAGCCCTGTGCTGCTCAGGTCTCCAAGGTGGGCTGGGTGCGGCCAGTGGAGAGAGCAATGACTTGTCTCACTGGGGACGTTTCAGTCCCCCTGGGTGGCAGATTCTGACACTTGGACTCCCTTCCTCTTTTTTAATGTAGTGAAATACACATAACATAAAATTAACCATCCAAGTGCACAGTTCAGTGGACTTTAGTGCATTCACATTTTTTTTTTTTTTTTTTGAGACAGAGTCTCACTTTGTTGCCCAGGCTAGAGTGAGTGCCGTGGCGTCAGCCTAGCTCACAGCAACCTCAAACTCCTGCGCTGAAGCGATCCTCCTGCCTCAGCCTCCCGAGTAGCTGGGACTACAGGCATGCACCACTATGCCCGGCTAATTTTTTCTATATATATATTTTTAGTTGTCCATATAATTTTTTTCTATTTTTAGTAGAGACGGGGTCTCGCTCTTGCTCAGGCTGGTCTTGAACTCCTGACCTTGAGCGATCCACCCGCCTCGGCCTCCCAGAGTGCTAGGATTACAGGCGTGAGCCACCGCGCCCGGCCCCATTCACATTTTTGTGCAACAGTCACCACCACCCATCTCCAGAACTTTGTCATCTTCCCAAACTGAAACCCCACACCCATTAAAAAACAACTCTCCTTCTCCCCCTGCTCCTGGTGACCGACATTCCACTTCCTGTCTCTATGAGCTATGGGACTCTTTCCTCCTGGGGCTCCTGTGGGTTCTCAGAAGACTGCCCCTATGTCCCTGTGGCCCTGGCAGAGTCAGGCACTTCCTGTCCCAGGCCCTGCTGCTGGCAAGGCCCACGATGCCTCCACGGTTCATGCCTGAGACGTCCGTCTGCCCTCAGGACATAAGCCGCTCAGTGTTTCCCACTCTGCCCTCACAGAAATCTCTGGGCAGCTTCTGACGCTGAAATTTCCCCAAGCCAGAGTCAGGGCCCAGCTCCAGGGCACACATGGCTGGGTTTCCAGGGTCAAATCGCCTTCCTTCCGCATAAGCAGGAGAGAACATGCCCATCCCCCTGGGGACAAGTGACAGGCAAAGCACCCCCACAGCCTCTTCGGAGAGCCTTCCCTGTACCCTCCTCTCAGTCTTCCTTTAGGGCCCAGGAGGCAGAAGGTCTGGCCGAGTCTCGCCTGGAGAGCTGCCCACTGTCTGGCAGGTGTGTATGGGCCTTGTGCTCAGCTGCAGCTGGGAAGCAGGGATCCCTGCAAGTCCCCACTACGTGTGGCTGCGCCATCCTTTATGGCTGTAAAAGACGGTTTTGAGAATCAGGTCAGAAGGTGGTCCCGGCAGGCCCAGCAGGGTGTGACAAAGATTGCCTCCTGGACCGGACTCGACTCGGGCTCCCCTGAACTCTTTTTCAAGTGGGCTTGACTTCTGCACTTCCATGTTTGTGTCTGCCTTGTCCAGTCTGAACAAGAATGCTGCTAAGTTGGTTTAGCCAGAGGCCCCAGCCTTGATATCTAATCAGTCTCAGTATCTGATCGGGTTCCTCCGCCTGCCCCAGGTGATGTCTAGGCTCCCTGGCCTGTCTGCAGCAGGAATCCCGTCAGGCCGGGTCAGCCAGCATTGCCCTCTCCCCCAGGTTTCCTCTTCGCAATTTTCCATCCACTGCCCCCCACCTGCTCCTTGGCTATGAATTCCCACTTGTCCTTGGAGTCAAACCCCATCTCTCCCTCACTGTGGGACCCCTTGCTGTGGCCCCCATACCTGTCGTGATGGTCCTGAATAAAGTGGCTTTGCTGTGCCTTAAAAAGTGAATGAATAATTTTTCCAGACCTCTCTTCTCTTGCATGGGGCAGGCCTCGTGGCGGGGCTATAAGGGGGACCTGGTGGGGCAGGGTGGGCCGGCAGGACCCAGCCAGGGGACTGTCGCCATAATCTAGGCAGGAAATAACTGGGCTCTCTAGAGTGGTGCTGCCATATTCCAGAAAGTCATTATTTAATTTACAAGTTTTACTGTAGTTCGTTCAGAATGGTTCTTGAATTCAAGAATCAATCTAGTCTGGAAAGTGCTACTTACGGGACATGAAAGATGAAGCCCCTGCCTGACCCGGAGGAGGCAGATGAACAAAGCAAAGGAGACAGATAAATGGGGCACAACCGGGCTCACCTGATTCTGAGCCCCGTGACTGGAGCGCCTGTGCCACAGGCGAGTCACGTGGGTGAAGTTCCAGCACCAAGTCCCCTCTGCCCACGGCCTGTCCAAAGCCCAGTGCTCTGTGCTTGGTTGTTGTAGGGTCACAACAGGTCACAAACTGACCGTACCTGGTTCCTTTTAAGCACCAGGAGGGCAAAGTAGGGTGAGTGAAGGTGGGTGCATTAACTGGGAGAGGATAAATCTCATTCAGGGGGAGCACGTGAGCCTTGGCACCTGGAGCCTCACCTGCCCGCAGCAAGTCTCCACCTGAGACCCCGCCAGTCCACGGAGAAGTGAGCTCACCAGGTGCTCAGTGGCCCTTGCAAGCTTTTAAAATGTATCAAAACATCACTATGTGCCCCATAAACATGTATAATTATTATAGTTCAATTAAAAACCATAAAATAAATAAAAATTTAAAAATTAAGGAAAAAGAACTTTATACAGGCGTGCTTCAGACATATTGCAGGTCCAGTTGCAGACTACCACAATCAAGCGAGTCGTGTGAAAAGAAATAATAATTCCAAAATTCTCACTTGCAGCTATCTTTCACTTCGCGTGAGAGTAAAACATATTGCGTGTGTACACATGTATGTCTGTGTGTTTGCGTGTAGGCACACCCGCCTACCGTCTATCCTCCGTCTGCGGCGGGTGCTCGTACTGCTACCGACACAGAGCAAACCTTCTTTCTTACAGAAGCTGCCGTAAAACGGCCTGGTTTGCCAGTCCTCACCACGACTCACCTCTTCAATCTTACTAACCACACAAAACAGATTTAACGAAATTCAGTCACACGTTCTGTATTTCTATGCTTACACCCCTGGTGGCCAGATTACATACGTGTTCCCCTGGCGGGAGCATGCTCAGGTTTTATTTGCATATATCAAGCATCACAAAAACAAAAGGAAAAACTAACAGGGCGGCAGAATTTGTGAATGGCTGGGGAATAGTTGCTTGGCTGTCTCTTGAGCTGAGAGCTCTCTTCAGACATGGCAGGGGACAGGGAGACCCTGCCACACCCCCGCCCCTCCGGGCACGCGCTTGGCTCAGTCTGATCCGCTGTCTCAGTCGTCACAACACCTGCCCTTGGACGCTGTCTCCACTGTCGATTTGGAGTGGGACACACACCCTGGCATCCGCAGAGTCCTTTTGAGCACCCACCGCTCCTGCCCTTTTATGTTGTCCATGAGTGATGCTTCTACTCGCATCTCAGATGTCGCCTCCTGCATTGCGCTCATAGTGCACAAACGGCTCCAACGCAACAGCAAACGGGCTGTGAAAATTCCGTCCAGCTGGTGCCAGCAGGAGTTCTGGTAAGACAGCAGAGGCAGGAAGAACGAGGCAGGGCCAAGATTCACGGGGTCCTGCTTATGTACGAAGAGCCTGGAAGAAGGGAAGGGCTAGGGGCTGGCCTTCCCCAGGGACAGAGCATTTGCTGAGTGCCCTGAGGGACACGTGGGCCATTGCGCCATTTGGCCCCTGCAGCAGGAAGGGAAGAAATGATATGAGATTGCAGTCTATCCTGTTCCTTGGAATAAGTCATCTTCCTGAGGGAGAAAAGGGTTTCTGGATCACAGCAGCAAACAGATGAATACAAAACTCCTATCTTGTGAAGCTTCCAGAAGGCGCAGGTAGCTCTCAGCACAGAGCAAAGTGGCTCTGAATTTTTAATGTCCCCCAAGGATCCGCAGTGCACATGGGGCCTGCTTCTTTGAAAGAGCCTGAGGACTCCACTGGCCCATGACGAATCAAAATGCACCAGAGCTCAGGTTCCACGTGGCTCAGCTCAGGGTTAGCTCACGTAGCCACCCATGGGCAGCCCCGGCAGATGTTGCAGGTGGCAGAGCTGGCAGAGACACAGCCACAGCCTCAACGGAGGGGCCTCCTGCTGCCTGCACGGGCCACCCGGGTGGGGAGCCAGGGCGCAGGGGACAGTGGGTCCTAGAATACAGCTACGTCTGCAGGTTCCGGGTAGAACATTCTTCCAGAGCGGGCCCGAACTCCAAAAAGGTTGTTTGAGGGTTGAGGCAATATTAATTTACAATTTCTATTTCTCATCCTCTCATATTTCTAAAAGACATCTGAGGCAATCGCTATATATGAAAATTTCATCACTTTCTAACAATGTATTGATTTTCAATTATTAATTGCCTCCATGAAAAACCTCTGCAAATCTTCTATAGCAATTTTTCCCCAGGCATCTAAAATATAGTCAGATTAAAGACTTGTTTTTGTACTATTAATATTCAAAATATACACATAAAATTACATATATGATGTAATCTCTACTTGCAGTAATAAACAAAACCAAAAATGTCCAGTGTGGCATAAGTTACAAAAGGACCGTTTCCCTGACCCCTACATTGCAGCTGAGGGCTGGCTGAATTACACGATATATCTGTTTCCCTCTAGGAATGTGGAAATAGTAACATTTGTTTTCTGCCAGGTAAAGCAACACAAGATATGATCAACAAAGTGTTTGGAATTCTTCAGAAGAAAGGCACAATGAAATTATTCAGTACTCTACAGTCTTCAAGCTGGTACTTGTAGACCAACTTCCCCATATCTGAGCCATCCACACAATTTAGGAGACTAAACCATCAGTCCTACTCAAGCATTTGAGATAGACATCTATTTAAAGAATTAAAAAAACCCAAAACTCTTTTTTAAATTGGTTCTGAGGCTGAGTGCAGTGCTTCATGCCTGTAATCCTAACACTCTGGGAGGCCGAGGTGGGAGGATCGCTTGAGGTCAGGAGTTCCAGACCAGCCTGAGCAAGAGCGAGACCCCGTGTCTACTAAAAATAGAAAAAATTAGCTGGGTGCTTGTAGTCCCAGCTACTTGGGAGGCTGAGGCAGGAGGATCGCTTGAGACCAGGAGTTTGAGGTTTCTGTGAGCTAGGCTGATGCCATGGCACTCTAGCCCGGGCAGCAAGAGCGTGACTCTGTCTCAAAAAAAAAAAAAAAATTGATTCTGAGACTTAAATAAGATAAACTAGCTGTGTTTGTGTGTGTGCCTGTGTGTCCTTGTGTTGCAATGTGTGTACATGTGCATATCTGTGAGTGCAGGCACATGTGCATGTGTGCCCGTGTATGTAAATAACTATGTCTCTGAGCGTGAGTGTATGTGTTCATGCATGCGTGCGTATGCTTCTGTGTATGCGTTTTCTTCTCTAGCAGTGATCACTTCTGCTGTAGCTTCTTGACTGGCACCAAGCCACTCATTGCCCTTCAAGGTATCTGCTACAAACCAGACAGTCTAACATGAGAAATGGTTCTAGTCCACCTCATTTGCTTTCTGGATGAGTCTCTGGTGCTCCTCATTATTAAATTCAGCGCATTGTGTCACGTGCAAGAGTACTCTTTAGTACTGATGGTGACAACTTAGTTCAGCAAAAATACGTGGAGTCCAGACCCTCAGCAAGGCTGGCCACCCCACACTCTCTCCTGCAGGTTGCAGTGAGCACCGTGTGTGCTGGGACTGGCTGTGCACAGATGCTGCCAGCCCGCTGGCCTGGTGGAAGCTCCAGGTCCCGCCCACTGCGCTTCATTCTGGTGTTACAGTCATTGACCCCGGGACACTGGATGAGAATCTTCCATCATCAGGCAGCTGGAGGCCGGGAGCAGCACCCTAGTGACAGACTTACAGCACTGTCATGAGAGAAATGCAAGTTGTGCTCGGGAATCTTGTGTTGCTCTGTGTTGGATGTCACAGATGTCACACACACACAGATGTCACAGTGCTAACGCCCATTAAAATCAGGCACTGGGTGGGGGGGTTAGTAGAATTTTAAAGCAACTGGAAAGGATTTATCTGAGAAGAAAAGACACACAAAGGCTATTCCTTATAACGCACAGCTCTCAAGGGTGAGTCTGGGAAAATCTCGATCTTTATAGCTAATGAAAGGCACATCAAATAAGTGTCACTAACTCTTGGAAGGCATTTACTTAAAATGCACATGTTGCTCTTAGATGAATAAATGGCCATTGCTGACCTTCAGTGACCCAAGGCAATGAAGATGGAACTAATACCAATTACAGAACAACACCAACAACGTTTGTGCAAATACTTGCTTAAAATAAAAATGTTTCCCTAGCCGTATTGTAAGGTCTTTAGCTTCAGATATTTAGATAACTGTATTTTATTTCACCTGCTTGACTTGCCACTTGAAGCTGTCATAGATGTTCATGTTACAGGCGTAGGACATGGTGGCGTCAGCAGGGACTGAAGTGCAGACACGCGGCCCAGGAGTCCACAGCTGGATGGGCGAATCACTCCACTTCTCCGAGGGCTGGGATCCCCTTCAGGAAACAAAAACACGGCCTGCCCCCAGCACGTTTTCAGGGTGAGCCAATGAGATAAGAATGTGAAGATATTATGTGCTGTGAATATTATTATTAGTCAGGGTTAATATTAATAATTGCATTTTAAACATTATATATTTAAGTCCCACCCAAAACTACTAAGCATGATAGTAAAAACAAACATGCTAAAGTATTTACCTGGCTAGACCTGAATTAAAAACCAAAACAAAGCCTCCACTAGGCTCTGGGGTTAACATACTTTCTCTTGAAGCATTGACTTGTTGACAACACTCGGCTCTGTCAGTTTACAGGGGAGGAAATTCAGGCACGATGCTTCAGTTGACTAAGACGGAACAGCAGCTCGTCTGTCTGTACCGGACGCTGTTCAACTGAGCACTTTGATTTCACAAAGACACAAGTCTTGAAAACTGTCTTCCTGCTTAAAATGCAGTTTCCAAAACAACCGAAACGCTACGGACATGACTGCTTTCCCAGCAGTGTAGTATCTCCGGTCATGAAGATCCAGCACGGCACACATTGGGTAGCCGCTGACGCGTGTGATGTGACAGAGAGAGGGGGTTTTCTCTACTCAGCTCATTCACAGTCTTTTTATGTGTGGAAAGCTGACAACTGATCCATTGGCACTGACAATTCATGCATCTTACAACTTCATTTTTTCATAGGCTTTGTAGATTATTCCTGTGCCTGGGCCTTACAAAGTTACGCACGGCCAGGTCCTCATTTTACAGATGGTTCAACCAAGGCCTGAGGGGTAAGTGAGGCCACGGAACCTGAGGGCTAAGAAGGACCCAGAATCCACTCACCAACTTTTAGCCTAGGACTCCGTCTGTGGCCCTGCATTCTATGAGTTGGATTCCATGCAGTCAATGTGCAGTTAATGCAAGGTCAGTATTTGAATTTTAAAAAGAGACAAAAGAAAACAACAACAAGAAAAACCTGGAAGCCCTAAGCCATGTAAACTCAGAGAGGAAGTGGCAGGCATGGCAGGCAGGTGCAGGGTTTACCATGCAGCCTCCGCAGTCCTGGAGAAGGACAGAAAACAGAGGACTACTGTTGACACTCAGGCACTGCATGTCCCCAGCACCGGAAGAAGCCGGTGGCGGAGCGCTAGGTGCCTGCTGCTGGGCTGGTGAGCTTCCCACGCCCCCTGCCAGGGGAGCTGCAGGAGAATGTTGGCAGTTGTGCTTACGGCCACACAGGGCTGCACAGACCAGCAACTTGGGACTCTTCCCTAAGCAGCCTAACAGGTAGCACGACAACACCAGCATCCCACTGAGGAAAATAACACACATCTTGAAGTTTCAAATCAGGGTCTAAATGAGGAAAAAGTAAGCCCCAGTTGGCCCTGAGGGAGGGCTTTCTCGGTGGAGAGATGCAATACAGTGTCCGGCAACCCAGCAGAGATGTGCTGTGACCAGCAGTCCAACATGACAGGAGAGGAGCCGGGGCTGCCAAAGCCAGAAGGTACCTGCAGAGCATGGCACCAGTCACCCACCACGAGGACATCACAAAGGAGCGTCTGACTCCCTCTTCAGCTCCTCACTCTGCAGCTCTCGGTGGAGCCCTTTGCAGTTTTGTGGGTGAATGAGTTAGCAGATTTCTTCGTGTGAGTTTGTTTTTTGTTTTTGCTTCTTGGAAAAACTTTCTTTGCTCTTTTGACCAAAAAAGAACTGGGTTTCCATCTATCAAAGGGTGTATTCCTGTAACGCTAAGAATCGATTAAATTACAAATCACAGATCATTTCTAATCTAGTAATGTTGGTTGACCCCTGATAAGAACTTGGGGTGAGTCCCCAGGAAGCTGCCTCCCAGGGAAAGGACAGCTCCTGGTCATTCCGTGTCGCTGACAGCCAGCTTTCCACACACCCAGTTCTCCTGAAGCAGGTCGTCCCCGGAACAAAGCTGTCGCGGGACTCTGTGCGCTGTGGCGGGACGGTGGGCAGGGCCTGCGCGAGGAGCCGGGCCCTGGGCTCCCGCAGAGGGAGGGCAAACCGGGCCGAGCCCGACCGGTCCTCACGTGGGGGCGGCGCGTGCGGGGCCAGATGGCCTCGGCAACCCCAAACAAACTTGCGATCTGAACTGCACAAACACCGCCTGCGCCTGCGTGGTAGGAAGAAGATGTCTATCTCCTGGGAACACGGGCAGACAGCCAAGCTCCCTCCATGCTTTGTGTCAGTGAGATCACCGTCCCAGCAGGTGGCTAATTGGCAGGTTGTGGCATTCCTCAGCGGTTCAGCCCACCACAACAAACCAAGAGTTTCACCATGATCGGGGGCGTGGGTCACCTGAGGGGAGTCCGGTCACCTGGAAGGGGAAGAAAGTGTGCCGTGGACTCCTTCTCACTCCAGAGGAGAGTCACTGGGTTTACTGCCTAAAGTGGTTTTCATTGTTATTAAAATAGTAATAATAAACAAAATTAAAAATAAAGCCCACAGCGCAGCAGCCATTGCTACAGCATCGCGCAGTGGCGCAATGTTAGCCGCCAAGCGCTGTTTACCCTCTGACTCTTTCGTTCTATGCACATTTCATAAATATTTCCTAAGTGTCATGGATACACAGATAAAAAGGTGTGATTTCCTTCCCTCGAGGAGCACGCAGTCTAATGAGGAGGAAGACAGGTAAACAGACATTTCAACACAACGTCAATGTGTTGTAACAAACACGCAGACAAAGCAGTGAGAATGTGGGGAGGGACCCCGAGTGTATCCGTGCGCAGGCTTCTCAGGTAGGGCTGGACGGGAGGAGAGAGGGAACGTGGTCTTGGGGAGGGACAGGAGGTCCCGGCAGTGTAACGTTGGAAGAATTCCATGCCATGGAACAGCTCACATGGCGGCTCAGGGGAACCACAGGCCTGGTGTATTTGGGAACCGGGACATAGAGGTGCCTGGGAGGTGAGGAAGGTGCATCAAACAAGTGGGAATGAGCCAGGTAGTGGGGGCCGTGCACCAGCACTTTGAGCAGGGCACCCCCCGTACCATGCAAGCCAGAGTCCTCTGGTTGGGGGTTGGAGAGACCTGGCACAGCAGCGTGAGGGTGGAACACCCAAAGGGAGGTTTTTCTGAGCAAGAGGGCAAAGGTTCAAACCAGGGGCCTCATGTTATACAGAGCAGCCCTTTTAAGACAGAAATAGAACATGAGACACATCTGTAATTGTAAAGTTTCTAGAAGCCACATTTTTTAAATTTATATTTATATTTCAGGATATTACGGGGGTCCAAACATTTTGGTTACAATTAATGACTCTGCCTCACCCAAGCCAGGGCTAGAGGTGTGCCCTTCCCCCACACAGTGCACACACCTCACCCATCAGTTGTGAGTTTACCCACCACCCCCACCTGACTGGCACCCATTGAATATTACTTGCATGTGAGCACCTTAGTGTTGATCAGTTGGTGCCAATTTGACAGTGAGACACATTTTAATAAAAGTAAAAAGAAGCAGGTAAATTAATTTTTATAATAAAAATGATTTTACTAACTATAGCCAAAATATTGTCTTTTCAGCGTGTAATCAAAAAAGTATTAATAAGTTATTTTTCATTATTTTTCCCATCCTAAATCTTCTAAGCAAAGTATGTATTTTACACATGCAGCACATCTTAGTTTGAACCAGCTACATGTCAAATTCTCAGTAGTGGCTTGTTGGTGGTGGCTGTGAGGGCCAGCACAGGTCTGGGTTTGGGGTCGCCAGTAAGTGGCAGAGATACACATTCTTCATTCCAGCCACAATTGGAGTAAATGCCATGCTTGCTGATATTTCTTTTCCAGAAGGTAGATAGAAATGAAACACTTTCCACTGCCAAAAGACATACAGTCATCCAAGATTTCAACTGCAAGCCATAGGACTATGTTGGTGAGAAAAGTTATCTTACAATAAACATGCAGCACATAATTTTCTTTGATTTCCAAAGCTCTAAGGGGAGAGGGTGGCATAGCACAGAATGATTTGCATTTTAATAAACATGGCCTCTTGCAAAACAATTCTCAACATTCTAGATGAGTGCCTCCCAATAACAGTAATTACCATCAGAAGTGCCGGTGCCAGCACTCCCTAATGACTGCCCTTGGAGGCAGGTCCTGTGTTGGTTGACTTAAGGCAAAGTGGTTAAGTAACTGCATGAGGCCATAGAGGGAGTTGGGTTTATGCAACTTGTTTCCCAGAAGGAAAGCACTTTACCTCCCTCATTTCAGGCCACAAGAGGGCTGGCGTTAGGAGCAGACCTGCAGCACAGGAATGTGCAGACAAGTTTTCAGAACTGAGGACTGCAGGAGGCGTTGCAGTCAGTGGGGACCTCTGCAGCCCCAGGAGGTGTGTGGGTTTTGCCATGTTGCCCGAGCCCATGATGAGTGCTTCACTCCACCCAGCCAGGGACACATGGTCAAGGATTTGGCCATATCCAGGGGTCTGTTGGGTCCTAAATGCTTTCCGGAACTTGCTCTCAAGGCCCTCACACAGGCTGGTACCTGGCTTGCAGAATTCCCATCCCAAGCACTCTGTGGTCTTTGGCTCCTTTCCAATTCTCAGTTTTGACAACAGCGTGGTGGTGTTTGCAAGTACAGGATAACCCCACACATGCTGCCCTGGCCTTGCAGCAACTCTAGAAATAACACTGGTGGGAGACGCTCACTCACTCTGAGCCACACCATGTGCCGGCACTGAACCAAATGCTTTGTAGGAACGAGCTCAGCAAATCTGTACAATCCCACGAAATGGGTATTGTCATTATCCGCACCATACAGATAGGGAAACAAGGGAGCTTGTGTAACCTGCTTTGGTAGCTCAGTAATACCTGTGGATGCCAGTTGATTCCAGGGACAGAGCTGTAAGCTACTAGAAGATACGGCCTCGTTCATTTGGCTGTGGTTAATTTCTTGTCTTGTGTGGCTATGAGAAAGACACTCTGTGGCAGGTAGGATTCTAAAGTGACTCCCAAGATTCCCACCCCCTCACGCACATGCCCTGTGTAATCCCCTCCCCTGAGTGAGGGCAGAACCTGGGAATAAGACGGAGCCTCACTCCCGTGATTCGATCACCAATCACTTGACTTTCAGTTAGTCAAAGGGATATTATCTAGGCAGGACTGACCTGCTCAGGTAAGAGCCTTGAAAGGACTGCGCCCTTTCTGAAGGAAGAGGGGTTCTAAGTGCTAGAGAAGCTGTGCGTGGGGTCCAGGGCCAGGAGCTGTAGGCACTTATAGGAGCTGAGAGTAGCCTCTGGCCTGCAGCCAGTGGAAGAATGAAAACCTCAGGTCTACAACTGCCGGGATCTGGAGTCTGCCAATAATCAGAGTATAAAAGAGGATCCTGAGCTCCAGAAAGCAGCCAGGCCAGCTGCCATCTTAACTGCAACCTCTGGAGACCCTGAACTGAGGATCTAGCCTGAATGCCTGACCCCTGCACACTGTGAGATAATAAATGTATGTTGTTTAAGCCACTAAGTCTATGGTAATTTTTTATGCAGCAAAAGAAAACTAATGCACATACCTCTTCATCTGCCGGTTGGACTTACCTAAATATATGCAAAAGCGGTATCGGAAGTGCCTTTCTCTAATTGGCTGCTTCATTTCTGCAGGCCCTTTCTCATTACTAATGTTATTGCTCTTTAAATAATTAATAAACTTTATTTTTAGGTTCACAGAAAAACTGAGTGAAAGGTACAGAGATATCTCATATACCCCCTGCCCTCACACATGCACAGCCTCCCCGATTACCAACTTCCTGCACTAGGGTGGTACGGTTGTTACAACTGACAAACCCACATTGACACGTCCTTTTCACCCAGAGTCCATAATTTACACTGGGGGTCACTTTTGCTGTTGGACATTCTATGGGTTTGGATAAATGTATAATGATGTGTGTCCAGCATCGCAGTATCACACAGAGTAATTTTACTGCCCAAAACATCCTCTGTTCCCCACCTGTTCTTCCCTCCCTCCCCAAACCCTTGGCAACCAGTAATCTTTTTACTTATCTTCATACTTTTCCTTTTCCAGAATGTCATATAGTTGAAATTACATAGCATAGCCTTTTTAGCCTGGCTTCTTTCACTTGGTAATATGCATTTAAGGATCCCCCATGTCTTTTCATGGCTTGATAGTTCATTTCTTTTAGTACAGAATAACATTCCACTATACGAATGTACTACATTTTATCTAATCACCTACTGAAGGAAATCTTGGTTGCTTCCAAGTTTTGACAATTATGAATATAGCTACTATAAATATCCATGTGTAGGTTTTAGTGGACATAGTTTTCAAATCCTTTGAGTAAATACCAAGAAGCATGATAAGAGTATGTTTAGTTTTATGAGAAACTGCGAAACTGTATTCTAAAGTGGCCATACCATTTTGCATTCCCCCTGGCCATGAAAGAGAGTTCCTGTTGTTTCATGTCCTCACCAGCATTTAGTGTTATCAGTGCTCTGGGTTTTGGTCATTCTAATAGATATACAGTGGTATCACATTGTTGTTTTAATTTGAAATTCCCTTATGACAAATGATGTGGAGCATCTTTTCATATGCTTGTTTGCCATCTGTATATCTTCTTCAGTGAGGTTTCTGTTTAAAGAATTTCATCTATTTTTCAATCTAGCTGTTTGTTTTCTTATTGTTTAAGAGTTAAGAACTCTTTGTATATTTTTGATAAGTCTTTTATCAAATGTGTCTTCTGCAAATATTTTCTCGCAGTCTGTGGTTTGTCTTCTCATTCTCTTGACATTGTCTTTTGCAGAGCAAAAGTGTTTTACTTTAATGAATTCCACTTGTCAAATATTTTTCTCATGGATTGTGCCTTTGGTGTTATATCTAAAATGTCATCACCATCCTCAAAGTCATTTAAGTTTTCTTCAATATTATCTTCTAGGAGTTTTATGTTTTGCATTTTAGATTTAGGTCTATTATCCATTCAGTTAATTTTTCTGCAGGGTGCAAGATCTGTGTCTAGATCCATTTTTTTCGCATGAGGATGTCCAGTTGTTCCAGCACCATTTGTCATTCTCCATTGTAGTGCCTTTGCTGTTAGTCAGAGTTTGGCTGACTATATTGATGTGGGCTTATTTCTGGGCTCTTTATTCTGTTCCATTGATCTACTTGTCTATTCTTTCACTAATATCACACTGTCTTGGTTACTATATACTATGGACTGAGTATTTGTGTCCTTCCAAAATTCATATGTTGAAATCCTAATCCCCAATGTGATGGTATTTGGAGATGTGGTCTTTGGGAAGTAATTAAATTGCAGAGTGGGAATCTTATTGTGAGATTAGTGCTTTTATAAAAAGAGACATGGCTGGTGTGGTGGCTTTCATCTGTTATCCCAGTATTTTGGGAGGCTAAGGCAGGAGGATCACTTGAGCCCAGGGGTTTGAGACCAGCCTTGGCAACATAGCAAGACCTTGTCTCTACAAAAAAGAAGAAAGAAAAAAATTAGCTATAAGCATGGTGATGCATGCTTATAGTCCCAGCTACTTGGGAAGCTGAGACGGGAGGATTTCTTGAGCCCAGGAGACCAAGGTTCCAGTTAAAATGAGTTATGATTGCACCACTGTACTACAGCCTGGGTAACAGCAAGATCTTGTCTCTAAATAAATTTCCAAAAGACAGAAAGAAAAAGAAATAGAAAGAAAGAAAGAGAGAGAGATAAAGAAAGAAAGACAGAAAGGAAGGAAGGAAGGAAAGGAAGGGAGGAAGGAAGGAAACGAAGGAAGGAAGGGGAGAGAGAGACACACACACACAAAAGAGAGCTTGTTTTTTTTTTCTCTTTCTCTGCTCTCCAATGTGAGAGGACACAACTAGGATATGGCTGACCTGGAAGAGGACCCTCATCAAGAACCTGACTGTGGTGGACTTCTAGCCTCCAGAACTGTGAGAACTAAATGTTTGTTGTTTAAGCCATCCAGTCTATGGTATTCTGTTATGGCAGCCTCAATTAAAGCACTGTAGCTTTGTAGTAAGTCTTGAAATTAGGTAGTGTCAGTCCTCCAACTTTGGTCTTCTTCTTCAATATTGAGTTGACTATTCTAGGTTTTTTTTGCCTCTCCATATAAACTTTAGAATGAGTTTATTGATATTCACAAAATAACTTTCTGGGATTTTGATTGAGATTGCATTAAATCTATAGATCAAGCTGAGAGGAACTGACATCTCCACAATATTGAGTCTTATTATATATGAATATGGAATACCTCTCCTTTTATTTACAATAGTTTTTCTTTGATACCATTCATCAGAATTTTTGTAATTTTCCTCATATAGATCTTGTGTGTATTTTGTTAGATTTACATCTAAGTATTTAACTTTTAGGGGAGTGCTAATGAAATGGTAACCTGTTTTCAATTTCAAATTCCACTTGTTCATTTCTGGTGTATAGGAAAGCAATTGACCCCTATATATTAACCTTGAATCCAGAAACCTTGCTATATTGTTTATTAGTTCTACAAGTTTTTTGTTGATTCTTTTAGATTTTCTACATAGATGATCGTGCTCTCTGTGAACAAAGACATTTTATGTCTTCCTTCCTAATTTGCGCACTTTTTGTTTCCTGTTTTGTCTTATTACATTAGCTGGGACTTTCAGTACAATACTGAAAGACAGTGGTGAGAGGGGAACTTTTGTTCCTGATCTCAGCAGGAAAGCTTCGAGTTTATCACCATTAGGTGTGGTGGTAGCCGTAGGGTTTTTGTAGATGTTATTTAGCAAGTTGAGGAAGTTACCCTCAATTCTCTGTTCACTGAGAGGCTTTTTTTTTTTTTATTCCAGAATATTGCAGGTGTGCAAATGCTTTGGTTACATATACTGCCTTTGCACAGCCCAAGCTACAAGCGTGCCTAACCCCCTGACATTGTGCAAGGTACCCATTAGGTGTTAATTTACCCATCCCCTCTGCCCCTCTCACCTGCCCGATGCCCTTGAAAGTTTTTTAATCATAAATGAGTGTTAGATTTTGTCAAATGCTTATTCTGCATCTATTGATATGATCATGTGATTTTTATTCTTAGCCTGTTGATGTGATGGATTACAGTAATTGATTTGTGAATGTTGAACAAGCCTTGCATACCTGAGATAAATCCCACTTGTTCCTGGTGCATAATTATTTTCAGTTGGATTTACAACTATCACATTTATTGCAATTTTATATACCTTGCCCTTTTTCTTTGTTCCTATTTTTGTCTTCCACAGTTTTTCTGCCTTTTGCTGCTTTAATCAAGCATTTTATGTGATTCCATTTTCTCTTCTTTCTTAGCATATTGACTATATTTTTTTAAACTTTTTTAGTGGTTGCTTTAGTTGCAATAGACATTTACAACTAATATGAAACTAATTTCAAATAGCACTATACTACTTCAAAGTTAGTATAGGTATCTTATAATAAGAAAATATTACTAATTCCTCCCTCTAAGCCCTTATATCATTGCTGTCATTCATTTTACTTTTACATAAGCACAGATAGATAGATAAATGCATAATCAAATGCAATGTTGCTGTTATTATTTTGAACAATCTGTTTTCTGTTAGACCAATTAAAACTAAGAGAAATGAAATTTTTGGTTTTACCTTTACTTATTTCTTCTCCAATGATCTTCCTTTCTTTATGAAGATCCTAGTTTCTGACCTATATCATTTTCTTTCTCTCTAAATAACTCCTTTTAACATTTCTTACCATATAATCCTACAGACTTCAGATTTCCTCACTTTTTGCATGTCTGAGAAAGGCTTTATTTCACCTTCTCTTTGGAAGGGTACAGAATTTTATGTTGGTAGGTTTTTTCTCTCAAAAGTTTCAATATTTCACTCCACTCTATTCTTGCTTGCATGGTTTTTAGAACAAGTCATATATAATTTTTTGTCTTTGCTCCTCTAATTACCTCCCCCAGCTTCTTTCAAGATTTTTTTTAAAATTTTGATTTCCTGAAGTTTGAAGATGATATTCTTAGGTGAGGTTTTTGGCATTTATCCTACTTATGCTTAGTGTTCTCTGAGCTTTCTTGATCTGTGATTTGGTGTCTGACATTAATTTGGGGAATTTCTCAGTCATCATTGCTTCAAATATTGTTTTCATTTTATTTTCACTTTATTCTCTTTCTAGTTTTTCCATTACTTTTTTGTTATATGTTTTGTAGTTGGCACATTTCTTGAATATTCTGTTTTATTGGGGTTTTTGGCAGTCTTTTTATTGTTTGGTTTTCAGTTTTGAAAGTTTATATTATGAAATCCTCAAGCTCCGATATTCTTTCCTCAGCCATGTCCAGTGTGCTAATGAGCCCATCAAAGACATTCTTCATTTCTGTTAGTGTTTTTGATCTCTAGCATTTCTTTTTGATTCTTTCTTAGAATTTCTTTCTCTCTGCTTACAGTGTCCATCTGTTCTGAATGTTGTCTACTTTTTCTATTGCAGCCTGTAGTAAATTAATCATAGTTAATTTTTTTTTTTTGTAATTCCTGATCTGACCATTCCAATATCCCTGCTATATCTGACTCTGGTTCTGATGTTTGTTCAATCTCTTCAGACTGTCTTGCCTTTTAGTATGCCCGGTAATTGTTTGTTGCAAGGCAGACATGATGTACTGGGTAAAATGAACCGCTGTAATTAGGCCACTAGTGATATGGGGGAAGGCATGGGGTGTGGGGAGACCTTCTATCATCCTATGATCAGGTCTCAGTCTTCTAATGAGCCTGTGCTCTGACTCTGAACTTCACCAGATCTCCATCCCCTCCCTTAGGTAGAACAAAATGGCTAAAGGGAACTGGAGTCAAGTATTTCCCTTTCCCAGGTCATTAGGCTCTAATGACACTCAGGCGGGCTAGCTCTGGTTAACCAGTTTCTCCTGAGGGCAGGACTTGTTTAGGATAACAGAATGCTCTAGTGTTTTCTCAGAATTGTTCCTTTTTCTCCTTCTAGCAGGAAGAGGGTTTTTTTTTTCCTCTAAATATTTACTGTGAGAACCTGGTTCAGCTCCCAGACGAAAAACTCACAAAAGGGTGAGGGCCCCTAATGACTGCGCTCCCCTGGAGTTTTTAACTCTCAGACTTGTCTACAGTGTCATCCACAGTTCAAGTTTCCCACCCCAGCACCGGTTCCCACAGAGGTCGCGCCTGTGTCTGTCTGTACTGGTGAATTGTGCTTCTCTGTGTCTGCCTGTCTGCCTCGCCAGTCTCGGAGGCAGCAGTTTGCCTTGTGGCCTCCTTTCTTTTATAGATCTAAAAAGAGTTTTTGATTTTTCTGTTTGTTCAGCTTTTTACTTGTTAGGATGGAGTGGTGATCTCTAAGCGACTTAAATGCTGGACTAGATACCAGGATTGGGCAATATTATTTTTAAAGTAAACTTTTTTAGGGGAATAATTTTAGATTTACAGAAAAGTTGCAAAGAGAGTACAGAGTCCTTATACACCCTCAGTCAGTTTCAGTTTGCCCTAATGTTGTCATAGTATGTCCCTGTGGTTTCTGAGTTAAATGCATACATTACTACTAACTAATCGCCGGGCTGCATTCAGTCTTTGTTCAGTTTCCCCATTAATGTCTCTTTTCTATTCCAGGATCCAAGCCAGGGCACCATGTTGCATTTAGTTGTCATGTTTCGCAAGTCTCCTCAGCTCTGTGGTGACAGTTTCTTGACTTTTCTTTCTTTTCATGACCTTGACAAATTTGAGGGGTACTGGCCATATATATTGTAGAATGTCCCTCAGTTTGGGTTTGTCTGATGTTTTTCTCATGCCTAGACTACAGCTATGGGATTGGGGAAGAATCCCACAGAGGTGAGGTGTGCCTCCCATTTCATCATCTGGGGACACACAGTACCCACACGGTATCCCTGGCGACGGTAAAATTCATTACTTGGTTAAGGTATTAACAATATGTTTACTCTAGAGCATTTTTATGAATTGTGCTATCACATTCTCTTCTCTATGGTTTGGGTGTCATTACAATTGTTATATGATAATCTGAACATACAAAGCTAATTTAGCCACTTTGCCATTGCTATAAGAAACACTCTTCAAAATAGCACGACAATAGGCACACAATCAACTGATTCACAAATCGACTTTGAATCTCAGTCCTGTGATGTGGTGGGATGACTCAATACTACCAGTTGGCACAGTTGGCCAGACCTGGCATGGGATGCAGCTGTAATAACTAGCTGGGTTTCCCTAATGCCCTGCTGTGGCTACTGGACTAGTGGACAGCTTGAGATTGGTACTGCCACAGAAACAAATATTCTGCAAGACAATTGTTAAAGAACAGTAAAGCAGATTTTATTCTGGGGAACTCCTATAATGTCTTGCAGTGGAAGAGAGAGACGGGGCTCAACTCTGAATACAACAAGGAAAAGTGGGAATTTATAGTCAAAGAGCAGGGTGGGGGTCAATGGGAAATTATGCAGAGGAGACATCAGGGGTGGGGAGATTCTGGCTAAAATGACCTAACAGGATTCTTGCTGAAGATGGGCCAGGGTGACCTGACATAACCTGGGGGAAGGTGGGGATGAGAAACCCAACCAGATGTAGAGATGATCAGATGGACATTGAGCGTGGGGGTTCTCATTAAACTGTCTTTATAGGGCTCTAAAACTGGGCTCTACAAGGACAGAGACAGAAGCCCAAAGTTGGGCCTAGTTGAGCACAGCAATCGAGGAATTGACTACAGTTTGGTCAAGGAGAGGGTCTTTGTCAGTACCCAGCCCAGGTGTCACGTGTGACCAACACCCACCTTCACCCCCAGCACGTCTGCTGTAGGCTTCACCCTTGATATAAGTTAGAGAAATGCAAAGTTGGTCTTCAGCGACACCCATACCCCATTGGGATGTCTTCTCTCTCAATTTGCTTCCTTATATTTTAATCTTCTGGCACCCATATCTGTTGGGCTTTTTCCTTCTTTCCAATTTCAAAGCATCTAATATTTGTCATTTACTCTGTCTCACTTGAAACCAGGATTTACCTCTCAGGCGGATGTTCATTTTAAGCCACATCTCAAACTGTGGGCACAGACCCCCATCCTGTGGAACCATGGGAGGAGGGAGCAAGACCCCAGAAACCCCAGGCTTGGTTCCCTTGTGGGTGCAGCAGCCCTGACATGTCCCAGGCCTTCCTCAACCTCCTCCCAGAAGGCTCTTTTTCCTTCAACTCTCTCCTCTCATTGGCGGGAGCCAACAAGGTTTGATCACCCAGATATGAAATATTAACAGTGGAACTGCTCTCTGAAGTCGGGAGTCTAATAAGGAAGACAGTGGTTGGCAGAGGCCTGTGTTTGAGGCCTTACACCCATTCTATGTGAGCCGTCAGCGCCTTAGAAAGAAACCACAAAAAACACCCAAACAGTTGCAGACTTCTCTTCCCACCTTTTGAACTATTTGGTCAGAAATGTCAGTATATTCTACCTCTGAAACATCTCTTTTCAGAACCATGTGGGTATTGACACCCCCATCTCCTATCAGGGCTGGTGTGACAGCCTCCAGCCACGCTCCTCTGAATGTGTTTAGCTTCCCTACATGCGTGTTTAAACAGGACCCTGGCCACGCCCTTCCCTCAAAGTCCCTCAGTGGTGCCTGTTGCCTTCTCAACTACGTCCGGGTTTCTCAGTGGAAGAAATAAGGTCCATGGAGACTTGGCTTTTGCCTGTATCTGCAGCCCTCCTCTTCCTCCACGTCCGAGCTGGACCCTGGCTCCTCACAGAGAACCCCTGCCAAGCATTCCCCAAACACTCTGTGCTCTGGGCCGCGTCCTTAGGTTTGCTGTGCCTGATGCCTGGAATGCCCTGAGCCCTCCCTGCCCCTGCACACGCAAGTCCTGGCCAGCCTTTGAGACTGGAATCCAGCAGCCTCTCCCAAGAATGCCCTAGAAGCATGCCCCACCCCACACTCACAGGGGTCCTGCGCTGGGTGGCCTCTGTCTGTGCTCTGCTGCTCAGCGTTACCAGTTTATTTGTCTCATTGAGATTCTCCAATAAGACTACGAGCTCGATGAGGACAGAAAACATGAACTTTCCTCTTTGTTCCTCTGAAGCCTGACATAACACTGACACATAAGTTACATTAGCTGAATAAAGGATGGAAACAGGCAAGAAAGGAAGGAATAGAGGAAGGGAGGAAGGGAGGGGCACAGGTTTACCTGGAAAAATGATGGTGGTGTGAGAATGGAGAAAATATATCTATTTTGAACCTAATGTTACCATTGAAAAATTTCTAGTGTCCCTAAGGATGGACTTTTGCTGTCATTCATTTTTCGTGTTTTCTAGACCTCCTGTTTGAGGCCTGTCTAGGTGAAAATCGAGAAAAGAAAAAGCATCAGTGCCAATTGCTGGTCAAATGTGACAAACAAATCAGTCATAGATCTTGGACTGGAACACAGATCTTAGTCTTATTTTAGAACCACTTCTTAAACGAGATGATGGTCCCTGCACCAGTTTCTTCCAAATAATCATATCCTCACGCAGGCTATGTTTAGAAAAGAGAAGGCAAATTAGTGGCTCGTGCTCAACAATAAATGGCTCCCTCGTACAAATTGAGGCCACCCTGGGAAAATTCTTGGCAGTGCCATGTTTACCAGGAGAACAGCCCCCTAGTGGGCCGGGCTGACATTTCGCGTAGAGCGGTGGGTCCTACAGCCCTGGCGCACAAAAAGAGTGACCCTGAAGTGTTGGCTACACGACAAACCAAACCACATCCATCTGTGGCCACGGGGTAGGGGATGATTCCCACAGGGAGGCTCGCAGCGGTCCCTGCCTTCTTGTTGGAAATAAAAAGGAGGCCTCGAATTTAGGACTCTGGTGCAGGGACTGTGTGCTGCCCTCTGAGATGACCCTTCATGTTGGCAGTTGGCATGGTTGTCTTGGCCACCTTTATGGACAAAATGCTCCTGGGGCCAAAACAGAAGCTCTGGCTCCCTCCTCAGCCCTTAGGCACATAGACACATAACCAATCCAAGCAGCAAAACTGCTGATAGGAGCTGAAATAGGACACCGAGGAGGGAGGAAATGAGGGATTTGAGCAGAAAGAGGCTGTTCGCCCTGTGGTGGGGCTGTCACACGGCAGGTGCCATGGAAGGACCACCCAAATCTGCATCCTGCTGATGGGGCAATGGGCCAGCCTCCCCCCTCCTTCCTGCACCTTGGATCCAGCTTCTGGATGCCCGTTTCTGTCCAGGCACCCGTCCCCTGGCCCATGTGGCCGTGTCTTGGTCCCAGCTACCACTCAACTCCCCACTGGGATGGAAGCAGGTAGTGAACCAAGGCATCACCTACTCAAGGCAGAATCTTCTAGAACCTTCTAAACTCTAATGAGTGAAGTGGTTTAGGAGAGGAGAGGAATCCCTAGGAGCAAAGTTCTAGATGGGACTTTCTTCCTCCTGTCCCTACAACTCCCGTGGCATACATGGCCACTCTACAAAACTTACTGCTGCCACAGCCTTGTTCTGAGGAGGCTGCGGTTAGACATGTGAACCCAGGGAGGGACCTGATCAACCGTTACCCAAAGGATTGTCAAATGCCCCCAAGTACAGGAATGACACAGAAATATAATCTGTCAGATTTGTATGACTCCAAAGGGAAATCAGACACATAAAACTGAGGCTCCAGCCCAGGTTTCTGCCACAGCTTCAACAGAGCAATGTGTGTCCACCTGTCTGAGCACAACACAGCACACTGTCCTCACGGTCACGCACACGGTTCCCTACGGTTTACAGACCAGGGCTCACCAGGAACATGGAAGAACTACCCAGGACAGTAGGAGAAACGGATGCAGATTAGAGGCGATTGGCAGTGCCAGGCACACAGCAAGTCATCGCTGGATGGCACATCTATTATTAGAATTGTTACAGTTATCATCAGTGCTGCAGGCACTGGACAGAGATGAGCTTGTTCATATACTGTGGTAGTCAGCCTGGGCTGCCATAACACAACACCACAGACGGGGCTGCCGAAACAACAGACATTTATTGCTCACAGTTCTGGAGCCTAGAAGTCCAAGATCAAGGTGCCAGCAAGGTAGGTGTCATTCTGAGAACTCAGCCCTTGGCTTGTAGGTGGCCACCCTCTCCCTGTGTGCTCACGTGACTTTTTCTTTTTGTGTGTGGGGGAAGGGAAGCTGTCTAGTTTCTCTTATAAGGACACTAATCCTATTGGATCAGGACCCCACCCTATGACCTCATTTAACCTTGATTACTTCAGTAAAGGCCCTCTATCCAAATATAGTCACACTGGGGCTTAGAGCTTCAACACGAGAATTTGGGGGGACACAACATTCAGTCTGTAACATGTAGGCACAGTCCAGTAGTGCTACCCAGAAGCTATCTGATGCTGGGTGTCTTGTCTATATGGTGACACTCAACTCACCCATAGGACTCAAGGCCAACTAGGCAGGCTTCGTTACAGAAGATCTGTGTTGGTCATTAAAATCTTAGGATAGGATTTTGTGAAGGCTGTCAATTGGACTTTGATTCCAGAACCATCTTTGAAATTTGTAACAGGTAGCAGGGAAAAACAGGTGGGGGAAAACATGTAAATGAAATCAGGGCTTGCCTTAGGAAATTGAGGTTCCAGAAGGTGGTTGGGGGAAGTGATTATTGTCTAGTCTTGCTCTACCTATAGAAGCTCGTGGTGGAGGACGGGAGAGGTTGCAGGGGCAGTGGGTGTGTCTGCACATCCCAGCACAGAGCCCTTGCTGACCCTCAGTGCCTTGTCATTGAAGCACCATGTCCCCTACTGGCTCCCTGTAACTGAGAAATTAATTCCCCAGGCAATTGCCTTGCTGGCTGAAGCCTAAGTATATCTTCAAACCCTCAGGCCAACCTGCTTGAAAATATCCCATTCTTGCTTCCTGGCTATTTCCATGGCTGTATTTGTCGGAGAGTGCATGCCCTGAGAGAGGCATTCTAAACTTTGCTTTTCAGCAAGTACTGGCTCTACTGGCACATGGAAACCGTAAGCGTGTAACTGTCTCCCGCGTACCAGCCACTGTGCATGGCATAAGCACCAGGAAGGGAGCAGCTTGCTCGATTTCTGTCCCGACAGGGTCCCTGGCTATAGGTCTGCATCAGCATTAGCTCCCAGCAGGATGGGAGCTGGCAGCACGTGGTGGTACATGGAGCCTCGACATGGGTGCTTGATAGAAGAGTAACAAGACCATTTGGACTTTTCTCAAAATAACATCCTGGGGTGAGCTCTGAGGACGTGTCATGCATTCTACAGCACAGTGCCTCGGTAGGTCATGAGGTGTGAGCACCGATCATGGAGGCTTGCGTGTTCTTAGGGGCTATTCCCATGACCTGGTTAGGGGTTTGATGGGCAACTTCAGCAGGAAACTGGATGTCTGCATCGTCCAGGGCATTGCTGTTTCCAGACCGCCATGGACCTGGTTCTGATCGCATGCGCCTGCCCAGGGGTCTGCTCTGCCATGTGGCCGGCCTCCCTCACACAGTCCCGCGGCTGGGCGCCACCTTCCCCTCACACACCCACACCACTAAAACCGGCAAAAACTCACAAAAACACAAAAAGGAACAGAAAATATCAGAAGGCATTCAAATTAATCAAAACCTCCAGAAAACAGTACATGATATAACTCAGTTTTGATTGCATTCATTGAACTTAATACTGTCCACAGTTAATCGTGCATTTCTATCATTTGGTTCTACGTGTTGAATAAACACATTATCCCCAGACCTTTGAGAATTTTAAAAGTAACCTGTTGTTGATTTTCTTAGGTGCTCACCAGATTAGCATGAATATTCCTAACTGAGTGTGCTGACAGGAAACAAAAACAGGGCAAAGCTAAAATAGAGGCTCCGGTAAACACCCAGGGCAGCGTGTGCTACTGACATACGAGAGCTCAGTTTTCAGAGGTTAATAAAACCACGTTAACAGAAGTGCTGATGCCTCAGATGGCTCCGGCCCATTTCTCCTTTCGCTTGTAGAAAACACCAGTGGGCACATGATGCAACCAATAGTCTTTTGATTCTAATTCCTGATTCAGAAAGAGAAACAAACCCCTAGAGTAGAAAACTTGTTGTGTTACAAGAAGTACTTGGCGTGTTCCCGCAGCCCTGGAATGCTTGGTGTGAGAGACACGTGCCAGGCACTGCAGTGTCGTCTGAACAGCCTGCACCGTCCACTCGCAAACAAGACCGAAACAGCCTTGGTGATGAGGGGATCTCTGAGGTCACGTGGGCAGCTCCTCCCTGCGTGTTTGTGCAATGCGGAGGGCGAATGCTCGCAGAGGACTGGAGCAAAGCTGTTTATCCTGTTATCCAGCAGGACCTGAGGGATTTGACCACCCGTTCCCACCTTTTATTTTTTTGACACTCCTGTTACATCCTCTGAACTAGAGTTCCTGGGCACACATGGTGGGACTTGCTGTGCCACATACCAACGACATGCCCTGCAGCTTTGTGCTCTTGAAATCTTAACACAGCATTAGAGTTCTCACTGAGTAGGAAGCCCTGAGTCCTGAATGCTCCTTTTTTCTTTTTAATTTTTTAAAAGAAAACACTAAATATTTGAGGTTTATTCTTATGGAAGCTGACTCTAATGCTGAGCAGTTTAGATACGCACAAATATGCACACACACACGTTTTGGTTTGCAGGCGTGGGGACTGGCAGACGCAAGCCGCATGGTAGACGCTGACCACCCCAGCAGCAGCGGTTGCTCCACGGGGAGGCAGGGCCTGGACAGCATGGAACGTGTTCCCCCGGTCAGTGGCAACAAACGGCCAGGGAGGGCAGACACGGTCTGTCCCTTTCCTGCGATGACACAGCTCTGGAGGCATTTCTGGAGAGGTTCATGGGCTGGTCACAGACATCCCAACATCCCCACAGACTGTGATCATTTTGGTCACCTCCCTATGTCCATCCTACCCCCAAGTAACTGGTTGATTCTAAGCATGAAGACCCACTGTACTCGTGGGTCACTGGTGGCAGGATGTCCATATGACTTGATCTGTCCCACGAGAGGGGGACACAGCTCCTGGGGCGGTTTCTGGTAGGATTTATGGCTTTCAGTTGGGTTCCCTGGAAAAGAACTCAGAGATAGAAGTTCACATGCTTATCAGGGAGTGTTCTTTTTTTTTTTTTTTTTGTTGAGACAGAGTCTCACTTTGTTGCCCAGGCTAGAGTGAGTGCCGTGGCGTCAGCTTAGCTCACAGCAACCTCAAACTCCTGGGCTTAAGCGATCCTACTGCCTCAGCCTCCCGAGTAGCTGGGACTACAGGCATGCGCCACTATGCCCGGCTAATTTTTTCTATATAGATTTTTAGGTGTCCATATAATGTCTTTCTATTTTTAGTAGAGACGGGGTCTCGCTCAGGCTGGTCTCGAACTCCTGACCTTGAGCAATCCACCCGCCTCGGCCTCCCAGAGTGCTAGGATTACAGGCGTGAGCCACCGCGCCCGGCCAGGGAGTGTTCTTGGGAAGAGCGGTAGAGAGGCGAGGGAAGCAGGATGGGACAGAAGGAGAAGTTCTCCCCACAAAGTGCTCAGCCAGCCCGAAGGCAGCAGTGGGCTGAGAGGCCCTCAGAGGCCATCACACGTGGAAGTCGGGCAGTGGGCACCTTCCTCCTGCTCCTGGTCACTGGTGTGTGCTGTCCCTGGGCAGTGGGCAGCACCTGGGCCATGTGGCCCTTTCCTTGCAGGGATTCAGTGGTGAGCCTTCAGCAGCGGCGGAAGAAAGAGGATCCCAGCCATGGTGCGGTTTCCTGGGCGCTGCATGTGGCCCACCATAGAACCCGCCCTGCTCAGCCCACTGGCTCCAGCCGAGAGCAGCTCCCCGGGCATTCTCCCTCATCCTCTGCTTGGGGAGACAGCCAGAAAAGTAAACTAGTCTCCACCCTAGCACTCGCAGCCCCGCCCCCACTGCCCGCCCAAGATTCCCTCGCTCTTGGTAGCCCTGTGCTGCCGGGTGGCCTCCCCGCGTGGTGGCCCCCAGCCTCTGCTCACACAGCCCCTCTCAGCCTGCGGCTGCAGCTCTGTCTATTTACCATCAAAATTGGCAAGGGAGCACCAGGAGGTGCCGCACGTTCCCCCCGCCCATAATGTGAAGCAGCCCTCCCTCCTCTGGCAGCCACCCTGCCCTCCAGGACGCCAACCCCTCTGCTAGCTGCCTGGTCCGTTGGAAGGAAAACCCCACTTGGCCAGGCCGCAAGCAAAATTTAGGGTCAGTGGGACTCTTGCTGTGAGCCCTGGTCGAAACATTCCTTCTCTGGGAAATAAGATCTCTAGACCCGCACAACCTAAAATTGCTGGGCAGGGACACACACATGACCCTGCACGTGGGTCAGGGGAGGATGGTGAGCAGATCCACGCCTGCCTCCACCTCTTGGCTCCCAGGCGTGTGTCCCACCTGCTGGGGGCCCAGCTCCACAAAGTGGTCCTGGGTTTGGGTGCATCCTGCACTCGGGAGGGTGTGCCCGTCCTTACCAGGACCGTCTCCACAAGGGCACCACCGTGGGCCTTCCCACGTCATCTAACTGTGCTGTCGGGCCAGCAGCTCCTAGGCGGTGTGTCAGTGTGAAGACCAGAGGCCCCGTGTTCATGCGCCCCTGCTGCACCTCTTCTGCCGTGGCGTGACCCTCGGTCTGCGAGGCCGCTGCGCAGCACTTCCTGTGCACCACCAGCCTGCCGTGCTGGCTGAGGCCTCACCGCCAGGAACATCCCATCTACAGCTATTATGCAAACTGATTTCAGTCAAGAAAAATGCCTTCCCTTCCAGGAAAGGGATCCAGTGTAACCGACTCGACACCAAGTGGTTGGAGGGTCTACATGGCGCCGTGTTCCAGCACCAGCTGTTGTTTTGGCAGCAACAGAGCTAGGTCACCCATGAATTGGTGGAAGCCAATCCCACTAGGCTCGTGCACAAGCTCTGTCCCTGCCACCATGGCTTCCCCTTCTTTTACCCCATGTGTCAACAGCAGGGTGACCAACATCAGAGGCTGGCTGATGCCGACCAGCTCGTCCTTCTGTCTAACACGGTGAGCACTCTCTGGTGGGTGTCAGCACGGGACACAGAGACCTGCATGCTTCACACCCAACCCTCAGACCCATCTGCCTGCCTTCCCCACACCTCATTATGCCCAGTCTTCTAAGCCCTCTCTCTCGAGACTCCCAATCAACAAGCCACGCCACACAGAATTACTCAGGAATTCCTGTATATTCTTATATCAAGCTCCTTTCTTCACATAAAGTAGATTTGCAGGTGAACTACACAAAACTCTGACTGTTGGGAGAATTGTGGCTCCCTGCTGTCCTTAGGGCAACCCTGAGTGAGGCTGTCATGTGGCAGCTTTGACCGTACACACCAAGCACACCTGTCATGCATCAGACTTTGGCCCATCCGTCAGCTGATCGTGGGAGCCCCACTTGACCACGGCTGTGAGCTGAGGGAAGAGCATGGGGTGATGCAGGGGTCCAGACCACCTGCTAATGCTGCTTACATTTGTCCTCTGACCCAGCTTGTATCCAAGGCTAGAAGCACCATCTTCATCCCACAGTGGAAGGCTGCTTGGCCCACCTGACATTTTGACTTGGTGGATCCAAGGGAACCAAGCTCATGTGGGCAGTGCTGGTCATACAGTCAGGCACCCCATCTCCACCAGAGTCACCTAGCATGTTAGCAGCTGGGTTGTGAATGGCACATAGTTCTGTGCTGTAGACGGCATGGCCTTGTGACAGAATCCTAGGGTTCTGTGTTATGTTCTGTTAATGTGGCCTGCAATAAACTCCATGAGACGTCCTTCCCCACCAGGCATGTGGAACACCATCTGAATGGGAGGTTTCGTGGCACGAGCTCCAGGCCCCAGGTGCACCTCCTCCTGGACCGGCTGCAGTGCCGGTTTCTGCTTTGGGCCTCACTCAGAGCTGGCAGCTGTTTGTATCGCTCAGCACACGGGCCAGGAAACCATTCCTAGACATGGCATGTGCTGTCGGAAGAAGCCCCAGAGCACTGCCAGGCATGGGCTTCCTTCCTCGTCCTGGGGAGTTCAGGAATCAACAATCTGCCTACTTTAAGGAGAAGTCTTGACATCTCCCAGACCATCTGGACATCTGGAACACCAAATATTTTGCTGATGTGGTGTGTCCCTGCACCTTCACTGGGTTATCTTGTCCTCTGGAGCACATATGTCTTGCCAGGGTCTCCAACATACTTTGCACCTCTTGCCTATGTGGTCTGATTAACATGATGCTACCAGAACAGTAGATCAGTGTGAGGCTGTGCAAAATATTGAGGTGGTCTGGGTCCCTTTGGGCTATGACAACAGACGGAAGGAGGGCCGACTAGCCACAGGTCACTGTCGTGTGTGTGTGTCCTGCCTTCCGTCCTGTGGCAGTAGGAATTGCTTCTGGTCTTCCTTCTTAAAGGGAACAGCGAGAAGCATAGACTGCACATCATGTGCTTGAAGTTGCTTTAACTCACTTTCAGAACGATGCTACACCTAGCACAGCAGTTTTAACTGGGGCTACTGTTTGGTGGAACTTGGGATAGGCCTCTGTTATCCACCAGGAGCCATCTGATTTTTATAGGGGACGGACTGGTGGATTGACTGGAGACATGGTGGTGATCACTACTCTGCATCCTTTAGGTCTTTAAGGGTGACCTCATCTGTCATTCTCACCAGGACCGTGTTGCTCACTGTCTTTAATAACACGGGGTGAGAGTTGCAGGGTGTCCACTCGGCCTTCCCCAGCCTGGAGCTCTCACACGAGAGCCCCAGGACTCAGTGTGAGGATAGTGCCAACTTCTGTCTCAATCACACCTTCAGGGCTCTGAGAATTGCCACCAAATGGGCCTGCAGCCCCAGAGGACCCGCTGTGAGACTGGCTCCAGCCAGGATCCCATTTATTGACCACGTGCCTCCCTCTGATGGGAGCGGCGAAAGTCGCTTCACATTTTGGTTACTGGCATCAACCCAGGTCTGGTGTCTGGCAGGCCAAGGAGCCCCCTGTCCCCAGAGCAGAATCGACTGAGTACATTGCCATGGATCACTTTGAGAAAGGACTAGGGCAGGGGCCAGCAAACTTTTTCTGTAAAGGTCTAGAAATAGGAAATATCTGTGGCTTTGCTGGCCATTTGATCTCTGTTGCAACTGCTCTAGTCTGTGGTTCTGGCACGAAAGTGGCCCCGGGCAATACAAGATGCTTGGGGACTGGCTGTGTCCTATGACTGCTTACAAATGTCTACACCAGACGTGGCCAACAGGTCCTGGACTAGGGAAGGATCACCCTGTGCACCTGCTGTGGTGTCGTGGGGCCCCTGCTCACGGAGGTGTGGCCTCTCCCTCAGTCAGGGGACCTGGGGCTGAGATCTGGCTCAGGTCCAGAAACTGTACAAGGAATTGTAATTTTTACTGGGCAGCTGTCCTCATTCAGGTATTTAGGACTCTTGATTTCTTTTGGCTTTATAAGTGAAGCAGTCTGCTTCTTGGCTGCCCATCTGTCTTGTCCCTGCGGACACTGTGCTTTGTGACCCACTCCACAGCTCTCTGCAGGTCTGGCCCCTGCCCCCAGCTACTGTTCCAACCTTGTTCTTCCCTAAGATGATCGCATCCACCTTGCTGCCGGCAGGTGGGCACTGCCACCTGGGCTCCATGGGTTGTGGGCCCTGTCATTTCCGTTGCTACCAGGGGGTGCAGTTCTACAGCAGTGTCTCCTCTCCTGATCCTCAGGTGACAAAGGAGTTCCTTCTGGGCTCTTCTATGGAACATAACCAGCTGGTGACTTTCCAGGCCCCATTTAGCATGTCCCCTTCTTTGGGCCCATTGGTCCCTCTGCCACTACCTGCCACAGCTCTGGCTTGTCACTGGACTTGGTGTGGGCAATCGCTTTCTCCAAGTTTCCAAGCGACATCCTTCAGAGGGCTGGTGCCTGTGTTGGGGTCTTTGGTCAAGGTGTTAGACCCTGTATGGGAGGGTGACATTTCTGTATCAATAAACTCTTCATCTAAGTTTCCGTCCCCCTCCCTGAGCCAACACCCTTCACTTCCACTTGCGTATCTGCTCCTCTGTTTCCTCATGGCACCTGTCGGCTGGAACCCCCGGCACCTTCCACTCCCAGTCTCTCCCTTCCCCGTGCAGCCCCGTCCATCCCAGACACGGCATGCTGTGACTGGACCCCAGTTATGGGTCTGTGGCCACGAGGAGAGGGGAGGGTGGGTCCGGAGAGGAGTGTGTTTTCCCGCATTCTCGTCCTCTGCTGTCTCCACTGACTTTGCCACTGGTGAAAGTCGCTATGGGTCAGCAAGGGCCAACGGTGCCCACCTGCGACCAGCGGGTCCTCACCACCAGCTGGCTGGCCAGGGGCTTATAGCCAACATTCCATTTTAAAGTCTGTGTCTTAGAACCACCCCTCACATAAACTTTTTTTAGAGTTTCCTTGGGAGAAAGGTTCTGGAGCGGAGTCTTGCGTACAAGAGTGCTGTCGGAAGGTTCTGGAGAACAGCGTGTGAGAGAGTGAGAAGGCGGACGGGGCAGCGTGGGGAGCTGGACTCCGCGCACTTGCAACAGGGGCCACGGCCGGTCTGACAGGCAGGGCCTGCAGAGCTGTGGCAAATGGGGGCAACAAGACTGGACCCTCGCACCCCCACGTGGACCAGGCGCTGGTTGTGGGGTGGCCCTGGGCTCAGATACCCGGGGGAAGTGTGCCTTTGAGCTAGATGGCTTCCTTCAGATGACGGCAGTTCCTGGAGGGGGCCTGTGCCGAGAGCCATCATCAGCAACACTCCTGGCAGCTGGGAGATGAGGGCGTCCCTCTGGGAAGGGAGCCCTGGGGCTGCACCCGTGTCTGCTGCAGCCACCTCGCTGCTCGGAGCAAGGTGCAGTGAGAGGAGGCCCCTTTCTTCCCCTGCAAGTGGCTGGGTCTGGATAAGGAGCCCAGAATGACCAGAGCCCCGTCACGCCTGTGAGGGAAGCTTTGGGGGCCGAGCTGGCACAGCAAGGGTGGCAGGGGACGGAGAGTTCCCGTACCCGGGCAACTCTAGTGGGTGCTCAGGCAGCAGGCAAAAGCTGGGAGGTCCCGCTTCAACCAGGCCGAACGGCTTTCTCCTTCTTCAGGGTGGTGGCACTGTGCCCAACACAGCTATTTCAGAATTGAACTTCAGGAAGGCTCAGGGGTGGAAGGAGAACACGAAAGAGTGAATACGCAAGTCCAGTTGGATTTTACTGCTTTTACAGCACTGCTTTTCAAAAGGTGTATTCACAGGCCACGATGGAATGGGGACAGTATCATTGAAATATATCGATGTCCGTTTCTCCTTTGCATTTGTTCATCCTGGCCTTCCCCTTCCTGTGCCAAAGGCATTCGATTACTTCGGGGATATTTAGGTTTGCTACAATATGAAAAGGAAGAGACATTCAGTATTGTACTCTGGCATCCAGAACAGAATTTTCAAATCTGCAGCAAGACTTTTATTTTGTAAGCCAAGGATTTTCATTTTTTTTTTTTTAAGTTCCCATTAAGAGGCAGGCCTGGACAACGTGACATTCAAGTTTAGCGTTAGCCAGGGCTGGAGAGAGGAGGACATGATATAAAGTAAAATCTGTCCTCTCAGTTCTCCATAAAGTGAGGTAAAGACAGAGATAGGGATGGAGAGAGAGGAAGAGAGGAGGACAGATGGAGAGGAAGGGGGGTGAGAAGGAGAGGGAGAGAGAGAGAGGGAGAGAGGGTCGGGGGGTCCGGCAGAGAGACACGGGCACCCGCCATTCCTCTGTGAGGTGCGGGCGGGGGTGTGGCGACACAGCAGGCACTGCAAGAGCAAGCTCCAAACAAAGAAGTGTCCCCCGTTCCCCGTGTGGAACAGCAGCTGTGCACGGAGCAGAGATGGGGCAGCAGTGTACTGGGGGAGGAAGGCCGGCAGATGAGCGGCTCATATGTATCTTAGAAGGATCCAGAAATCCCCAGGTGCTCTAGAGAGGTGGCACGCAGGGACCAAGAGAGCTTGTGGGGCATTGACACTAGAGATCAGGCTGTGACGTTCAAGGACCCCAATGGCAGGTGTGGTCACACAGCCCAGGAGGCCAGGTGGGAACGTCACCCTTCAGCAGATACAAGTCCATGGACAAGCCACACAAGGACGAAAAGCGAGGTGAAGTTTCCAGGACATCAGGTCAGATGCCCTTTCCCCTCCTGCTAGGAGGCCTCCAAGCTCCCCTGCCTCGCTGTCCTATGGGGCGGGGAAGGGAAGAGATGGAATCCGAAAGGCAGAGTGCCTTCTCCAAAGAGACCATATCACCAGAGCGGCAGGACATGCATCTAAAGAGACAGGGCATTTTGAATTCTCAGCATAATGTCGGAGCGTAACAGACAGTGCCTGCTCAGATCCTCAAAGACCCTCCTCTGCCCCAGCCACGTGGGCAGCAGGTGGGCAGTGCCAGAATATTGGTACTGTGTGAGCAGCCCTCGGCTAATGTCCATGGGACAGGTGATACCCCAGGTATCCCCAGGGGGATGATCCTAAGGATGGTCTGCTCTGGCTCCTGGAGCTCCAGTGGGGCCAGGCTCAGCTGCCGCGGTGCTCACATGGGTCAGTCACCACGCTCTACCAACCCTCTCTGTCTCGCCTCCCTGGGATCACCTTGCAACTAAAAGTAGTAAGAAACTACTTGCACTCACATTCTTATTGCTGAGTCTTCTTCTGGGGAACCTGAACTGAGAGGAGTGATCCCCACCTCCCCTCTCCCTAGTGAGGTGGAAGCCCATGAGGAAGATTAGATCTTCTGCTTAGAAAGGAAGCCATATTGGCTGCGAACAGCCCAGGTAATGAGAGGAAATTTTCACACTATCGTAACAATAGCTTACACATTTATGGCAATTCTTCCTAATTCTGGAAGTATCGTTTACTTAGTCAAGAAAATATTTATCCACTTAAACTTATGCACCAGGAGTTACATAGGACAACTAGAAATGTTCTGCAGTAACAGGGGATTGAAAAACACGGACAATCTCAGGGCCACATTAGGGCCCGGTCTTCTTCCCTGTCAGCTGTCTTTTGAGCGAGCCCGTTCGAGCACATTTCCTCTTGCTTTTCATGTTTACCTCTGGGAAACTCACTGTCAACAAGGAAGCCTGAGGTCTGCAGACTCGGAGAGGAGAGCTTTATTTCTCATAAAGGGCCGCAGGCTGCAGGCTGGCCACCCCGGCAGGCTGGGAAGCGAGGCCTCCAGCGGAGACCACAGCAGGCACCTGGCAGGGGGAAGGACGAGATAGGAATTTATGCCGAGGGGGTTGGCTAAGTGTATGTATTCACAGGATGTAGGAGGAGCTATGAATATTCCCAAAGGGGGCATGCACACACGCATTACACAATAATTTATCAAAGATCTACCGTGAGACACGTTGTCTGCAGTGACCTGGAAATAGGAAAGTGAATAGGTAGGGTCTGTCCTTCTCAGGGCTCCAACCTAGGAAGACAGGTGCATGCCTTAACTGTAGGTGGGATACAGTGTGACCAGCGCTCTAACAGAGAGCCCACAGCAGAGAGAGAGGCCTTCCCCTTAGGACTTAAAGGGTTGCTAGTGAAAAGGAGTGATCAGTCAGCCAGTTCCACAGCAGAACTGCAGGTAAATCACCCTGGGACTCGGTGGCCTGCAACAAGCACTCACTTTTCCGCTCGCAGGTAAGCAGGCTGTTTGGTTTGCTGGCCGTGCCTGGAGCTATGTCTTGCATGTGTGTCCTGTGCTCCCCACACTCCTCGGACCGTTGACTGAATAAGTCATCTTTCCGCTGTGCAGACGTGGTACAGTGAGCCACAGGGCCAGCAGCGACATGCCACGCTTCTACAGGGGTCAGCGTAGCATTGGCTCGCTGCCGTGTTGGCCCAGATTTCACTGGCCAAGGCAGACACACGGCCAGTCCTGAAGCCCCTCCGTCGGGAATGTGAGTGAGCCCCACGCTGAGCACAGAGGGCTGGGGGCTGAGGCCATGGTCCAATCTATCCCAAGGAGCGAAGGGAGGGAGCAAAGCTGCGGGCAGAGGCAACGGCAAACTGTGAGTATCCTCAATGGGTTGGGTCACACGCTGGGCTGACACGTAGAACAGGCAAGTGTCAGCAACCATTCAGCTTCCTTTGTCCTCTGCAAACCCATCACCACTCATCGGTAGACCCAAGAAGGCTTCCAAGTAGCTTCAAACAGTCACCTTGAGGGGGAGTGGCAGAGGTGCGGGTCTATCACTGAGGCCTGCTAACATCACAAGGGGTATTTGTATATCAGAGACCTTGAAGGATTTGGTATTTACACAGAAGGCCGCCTTGCCAGAGTCCGAGTGAGCCGGGCCCATGAGAGAAGCCGGCAAGCAAAGCCCAGGGTGCCGTGACGGAGCAGCTCACGCCAGCTTCTCGTTTCCTTCCACGGGAGATGCCAGCAGCCATGCGGCCAAGTTTTCCACCCGGGGCACAAACATGGAACTCTCAGTGAACAGACGTTTTCTCCTGAATTGGATCTGAAATGTCACCATCCTGTCGCCTGCCCGCCGTGTGCCTACAGCTACCTGCCACCTGGCGGGAGGGATGAGGCAGCAGGTTCTAAGCAGAGGAAGCCGAGGGTCGCTGGGTCGAGGAGCCGGGTTCATGTCAGGGCTCAACAGCTACTCTCCGCGCAGCCTCAGCGGCATCTGGCAACACTGCAGACCGCGCGGCCAGTCTAGAGCGCTGCGCTCCAGCTAGAGCCGAACTCCTCCTCAACCAACCCTGCAACTTACTTATTAACTCTGGTTTGCTAAACAAAATGAGAGTTTATGAAAAGCATCCACGATCGCAAAGCAGGGAGATTTGAACACGGTTCCTGTGGTTCCAAGCCCAGCATTTCTCTCGGCACCCAGGGAACTAAGCAACGCAAACGGGGTAAGTGCAGGGCTAGAATGTGTGGGGGTCCGTCCCAACCACGCGAGCGCAAACGGCAGGCCGGCAGCATTAGCACAGGCTCCGTGCAGCCGCAGCCGCAGCCGCAGGGACCGAGCGGAGGTGGACAGTACCTGCCTTTCCCCTGGAAAGGCGCCAGTGCGAAGCAGGGTTGGGGGAGTGAGAGCCCACCCTGGTCTGTCTGAAATGGGAGTTCTCCTCTGCCTCATCAAATGACGCCAGACGACTCAGGGCCGAGTGCTACAAAGTGAGAGTAGAATTATTTGGAAACTCTACATAATGTATCACCTTCTCAGATATTATCTAATAGTATTTCACATCTCGCAGTAAACATCTGAGAAGTCTGTAGGAAAGAAACTTACGTTTACCAAACTTTCCTTTGTATAATGCCTGTTCGCAGTTAAAGGAACAGAGGGTCCTTCTAGACTACAGAACCCAGCACACAGTGTCTCTGTGTGCCACCGAGAGGGTACACCACCACCTGAAATCTGTGGTCACCACTCAAAGGCGAACAATGCAGGTAGCCACAGCCTGGGCCTGACGTCTGGCGGGACGCTCGCCACGGGTGCTCCAGGGCCCCGTGGCCTGGGTGGTGCGTGCAGATCTCTCCCTCTGGGCCCTCTTGTCCCCACACTCCCTCATGCCAGGCCTGCGTTCTCTGCCCACCGGCTTCAGGGCGAGACCTGGGTGGGGCCAGCAGACTGGCTTTCGGTTTGCACTTTTGTCCTTGGTGCCACCTCCCAGATTGTGCTCCAGCCACCTGCCTTTTACCCCACAAATCCACCCTGCCTGACCCATCCCCGAAGCCCAGAGTGCTGCTCAGGCTGTCCTCGCTGGTGGGGAGCCCTGGGCCCTCGAGGCGCGTTTCCTTAGCCACCTTGTCATCTGCACCTTCACAGCAGAAAACACATGTTCCAGGGAGCAGCTGTCACCTGTGTTAACCGTGCTCCCTTGATCATTACAAAACCGATAGACCTGTCTGGGAGATGGGAGATGTTGCAGGGTTTTGATCAAAGCGGTGAAGTGCAGAGATCTGGGTGGGAGATGGCAGCAGCAGTGGGCAGGTGAGGAACTGTGCGTTCCTAACACGCTTTAGAGGTAGAGCTAAAAGGTTTGCAGATTATTAGTTGAGGGTGCGAGGTGCAGAAAGACACTGGAAGGATATAGTTAGCATCAGCACGAACAGGGCCAGCCAAAGGTGGAGCAGGTTGGGCAGGGTGGGAAGGAGGCCTGGAGTTTAGCCTTGGCTGTGTTGAGTTTCTGATGCCTGTTAGATACCAACACAGACAAGGAAGCTGGACCTAGGGCTCTGCTGTCCCAGAGTGAGGGCTGGGCTGGAGTCTTAGCCCAGGCAGTCTGTACAGCTCTGGAGCGGGTGTGCTCCCCAAGGGGGAGAGTGCCAGTAGAGAAGAGGCCCATGGCTGGAACATATTTGTATTCCAAATAAAAGTTGGGGGCAAAATAATGATCCTCCACGCGGCATTCCTATTTAGCATTACTCTGGATGCCCTGGGCAACACCATGACAGGTGAAGCATAAGTCATCATTATAGCTGCTAACCAGGAGGATATAATGACATCCTGTTTTCAATCGATGTGTCTACTTAGGAAATCCAAGAGATTTGAATAAAAATCTATTAGAATTAATGGAACATATAGAATTCTATAAAATAGATGAATTTAAGAAAAGTGTGCTAAATATAGGTTGAAGGTGTAACTGATCAAAATATATGTTGGAAGAAAAAAGCCCATTAAAAATAACATCAAAATATAAACCAGTGAAAATTACTCTTAACAAAAAAGTCATGGTACTTATGTGAAGAAAATGACAAGGCATCTGAAACGCACTGAAGCCCTGTGAGTCGGCAGCCCCTGACCCTGCCTTGGTTTTCTCAGCTCAGCGGCGCGGGGCAGGGTGTGACCCCAGGGTGAGAACAGGCCTGACACAGAGAGAGGCATCAGGAGGTGGGTCAGGGTCTCATTTTATAGAAGAGGAGGGCACTGCCCAGGGGCCCACAGGCCGTGATCCCAGGGGAGCCATCTGAACCGGAGAGTCTGGCTTCCGATGCCATGGCCACCATCAACTCCATCGCCTCCCTTTTATCTGGGGAATTAAAAATGATGACAGTTATGTTAAAACTGTAGGTACATATAGAAGTGCATGAATGTCAAGGTAATTTATTGGGTGATTGATCTGTGGTATTTTTGACTCTTTCTGACTGTGTATTTCCCTCCCTGGTGCCAAGTTTATGGATGAGTAACCTGTGCTGTCATACAGGGTCTCTCGCCTGGTTTAGTGCTTTCCTAACACTGTCTTGGAATTCTTAATACCTTTTCTCAAAAGGGGTCTTGCAAATTATGTGGCACTCTCTCTCCCTCGTGCTAAGCCAGCCCTTTGGGCTTTCTCACCTAAGGGGTAGTTTAGGTTTCAGGTAAGGCAGTCGCAATTTCCAGAAGGTTCTGGTACATTCTCTCTTCACAATGTGCAAGGAAACCTGGAGGGAGGGAGGGAGGGAGGGAGAGAGAGAGGGAGAAATGGAGTGAGAGGCTGGGGCCCAGGAGAGATTCCTTCTAGCTGGGGAAGGCAGAGAAGATGGGGTGCTGCTGAAGCACCGTCTGCCCCGACGGAGTCTCAGGAAGCTGCTGGTCCCTGGTGGACAGTGGCTTAGTGTCTGGAGCTTGTGCGCACGCTTAGCCTGTCTCCCCTCCACAGAGAGCCACTCTGACCTCGTACCTGTAATGTCTAGGGAGGGGGAGCCTCTGGGCCCTGGAATCCTGCCAGGAAAACCTTTCCCGTGACTAAAAAGCATCACACTTGGAGGACTTCCAGTCCCCTTGAGGGCACAGAGTCAAGGATAGCTCAGGGACACCAGTGTTGACCTGTGACTTGGGACCTCCACATACATTGCTCACCCTAGAACTCTAGGGAATAGGTGCGAGGCGAGACACTCCAGAGCGGACTGAGATTTAATTCAGAACTGAGAATTAATTTTATTTAAAAAGTGAATAAGGCCATAGGACGTTTCTTGCACACTCACACGTGTAGCTAAGATTTGCACCTATCCTTCTGACAGAAGCCCAGGTGTGCCACCCTCCTCTCAGTGTGAGGGAGCCCCAACAGGTAAGGGGACACAGGGAACTCAGGTAAGCTTTCCCCAATGGCTGGTCCCCAGCTCCTGCAGCCAGTGGGTCCTGAACTCACATGGCGGTCCAGCCTGGCCCTGTCTGCCTGTGGGGTGGGGAGAGTTACCGTCCCTTTTCACAGGTGACCTGCCTTCCCAGTCTTCACCTCATAAAGTGCACACGGAGCTGGGGCGACAGCGTGTTTCTGGTGGAGCTCCAGGGGCTTTTGAGCTGCGAAGGGGAAGGGTGGCCTCCGGGGCAGGTGGCAGCACTGAGGTTCCAGCCCCCGGGGTGCGCCATACTTCCCCAGGCAGGCGCTCGGGCGGCTTTCCCAGGACCTCCTGATGAAAACACCGGCCACAGCCTGGCCCTGCTGCTGGAGGATGTTCCGCTGAGCCTCCCTCTCTCCTTCCGACCTTGGTTGCCACCATGACTCCGGTGGGGCCGCAGCTTCTGGAAGGCTCTTCTGGACCCCAAGTCCCTCCCCTGAGAGGAGTTAACACCTAAACATATGTACTAATAGAATCATAATTTTTAGATTGGGAGGTTATGTATCAATTATGCATGTTTTTACTTAATTACTTTTGTATGCTTTCCCTGGTTTTCTATGAGTTTGTCCTTTTTACATTTGAAAAGAAAAAACATGCATTTCAGCATCATCCTTGCATAACCCTTGTTAAGAAGTCGCAAGAGCACTCTAGGGGAGCTCGGGCCACAGGAAGCACCACAGACCTTGTTGGAGAATTCGGGCTCTGAGTCAGTCAGAATGTTATAAAACGCTGCCTTTTTGACATTCAAACAATCCTCTTTGACTTAAATATAGCGATGAGTAGCCCTTGAATGAGGTTTTTGTTCACCGAAGTCTCTCCCAGAGTAGAGACCGCCCAGAGCATTTTTCCTGGGAAGTCCATTTGTCTGGCAAAATTCGCTGTTGACATTTTTAAGCTAATGCACTCTATTATGCAAAATTGAGCCCCCAAAGCATGGGTCTATTTGTCTTTTTTGTGTTTTGTTACCCAAACTTTGCCAAATGGGGTAAGGACACATTACTCATCAATTGCATTCAACATTTGGACCCTTAGCTCGTAAATTCCTGAAATGCCAGCAGCTAACACACTGGCCTGGTTGGTTTGGCATTTTGGTCTTAAAGCTGAGACAAGTGGTCCAAATCCTTTTCTTATCCTTTTCTCTGGCACTTGCCACCTCCAGCAAAAGGAAAATTAGGACAGTGTTCTTTGGTGGGGATAGGGTTTCAAATCCTCCAGTCCCTCCAGAGCACCCACTCTGCAGATGAAAAGCAGCTGGCCCCCCTGTAAATCCAGGTTCTGCGGTCTGGGCCTTAGAACGCAGCACCTGTTGCAAGGCAGCAGTTGCAGTGGGCCTGCAGCTGCGGTGCTGCTGTTGTGCAGCCAGCTCCCAGCCTCAGCACAGCGGTCCCTGTCAGTCCGTCACGTGAGGATGGGATGACCCTTGTGTTTTGTTACAGCTTCTGCTGCTGCTCCTGCAGAAAGAATCCCCGTATAATTCAGCAAGCTCACTGCAAGTCGTAGTAGAAAAACATACACTTGACTGGGTTGGCCAGCCTCTCGGACACTTTTTTACCAGGTCTCTATGGTTACGCTGTTCATTATCAGTTTAGAACAAACACCAATTCACAACCTCCATACCACAATCTCCATCAGACGCTGCAAACCCACCTTGCACCCTTTCTGCTTTCCTCTGGCATCAGTGACCAGGAGGATAGGAATGTGCTCTGCAATGAAATCCCTAAGCATTTAGGCACTTCACGTTCTCTGTCCCTCCCAGCGAGGAGCGCAAGCATGGAGAAAGGCAGGGATCCAGGGACCGAGGGCACTGGGGAGGGTCAGGGGCATTGAAACTGGACCAAAATCAGTGGTAACGCCCACATGTTCAGCCTGTCTTGGAATCCCCCATAATTATTTTTATCCTTTCCACCATTGTTGAGACTTTGGTTAGATTACTTTCATGATGAAAAAATTTTATTTAAAAATTGCTTCTATAAAAGAATTTTTGAACCACTTCTGTGCATGTTGCAATCAAATTCAGGGCAACATTGCAAACAGGGACCGCGAACTCCTGCAAACATCCAGAACAAACACCACTTCACAACCTGTATCATTATCAGTGTCTCTCTCATCTGCTACTTAAAATCTCTGGCAGTGGCTCTGTTGTCAGAAAGAACCAAATGTACTACCTTGCTGGACATAATCCCCGGGGCAGCCCCCAGGGCTCATGGCCAACGTGAAACACCAAATGACACCGCAGTCCCCAGGATGGCAAAGGCTCTGCTCTGCTGCCCAGGGCCTCCAGCACGGGCTCGCTTCTGTGGTTCTGCTTTGTCAGAGACATGCTGTGGAGAGCAAGGGACAGGGCAGCCTCCATACCCTTATCTAGTTCTGTCCTTGTTATTGTTACTATTATTTTATTAATAGTAACACTAAAAAGGCCCTATCTTTTTAATGAAATTGTTCCCTCTCCCCTGTGTATCTTTAATTCCATATATTAAAACAAGATATATCTTATTATACCTTTAAGTCTCTGTTTTAGTTTACTTTGGCAAAGTCACTGCTCAGAGTGAAACTGAGCAAGTCACCCAGCCAGAACACCCTGTGTCTGTACCGGCACAGCAAGGGTGAAACAACCCAGGGTCCTGCACCACCTCTTCTGACGTTACTGACGGCAGGCCCAAGGCCCGACAGCAGCAGGCAGCTATGACAAGGAATGTTACTAGACGAGGGAGATTTGGGACGATGTTTGATCTTTGAAGGTCAGCTTTCATGCACACGCAGCAGAGTCCAGCTGACGTCTCTCGGCTGCTCTCCCTGGTTTTGTGCAAGTGTGTTCCAGGAAGCTGGTTTGCTGTCTTGGCAAGTGACTCTTACCACGATGCATTTTGGGGGCTCAGGTTTCCTGTCGCAGGGAGTTCTAATAGTTACTGATATTTACATAAACAAGCCTTCAAATGGTGATGAAAAATGCCATCTGGCAAGGTGAATCTTAACCCTATGAGGTTGAAAGTCAACACATAGTACTTACCGGGACATAAAGTTAGAGGGAATGCAATGTATACACTATGATAATTCTTTGAATCTATGCACAGAAATTTGCTGTCTACCTTTTCTTCCATGCAGAAGAAGAAAGGTTAGAAGTCTTGAGATGCCAACTAACATGCTAAAAGATGAACTATAAATTGTGTCACACTTTAATGGTTCTGACCTATCCTGTAACCACAAATCAAGTAATAAATTACTTTTCTTTGTAAAAAATTAAGAACCACCGTTTATTCCTCATTATTTTACAATAATCCTTGTGCAAAGTGACTGAAGAAGATAATGTGGGCACAACCCCAGCCAGGGCAGTGGGAGCAGAAAGGAGGCAGCTCATAAACGCCAGTTGCCTGCTCTTGCTCTAAACACCAAATCGAACAATGGTATCTGACTGAAACGATGGTGAAATAGCAAAAAATTGTTTACCTTCCGAATTGCAGACAAAATAAACCAGTCCCCCCATTCACGGAAAGAACTTGTAAATATTGTGACTTATTAAAACAACAAGGATATAATTCATTTCACCTCCTGAAAAAATCAAAACAACACTCTCTTAACCTCCGCGAGAAGCCTGCGAAGTTGGCAGTGCAAATGACGGCTCGTTTTACAGGAACAGGCAGGGAGAGGGAGACTTCGCCTGTCCAGGTTTACATGTGGCTTAAAATAGATTCAGAATCCCTAGGGCTGCCAGCGCACTGGTGCGGCTGTGACGCCAGCTTTCCCGTGGGCTGCAGGCTCCGACATTGGCCCCCGAGTGCTACAGAACCAGTGTCCACGGTGGGACCGGTCTCCCCCCAGGGACCCAGCACCAGGCCCTGACCTTCGTTTGGCTGCCCACAGTGGCTCATTCAATCATTTTCACTTTCTGGGCAGAAGGACAGGTGGATGTGTCCTCAGCCCCCAAACACAGCTGTCCCCAGCCAGGCCAGGAAAGTGAAAGTTTGCTTCTGAGAATGATTCAGACCTCCAGGAAGTAGCCCCGTGGTTTCCCTGCCCTAGGCCCTTGACTGGAAAGCGGCTGGCTGGCCGTGTGCCCCACCCCAGTGGGCATTTCAGCCCCACCTTCTCCTGGGGGAGTGAGGACCCCAAGTAGCCCGAGAGGGGCTGGGGGGCAGCTCAAGTTCCTTTTGCCCTGAGTCCTCTCGCCGGAAATCTCAAAGCCCGTGGTGGCCACCCCGCAGCCAGCGCCTGCATGTCTTTCAGGAAGTTGGAGCCACTTTCAGGCAGGGCAGTGGACACAGCCCCTTGAATTTTCTAGGTCAAAACTCTCTGGGAGCCACCACCTGGTAACCCGAGGTGAGGGAAGTGCACGGGAACTCCCAGTTGATCCCCTTCTAAGGGGAAGGAGATAGGCCTCACCCTGGTTCCCTGTGAGACCGGAGCACTGGGCCCAGTTCTAGCCCAGGCAGCACCTGCCAGACATCAAAGAACAGCTGGGCAAGCTGGCAAGGCCGGCATGCCACCGACAGACCTGCTATCTCAGCAGGTCCCTGCAGCAACTGAGGTTAAAGAGAGAATGTATGTTTATCATGTTCCGTGTGTATGCATGTGTACACATGCACAACTACACACATGTGTACAGATATACTGACATATATGTATCTATAAATGCATATGTTTAACTTTGCTGTTAAAGGCCACAAGCGCAGGAAGCTGCACAAAGCAAACCTGAAGCTTAATGGAGTCTTGAAAGGGACTTACACCTGTGATCCCCCATCCCTGTCCCTCCCAGCCCTCACCCACCTCGCCCCCTCCCAGAGGCACCGCTGGACTGGGCATTGTGGCCACCGTTTCTCTGCTTTTCTTTGTCATATTACTACCCAAGTGACATTCCTACACGATGCAGCTTGGTTTTGCTTTTTTCTTTGGTTATGCCTTATAAGTCAGGAAGCTCCTGCACCTGAGACAGACCTGGGTATGTGTATACATTTATACAGCATGCATGTGCATGTGCATGAGTGTGTATGCAGGGCCGTAACATGCTTAGGACAAATCAGCACTTCCCTCTCCATCAGCCCAGTGCCCTGCTTCTAGAAACGTCATTTATGGGCCACAGTGCACAAGTACAAATTAATACCATAATTCAAAAAAATAAAACTGCTCATGGGACCTCAAGCCTGAGGTCCCGGAACAATTCCCCAAGTAAGTCCAAAGCCACGCGCAGAGCCAGGCGTCCCCACGTGCGCCCCCATCGCTCCCTCGCACATTTCACTCGGGCACCCACTGAAACCATCTCCATTTCTTGCAGCTTCCTGGCTTCCCCAGGGAAGAGGCTGGCTGGCGGGGCTCAGCACGTGACAGGGCATGGCCACAGGGGACCCCACGGTGACTTGGGCTGATTGCCAAATGCTCATGAATTTGGGGGCCAGTTGTTACACTCAACCTTTATTAAAAATTAAAATGCATAAATTTGCAATTAAATTATATTAAAACCCAAGGTAATAAGTACAACCCATCTCTTCCTGTCTCTCCGGGCTGTGCCATCGTCTGTACTGTCCAGCCTACGTGCCTGACATGTGTGTCTGGTGGAGATGTTTCATGACGGCGGGTACGCACACCCTTCCCAACTCCGTGTGTGGGGACGTGGCATTGGTAGCTTCCACATGGCCATAATGGGAGTATTCACACCATGGAAACTGGCAAATGCTACAAACCAGAAGCCCCCTGTACACACATTCCCTGCACACCACACATAAACACACCACACACAATACACCACTCGGTGTCCTCAGACCCCCCAGGTTAGGAACTGGAAACTCAGCATCTTTCAAGACAGCCTTCCCCACCGGAGGCCTATGGTGGCCTCCCAATTCGGAGGGGCCTTGGGTGTGTCACTGGCACCCCAGGGCGGGCAGGCCCTGAGCAGGCCCAGAGCCGATGCGGGCCGAGCTCAGGCTGCCACGTGGCCAGCGCTGGCCGGAGGGGCCTGAGGCCCACGGAGAGGAGCAGCCCTGCCGCCCACGTATCCAGTCACCTCCCGGTCTCCTTCCCGTCAGAGCTCACGTACAGCTCCTGGAACCCTGGGAATGTACTGTCTTTTGTGTGCTCATGAGACAGCTGGTAGCAGAGCCCTAGACAGTGTCAGAATGAGGGCTGGTGGCCAGAAAAACCAACCACGACCCTATTTTATCCCCCACCCAGAGGAGGAGAGAGGGGCTAGGGATGGAGCCAGTCACCAATGGCCAAGGAGGAACTCAAGCATGCCTAGGGAAGGGAACCTCCATAACACCTCTAAACGATGGGGCTTGGGAGCTTCCTGGGTGGAGAACATACCCACGTGCAGGGGGCAGTCACTGAACAAGGCCTGGAAGCTCCACACGTCTTCCCCCTCTTCCTTCTCCTAAGCATCTCTTCTGTTTGGCTATTTCTGAGCTGTATCTTTCATAATAAAACCGAAACCATAAATGTAGTGCTATCCTGAGTTCTGTGGGTCATTCCAGCAAGTTACCAAGCCTGGGGACAGATCATGTGAGCCCTGATCTTCTAGCTGTGGTTAGTCCGAAGTGCGGGTGGCCGGGGGACCTGCGCTGGCGTCTGCTGTAGGGCAGTCCCCCAGGAGGCAGCCCCGCACCTGTAGAGTCGACCGCGTGGACTCGGACACCAGTTGGTGCGGAGAACTGGAAAACTAAGAACCAAGAATTGCTGTTTGGAATCACACTGGACGAGTGCAAAGGCAGAGGAAGTCCTGTGTCCTCTCGAAGAATGCCAGTGCCCCCAATTATTTTCTAAGGCTGAATTCGAGGGCACCCACTATACCTTCTCCTGCTTACCTGTGGAAGGCAGTTCTCGCCACCCCTCCCCTGACTGGCAGGCCCCGGAACATTCCCCAGGAATCCCTCATCAGGAGAGGCTCAGACAGGTCTAGAAAGCTACAGTCCTCTGCAGGTCAGGGGGACCTGGGCTCCCCTTCCTCTGCCTCCCGCCTGTGCCCACTCACAACTCCAGGCCCCAGACCCCCGCTGGAGCCTCTGCTCACAGGGACAGTGTCCTGACCTTCGCACCCGGGGCCTGGGCGATGTAGGCTTCCTGCTGCGTCCTCCCAGCAGGGTCCCCTCGGCCAGCGCTGCCCGGGCAACTTGCAGCCAGAGCACCAAGACTGCAGGCATGGCGGCAGGAGACAGGCCCAGGGCAGAGTCAAAAGCCACACCCTGAAGTTGACCTGCAAAGTGTCCACACCTGCAGGGACATCCGGCAGGGAGCCGGTTCCAGCCAATTCCAACGGTGGAAAATGGAGAGATCCCTAAGGCCCCTCTGCCCCCTCTGCAAGCAAAATTTCTCAGTGCACCAAGAGGTCGCATCCAACGTGCATCTGGAAGTTACCGTCTGAGGTGTCACCCAACCCCCATGTCCAGGCCCTCACAGGCACCTCAGTTTGTGCAGGGGAGGAAGAGAGAGCTGGAGGAGAGGTTAAGTCAAAGTGTTGAGGGGAGGACAATGACAGCAAGATAAGCAGGATTCTGAGCCGACGAGAGCGAGGGTAGGGGCTGTGCGGCCACAGGGCAGTCACTCGCTGTCTCAGGAGACAGCGCTGACCCTTGTTGCTGTGAGCAGGGGCGGGAGGACGCAGGAGACTGCTGTGGGTGTGAAGGGCACACCTGAGGAAGGCTGGACCACCGGGGTGGGCGTCCCACCAGCCGGCCCCACTGCCTCAGGCCCCAGAGGGGAAAGGGGACCTGGGAAGCAGCCAAAGGTGCTGGTGTCAGAAGCAGCAGCCGGAGGGACAGTGGAAGTGAAACACAGAACAAAAGCTTGACACCAAAGCAAAAGGGAGAAGAGACACAGGAGTCTACAGAGGATCCTTCCAAAGGCTGGCGCTGAACCTTGGGGCCGGGCACGCGAGTTTATGCGGGTGTCCTAGGCGGCTTCGTCATCTCATCACCGGTGATGTGACCAGAAAATGCAGATCTAAATGTGATTTCTCCCTGTCAGCAGGCAGTTCCCGCAGCCAGGAAGGCAGGCTTGCAGCCGCTCTGGCAGTCCCTGGGGACGTTTGCAGACAGAGCAGAGAGACATCGTCCCTGGAAGCCACGATCCCCAGCGTTTGAATGTTTCAGAAAAGGCTTGTTTTTGTCTGAAATGACACAGCTGCCCCCACAGGTTCTGTCCATCCTGCATGTTCTGTCCCTCTCCCTCTGGAAACAAAACACATGGTGCGTAAACAAACCGTGGACAGCTCTCTGCCCAGTGCTCTCTGTGCCTGGTCCACAGAGTGGCTCCCACAGTGGACCCGACTTCGTTGTCATCAGTCCAGGGCAGCACGTGACACAGTGCCAGCAGGCTTTCCCCCGCCAGCACGCAGCTGCGAGGCAAAGGCCCAGACAGGCCGTCCCCCGGGGAGGCCAGGGAGGCCGGAGACTGCACCACAGGGCTGTGCGCCCAGCCGCCGGGCTAGCGGGTGCTCACGCAGGGCGGGCCAGATCTCCGGGCCACCTGTGTTTCTTCATGTCCCTCAGAAGTCAGCTGCAGAACGTGGAAGAGTAAGCCCACTCTTCACGGCGTAGTGACCCAGCTCTGCATAGGGCAGCGGTTCTCACGCAGGGGTGCGAAGGCCCCTCCTCTGTGGCTCTTAGACTGCAGACCCCCGACCCTCCCCTAGATCCCAGCTCGGGGACTCTGGGCTGGGGCCACCCTGGGTAATTCCTGGCTGCATTGCTGACCAATCTGTCACTGTGTAACCTTTGTGCCTCTGAAATGGTCTGAGTTAGGGGGGTTTTCTGGGCCATGGAGATACAATGCCTTTTTTTGTTTGTTTGTTTGTTTTGAGGCAGAGTCCCATTCTGTCACCCTGGCTAGAGTGCTGTGGTCTCAGCCTAGCTCACAGCAACTTCAAACTCCTGGGCTCGAGCAATCCTTCTGCCTCAGCCTCCCAAGTAGCTGGGACTACAGGCATGCGCCATCATGCCCAGCTAATTTTTTCTGTATATTTTTAGTTGTCCAGCTAATTTCTTTCTATTTTTTTTTTTTTTTTTTTTTTTTTTAGTAGAGACGGGGTCTCGCTCTTGCTCAGGCTAGTTTTGAACTCCTGAGCTCAAATGATCCTCCCGCCTCGGCCTCCCAGAGTGCTAGGATTACAGGCATGAGCCACGGCGCCCAGCCTACAATGCCTTTTTGATCAGTTTCCAGGTGCTGTGATGGGCCGGTGATGTAGTGCCACATGCCTGGCACATGGCGAGTGGCAGAATGCATTGCTTTTGCCAGTATGATCAGTTGTCTCATGCTTCTTGGATTCCATGAAATTCTTTCTTCTGTCTATCACTCTCCATCCTTACCCTGGTTATTGGACTGGTCCCATACATAGATTCTGGGAGAATCTTGTGTGTCAGTGTCTTTGCAGTTTCTGTCTCTCAGCAAGGAGCCTGGCCCTCTGCCCGTTCCCCATGGTGACCTCATCTGCCCTTTGCCCCCAGCCACCGTCAGGGCAGAGTTCTCCATGGGGCAACAGGGGCCTCTGCACAGCGCAGTTACGTGCCGAAGCCTGTGTTTGCAAACAAGTCCCTCACCCTGGCTGACTTAAGTAGGAAAGGAATTTATTAAATGATGTTAGGAAGCTTTAATCTCAGGAGGACCATACGGGGACATTCTGGGTCCTGGTGATATGGGTGACACAGGTAAGGGACACTCCCCTCTGGCCTCCACCATGGCTGTCCCTAAACTTCCAGCTCCCCTGTGGGAAGGTAGGCCTGTTAGGCCCCCTGGCGGGTCAGGCCACCTGGACTGGCAGCTCTCCAGGGGCCCATGTGGGGTGTGCGAAGGCGGTACCCCAGAGAAAAGCAGGGTGCTATTGCTGGAGGAAGGGGGAAGAGGTGCTGAACCACACACACGCACACACATGCACTCACACACGCCTGCACACACTCACATATGCGAGCACATACCCATGCACAATCTCACACACACTCACACACAATAGCATAACTGCACACACATGCATATACTCTCACACTCACTCACGCACCCTCATACACACTTCCTCACAACTCTCTCTCATGTACACACATTCTCACTTACACATGCTCACATACATGCACACGTGGTCACAAACACACACGTACGCCCACCCTGTCACGTGCATACTCCGAGAGCTGCGTGGCGCTGAGGCACGGAGGCCTCCAGAGCTGGTCCCAGCTGGTGGTGAGGACCGAGGGGCTGCCTGCATCCAGGAAGGGAGAGACAGAGAGTGGCTGGATCTCCGCGCCTGCTTGGTTTCAGGAGAGAAAGTGGCTGCCGGAGTGACTGTCTGCGGGAGGTCACTCTGGGGAGACAACAGGAGTCAGGATGACAGCCTGAGACAGGGGTTACCTGAGGGCAGGGAGGAAGCCAGGAGCCCGCTGGGGACATTTTCAGGATTTTTGCGATCCAGTTGTAAGACTTGACTATTGAAAATTAGACCACACTAGCTTACCATTACAGAAAGTATATTAAAACAAAGATGATGCCTCACACTCCTGGCTCCCTAGTCACTTCCCCGCATTGTGCTGTGCGTGGGGCTCTTGAGGTCACTGGCCTCCAGCGTGGATTTTCCGCTGATGCGTGGAGGGGCGTGGCGTGGTGTGGCCTGGCAATGCAACCTCTCCTCTTCCCATCTCCGCAGTCAGCGGCCTTGCGCTGCCACCTCGAAATTGGCCAGCGTGGGTGGATTGGCATCGTGGAAATCAGCAAAGGCTACAAATCAGGGCTTCTGTACTTTCGGGAGAGCCAGTGTGACGCCTCCACCAGCACAGTCTTGGCTGAGGGCACACTGTTGCACAGGTTACCTGCAGGGGACCTGGAGTGCGGTCCCCGTGGGAAGCCTGTACACCTGCCCCCGTCACGCCCACCGAGGGCTCGGAGCCCGTTCCCAGGGTGGGGCAGGGGCACCGACTCCCCAGCACCTCTGGCCTCCTCTGTGCATGAGCCGAGCTGGCTCCGGCACCCAGAGAAACCTCTCAGGCCAAGAGTCAGGGGCTATGGGCAGGGCCCGGCAGCTGCAGCCTCCAAGGACCTTCTCCAACTTTCCTCTCCGCACCCTCCCCACCCCGCCAGTATAAGTGTTCCTTTCACCCCTTCTGCCTCATCCCACGGCCTGACGGCCACACGTGCTCTGACTCGGGCTCGCTGACGTCCACTTACCTCCAGTTCACAGTCTGTGGTCCCACCGCCGCCCGCACTGGCTCCCTCCTGGCTGGCTCCAGAGCCCTTTCCACTGAGGGAAATCCGGGCCCTGTGGTCCCAGGAAAGCCAGACACCAGACTGTGCAGGTGAGATGGAAAGAACTGAGCTCAGAATTCTCCGAGGGGTTTCCAGAACCCAGTAGACCTGAGCCCAAAGAAGCTGGTTCTTTCACCAACTCTATGTCCTTGTATGTCAGGAACGGCCACAGCTGAGCACACTGCCATCATCAGGAGGCAGCAGGACTGGGTAGGGCCAGCAGGACGGGACTGTCCCGACAACCTCAAACCCTTGGTGGCTGCATCCTGCTGCTTCTTGCATCGTCTCAGGACAAGCAGGGACCTCGCCTGCCTTGGTCTGCAGAGGTCAAGCGTGTTCTTTTCGAATATATTTCTGTCGCATCTAAAAGCACAAGTATACAATATTTATTTGACCCGTTTATAACTTTTCTTGCAACCCCCAAATATAACGTGTTAGTGAGCTCATTCATCAACTAATTTTCTTTTCTTTCTTTTTTCTTTTTTTTTTTTTAACAAAGAAATAGAGCAGCCTGAGAAAAAAATTAAAGGATGAAGTGATTGATTCAGAAAAACCACACCTGAGCTTTCTTCCAGTGGACTGTAGGTACAGCACTTTGAGAAAATAAGGCCTTTGGATAAATTTGCCTGAAACAAGTGATTCCCACGTCTCCTGCCGCAGACATGGCTCTGGGCTCTCTCGGCAGGCAGGCGAGTCAGGCGGGCGTATTAGTCAGATGGTGCACACCCAAGACCAGGCTCTGCATTCAACACCACCAGCTGCCGTGAAGCTATCATTATATGCTGCAAACCCAAACAGGCCCGAACTCCATAACCCGTTCCCAGGCAGGCACAAGCGCCGGGCGGAAAGTTCCCGGGAGTCAGCCTGTCACAACGTGACCGCCCTGAGCGCACACACACCCAGGAGCCCCAGACAGAGCCACGGTTATCGTCACAGCCGCTATAACAAAGCCTGCTTCTGTGGGCTCCCTCCCTCCACCACGCAGGGATTCGCATTAAATCATTAGTGTTAACACGGCCTCTCATGGTGGAGTTGAGAAAACAGAGAGGCGGAGTGTTCCGAACAACAAATTGTTGACTGCGTTACAGTGATTAGAAATTGGGGCAGATACACCCCATGACTAGACTCCACAGTGATTTAAAATATTTGGGAAGAAAACATCTTTCTTAATTTCCAGTTGGAGGCTAGTGGTAGAATTTTATAAGGACTGATATGCGTGTATTACTCACTATCAAACCTCACTTGGCCCCTGATTTCAGAATGCTAAGAGATCAGACATCTATTTATGTGATGATTTACTTTTTTATATAACTATGACATAATAAAATCGATAATCATTTTAACTTACCGATGTAAAAGGCACATACTCACTAACGGCTTCATTCAGACAATCACTTAGTCGTACTGTTGTTGCTGAAGACATCAAGGCGCTGGCTACGCACCTACCCAGTCAGTCCTGATTTCTGTTTTTCTCCCTGCCCCGTGCCCACCCCATACTCAGGAGAGAGGCCCCTTCCCACGCCCCAGCCCCCAAGTGACAGGAGGGGGAGGGAGATGAGGAGAATTTGGAGACATGCAGGAGGAGGGGTTGGCCTGGGGACAGGCGATATCCCTCAATTCTAGGGAGAAGCGTGAATCTGAGGGGTCTTGGGGAGGTGGAGGTCTGTGCCAGAGCTCTGGGACCCCATGGGGAGGGACAGGGCTGCCTGGTGCATCTGGGGTTTGGCTTGGGCTGCATGGGCTGCATACCTGCCCAAAGATCTCAGTCAGTGCCCACACCAAGCCCGGAAGCTCTGGGACCATCTCTGTCTCCCTCTGAGTGGGCATCGTAGCAACCATCTCGGTTAGCCAAATATCAGAGATCTTTACCATGTTTTCTGAGCACAGTGTGAGCCCCGTAGCTGTGCACAGGAGTCCCTTGCACATGGCTGAGATTGAATTTTTTTACTGGTCAGCTTAGTGAGACTCGAAATTCATTTTGTGTTGATTTAGAAAAATAATGTGACATTTCTTGCCCCTGAGTACAGTGGAGTGTATCAGCTAGGATCAAATTCAACTGCATAGAACAGAAGTGAACTGACAGCAGCTTAAAGAAGATGGAGATTATTTTTATCTCACATAAACAAGTCCAAAGAAGGCAGTTCCAGCCTTCTTCCAAAGTTCTATTTTACCATCTTCAATGAGCTGTTTCCAACAGCAAGGCTACCTCATGGTCTAAGATGACTGCTGAACCCCACCCATAATACCTGCCTTCCAGGCATCAAAAAGAATAAAGATGACAGGGCAGAAGGGCAAAAGAGAGTGTGCCAGTTATCCATCCCTATTTTAAGGAACTTTGCTGGTAGCACCAGCCAACATCTGCTGCTTAAATCTCAGTGGCCAGAATGTGGGCATAGCCACATCTATCTGCAGTGGAGGCTAAGAAATTTGGATTTTATAGCTGGACTCATTGCTATTCCATAAAATAAGGACTCTGTGTCTGAGGAAGAAAAAGAGGTGGGCAAATTATAATCTACCACATAAAATAAGATTAATGATTAATATTGGTACCTACCCTGAAATTTTTGCATCCAATTCTGCAGGGACCCCACAGTCTATTTGCCTCAGATTAGAAACTCTTTACTTAGTGATGGATAGTTCTTCATTATCTTACTTTATTTTTATTTCTAAACTACTTGAATTAAGGTGGTATTATAAAAAAGAATTGTAACATTTACTTAGCTGTCGACTGGTGGAAATGACTTAATATACTCATCTAAACTGTCTCCAGGACTCTATGGCCTCCGAGCACAGAGCGGGCTGTGGACAGTGAGATGAAGACGCACTTTGTACCAAATACAAAAAAGAAGATACTTTCCATCCCTGACATTCCTCGAAGGGTGTATCAGTCTGACACTTGAGCCACGATGAGAGTAATCTTTGGATTCACAAATAGAATCGAGAGACAAAAAGAGGAGAGGCTTTGATGAGGCATTTGGATGAGATTTCAAAGAGAAAAAAAGGGGGGGAGAAAAGAAAGATTGAAGAGGATATTTTTGTCCAAGTGAATTTCTAGAAGTGCAGCTAGATGCTGTGAAGGACACACCACAGAGTGACAGGGACTCATCCCTCGTGTCCTGGAGGGGGAGGGAGGGGCGGTGGGGGAGCCCCGGGCAGCAGGAGGGGGTGCGAGCCTCGGGCAGGGCTCGGCTGCCGCCTTCACCTGGAGCAGCTGCACCTTCCGGGGCTCCTGGAAGGAAAAGCCACAGTGCACAGAAAGGAAAATTCCAGGTGTGTTTGCGTGGGACCAAATGACTTCTGCCAACATACGATCTTTGTACTCCTCTGACCCCAAACAGATCCAGGGTGGCGCCACCCGTGCTCATTAAGCCACCCTCCCTTTTGCTCGCAGGAGGGGAGCAGTAGCTGAGGGGCCCCCTTTGCCCCATGGAAGGCATTTCCCCCTACATCCCCACCAGGGCAGCCGGCGCTGAACGTCACCGTGGGAAGGCGTGGAACCTGACTCCCACAGCGGGCATCAGCGGGCGCCATGCGAGAGGCAGAGGGGCTCACCCTGTTAGCTGCCACACCTGAAACCTCCCTGCCTCTTGCCCGTGAGAGGATCCTTGCGACGTGAAAGCCTGTTTGGGGAGCTGTCCTCCTTGCTCTGTCGCTGCATCAGTCTTTTTGTTGGCATGAATGCGTACTCCCGTGGGAATGTTGTACTATTTTCAGCACAAAATAGGAGAGTGGAAGAATAATGATATCAACACTAAATAGGAACAGCTAAAAATATGCTCGAGGGTCAGGCGGGACCAACTTCAGTCTGCACTCACCTTAAGGGCACCTGCTGGAGGAGCAAGTCCTGGCTTCTGCCACACCTGAGCCAGGGTCACACGGCACCACCACAGGCACAGGGCAGAATGTGTTGAGGTTACAAATCAAGCTTAGAAATAGCTAAATAGAATATGCTCTATTCTTCCATCTTGATAAATACATCTCCACAATGACTTGGAAGGCCAGAGTCAAATCTAGAATTTTCTTTCCTACTAGAGGTGTCAGCATAGGAAGATCCAGCCCCCAGCTCTGGGGTGGGGGGGAGGAGTCCATGCCCCTGCTATCCCCACCGCTGACCTCCCACACACATCTGTGCCAGCGCACCTTGGACATCTGCACTGCGTCCGCCTCTTCCAACACGCCGTGGCCACCCCTCAGGCCTGGGGTGGAGATGCTGGTGGCGAGGTCCACACTCAGGATCATGACCCAGGCAGGCCTTGGAAGCAGGCTGAGAGCTCTTCGATCAGGAGAATAGTCTAGAACATGACTGCAGTCTTTGTAAGTCTGTTGCCTTGGCACCTTAGACACCTCACCCCAAGGGGCCCAGACCAAAGGCCTCTTGTGCTCACATCTGGGGTGATACTGCCCTGAAAAACAGAATAATTGCAAGAATGTCCATGGGTAGTTGCTCAAACTGTAATGCATGCAAAAAATTGAATTCAATGCACTCACATATATCACCAAAAGTTGAAGAGATGCAGAAAAACCTCCACAAAAGTGACTGAGCTGGGATTTAAGGGATGGGCAGACCTGAGAAGGAAGACAGAGCCCCTCAGGCAGTAGTATTAGAGCAGTCTGGCTGGAACAGGCGTGGTGGGAAAGAGAGCTGGAATTTGGAATATAATTTGGAAAAGGAAAGTTGGAGCAGGTGGTAGAGAGCCTTGGATGCTCAGCTAGGGGGGTGTTGTGGGCTGAATTGTGTCCTCTCTAAGACATTTATGCTGAAGTCTTAACCCCCAGGACCTCAGAGTGGGACATTATTTGGAAACAGGGTCTTTGCTGAAGCAGTCAATTTAGAATGAGGTCCCTGGCAAGGGGTTGGGATCTGGGGGCAGCCAATCCAACATGACTGATATCTGTGCAAAAGGAGAAATTTGGAGACAGAGACAGACACACACAGGGAGAACACTGTGTGAAGATGGTGGCAGAGATGGGGTGATGCTTCTACAAGCCAAAGACCACCACAGATGGCTGCAAACCACCTGAAGCTAGGAGAGTGGCCTGGGACAGATTCTCTCTCACAGCCTCAGAAGACACCAACCCTACTGACACCTTGATCTTAGAATTTTAGCCTCCAGAACTGTGAGACAATGAATTTCTGTTGTTTAAGCCACCCAGTGTGTAGGACTTTGTTATAGCAGCCCTAGCAAACTAATATAGGGAGTTTGCCTGTGCCCTGCAGAGGGTGGAGAAACATTTTGGAGCAAGGGGGTAACATGATCAAAGTGATTTCATAGGAAGATTAACATGGCAGGTATGAACGAGATGGGGAGGGCACGGTTCGGGTCGGCAATGGTGTCTGGTCTTTTAGCAGTCAGCTGTGGCAGGGTCCTGGGGTCCCTGCAGGTTGATGGATGTGACTGCCAGCCATGCTGGCGTGGCTCCTGTCTGCTTGTCATTCTCCACCACGACCGTGAGCACCCTGGCAAAGGGCATAGGTGGCAACGATGGTGTTTATAGTGAGCATGAGAAAGTGCCGACAATGCGAGTGGCTCACCGCACAGTGGCATCGCAGCCACACAGCCCCTTGGCCGACAGTGGCCCTCTCTGTGGATCCGGGGATAGGAATACCCCAAACCTGTCCCTAATGCGACCATCTGGGAGCCCCACATCAGCAGCACAGGATTTGGGGCTGCCCTATTGCAAGGTTAGTGCAGTGAGAACAGGGATGGCGGAAGAGGGAGACACCCCAGTTGCATTTTACCAGTCTCAGCCTTACCATGGAGGGTCAAGGTCACTTGTATCCACCCAAGTACCGAATAACGTGTGTTCACTCCTAGCTCCTGTTGGAAAGTCTGCCTTGTTCTCTGTCCCCACATGAGTGTGAATCCATCAGAGCCTTCAGGAGGAGGGGGCTATGTGAGGACAGGTGGTATGAGGAAAGAGTTTGTAACACTCCCCTAGAGACAGCGGAGAACCAGAGAAAACCGACTTCACAGCAAGAACAGTGACAGCATTTTTGGCATCCCCTCCTAAAGAGCCCCTGATCCCACTGCTGTGACATGCACCGGATGCAGCAGAAACGTGGTGGTGCCCTGGGAACACAGGACTGAAAACCTCAGTGCCTGGAACAACCAAGATTAAATTTCAGCTCGTGGGACGTGGACAACTCAGAGGTACGAGGCTCGCTCTGCTCATCTTGGCTGCTTGAGGCCGGGTGGATGGGGCACCCGCCTAAACGCTGCCGCTGCTATATGAGAGGCCAAGGAGCTCTGTGTGGCCTCATGCCAAAAATCAAATGTTCAGCCTGGAGGTGACATGAGTCCCTCTGCTCCTAACTCATGGCCACAACAAGTCACAGGGCACACCCAGACCAAGCAAAGCCAACAAGAGCCATTGTTGAATTCTGTAGCACAAAGAGCAGAAGGCAGCAAGATTGGTGGTCAACGCTGACGACGTCCCCATAATCCTGCAAGACTGGCGTAGCCTCCTGTTTCACACACGAGGCTCAGAGAGGCTGCATGACTTGCCTGGGTGAAGATTTAAACTCAAGCCCGTGAATCCCACAGGGTTCATCCTTTCACTGTCCCTTGCTTCCTTGCCGTCCTCTCTCTTTCTTTCTCTCTCTCACACACACTCCATACGTACGCCCACATATCTCTTTACTTCCTTTTCTTTTCAACTTTTAAAGAAAGTAGTGTTTGAGTAAAACAGGATTCTTAAGCTTTAGATAACTCTTGTTCCCCTGGAGGCGGCTCTGCACTGAGATGTGCATCTTTACAAACTGAAGCTGAACTCAAAGTACTGAACTTCAAAATGCTCAAAACACTGAACTTAAAATAGTTCAGTTCAAAGCACTGTCAACAGAAGAAAAAATAAGCCTCTAATTTTGCCCTGTATCTAGGAGTGCCGTATTTTTTTCATAATATCAAAAGATTTAAGAGTGAAAATAGAACAAGACTTAACTCTTGTAATGTTCACTCTGTGTGCAGTAAGAACTTTGTGGTTTGGTTCTTTGCTTTTGGAATGTGTAGGGCGATGTCGTCATTCCCTGCTGGGCTGCCTGATTCAGATGATGTGTCAAAGCTGAGACGTTAGTAGATGGGAGCAGCTCTTGATTTCAAGGTGGCAAACAGTGACAGATGATGCTATCCCCGGCAGTTCTGAGATATCGGGAGTATTTGTGCTTTAATGTGGATAGCTGTATTGTTAAAGGACCCAAGGCAGTGCAGGGGGATGACTCAGAAAATACAGATTCTGCGTAATCCCAGCATCAGACCCAGCTGACAGGAAAATGTCTTTGAATACTGTGGGACCTTTTGAGAAAATATCAGTTGTCTATTCTTGCCAGAATTGCACATGGCACTGAAAAGATCAGCTTGGGTGGAGTGATGTGAAGGGAAAGAAAATTGGGGCGGATTGACGAGTGACACTCTTTTAAGAAGTGCTCCTGGGCAGGGACAGAGGAACGGAGGAGCGCAGGGCACATGGGCTGAGGAAAGAGGTTTGTGATGGGCAGTATTGGGCCTTGTGTTTTAAGACTTCAAGTGAAATGTGGAAACTTCCATTTAGGTTCTTTCACCATCCCCATTTTTAAATGTCATTGTCTTGAGTATCAGACAGTGTTATGATGTTTGTGTCACTCACCAAACATGATTTTAAAACCTCCTGCCAGGAATGTAGTCCCGTCTGCATCCCTGTATGTCTGCCTTTTCCACGTTCCTGCCCCTCCTGATCCTCCAAGTCTCCTCTGTTCAGCTTTCCCTCTGTTTGAAGAGCTGCCTTTAGCAATAATTCAGGGTAGGTCTTTTAGAGACAAATTCCTTTAGTTCTCCAGGAAAAGGTCTGTACTTTCCTGAAGAATAATCTCGCTGGAATAAGACCAGTGCTTTCCTTTCAGCACTTGGAAAATGTTGTGCCACTTCCCTCCGGCCTCCACGGTTTCCAGTGAGAAATCTGCTGTCGTTCGAACTGGTGTTCTCCTGCAGGTGATGTGTCCTTTCTCTCCCTCTGCTTTGAAGATTTTTTTCTATGTCTTTAGATTTCAAAAGTTTAATTATGCTGTGTCTTGGCATGGATTTTTGGGGGGTGTATCTCACTTGGGATTTGTTCAGCTTCTTGAATCTATAGGTTTGTGTCTTTTGACAGATTTGGGAAATGTTTAACGATTGTTTTTTCGAATATTCTGTCAGTCCCATGCTCTCCTCTCCTTCTGAAACTCCAATCATATGAATGCTGAATATTTTGTTATAGTCCCACAGCTTTCTGAGACTCTGCTAATTTTTTTCACCTATTTTCTTTCTGTTGTTCGGATGAGGTCAATTCCATTGATCTGTCTTTAATTTTGCTGCCTGACACACTAGCAGACTATGTGTGAGGGGAACTAAATAGCATTGACCTGCAGGATTAATGCCTACCTGAGGTTTGTGGTCATGGTTTCAAATGAAAACAGTCAGTCCAGTTGAGTGATAGTCTTATAGGCAAGTCCTGCTCGGATACAGACAGAAAGAAGAACGATACTTACACTGAAGCAGGCCAGGGTTTGGGCAGATAATTCCAAAGGGGGGAGAGGGGGTGGGATCAGGAAGTTAATTGTAAGGAGAGTCCGTGGAGGGGTGACGGGATTGTTGAAGGGCAAGTCTCATGGAGTCTGAACTGCTTCACAGCTGAAAGAGCAGGAGAGCACTCATGCTCTGGGGTGCTCAGCACTGAGCTCTCACATTGGTGAGTGTAGGTCCTGAATCTGATGGAGCAGTGACTGGCTTGAGAGGGGCAGAGGAGAAAGCAGAGAAAGATGAAGAAGTGACAGAAGAGTGACATAATTTATATTCCAAACTGGGACACGTGAGAGTGAAAGTGGAGCCGACAACCAGGAAAATAGGCCTAAAATTGAACTGTTCCAGAGAGCTAGGACAGATGACCACCCAGCCACCCTTGAGGTCAGCAACACCACTGCAATGATGACCGGGATAGGGCAGGGCACAGTACTGTGGCTGGGCCCAGTGTCCTCAATGACGGGGGAAGACCAGGTCAGAAGAGAGTGGCAATGACCAAGGGCAGAGGATGGCAGGGGTGGAGTGTCAGGGATTCTGGCTTGGAGAGAGCAGGGGGAAAGGTTTGGAAGGAGCAATAAGAGAGGAGGAATCAGCTCCACCTCCTGGTCCTGATGTGGGCAGCACATGGGAATAAATCTGCACAGTGTCCTGTGGCGAGGTCTGCAGTGAGGCGGTGATTCCAGAGGACAGCCCACTGTCAAAAGGTGAGAGCAAAGGCCAGTGGAGAGCTTGAGGGAACAGGGCCATCACACGGGGGCGGGACAGGAGGGACGTGCCATGGGGTCGGATCAGTGCTTATGCAGTGGTGAGGAGGTGGGGCCTGGAGTTTACTGTAGGGTCCTCAGGCATCTACTGGGGTGGGTGCCCATGGGGATGAGGCATGTTGGGCAGCGAATGGACCAGTCATCTGAGTGCTGAGCTCAGTTGCAGCTCCTCATCTCGCTGAGGAGCGACTGGGGTGAGATGGCCATGGGAGGGAGGGGCATCCCGCCATGAGGGCCCCAATATAATCCCAGCCTTTTCAGAGCCACCTCTTGACCTGGTGTTTTCCCTTCAATTCCAAGGAGATGCTCAGCTTCCGATTTCCCTTCCAGGGGTGTTTCTGTCCACCTTTGGGGGAGCCAGTGCGTCAAATGCATCCTCCCTTCCCTCAGGCTTAGAATTTGGGGATTTAAGGATCACATTTTACAAGGAATATAGCCAAAAAGCAAAATTTGAGTCAGCCTGCAGGACAGGCATTATCTGGCTCGCTGAATGAACCGTCCATGTTCTGAGGAAACGTCACATTGCTCGGGGCATAAAGCTACTACAGAGAAATCGGAAAATGAGAGTGGTGATTAGCAAGAGTGCAGCGTGACAGGGTGCATAACAAAAAGGAGATCTTGCATCTTAGCGAATCCCCCAAGAGAAATCAGAATAAGTGAAACCTCCTTGTTGGCTTGAGGGGAACATCCCTGCTTTCCGAGGTCAAGTTTAAAGGGGCAGGTGGTGGGCTCGGTCCCTCCGTGTGATGCCATCAGGACTCGGTGAGCAGATGGAAAGAAGGGAGGCAGCTTCCAGGAGGGGATTGTAAGGTCCTCGTCCCTGACGTCTGGCCTGGGCACGTGGCAGCCTCTCGGATGACGGCTGTGAACGAACCTAGTTTATGACATTGTTCTCAAAGCAAATCATTTCCTACCTGCTGGCCCTCCTGGGTCCCTAGGGACAGTTATTAGACAGCTTCCAACTCTTCCTAAAGAGTTCTTTCTATAAGTGTGTGAAAAAATTCATAAAACTGGAAAATGTGAATGTTTAATATCAAAAAGAGTTATTTTAGCTGACTTCTATTTTCTATTTTTCTTTACGTTTATGTAGTTTTAGAAACCCTCCATCATCACCCTGCTAGTGGCTCCCGCCTCCTATGCCTGCTCAGTCTCAGTGACATCTGTGGACAGATTGTCCTGCAGACAGTTTAGCTAGCAACCGCAGCTTGCAGACAGCACCATCCTTCCAGATGTCTCAGTGAGTCTCGTCACACGTCCCATCTTGATTCTGCAGCACTCAGTGAGATGACAACATTCCTAAAGGTGTCTATTGTCTTGGGTGTCTACTCCTACGTCCGCATGGACCTACTGAACGGAGCAGGTCTCGGGCACTGGGCGTTCAGGGCTGGAATGTAGGCCCCATTCGCACTGTGTGGTGAAGGCAGACACCTGCTCTGTGGCCTCTGTTCTCAGGGTCCCCCTGGGACCCCATTCCAATGACCACATGGCATCCTATAGCCTATGTGTCTAATTTCCAGGGTTCTCCGTATCGTATGGCTATACTTTGCTTTACTTTGATTGTTGTCTACTTATATGGCTCCATATTTATTGTATCTTAGCTATACAACCCTTTTGCATAAGAAGGCAGGACATGAATAAATAAAATGTAAACAGACTCGTCCAGTGCACTGTGGTAGCTGCTGTAGTAAATGCAAGCCTGGAGTGATTTCAGAGTCCTGGGCACTGGCACCCGCCTCAGGCTGGAGAGAAGCGAATGTTCCCCTCGGGGATTTGATTCACACGAGGAAGCATAGAGGGCAGATGGCGAAGAAGCCCACCGTGCTTCGGTGGCCACGAGAGCTTCTGGCTGGGTGATTAATAGGCAAGGCGGGCAGATGGCAGGGTGGGAATCTGCACAGGAGGGCAGAGGCCTGACCACAATAGGCCCTAAATGCCTTTGCTGGAAAATACAGATGCTGCCCAAGGGCAAAGGGAGCCACTGAAAAGGAGCTATGCAAGAGGGTGGCGTCACCAGATTCATGCCTCGGAAAGATCCCTCATGTGGAAGGTAAAAGGAAAGAGACAAGAATTAACCAGCCATTGTAAAAATCACTTACAAATTAATGTCTCACTTCCACTTGAAGTGATGATGGAGTAGGTAATTAGGACCGGCCCCTACCCCACGGAATGCACCCTAGGGCCTTCGGACACACGCCGCATCCTGCAGAGGTGTTGCTGAGAGAACCCCCGAGTGTCCACTAAGTGACAAGTGGGAAAAGAGTGTGCTACTCATGTCAAGGAGCACTACACACCAATGACCATGATTCACAGCTCGTAGTGATGCATGAAACAGGAGAATGAAATGAAAGTCAAGGAATAGAAGAACACACTGTTCACAAACAGGCACATCAGGGGTACATGACTTAAAGTTAAAACCAGGAGAAAAGAGAGGAAGTGAGTTCTTGAAACCAGGCTAGTGGTTGCCTGTAGAAGGAGGAAGCCACCGTTACCCAGAAGAGACAACTCAGAGCCTTCTGGAACGCTGGGAATGTTCTTTTTCTTGACCTGAGGGCTGGTGACTCGGCTGTTTCTGGCGTATGATGTATGAGAAACTGTGAGTGGTAAGAAGTGGGAGTACATGTGCTAAGGCGGTGGGGTGAGAATTCGCAGGGGAGGGTGACGGGCAGAATGCAGAGGCCGGGTTCAGCACCCAGATCTGCCCCCGGGTGTGTTAGCAGTGGGCAGAGCGGGGGCTCTGCTCTCCACACACGGCTACAGCACAGGTTAGTGCGCTGGGAGCCGTGGACGTCGAGAGCTAAGTCTCAGACCTGTCTAGGTTAGGATGTCCAGGGCCACTGAGAAGTGGAGACTGACCTCGGGTTCAAAATAAAAGTAGGATTTGAAGTTTCAGATTTGAGAGCCACCTGCATTGGCAATTGACATAGGATGCCAAGTAATGCAAATGTCTAAAATGTGTGTGCGTGTGGATTTAGCAAAAAACATAAAAAATAAAAAGGACCCTTGGAGACCTTCTGGAGTCTAAACTTCTAGTTTTTATTGAAATGGTGGAGACAGACAGAATCCATGTATTAGAGGACACAAAATTAGGGGTAAAAATGAAAAACAGGCAGGCTGCTTTTGAAGGTTCGCACGGGAAAAGAGAGAGGACCGGTGCCTGTGGGTGCCTCCGGGTGTCTGTGCGGCGGTGGCTGCTGTCTCTGCTGGGCAGCGAAGACAATGATGCAGCCCCGTTCCTGTGGGGCAGCGAGTGTTGGTTGGGTCCCCTCTTGAGAAGGGAGAGAAACGCCCTCCCAGTGCCAAGGGAGAAACAGCAGCCGCGACACAGCAGATGCAAGAACAAGAAATGGAATCCTAAAACCTTCTCATTTATGTTAGGCTGCTACAAAGCACCAAACCCAGAAGTCCTAGGAGGTGAAGTGAATGACGTGGATGACCTTGAGCATTTGTACTCCCTTCCAACCTCGGGTCTGTGAGCTTCCTGCATCACAATTTATGCAGAATTCACACTTTGTAAGGGAGAAACGAATATTTGGGAAAAGAAATATTGCAGCATTGACTGACTTCCTAGTTGGTGTTTCTAAAATTCAGACAATTTAATCTTGTCAAAATAGCAGTCTGGTCAAAGAACAAATATGCATTGTAAAAGTCAGCAGGTTTTACTTTAAAAAAGGAAACATTAAAAGAAGGAGTGAATGGTATTGCACCTTTTTTCCCTTCTTTTTTTTAAAGTGTGCATTGTTCCTAATTTCCCCCTGAAGTCAAGTCCTGGGTTTGCAGTTGACACATACAGAGAAGGATAGATAACCTCATGAGACAATGGAAAAAGAAAACAGATGCTTATTACTGTCTCACAAGCATTGCTGTTCCCAAGTTCATGACACCAGGAGGCTGCAGGCTGACAGGGCAAGTCTGACGTCCCCTTGCACCAGCATCGTTAGAAGTGCTGGAATTTCTCAGAGGGAACATGAGCACACGTGTTTCTGAGTGTACTACAAATGACCTGCCGTTTGATGTGTTCCCAAAACCACTTTGTCTGTTTTTTTTTTTTTTTTTTTTTGCCTTAGACAACAAATTTATTTTCTTACAATTCTGGAGGCAAGAAGTCTAAGATAAGGTGTTGGCAGGGGTGGTTTCTTCCGAGGCCCCTCTCCTTTGGGCTGGCCATTTCTCACTTTGTCAATTTCTGATTCACCTTGGATGAAGTATATTGCAGATAAGGTACATAAATTTAATTCTTAAAAGTTTGGAATTCAAGGCTGAATTTTGATTCATTCATCTACCACAATGTGGAAAAACAAAAACAAACAAACCAAAAACACTCTAGTTCCAAAAATAGTTTGGAAACCGAAATGGATCACATTTTCAGAATGCATATCCACTGGGTGGTAGAAGTAAAGGTAATTTTAACCTCCTTTGTGCTTTCCTTTATTATCTGATTGTCTTTTTCAACAGGCACGTGTTACTTGTGTAATGCAAAGAAAGCAAAGAAAACAGCTACAGTAGTCATGTTCTGAATTGCCTTCCACCCAACTGACCTGTCGGATCACACTGGGTCTCCGGGTTGCTTGCACGCTGGGCCCCAACTGGTCGTGGGGCTGTGGTTGTCACAGAGCTCCAGGGTACTGACACGCCCCCACAGTGCCGGGCTCACATGTGCATGGACCCAAGCTGCTGAATGCTTTGCTTAGAGCGGAGGGTGTTAGCACAGAGGAGCACGAGTGGGCAGAAGAGCCCTGAGCACAGCCAGAGCCTCCTGCCAGCTGCGGACTCCAGGCAAGTTGCCAGTGACGCCCTGGTGGCCTGGAACTGGTACTCTCCAGGGCTTGCCACCTGCCCTTTGCACATGGAGAGTTCTTATCTGAACACGTCCAGCTTGCGTCTGGGGAGGACTTGGAGGACTGTTCCGACCGAGTTCACAGGCTGGGCTTGTTTCCACATCAGCACCCAGGAAGCCCTCAATTTAGGCTTTCCGGGAGCCGGTTGTGTTTTTGCCAAACCTGTTTATGCTGGTTCTACTTGATATTTTTATTAATTCAGATAAGCCAATAATAATGGTAATAAATATTGATTGAGTGCTACTACGTGCAAGGCATAGTGAAACTCATTTAATGCTCATAACAATTCTGCAACGTAAATACTACTATTCCTTTGACTTTTTCCCCAAATGTAGCACATCTGGAAGGACAGGGGCCAGGTTCAGCACCCAAGCAGTCCAGTTCTGAGTCCCCTCTAACACGACAGGGAGAAGAGTTCAAGCAGCAGCCTGGGCTGCAATTTTCTGTTCATTATAGGGGTGAAGGGATGGTTCCAGAGTAAAGAGAACAAGACACAATGCTGGACTTTTGGGCACACAGACCAACAGCATTTGCTTGGAGGAGAATCTCCATCCATGGAATACTTCAAGCAAGAGGTTCACCGATTACAGCTGCTCACGTAAACAATTTACATCCACGCAGCACAGCTTCCGGGCAGAGGTCACAGAGGTCTCCCCCATGGAGCATTTCATTACGAAGCGCACCCTGCTGCCCGCTACAATGTTTTGTGTCTCATCAGGGTCCTGCTGATTCTCTTGGGCATCCCGCCTGCAGTGCAGTTGAACAGTTCTCCTGGCTGCGCCCTCCTTCCCACCTCGCTCTCCGAAGATCCTCCCTCCCTCCCCGGCACCCCCTGCCACCCATCACTGAGGCAGCAGCGTCCACAGCCTCCATGCAGCTCCCTAGCAGGGTGGCCTGTCCCACTCTGAGGCCCGACGCTGGACCACACGCCAACCAGTGATGGAGCTTTGGGGTGTCGGCTCGAGTTCCCCACTCCAGCACCCAGAGCCCTTCCCACCCTTGTCCCTGGTCCCTGCGTGGACTTTTGAAGATGTCACATTTTATGCACATCTGCGCCCATTTCCAATGGGAGGAGGAAGGCCCACGTGGGTTCCCTGTGCCCTGTGGTTGCTGGGAAACAAGGCCCTCACGGCCAGCTTCCTCTGCCCCCGCCTGTCCCTCGGAGACCTCTGCAACACCGGCAGTGTCTCCTCACACTGGGGACAGAGTTGGATTGATATGTTTGAAGGGTGAAGCGAAAAGAGAAAGAGCAAAACATGTGAGAGAGTGTGAGAGAGAGAGAGTGAGACAGAGGGAGAGAGACTAAATCCCAGGGTGTCCAGGGAAAGTGGCAAGGCAGAGGAAGCAGAGGGATGAAGGCCAGCCCTTTCTCTCTCTCTCTCTCTCTCAACAGCTTCATTGGTTTGTAATTGACATACCATAAAGTTCACCGTTTTAAAGTACGCAGTTCAGTGGTTTTGAGTATATTTACAAAGCTGTACAATGATCAGCACGCTCTAATTTTAGAACAATTTCCTCACCCCAGAAAGAAACTTTGCACCCATTAGCAGTGCCCCCACCCCACTGTGCCGCTGCCAGCCCCCGCAACCGCCAGCCTGCTTTCTGTTTCTGTCTCCACAAATGTGATTCCTCTCAGCACCTCATGTCAGGGGGACCACACAGTGTATGGCCTTTGTGACTAGCCGTCCCATTCTGGCCAATATGAATCATGCTTTTATTAATATTCATGTAAAGGTTTGTGTGCACATATGTTTTTATGTCTCTTGCGTGGATACTTAGAAGTGGAATTGCTAAGTGAGACGGTAACTCTGTTTTAACATTTGAGGAACTAACCAACTGTTTTCCAACGTGGCTTTTTATTTTAAACACTGAAATGGTACACTCGTGCCCTGCTGGTAGGAATGTGAAATGACACGGCTGCTCTGGAAAGCGGTCAGGCTGCCCCGAACGGTTAAACACAGTTACCCCGAGACTAAGCAATTCCGCTCCTGGGTATACACGCAGGGGAAACAAGACCCTGTGCACATACGAAGATGTGCACATGGATGTTCAAAGCAGCATTGTGCATAGTGATGAAAAACTAGAAACAGCCCAAATGTCCATCAGCTGAGGATGGACAAATAGAATGTGATGTATCCATGAAACGGGACATTATTTGGCAATGAGAAGGGATGAAGTACTGACAGATGCTACGGCCTGGGCAGACCTTGAAACGTAGGATTCCACTGCTGTGAACTCTCCAGAATGGGCAACTTCACAGAGTCAGCGGAGGAGTGACGATTGCGTAGGCTGGGGGCAGGGCAGCGGTCACAGGGGGGGTCAGGGAGTGGGGGTTAAGGGTCTCAGGGCGTTGTTTTGAGGTAATGCAAATGTTCTAAAATGAATTGTAACGACGGATGCGCAACTCCGTGAATGCACTAAAAGCCACCGCACGGTGCACACTGAGTGGGTGAATTGCATGGCATGGGAATGCAGTCACCCTCACGAGGGTGAACTGGCCCGGGCAGGAGCACTCCCTGTCCCCCTTTCAGTGGCCAGCAGGGCTCGCTGTCTGCCCCGCTCTGTACCACCATCTGGCATTACTGCAGCCTTTGAAGATAAGTCCAATTTATCCCACATGTAAGAAAAACTGACTGTTGCCAAGGCCACATTAGAGAAAACAAAACTATTTGTGACCGAGCCCCTCTCGGGGACCTGAGAACCTAGCTCCAGCAGGGACCTGCCTTAATGTCCCCACAGTGAGGCACACGGTATGAGTACCTGCGTGTACCTGTGCAGCATGTGGCCTCCTCCAGGTGGCCTGCCTGAGATGGGGCAAATGAAGGGGGTGGGAAATGCCCAGGTGCTTACTGGGGAGACTCACAGGGGTCGGGGGTGGGGCACGACGCAGGCCAGTCCCTGCCCTGTCAGTGCAGGAGCAAAAGCGCAGTGGAGGAGCTGATGGAAAGGAGGTGGCTGGGGACGCCAGGCTCCCTGCTGACTGCTGCAACACAAAGTCCTGGGGTCACACACAGCCCCGGTCCCAGCCACTGACGGCTGAGGAAGAACCCAAGGCCCTGAGAGTTGACCGGGGGGGTCCCAGCGGCAACACGACCGACACACACACAGAGCTCTGTGTCCCAAAGTGGGGGTGGCAAAGGCCCATTCCGAAACAGCGGCAAAGTTACCAGGGGTTTCTTCTGAACTCTGAACATGAGCACAGCGGGCTGTTTCGTCCTTTCTCATTTCCAAAGGGTGATCATTTTTGCTAAGTATCTCTGCAAGGAAGTTGTAAAATCTGAAATGATTGAGAGTGAGTGACCAGGCCAGTTCAAAAATAATTTTTTAACAGCTTTGTTGAGATATAATCCACATACTATACAGTTCATCTAGGAAAAGTATAAAATTCAGTGGTTTTGATATAAAACATTAGTAATTTTTAAAATTGTGGTAAAATAGAACATAACATTTGCCATTTTAACCATTTTTAAGTGTACAATTCAGTGGCATTAGTTACAGTCCCAGTGTTGTGCAAACATCACCACTGTCTGTTTCCAAAACTTTCATCACCCCAAACAGAAACTCTGCACTCACTTAAGCAATCAGTCCCCATTTCCTCCTCTCGGCCCCTAGTAACCCCTAATCTAATTTCTGTCTCTATAAATTTGCTTATTCTAGATATTTCATATAAATTGAATCATATTTTTCCTTTTGAGTCTGACTTATTTCGCTTAACATTATGTTTTCAAAATTCATCCACGTTGTTGAATGTATCAGAACTTCATTCCTTCTATTCCTGAATAAAATTCCATTGTGTGTATAAACCACATTTTGTTTATCCATTCATCCTGGACACTTGGGTTTGCACCTTTGTGCTGTTGTGAATAGCGCTTGCAGTGAACATGGACATACAAATATCTGTTCAAGTGCCTGCTTTCAGTTCCTTTGGGCATATACCTAGAAGAATTGCTGGAACGTGTGCTAATTCTCTATTTAACTTTTTGAGGAAGCACCAAACTGTTGTTCATAGCAGCTGCACCCTTTCACATCCTCACCAGCAATTTAGGAGGGTTCCAATTTCTTTAAATCCTCATCAACACTTGTTATTTTCCTTTTTTCATTATAGCCATTATAGTAGGTTTGATCTGATTTCTCACTGTGGTTTTGATTTGCATTTCCCTAATGCCTAATAATGTTGAGCATCTTTTCATGTACTTATTGGCCATTGGTATATCTTTTTTGGAAAAGTGTCTATTCAAGCCCAAGTTTTAATTGAATTGTCTTTTTGTTATTGAGTTGTAGGAGTTCTTTATATATTCTGGATAGTAAACCTTTATCAGAAATAAAATTTCTAAATATTTTCTCCCATTCTGTAGGTTGTCTTTTCATTGTCATGATAATATCATTTCATGCATGAAAGTTTTTGATTTTGGTGAAATCTAATTTATCTATTTTTTCTTTTATTGCTTGTGTTTTTAGCATCCTATCTAAGGACCTATTGCTAAATATAAGGTCATGAAAATTTGCCCCATGTTTTCTTTTAAGAGTTTTATGGCTTTAGGTTTTATTTTTAGGTTGTTGATCCATTTTGAGTTAATCTGTACGTGATGTGAGGAAGGTGTCCAGCTACATTCTTTTACATGTGGATGTGCGGTTGTTCTAGCACCATCTTTCGAAAGTAATATTCTTTCCCCATGGAATGGACTTGACACTCTTGTTGAAAATCAGTTGACCACAGATGTATGGGTTTATTTCTGAACTCTCAATTCTATTCCATTAGTCTGTATGTCTATCCCTGTGCCAGTACCACATGATTTTGGCTACTCTAGCTTTGTACTAAGTTTAAAATCAGGAAGTATGAGTTTATCAGCTTCGTTCTACCTTTTTCAGATTGTTTTGGCTATCCAGGGCCCCTTGCAATTCCATCTGAATTTGAAGATTGGCTTTTTCCATTTTGGCAAAAAAGGCCATTGGACTGTTGATAGGGATTGTGTTGAGAATGAGGATTGCTTTGGGCAGGGTGGACTTCTTGGCAATATTGAGTCCTCCTACCCACGAGCATGGAATGTCTTCCCATTTATGCAGGTCTTCTTTAATTTCTAAGAGGTATTTTTTAACCCCCTTTGTGCATCCATGTGGAATCAGAGAAAATAGAAGAAACAGTCCCTGCCTCTAGAATGCCTCGAGAAACTGAAGACAACATTTTCTCTTATTTAGAATCTAAAGCCGTTGTTTGTCTCACTGTTTTTTTGTGAATCTTCCACTTTAAATGGGCAGGCAGCAATCACTGAAGTGCAAGGTATGGAGGTGTCAGCTTCGAGACAGTTTTACTGGCATTGGAGGAGCATTAATTACACAAGACAAGAAGCCTAAAAAGCAAGTTCTCTCATTCTTAAAAGCAGCACCCCTAGACAAAGCCAATATGGGAAAGATGAAAATATTTGACTATGTGAAAACACTTTAACATTCTGTGTAAGGAAACAAAGTTTAAAAAAAAAATGAAGGTTTGGAAAGAAATATCTGATATATTTGACAAATAGCTGCTTCCTCCTCGGGGGATTGCACAGACCTAAGACAAAGACGGACAGCCATAAGGAAAAGTGAGTGGAGGATATTTGCAAATGAGATGTAAAAGCAACTAATAAACAAACTAAGAGATTCTAAAGCTCATTCGTAATTCAGTACAAGCACATCTCAACAACAACATACCATGTTTTACCTGTCGGATGGGCCTCGATTAAAAAGTTGAATAACACCCAATATGTGGGTGATGCTGTAGGGAATTAGGCGTATTCGTAATCTGTTTGTGGGAATACAAATTGGCACAATTCTTTGGAGAGTGATTAAGCAACACCCATTAAAATTTTAAAGAAAATACTAGCTTACTTCTGAATATGCAAATGTTCCTGAGAGGGATAAGCTCTTTTAATGTGAATAATTTCAACCATTAAAAGACACACACACGTGCACACATACACACACACACACTCCTTTATTTTTCCCTGGTTATGTTTAATCAGTGGCTAGAAGGCTGTGTGTGTATGTGTATGTACGTGTATATGTATATAGTGTGTTGGGTGTGATGTGTGTGTTGTGGTATCTGTGTGTGTATGTAGGGTGTGTATAGTGTGTGCATGTTCATGTGTGTATTTGTGTGTGATAAGTGTGGTGTACATGTGTGGAATGTATGGACACATGCGGTGTGTGTGCACATATGTGCACATGTGTGTGTTGTGTGTGCTGCCATGTCTGTGAATGGGCATGACTGGGGTCAGGTCAGACTCACTGGGAAGGGGCTCGTGCACAGGGCGGGATTACTGGCAGTCCAGGGAAAGGGGCTCCCAGTCAGAGCGTGTCCACGGAGGGGAGGGAACCTGGGAATGAGTGCCTACCCTGCAGTCTGGCCTGGGCACCCTGGCATGGCTGCCACTGTGCTCACCACTGACAATGAGCTCCACGCCATCGTTGACACTTGGCGGGATGCCCGATTCGCAGGGTGAGCAGCTGTGGTGCTAAGGCGCAGTGTGATGTGCCCAGCCGTGCCATGGAAGACGAGGGATTTTTCTTGCACATGCCTGTCCTTTCCTGTGGCAAAGCAGAGAAGTGCGACAAGGCAAGGAGGCCTTCATAGACCGCCTGCTGCCCAGGGCCTGACGCCATCAGGGTATCATGCTGGTTTTAATCCTTTTGTTAAATGAGAAGTTGGACCAGATGGTTTCTGAAGTCCCTTTAAACTCTAAGGACAGACAGATAGACAATGTCAACTAGGACTCCTAAGGAGCACTATGACCTTTCACTACCGGCAAAAGGGAAGGGGAGCTGCAGCAGAGCGTGGCCAGAAGCACATGCATCTGTTGGCAACACATGGGTTAGAAACCCAGCCCAGGTCCACCGGAGCCCGGACAGAGGCTGCAGCCCCCCTGAGCCAGCCCCCTCCAAGGTGGCCCCACTGGGCTGTAGCAGGCCCACATCCTCTGAGTTCCAGCAGCCCTGGGCACAGGACAGCCCAGCCACGTGCGGAGCAGGATGTGCCTCTTGGGCCTTTTCCTTGTCAACAACTTGCAGAAGTCAGTCCAGAGGCTCCCAGACACCACTCCCAGTCAGCTCTGACAGGAAGCTACAATTTGGTGCCACTCGTCCCCTTGACGTGGCCTGTCACATCCACCCAGTGGAGGGGGCATGGCCATGGACCCTGATCTGGTGTAGCTGGGACCCTGGAATCAGGGGACATCTCCATCATACCCCACAGTCCCCCTGCTGTGGGACCAGCTGTTTTAACATGTTCCATTTTAAAACTGCTAATATTTTCAGCAGGAAATTAGTGGAACCGTGAGAAGAGCTTTCACCTGCAGGTAGCCGTGAAGACAGAGCCTCTTGGAAGACTCCCGGCACGGGGGCAGCGGTGGAAACACAGTAAGTGCCTGATAGTGAAACGAATCGTGTTTCAACTCAGCTGCTTGGAACCATACTTTGGTTTCTCAGGATTTATTCTCCATAATTTCCTATCTAGTTGCCTGTCCTGAAAAAAAAAGAAAACATCAGATCTAGAACGTTACCCAAGGAATAGCTCCAGTTTGATGTGTGGCTTATTCACTCAGCCTTAGGCAAAGTGTGACCCCAGCACAGGACGCAAACAGACGCCCCGCTGGTGGGATCTGGGGCCAGCTGTGCCCCATGGCTCCCCCATGTGAGGGCGGTGGTCCAGCCGGGCACGCACGGCATGGCACCTGTATGTCGCGCTCAGCAGCGGCCTTCTTAGCTTTGTGTAGCACTGGACCTTTGGAATCCGAGGAGGACGTGAACGTGGCATGTCACTTCCAGACTCCGCTTCAGACAGCAGGCCGCGATTCAGCTGGAGGGCGGTTGTGGTGACCTACTCAAACCAAAGGCCATGCAGGATGCCCCAGTTAGAGGACGGCCTCTCCACAGTGGCGCCCCTGGGTCTTTGCCTCAGGACGAGGAAACACAGAATACACCCTCCGTGTCCCTCTAGAGCCACAGAGCAGCCGGCACCACGCGAACGCCAGAGAGGCCGGAGGAGAGGCACCCTCACCCTCACAGCCACCCGGACCGAGGGCTCCAAGTGTGTTGTATATGACCACTGCGGCTGAGGCGACCCCTGAACCGTGCTGTCACCATCCAGGTGTAGCTCGGTGTCTGAGTCTGAAGACAGGCCCAAGGCTCAGGGGCGCTGGTGGGAAGGCACTTCTGCTCTCGAGCTGTGGCCGCTCTCCCCACTCACGCCGCCCTCCCCACTCACGCCGCCCTCCTCTTATTCCAGGTGAGCCAGTCTAGTTTCACCCTCTAGCTAAGTTTAGCGTTACAAGATACCATCCCAACACAGGCTGGGAGGGCATGCGACACAGGCGAAACCCCCTCTGTCACCACCTGCAGCGGTAGGGAGTCCCTTTGGGAGCACCTGACCCCGGGCTCCGTGTGCTGTGGCCCCGGCGAGCCCCGGGGCATGGCAGCAGCTCCGACTCAGCCGTGCGCCCCAGACATTAGGACTCATCTGGGTGCCTCGGTGTCCCCATCCATAAAATAAAATGGAGACGATAGTAGCGGCCGCTTTGGTAGCTTATTCGGAGGTTGATACAAATACAGGCACAGGCTGGAGGCTAACGGGGGTGAATCCCAAATTATTTTAATTTCTGAATCACGTGGCTGTTCTATGCATTCAAAAATAATTAAATAGAAATAATGTAATAAATTTTTAAAAGATAAACCACAGCCAGAGATTTGCCACATATATAATGGACAAAAAAGTCATATATAAAATTAATAAATAATTTCCAAACTCCCACATTAAAAATATGAACATTGAATAGGAAAATGGGAAACAGACATAAATAAGAAATTTATCAAAGAAGAAGCTTCATGATCAATGAATCATATAAAAAGATGCTTTAACAGACTTGCCCACTCCCTGGCCATGCCCCAGAGAGGATGCAAGCTCTCCAGCTGACTCCCAGTGTGGGAACTACTGCCCCACGGGGACACTTACTCCTGTCCCCATTTTAAAGATATTCATTCAAGCATTATTGTACATAATAAGGATTTTGGAAACATTTTAAATATCCACCAACAGAAGAACCTGTGAAGTTTTTATACTTGTATGATAGAATATTTGCATCAGTAAAAATAAATAACCGTGTGCCAACATGGATAAGTCTCTAAAACATTGTGCTCAGTGGAAAAAGTGAGTGGAGGAACGATACACACAGTTGACACCACTTGTGTGACACTTACACAACATGGTGTAGAACTGCTGTAGGTAGGAAAAGTATTAAAACACCGGAAGAGGCACGTCACGCTGGGGAGAAGAAATGAGGATGAGGACCAGGAGCTCACAAAAGGAACTTCAGTTCTGCCTAGCACATTCCATTTCTTGCAGGGAAAAACATCTGAAAACAAACACAGCAAAATATGAATTTGGGTGAAACCAGGTGGTGTGCACAGGAGTGTCAGTTATATTCTTTCTGTGTTTGCATAATAAACTTTTAAGGGATGGTGGCATCCCATGCCTGGAGGCACTTATGAACCTGCAATCCAGATGTGGGGACAGCTGCGGGCTTCCAGATCCAGGGGAGCAGAAGGGCTTCACCTGACCCCGGGGACACATCGCACACGTCTTTGCATTATGGTTCTACCCTGGGCCTGTCCCTGGGGTCCACCTGTGCGTCAGCACGCCTCCTGAGGGCTGTGAGTTCATGGGGAATGGGAGTGACCTCCGGACTCTCCCCGCGCACACACACACACACACACACACACACGCACACACAGACATCCCGTTCTGACTCTGTGCCTGGGATGCAGGGGCAGCCCTGCCTGGGACACCTCCCCCCTTTCCCTCTGAGCCCCTCCCACCTGACTCTAGCTAATTCTTAGAAACAGCAGGAGTTAAACCAAACACCACCTCCTCTGGGAAGGCTGCCTGGCTCCCAGAGTCCAGTCTGTTGTAAGGCGTTGCCCCATTGTTGGTAACGACCTATTGATACATCTGTCACCTCTGGTAGTGGGCATTCCCTGAGGACAGACCTGCCTTAGACACCGCTGTACCCGAGGCCCCAGCAGGGCCTGACGTAGAGAGCACATTGATGTGTATTTGTCAAATGAATGTGCTGACCCGTTTCTTACCTCCTATTCCAAGCATCTGACACACATTTGAAATAAATTGGTGGTCTGCAATGAGAGCTGACATCACTCCCCAATTTCTGCAAAATGCCACCTTCCCCTCCAGGGAGCAGCCTTAGGAGCAGCCATATACCCGGTCCTAACAAATCCTTGCACCTTTAGGCAGAAGTCCTCGCTGGGGCCTGGGAAACTGGGGCTCTGCCGTTATGACTCACCCCTGGGGACACCGCTCAGCAGAGGCTGGGAGCCTCACACTCTCGTGCCAGCCTACACTTGGCCTCCAGCAGCTCCTCAGAATGTCTGGTTTAACGTCCCTACTGGCTCCCAGGGCGGCTCGCACTCCAGTGTCACCAATGTCTGGCTCCTGTGGCTCCTGCTGGCCTGTCTGTCTTCCCAGTGGCTGTCTGCCCTGTGACCCCAGTTACCTGAGGGGTTCATGGAAAGCTGTAAATCCACTACCTGTCCAGTCGTTTCCTTCTTGCAGGAATACAGCTCACTAATGTGGAACCAAGCTCTGCCTAGACCGATCATCTCTGCCACGCTCCCACGAGCATGATACCAGCGTGTTACATATGCACCCCCATCCCTCACGCCCTCAGGTCTGTGCGCACAGCCTCCCACGCCAGCCACCAGACATGCCACAGTGGCAAAGTCAGATGGCGACAGTTCCTGGCCAAAGACGTGCAATCCACCCACTTTGGAAAACAATCTGGCAGTTTCTTAGCGAGGCAAACATACTCCTATGGTACACCCCACTTTCCCCTCCTAGATACCGACCCGGGAGGACTGAAAGCGTGTGTCCAAGAGCTGCACAAAGCGCTCACAGCGACTTGATTTGTAACAGCCCCACACTGGAAGCAGCCCCAGTGTCGCAGCAGTGACTGCACAGACAGACTGGCGTCCCCGTGCGATGGAACACTGATCCCTGCGAGAAAGACACGAGCCACGATGCATAGAACAAAATGGACAAATCTCAAAATTATGCTGAGTGAAAGAAGTCAGATAAAAGAAGGATAACTATGGTGTGATTTTATTTATATAAATTGTAGACAAGTCACACTAATCTGCAGTGGCAGTGGCCTGCAGGTGGGGAGGGATTCGAATGGGCCCAGGGAACTTTTGTGGTGATGGATGTATTTATTACCTTGATAGGGTGACGGCTTCACAGGTGTACACAGATAGCAAACTCACCACATTGTATATTTGTATATTTAATTATGTAGGAATATTTGTATGTGATTATATTTCTATAAGCTGAAAAAAAAACGAGTGCCAGCAGGGGACATGTGTAGGCGGGTGGGGGTGGGGAGGAAGGAGCACCTGCCACTCAGTCTCAGCTGATGGTCACCACACAAGGCGCTGGTGTTGCTAGAACTTCCCATTTTTCAAGAAAACCTGGAAGTTAAGAAAATACAATTATGTGTGCCTCTTTTAAATTATCATTGTTTTATTTTCCAAAAAAATGCTGCAAGCCTAAAATAACATAAGAAGGCAGCAGGCCACCTGTTTGTGACTTCTGATATAAACATTAACACATATAAAACATGCTAATATTATAAATACTGCTCAACTCCAGAGGGAGGGACACGCATATGGGCATACATTTCTGAGAGGTCGATATCTACTGAAGATTCTCAGAAGCAGAAGATTAAAATTCAGCCGAGAGAGCAGAGTGGACAAGCACCCAAGCCACACACCCAGATGCCTGGGTTCAGGTTCCAGTTCTGCACCCAAGTAGCTGTGTGACATTGAGCAAGTTACTGAGCTTCTCTGTGTTTCAGTTCCCTCCGCTGTAGAGTGGTGATGATCATCACATGTGCCCCGTGGTGTGATTGTCAGTTTAGAACGCGTCGACGCACTCCTATTACCTGGAGGTGCACCTGGGACAGGTCACTTGCTTCGTGCTTGTTACCTGATGTTGTTATATTATTACTGTTGTCATTATTTCTTCCTGCAGCCCTAGCTCCTGTGTTTCCCTTAGAGAAAATGCTATTCTCCCCTTTCCCTCTGCTCTAACATCAAGCAGTGTTTTCAGATACCTGGAATTTGAAAGCTTGCACTAAAAAATGCAATATTAAATGGGATGTAAAATGCCTTTCTGGTAATTTGACCATGTCTCTTGTTGAGGATGGCATTAGTCAAGTGTGAGGTGCAGGAAGCTGTTTGCTCTTTGCTTGTTGCTTTATGTTTTGACTCACCGTTGCTGGAAGCTCCAGGGCAAGCTAAGCCCCAAGGGCAGGGGAGGGCAGGCCCCGCGCTCAGCCCAGCCACCTCGCTCGCCTATCGCCTCTGCTGCGGGTTGGCGGGGCTCCCACAGTGCGTGTGGAAATCACCTCAGACGTTGGCAAGGACGCGTTTCCTGGCAGTCAAACGCTTCTCTGCGATTTGTAAGAGTTTGCAGGGCCCCCTCTGTCTGTGACAGAGACAGCTGAGCACTGTGCCCCTGCGACAGCAGCCTAACAGTCCCAGAAACACTCTCACCTGATTCAGGGCTGCAGGCAGGTAGGCCAGCACCTCCCTGTCCCTTGGCTGCTGTCTGGCTCCGTGCTCTCCACTAGAGCAGTCTGTGGGGATGGAAATGGTCTCTGTCTGGGGTGCCCGGCACTGTAGTCCCCGGCCGCATGTGGCTATTGAGCACTGGGGACGTAGATGTCTATTTCATTTCAACGGATTCAAATTTGAATGTGAGTGGCCACATGTGGCTAGTGACCACAGTATGGGGCAGGGCATTGGAGGTCCAGATTCCAAGCGAACACTTCCTCCTAACACCATGTGCACAGGCGGCTCACACAGAGAGCTGGGGTGTGTGTTCACAGGTGCCTGGGTGTGAGGTTTGCCCCAGTGACCAAGAACCAAGCTGCCTTCTGAGGGGTGCCCACCGCGGGTGAGGTCTGTTGCTAGCATTTTAAATAACTAGTTCTCTAACAGTCCTGTGGGTTGTCATCTCCATTTTGGCGAGAGGAAACTGAGGCAGAGTGAGGTTAGGCCACCTCCCAGCATCACGCAGTTATTGTGGTGGGCGGCGCAGTCTTAGCTGCTGCCGCTGTGTGGCGTGGAGCCAGCCCCACATTTTCCTTTACAGGCTTCTGCCCCATATGCAAAGCTGCCGCTCTCTCTGAGCGGGCCTCCTCCTGGCATGGTCCTGACTTATCTGGGCATCATCTGGACTCTTATTTTTCAGGCCACTTTGTGCCCTGGAGACCATGGCTTCCACCCAGAACGTCCCGGCAGCGTTTTTGGAGGGCACACTCTTGAACCCCAGCTTGGCCTCAGGGGTGTCCAAGGCCCTCGGAGAGAGACAGCAAGGGCTCTGGCAGCCAGAAGCATCTGGGAGCATCCTTTCTTCTATTGTCAAGGAAACTAAGGAAGAGGGGGCCTGCCCGTGCTGTGGGTCTGACACAAAGGACTTCTGGAAAGAGCAGATGTCCAATCAGGGGCTTCCCAGTCAGCCACCCTTTGGCTTGGCGCCTGTGCCCTGCGCGGGGGGCCTGATTAAGTGGCAGTGCCACCGAGCAGATGGACGCAGCTCAAGGCAGGCCGGCAGCCACAGTGTGCGCCCAGACGCATTTGTGGTGGGCACCACTCCCAGCTGACAGCACAGCGCAGCTGCAGGTCCCTCACTGGGCTGACCCTGGCTTTGGACTGTGGGTCGTGACAGATCCCGCCAGGTACAGATTAGCGTGGGGGTCAACACGGAAATCATGCTTTCTTCCTCCGACAGGTGTACGAGTTTGTGCTTGTACTTGCTTTTGTGTTCCCATCATGCTCACTGGAACTTATTGGCACATCCAAACTGCAGACGCTCTCTAGATTTGGGAGCTTGGGCTGATGTGTCAGAAACAGCCGGTTCTCACCGATACCTGTGCTCTCCTTTCTCCTGGCACGTACCTGTACAGCATTTGCCGGCTTCCCTTGGAGTCACACGAGACCATGTGACTAAGTCCTGGCCAACAGAGTATGAGCAGGGTGATGTGCCCTACCTCCCAGCCTGCACATGAAACCCCCACGCGTGACCCCTGCTCTCTCTGCCCATCTGCCAGGTAAGCAGAGAGAGATCCCAGAACCAAGAGGAAGGCTGAGTCACTGGTGGAAGGATCCAGAATCTCTGAATGACCACGTGCAGCAGAGAGTCCCTGCACCCACACAGGACTGTGCTGTGGGTGAGGACCGCAGTCAGATTCCCTGGAGCCCCAGCAGTCTGGGTCGTCTGTTGTGGCGTCAGCCCACTCTGACTGCTACTTCTAAAGTCTCCACCCCTGTCATGCTCTATCCACCGTCCTCCCCTTTAGAACTCTTAGAAAAAGAGCTCATTACAGACAATGTCATTTCCAGAACAGGGCAGCCTAATTTTACTTTTCTTAGATGAAGTTTATTTATACACGATTTCAGCAGCAGCCAAAATGTGAAAGAACTGCACCTTAGTGGTTAACAAAAAAGGAAGCAATCGGATGCCACCAGAAGGAAAGCTGTGTGCGTCTCACTCTTAGTCCCATCGCCCACCCAGTCTCTGGCAAAAGACCAGACATATTGCTGTTGACGTGGTTTTGGGAAACACTATGCGGGGGTGTAATATACATGGGTTTGGGTGGCGTCCCCTTTGCAAGGCTGTCAGAGTTACTGCATCTGTATCAACAACACCAGGAAGAATGTTTCTGCAGAGCAGAGAAATGCAAGGTTCCTAAGGTAGAAATGAGCTTGGAGTCTCCAGGCCACCATGAGAGGGCCGGGCTGGGATGTGGTGGACACAGGGAAGAGGGCTTGGTGGGGGGGGGGAGGTGGCAGGAAATATGTCATGCGGAGCCTGGGTGGTCATTTGCAGTTCAGGCTGTTTATCTGAAGCACAAGGAGAAGCCATGGGAAGGTTTTACATATGACTGGAGTTAGGATTTCCAAAGTCCATCTGGTGGCCCGGGGTTGCCGTGAGTCCAGCACAGGAGTAGCCCAGGCAAGAGGCACCTGGGGTTGGGGTAGAGCAGCTGGAGCAGCTGGAGTCTGGAGCATTGTTATCCCTTAGGGATGGGAGATGCTAAAACACTCCCATCTATGTGGGGAATGACCCTATATAGAGAAATCTAAGATTCTTGAGAAGGCACGAAAAGAAGGGACCCAGGATGCACACTAAGGAATTGCATGTTGGTAAGAGAGAAGGGAAGTTAGTTGCAGACCGAAGAGAAAAAGGAAAGATGCAGAAGAAATCACTTTGAATGCCTGAAGATCAGGAGATGACCAGAAGGGACACCAGCTGAGGGAGCAGGAGGTGGCTCCAGGGGAGGAAAGGTACAAAGCCATCTAATAAGAGACCAGGGAGTCTGGCTCAATTAGGTGACTTAGAAAGGCTCCCACAGTGTCACTGAAACAGACCACCAGGTGTGGTGGCCCCTCTCGTTTTGTACCCTGTTCATGGCCCCAGAATCCTGGTGTGGTCCCCAACGCCAGCATCTGAGTCTTTTTGCTGGAGAGCTGTCCACAGGCTGCTGGAGCCCACTTCGCCTGCCCCTGCAGGCCTAAGGAATTCCGTCTCTCCCTGGGTGAGAGCCCCCCTGCCAGGTCTCCTTGTTCCTGAGGGGGACGACACTGAGATGGGACTTGCAGAACTCTGTGTGGAGCTTGCGGCATTCCTCACCCTGCCTGATGTCCTTACCTTCCTGGTCCCACCTCCCACTTTTCTCAGTGGTGAACCTTGCACAGCAATATAAAAACACTGAAGTAGGAGTTCCTATTGGCTTTCAGCTTCGTTGGAAAGGATTTATGAGTTGCTGGCAGATATACAGAAAAGTAGCCAGAGCTGGAAATGATTCACATAGTCCATGAGATTCTGAGTTTGCCAAGGCAGAGTCCTAGGGTCCCAGAGTCCTTGTAGGAAAATGAAACTCACCTTCAGCAAGTGATTTCACAAGACCACTAAACACTCTCAGTGACACACACTGAGAAACCCAGAACACATTCCAGGGATCTTGTCTCCTGTGTATGCATCAAGCTATAGAAATGGAGAATCATTTCTTTGAACCATGAGTGCCTCTGTGCAGAGTCCCAGTGACAGGAGAGAGGGGACCGGCCAGCACACAGACCACTGCTGGGCCTCACAGCCAGAGTGGCAGAGCTCCACAAAAGTTGGGACAACCTGGCTCCAACTCTCTAAAATGGGCTTTAAAAAAGGCATTTTACACTATGTATCTTCTGTATCTTAATTGTGTCCCATACTCAGCACATGAGCCTGTGCACCCATGTTACAGATGTGCAAGGTAGAGGGACTTTCTCAAAGTCCAGACAGGCCCATCAGCACAGCAGAAGCAGAATAATCGACATGTACTCACCATCATAGATCATTTATAGGTCTACTCCCCAACTCACTAGGCCCTTCTGGGGGCAGAAGCCATTTCCATCTGTCTTCCAGCCCCAAGACCTAATCTGAAAGGCAGGAAGGACCCACTAAGAGTGTCTGGGATGGTGGCCCCTGTGTGTGGTGGCCTTTGTCACAGGCCTCCCTGGATGTGCCATCACTGAGCACCTGCTCCATGATCAGGATGTGACATCGTTACATGAATCAGGTTATGTTTAATTGTGAAGTGTCTTGGCATGATCTTCTTTGGGCTTATCCTATTTGCCAAATTTGGGAGTTTTTAGCCATTGTTCCTTTAACTACTTTTCTAGTCTCTCTCTCTTCTCTCCTTTTGGAACTCTGATGGTATTAGCTCTTTTGTTACTGTCCCACAGGTCCCTGAGAATATTTTTGTCTTCCCCCTGCCTGTAGTCTGTTTTCTCCCTGTTGGTCAGATTGGGTAAATCCTATTAATCTGTCCTCCATTTCAATGACTCTATCTCTGCCATTTCCCCTCTTCTATTGAGCCTATCTGGTAAACTTGTTTTGGTTTTTGTTTGGGGGTTAGTTTGGTGACAGTATTTTTCAGTCCTATGATTTTCATATGGTTCTTTTTTGATATCATCTATTACTTTGGTGCCATTTTCAATTTTTAATTTGTTTCAAGTGGATTTGCAATTGCTGGCTGAAGCCTTTTTCTGATGGCTGAGAATTCCAACACCTGATTCATCTTGGCAGTGCACCTGTTTGCTGTAGTTTCCTGCTCAGGTTATAGCTTTCTTATTCTTGGTATGATGAGTGATTTTCAATTGTGTCCCGCACCTTTGGGATCTGATAAGATTCTAATTATGGATCTTATGTAATCTTTTATTAGCAGGCAGTCCCCTGCTAAGGCACAGAGTGAGGACTGGGTGTGCCTAGTCAGCTTTCCTCTGGGCCTTCTCCTTGAACATGGGTGGGAAGAAAACTCAGCTCTGTCCTCAACCTACTGATGCTTTCCTGAGAAGTGGGGACCAACTCACACGGTCATGTTGCCTCCCAGTGACAGTGTAAGTCAGTGGAGGGGAAGGGGGGACAGAATGCCAGCCAGTCCCAGCTCCCACCAGCCTGTTCCACTTCATTGATGCCAGCTGGGAGGAGAGAATCAGCGCCCCTGAGCAAAGTGTGGCTCATGGATCAGCAGTGGTGACATCACCTGGGAGCTTGCTAGAAATGCAGACTCTCAAGGTCTGCCCCAGGCCTAGGGAAAAGAGTGCATTTTAACAAGATGCCCAGGTGATTCACATGCATATTAAAGTTAAAAAGCATGGGTCTAAAATACACACAACTGCAAGTGAGAAACAATGACCTATCTAAAACATCTACAGCTACAATTACTTTTCTATAAATAGTACCAGGAACCCCCAGGCCTCAGGCACTGCCTTACCTAAAGAAATTCTGTGTTTGTCTGAAGACCTCAGAAGGCTGGCCTCCACCTGTGCATGCCCTGTGGGCATTATAGAGGTTGATGAACCTCTGCCCTAGTCCACCACGAGTGTTTTGTATGAATTTTATTAAAAGTGAAATTCTGCAAAGATGCTCTCCTTGAGGTTTAGTGTTTTCACTTTTTAAAAAAATCTCTAATCCAACAACAAATTTAAAAAGTCCTTAAACATAGTGTGAGTCGGGATCGTCAGACTTTGAGGCATGGATCAATACTTGCCTCGCCGCGAGTCCTCGCGAGGCTTTCCACGCACAGTGGGAGCTGTTATCACTCACGTCCCCCAGTTGTTCTGTGATCCTTTGCCAGATCCGCAGCAACTTTCTCCTGCATGTTTGGAGTATTCCAGAATTGCAGCATCAATTGTCACTGTAAGGAAAAATTTAAGACTTTGGAATAAGCAGAAATATTACTGGGCATGCTTTCAATGGGATGAGGGAGCCTCCGGGAATGATCTGGATCCACAGGGATAAGATCTTTGTCTCCGGCCTATTCAGCAATGCTGCAGAGATTTGGGTTAACTTGTGGAGACTGATAGCAGTGCAAATACTTGTCTGTAGACCTGCACATCAATTTGGTCCCAACAAGAATAAAGACTGCCCCCTCAAGCCGGTTTTGCCTCCATTTATAAATTTGTTTAATATTCCTAACCTATAAATCACTATTGGATTCACCTCTGAAATGTTGCGGCATTTCGCCAGTTTGCTCATTTAATAATGTTTTAAATAGGTTGCACAGGCATTGGCAATGTTATTTCTGCTCATGTTGGATTTTGTTCCTGATTGTTAAGTCCCTTGTAGGCACTCCGAGAGAGGAAGTGTTCCTATCTCAACATAAACTCGGGAAGGGCAAGAATGGGGCCTTTATGGCCAATACAGATGTCACCATCAGAGCATGGCATGTGGAGTGTGTTCTTTCACACTCGCTCCGCCTCCCAACCTCTGCCTGGGATCACGAGCCCCTCCAGACATCATCACGTGTTCTTTTAACCTGTGCAAGATCTTTCCGGGGGAATTTAGATAAGCAAAACAAATATTTTCTGTGGCCTTAGGACGACATGTTTGACGAATTTTCATTGCCCCCTGAATCATGGTAGTTGGCGGCTCTCATCAAAATTCAAGTTCTGGTCTATAGCAGATCATTTTTGATAGGCCCCGTGGTCTTGGATGTAAGAACTGCAGTTCAGCAGCGTCCTTTCTGTCTTGTTACACAGAGAAATCTGCTTCACATTAAACTGTTTGGAAAAGTATTTTGAATCATCGTAGAAAGTGCTTTGTGATGCCAGCGGAACAGACGGCACAGGAGGTGAGCGCCCTGCCCCGCATCCCTAGTTCCTCTCTGCTCTTGCATGTTGAAAATGGGCCTGCCGGTGTCTGGGAGCAGCACCAAGGAACTCAGGTCAGGCAAGTTTACCCTTGAAAACCCTCATAAGGCAATTGTGCTTTCTCCTCTCTCTCCTGCTCAGTTGTTGGAAACAATGGTGGATGAAACTCAGTGCTTGGAGAACAACGAAAGCAGAGCGGGGCCTTGGGTTTCCGGTGGTGAGACACTTTGAGGCAGCCTGGAGGGTCAGGCAGTGTCACCTTGCAACTGCTGCTTGCAGCTGCGTATCTCCAGGAAACTAACAGAAGGGAGATCCCAACAGCAGAGTTCACAGTGCACACAGCATCTTAGCGCGGGTGGGGTGGGCGGGCACGTATGAGCAGCTTTCTCCTGAAAATAACAGGACGGCCACACAGAGGAACTTTGGCCACAAGGTTGGGAGCAGACCAACAAGAGGTCACTTGCTGCATCTCCTCTCTGGCAGCACTGCCCTGCCTAACAGGTGGCCCACTTGTCCACCAGCCTTCAGGAAGGGCATCCTGACAACCTCCCCTAGAAAACACTCGGCAGGTTCTCCAATGCCCACATCCTCGTTTTTTTGTTTCTTTGATTTTTGTTTTTCTCTTTTGGTACCAAACTCTAATCATTCCGCAGCAATTTAGGACAATGTTCTTTGGTTCATTCTTCTGTGGCATCCCACCTCGTACCACCCTCCGTGTGTGTTTTCCATCCGTCTGAAGATTCTACAGGGAGCCAAATCAACTTTGCAGTTGAGACAGACAGCCTCACTTCTCCTGGGCTTCTGTTTGTTTTGCAGAAATCAAGGACACATTTGTTCTGTGTCTTGGGGTATCAGGCCCTGACATGGCCTCTGCGCCCAGCTCTCTCTTAGGGCACAGACGCAATACTTTAGTTTTGCGGACCTGATTTTCCCCCTGTGAGATGATGTTGTCCATGCTGTCACACCTCCCAGAGCTGGTCTATCTTTCCAAACAAAGGTAGACAGTGGGCTCTGGATCCTAGGGTGGCACGTCCAAGCCATGTGATTGCATGTTGACCAGAGATTCTTTAAGGAGGCAGCTGAACTCTATTGCATTAGGAAGAGGAAGCAGAAAAATGAACCTTAGGAGGCTTTGGTGTGACCTCGTGTTATCTCACCTGTGCTCAGGGAAGGATTTTCAGGAAACTGTTGTGCTATCCTTCTACTTCACATGCTCTGTGAGCTTTGGGAAATGCACCTCCAGGTGACCACAGCAGCCACCTCCCAGTGAAGGCCTTCTGTGAGCATGCTCCCACTCTGTCCTCACAGAACCTCCACGAGCCAGATGCCACCCACTCCGTTTCTGCTGGTGAGGAAGATGGCAGAATGGGAGAAGCAAGCGGCCTCCCCTCACCCCACCACAGCTGGATGAGGGTCTGGCAGAAGAGGCAAGACCCGGCAGGTGACAGGGCATGAGAAAGCTGAGCCAGACATGCCACCTACAACCCTGGGTGGGGTGTGCCCTGTGGGTTTCCAGACCGTGCTCTGCAGGGCAGGGGAACCCTCCACTTTTGAAAGGGTGAGTGGGGAGAGGGAGGCTGAAGACCCCCCATCTTTCCATCTGAGCCCCTCAGCCTCTGCTTCCTCATTGGACTTGGGCATATGTTCCAGCTAAAGCAAAGTTCTACTTGTTTAAGAAAAATAGTGGAAAGTGTCCTGCCTGAAGGATGAAGCCCAAAGTCCTAGGGTAGCGTGCCAGCCCCACGGCCTGGCCCCATCCTTTTCCTGCACTCCTGTGGGCCGGCACAAAGGGCCCTGCCACTGTCTCTGCACTGTGCGCCTGCCCTCCCAGCCTCCCCTGGAAAGTCGGCCTCGGAAGGCTCTCGCGGGACTGCCCAGGATTAGGTGACGTCTCTCTTTCCTGCCACCATGGGCATATCTGGCTTCGCCGGGTAGTGATGACTCTTTTGCTCTCTGGAGGGTGGGCCCTTTGGGTTCAGGCTCCTGGCGTGGTCCCAGGACCTGGCACAAAGGGGCAGCCCTGTGGTTGGCTGTGTGGGCACAAGGACCTAAGGTGGTGCACAGACCCCAGAGAGGAATGATAGGCACTTGCAGTGACCTCGTGGGTCCTCCATTCAGGAAACACCAGTGGCCAAATGTGGCTGTTTCCAAACAGGGTGTGGCCAAGGGGTTACTGAAACACTCAGCAAGTTTTGCATGACTTACCTGTTTTGAGTTAAATGCCTACATTTTAATGTTATTTCTTTCTGAGCATACTTGATGTATTCAAATGAGGAGGTGAAGTCATGGGGAGAAACATTTTGTCCTGAAGTGTTTTTAAAAAATGTAATAAGTAAAATACATTTACAACACTTCAACCTTCTGATGCTAGAAAAAGTGAGCCCTGGATAACAGAAAGTATTGTAACACACACTATCAGCTTGTGCCACCAGCTGAGTGTTGAACAAAGGTAAAGGGTCATAAAATAGAATAAAAATTTTAAAAGCCCCTGCTGAGTCTGTGAATGTCACACACCCAGTAGATCATCTGAAACACCCCAGGAAATGGAAAAAGACACTTTCAGCTGCCTCCCAGGGGGAACGCAGAGGCGGGGGGCCGGCCCAGATGCCGCAGCAGGACGGGTCTGACCCACACGGCTCACAGAGGAGCAGCAGGCTCCAGCTGCTCAGAAACCACGGAGCCTGGGACACCACCCAGGAAGCCCCCTCCAGGCCAGACCCTGTCCCCTTCACCTCACAGTTGAGGAAAACGAGACCCAGAAGGCTGAACTGACCAACCCAAGCCAACGGAAAACACACTCAAGGACACCAGGTGCTAAAAAAAAAAAAAAAGAAAGGACAGAAAACAAAGGGCCACTTTGTTGGTAGAACCTCTACTTCTCCCCGCTGTCTGCCTTCTCTACAAGTGTCCTTGGAAACCAATCGATAAAGAAAGTCACATGTTCAGTTTCTCCTGAAAAAGAACAACAGCAATAATTCCAGGGTTGGGGAGGGAAGGGGCGCAGGGCCCCCCAGAGAGCCAAGCTCAGAAGGCAGGACGGGGAGGGGGACGTGGTCCAAGAAGCATTTCCCCAAGATCAGGGCATCTTCTGGAGCCCGACTGCAGAGGGACACTACAGCGGGAGTCCCTGTGAATTTGGGATTCCCGTGAGATGAGCTCCAAGGGCGGCTCCACCCCAGGGCTCTGTGCCCGTCTGACTTCCCCACCCTGGGCCGGTGGGTGCAGCACGGTGGCACAGAGGTGTTTGCCTGCAGAGGATTCAGGAGGCTTGCAGGGTGTGGACACATGGAAATGCTATTTTAGCATTCAACCAGCAGGTGGTTGAAACCACGTGTGACAGGAGCATCTTTTGGGCCCTCCTGTCACCATCATCTGGTTTAGTCACCCACTATTCTCACCTGGCCTGTCCTAGCTGCTCTTAACTTGCCCCTGGGTCCCTTCTCACACATGCCCACCAAAATCTGTGGGCACCACAGCCACGCTGGGTTCCTTCTAGAACATCTGACTTGTTTTCACTCGACTGCCTAGAAGCTTCTGCCACACCCACATTGTCAAGGAGGCATAGCCCACCTCCTGGTCTGCAGGACACTGCACAGAACGGTCCGGCTGCTGAGTTTGGGGGGTGCTGGCTGACGCCCTGCAACGTAGGGTCCTCCTCTTGGACGTCCGTCTGTCCACAGCGCTTCCTCAGCCCTCGCAGCCCTGCCCTGAGCCTCTGGGCGCTGCCACTTCCTGCCCTTCTTGCCCTTCCTTCCTCCCTGCCTCACCTTCTCTCACAGCACCGCGGACGACGGGCTTTGTGCACAGGGGCTCGGCTCTCGCCGTCACTGCCCCTTGGCAGGGCAGGGGCTTCCTTCCTGGCCAGGCGTGTCCTGTGTCCCGTCATCTTTAGCTCTTCAGTCGTTTCCGTATCTACTTCCTGCTTTCTCTGGGGCCAAATACCTTTCTTCCTTTCTCCTTTATTTCTAACTTTTTGGTTTCTGCCCTGCTCTGAACCCCTAGGTTTGCTAGAAAGCTGACTTCCAGGTGACTGGGGTGATGGTAACACTGCCATGAATGTATCTGGTTTCTTTCTCTTAGAAGCTCCCATACATTCCACACGTGTGATCTCATTAGCCTCCCAGCATCTCTGCAAAGCAGGGGAGTGGTCGGCGTTTACGGAGAGGGCAGGAGCCTGAAATGACCTCCTCAGGATCACAGGGCGAGTCACGGGGAGGCAAGGACTGGAATAGGAAGTGCGGGGGGTGCAGCGCAGCTCTCTTTCCACTCAGTCGACTGGCAAAGAGTTACTGCTTTTTTTCCACCGACAAATGGATGTTTACAGCACCCGGATACGCACGTTCCAAAATCTCCTGTGGCTCTGACGCTGGGACCAGGATAAAATCAGCATTCTCTTGCCTGGTATAATAGGTCCCCCTGCAATAGCTCTTCGTCCATGACAGGCCTCCCCACTTTTGTCTTCCCCTCGCCAATCCCGTCCCTCGGACTCTCTACTGTGGCTGGATTCTTGTGACGGCCCCGCTGGCTGCAGCACCCGCATTCCTCCTGCGGCTTGAGAACATGGCAAGCTTCGCTCTGGTCAAACCTCTGCCCAAACGCTAGGGCCTTTCCCTTCCAGGCTCATTCTCCTCGGCTCCTTAGACTGTGTGCATGATACCTATGAGAGTCGAAATCAGAAATATTGTAATCATTCCTTTCCATGCATTTAGTCATGAAGCTGAGAGCAGAGAACATGCCTTTTAATCTGCCATTTCAGCTTGAACAGCGTTCTGCTTATTGCTGTGGTACAAAGTGCCCCAAAACTTAGTTGCTTAAAACCGCAGCTTTATTTTGCTCACGATTTATGAGTCAGGAGTCTAGGAACAGCTGGCTGGGAGGCTCTAGTTTAGGGACGCTTGTAGGGTCACAGCCGGATGTTATCGGCAGGCTTGGCAGGCTGGCCATGCACAAGGGCTCAAGCGTACGGCTGACAGGTGACACAGGCTGTTGGGTGCAGCTGAGCTGGGGCTGTCAACCACAGGGTGCACCCACGGACACTCTAGCATGGTGGTCTGAAGGTTACCAAACTTCCTACGTGGAGGCTGGCTTGCTTTGGAGCTAGGTCCCCAGAGAACCAGGCAGAGGTGTGGCTTTTCGGACCTAGCCATGTAAGTCACACAGCATCACTTCCACTACATTCTGTCAGTCACGAGTGCACCACGAGGCAAGCCCAGATTCAAGGGCATGAGAATTAGACTCTACCTCTTGATGAGGAGTGTCAACATCACCTTGCACAAGAGCACGTGGCAAGAGATACTGTTGCGGACTTCTTTGGAAAATACAACCTGCAAGGGGCATGGTACTTTTGCTTAGTAATTACTCCATACATAATGTTGAATGACCACAAATGAAGTTGGTCTGTACCCTAGGCACCTGGTGAAAACGGGTTATTGGCAGAGCCGAGTGGTCCCAGCAGGCTCCAGGGCAGTCTTTCTCTCTGCTTGCTCCTGAATCGCCATGAGAAACTCCAGGATGCTGTTAGAAAGGAAGATTTCTGGACCCCATGCCAGACTCATCAACCGGAGTGTCTGAGGGTATTGTCAGATGTGTGTATTTTAAGCAATCCCCCACCCCAGGACAATTCTAATGTGCTGGCCTGGAAAGTTGGAGGAAAAGTTCCATAGGGGGTTGTATTAGTTATCTATTGCTGCACAGAACATTCCTCCAGAGCTTGGGGATTTGAAAGAGCACACACATTATCTCAGGGTTTCTGTGGGTCTGGAGGCTGGGCATGGATGTCCTGACTGGATACCCCTGACTTAGGGTTGCTCATGGGGCTGCAGTCAAGGTGTCGGCCCAGGCTGCGGTTGTCTCAAGACTTGCCCTGGGAAGGACCAGCTTCTGAGATCACTCACGTGTGTGGTTGCTGGCAAGTCCTCACATTCTTTCTGGCAATCGGCAAAACTCATCAGCTCCTTGCCACACGGGCAGCTCCCAGCGTGCCAGTGTGCTTAGCAGGGTGGGGGGAGAGAGAGGGGAAGGGTGGGAGACAGCCTTTTTATAACCTAATCTCAGAGTGCCGTCCCATCTTTCACCATACCCTATTTGTTAGCATCAGGTTGCAGGTCCTGCCCACACCCAAGGGGAGGGGACCACTGGAGTGTGTGCCACGGGCGGCAAGGCCACTGGGCCGTACCAGAGGCTGCCTGCCAGGGGACACAGAAGCCCGGGGTTGGGTGCAGACCACCAGGAGTTAGTCGTAGGAAACTAGAGAGACAAGCACAGCAGGCTACAGCTGAGGGCAAACTTGATCAGTTCTGATGACGAGGCGCTGAAGGAGTCTGAACATGAGGAGACACTGCAGTGTCTGAGATGTTCCCAAAGCGTCACACAACAGAGAAGTCTTGGTGGCATCTTTCTAAAGAGGAGAGGACTGGACCAGGCTGAGACGAGAGAGCAGCACGGGAGAAGCCTCCTCATCTTATTAGGACTGCTTTCCAGGTTAGGGGTGGGGATGTTATTAAAACAAAACTTAGCTTTGGCATGTTCAAAACGTGCCCCAGCAGTCTCCGTGTCAAAGGAAACCCACCGCACATTAAAGCTTGCGGCCAAGGTACCCTTTCCTCGAACAGTAAAGATCTGTTGTGAGTCAGTAAAATGAGGTCGGGCTGAAATCCCACCTGCCCTCCTAACCTAACATGAAGAACCACACATGGCTTCAGGAAGGGGAAGAGGGAGACAGTGAGAGGGAGCATGAGGGAGCAAACAGAGTGAGTGTTCCAAAGACCTGCCCGGCCTGGACCTGCGGGGCTCAATGCAACTCTACTTTGAGAGTCAGCAACACCATGGACAATTTTATATCCCCAACTTGGAGAGAAGCAGCTCAACACACCACCAGTCAAACTTTCTGCAGAAAAGGGCAGTGGAAAAGGGGACAGGGAGAGAAAGCAGCGAAAACCGAAATAACCTACCCTGGAAGAAAACACAAGCTGAGAACAGAAGGTTTCCTGAGTGGTTGGGACTGTGGGGAAAAGAAATAGAGGAATATGAATTTAGTTGTTAAAAGCAGTTTCAAAGATGAGATTTCCTATTAAAGGAAAGCAGAATATGGAAATAAGGAACTGAAACTTAAACCACCACCACTGACAGAGTTAGCAAATTAATTTCGAGCGAGAAGAGACGATGCATACAACTAATGATAGGATTTCCATTTGGGGTAATGGAAGACCAGGTGATTGGGATCCATACTTCTACTGAAAACAACAACAACAAAAGCCAAGCTATGTTTTATCTGTTCATTTCTATTTATAGGTAACAGATGTCTACACCTATATCCATAAATATCTATATTAGTATCTGTCTCTCTATAGGTATTAAAGCGCTAAGTGTATGGCGAGGAATTAACTGACTGCAATCTAAGGAAGTTCTGGAATCAGGCAAATTGAGCCAAGCACTTGGAGCTATTGTCATCGGGAAGTTTCAAATTCTGGCTTCAAGGGTTTAGAGTCGAAGCTACAGTCTTGCTGAGCTCACGGCATTAATGAAACAAAGTTGCACTGAAGCCCCCAAGGACCTGGTAAACTCACCCCTCCAAGAGACTGTGAAAGACACTAAGAAAAAGTACCTTTAATGGTGTCAAAGAATTATTTGCCTTTAAGAAAAGCACCCAGATGACCCAATGTCACAGGCGATTGTTTTGGTGTTTGCTGTAACTGATTATTTTGGTACATACAAAGTGCTTCAGAAAGCACAGAGAAAAGAAGCCTAACAAACTCTTTTTACGGTCATTGTAGCATGATTTTCTTTTTTAAATTGCTAAGCATTATTTGAGCAGTAAGGCTATAGCTCACTTTTGTTGTTGTTTCCTTCTTTCCATTTCTCTGTATTAAACAATTCTGCTAAGTACCTAGAAGTACATTAAATATACCTAAACATGTAGATCAAGATGATTAAGAAGTTTAAAAAATGCTAAGCTAGGCAGGAATATCTACTCTATTTCCAAATATGGTAAAAAAATACATAAACTTCTCAACCACACAAACTCACAATGTGTGGGAAATAAAATTTTAAAAGCCAAAATCACCTGCCTAGAAGGTACAAATAGAGAGGGAAAAGCAAAATGTAAGAGACTGGAAGAGTGAATGGCCCCGTCGGGAGACCACAGAGGCGCCTCTTCGCCAAGAGACGTGCGTGTCTGCCCAGCCCCTGCACCTGCCGGGACACGGAAGACGAATACGCTGGACAAGGCCTGGGAAAACGGTGACAGTACTGACACGGCTCTTTGACATACTTCTGGCCCATTTTTTTGTCCTTCTAATGTGCTAATATTACAACTCTTTTTGCTTTCAAAGAAATAATTCTGTATCACTAAGTAACCCTAAACGTTTGATGCTACGTCTATTATATCTTACACGACAAGCATTCGGTGAATACAAACCTTGCACCAGGAATATGCTAACCACTGAGGCAAACAAGAATTGGTGTCGTGGGGATGTACGAGCACAATGTTAAAAATCGTGAGAGCAAGGCCGACTTGCCCTGTCTACCGCAGGGTACGGAGAGAACAAAGCCCGACTGCCAAATGTCCTTTGCCCCCTCTCAAGCTCACTCTAGGTGCTCCATGGTTGCCCCTCTGTTGCAAGAACAAACAGCAACAGAAGCCCAGAAGCACAGGGATTGTGAAGGGGCTTCACACAGGATCCATTTCCCAGGCTTGGGACTTGGCACTTTGACCCTAGGAAGAACCAGTGAGAAAGTGCAAAGCAGGGCCATTGCCTTTACTGATCTTACTAAGCTTGCTGATTATTAGGAATGATAACCTTTCACCACAAAAAAGTTCACTTCTTCCTTCAATCTTTAGGTTTTAGCAAAGCTCTCACCTTTCTAGAGGATCCGTCATGAGTTGCAAACTTCTCAAGCATTCTCAACCAATATTCTATATTATCGATATTCAATGTTAGGATCACTCAGGCCCCCAAGGGAGTCCTTATGGTGTGCCTTGCTCCCCGCAGACGGGTCATCTTGGCATGGACAGAGCTGCTTACCCACCTCTTGCCCTCGTGGTCTGAGTTATGTGCCCCAGGCCACGAGGGCAGCCTCTGGGCAGATGTAACGGAAATAGAGGAGCCTGCCCAGTGGCCCATGGCTCACTGGCGCTTTCTCATGAGTGGCAGGTCCTTGGCCCCCTCCCCACTGTCACATTCTTCTGCCCTCTGAATGCGGCCCAACTGCTTTGATAAAAACCTGAAAGTAAGCATCCTTCTACTTCATTGCCGATTTTGTGATAAATTAAGACTCAATTTTCATTTCTTCTTCTCATCTACTCTTGACTTCCTCCAAATATAAAGCCGAAGGTCATTTCAGTTTTAGGCTGATGAAAAATGAGTTCCATATGTGCACTGTACTTTATCCAACAAGCCAGGACCAAAGATTCGGGAATAAGAGTTCCATCCCCAGTGAGAGTGGGTCAGTTGAGGACTGTCGCTTGGCTCGGGAACAGCATTGATTTCTGCTAGTTAGAATGAGCAGCCAGTGCAGAGGCCAGTTGCTGTGTGTAGTTTCTAATGCCCAGGGAGGGAGCGAGGGCCTATTTCTTAAACTCCTATTCCCAGTGCACACATTGCTCCGGCATTGCCACATCCAACAGGACTGCTGGCGCCATGGCATTGGGCCACCAGAAAGCAAGAATTAGGGAAACAGAACAGGACAGTCTTCCAAACATTCTAGGGACCTGTCCCGTGTGCTGTTTTGTCCCAGTGTGGAGTGGAGCCATATTACATTGCCCTCAGCCGCTGTAAGGACAACGGAAAGGAAGAAACCAACTTGGAGTCAGGATTGCTACACCTGGGGGAGAAGATACCTGTGTATCTACTTGGCTGTTCCTGCCACCTTGATGATCAAGGGAGCCAACTGGGCGCAGGGACTTGGGAAGTGAGGATGCGCCGTGGAAGCAGGAGCTAAGGCGGAGACTCCACAAGTGGGCTCCAATGCGCTCAGGGAATCAGGGCTTCCCCACAATACTGATGTTCAAAGGGTCCAGTCTGTCATTGAGGCAAAAGAGCAACAGTCATCTGAGTTAAACAGCCGTTGAGGACAGGGAGACAGTATGTGGCCCATAAGATGCAGCAGCCAGCATGGACACAGCTGGCAGGTCCTCCTAGGTGGGTGTCCAGGCTGCCCTGGAGCGCCCTTGACCTGGGTCCCACCCTTGACCTAGTTCCATGGAGGAGGACACGCTGTAGGGGGGAGGCCTGCAGAAGGACTACCTGCACATTGACTTTTCAAAGTCCCCCGACAGGGATGACGAAGTGCGCAAGTCAGTGTGTAAACTAGAGCTCGGGATTGGAGGGGGCTCTGCATGGCCATTAGCACCTGGAGGTCCATCTGGCAACACGCTCCACCTGCCCATGCGAAGCCATGGCCAGACCCAGGGCACTAGAGGTGTGGGACAGGAGCATGACTCATTCATATCAGGTTTTGCAAGAAAAGTACCAGAGACATTTCCTGCCCTCACAACACCCTTTTTGGAAATGTTTCTTCATAATCGGCCACTTGTCAGCAGTCAGAAAGTGATCTTCAATCAAACTGTGTGAATGCCAAAGTATTTTTTTTTTTTTTTTTTTAGACAGAGTCTCACTCTGTCAGCCTGGCTAGAGTGCTGTGGCATCAGCCACTTCAAACTCCTGGGCTCAAGCAATCCTCCTGCCTCAGCCTCCCAAGTAGCTGGGACTGCAGGCATGCGCCACCATGCCCGGCTAATTTTTTCTATATATTTTTAGTTGTCCAGCTAATTTCTTTCTGTTTTTTTAGTAGAGACAAGGTCTCGCTCTTGCTCAGGCTGGTCTTGAACTCCTGAGCTCGAACGATCCGCCCCTCGGCCTCCCAGAGTGCTAGGATTACAGGCGTGAGCCACCGCGCCCGGCCTCCCAAAGTCTTTTATATTCTGGTGGTAAGAAAGTATAGAAAAGTAACAGCACTGCAAGTGCTTTTAAGCCAGCACAAGCACAGTTCGTGGTCAATGCCCTGTGCCATTAGCAAAACAGAGACATTTTGTACCAGCACATGCTAAGGCCAGCTCGGTCCACTCTTCTGTTTGGGTACAACTGGGTCAGAGAGCAGGCTCCTGGGTTCCACTGGCGTTGCCTCACAGAAGTGTGCCATGGCTCGAAACCAAGGGGAGGCTTGGGCAACTCCATCTGCCTCGCAAGTGTGTTCGCCACAGCTCTACAGAGCGTGAGCGAGGACAGAAATGTCCCTGCTGGGGACCCAACTCCCTCCCCTTCTTCAAAGTCCCCTGGTGCTTGCCCTCCTCCCCAGCACACTGTCCCAGGCCACAGGCACTTCTTTCCTCCATGGACTTTCTCTCCTCTTCCCCTTCTGACAGGGGACCCGGTCGCCTGTGCCGTCCGCTGCTGGCTGTGTGGCTCGGGTCTGGAGTGAGCTGCTGCTGTCCTCACAGACGCTGCATGGCTCCTCCCGATGGCCAGCCTGGGGCCTCTCGCAGAAGCCCCTGACCCGTCCCAGTCACCCTCTGATCCCCATCCCTGCCGCCCTCCCGGCCTCCTCATGGGGCAGGCGCCCGTCCTTTCATGGCTGTGCCGTGCTAGAGAAGGCCTGCCTCCAGGTCTTTCTCTCCCACCACTGTCCCTATAAACTCAAGTCCATCTACAGCCCACCTCCCAGTCCCTGTGTCTGTCTGTCCTCAAAGACCTTTGCCCTCTCCATGGCACTGTGGAGCTCTGCATGCCTCCCATCGCCCACTCTCAACCCTGAGCCCACTCCTGCCCTCTGTCCCGTCTATAGCAGACTTATTTTGTCCCACATCCCTCGTGCCACAGAGGCTTTGCACAGAAGCCCAGATTTGGAAACGCTGAGGGGCCCGTAGGACGCTCAGGTAGAGATGCTGAGTAGATGAATGGATAGATGTGCCCCATTGGACCAGGGACCAAGTGCGGGTGTCGTTTCGTCATGTTCCCCAATGCACACATCACGCTTGGTACTCCAAGGCCCCGGCAAACACTGGCTGGAAGAACGAGCTGATGGAGCAGGATTCCCTTGCAGATGCAAGATGTGCACCTGGCTGTGCCGACAGGAGAGGGGCCGAGGTCCCTGCCCAGAAGGTCAGAGTGGGGCTTTTGCTAAGCCCTCCCCCGAGCACCTACAGAATGGAGAGTTCACCTCTGTCCTACTAGACACATTCGAAATGCAGGTCAGCACTTCCTGGGGGCCCGGGTAGGCATAGGTGTGACTTGTGTCATTCTCACAGCAAGGGCCACAGCAGGTATGGGGCTCAAGCCCTCCACGGCTCCCTGCACTTGGCGGGTGTATGAGCCATTTCACAGCTGGGGAAGCTGGCTGTCACTTTGGCTGTGGAACTCCAGGCTGACACTGATCTATAAAGGGAAGGACTCACCAGCCACATCGAGGGCAGAGCAGCAGACAGAGCCTCATGGCCATGGGACAGAGAGAGCCCAAGAGGAGGCTGCTCGAGTCCCACATGGCCTCTGATCTGCTGTTTGATCTTAGCTAAGTCACTTTCCTTCTTTGGGCTTTGGCTTTTCTGATCTGGGCAAACAAGAGTGTACTGTTTCTCCAGACCTCCAAATTCTAAAAGGTGTAGAAACCAAGGAATGCTCAAAAAGGCATGAGAGGCCTTTAGACAGAGAGGTTAATGACAAGAAATGCACATCAACAACAGCCGTGTCAGTACAAGATGAGCACATGCACGCAGACTCACCCGGGGCCACAAACGCTTGTACAATAAAGGAGTCACAAGTATCAAATATTATGCTTGGGTTGTGGTTTTTGCCTCCATCTGTGATGGCTTTTAATGACAAGTGAGTATTTGATTCTTGTAGTCCCCCTGTGGGGTTGCCAGGGAGAAGGAGGAGAGTATAAAATATTCAGGAGGTGGCCTGTCACTTCATGTCCCTCTCCCAGTGGTGTCCTCTGTGTAGTGTCAGCTAAGCAGGCCCACAGAGCATCTTGGCTGGTGCTGGGGAGAGAATGGACAGCAGCCACGCTGATGTCAGTGGCCAGCACTGTCTGTATCTGGCTTAGGTCCGGCTGGGTGTGGGCTTGTCCCCCTCCCCCAGGTAGAGCCCCCCCGAGATCCTGCCTGCTGAGAAACCTCAGACAGAGTTGATCTCAGCAGCCAACCGCTCAGAGACAATGAAATCCAGATGTGCAGCAGTGCCGTCACACACACGTTGCAGTCCGTGAAGGTGCCTGCACACACGCAGGTGGAGCACAGCGTGCAGCCTGCACCGGGTAGTGGCTGTCTAGGACCCGGGCCAAGGATTCGGAAGTCCTGGTGGCCGTCAGAGCATTCAGAGAGTGAGGCTGCCCTTGGGTAAGGGCAGGGCTGTGGGGTGCATGAGTGTGGCTGCTCTTCCCGGCTTGGAGCCAGCCTTATGTGGTCCTGCCCATACCCTGCCGCCCCTTCCTGCCCCGCCTGCTCCCAGGCAGCGCGGCATGGGGACACGGTCTCTTCCTTTCCATGTCACCCTATCTGCACAGGTCAACTCAGAAATGTGCCTGCTGCTGGTATTGATAAATAGCACACATTATGACTTCAAACACAGGCATACCTCAAGATATTGTGGCTTTGGTTCCAGATTACCTCAATAAAGCAAATCTGGAAGTAAAGCAAGTCAAACAAATGTTTTGGTTTCCAGTGCATATAAACTGTCACCATTCCTCATGCCTTTTGTCATTCATGGGAGGTTGTTATACTGTACTGCAGTTTCTTAAGTGTGTAGTAAGCTCTTCAGTGTGAAATAGCATTATGTCTAAAAAACAATGAATATAAATTAAAAAATACTTTATTGCTAGAAAAATGCCAAAGATCATCTGAGCCTTCAGGGAGTCATAATCTTTCTGCTGGCAGAGGGTCTGGCCTGGATGTCATGGCCGCCGAGAGAGCAGGGTGCTGGCTGCTGAAGATTGGGGTGCTTACAGCCATTTCTTAAAATGAGACAACAATGAAATTGGCCTCATCAATTGACTCTTCCTTTTGTGACAGATTTCTCTGTAGCATGTGATGCTGTTTGATAGCATTTTACCCACAGTAGAACTTCTTTCAAAATTGGAGTCAAATCCTCTCAAACCCTGCTGCTGCTTTATTAACTAAGTTTATAAAATATCCTAAATTGTTTGTTGTCACTTCAACGATGTTCACAGCATCTTCACCAGGAGTGAAATCCGTCTCCAGAACCACTTTCTTTGCTTGTCCGTAAGAAGCAACTCTTTATCCACACGGTTTGATCGTGGGATTGCAGCAACTTGGTCACTTCTCACGCTCCACCTGTAACTCCAGTTCTCTTGCTACTTCCAACCCATCTGCAGTCACTTCCTCCACTGAAGTCTTGAACCCCTCGAAGTCATCCCTGAGGGCTGGAATCAGCTTCTTCCACACGCCCGCTAATGTTGGTATTTTGACCTCCTCCCCATGAATTATGAATGTCCTTAATGGCATCTGGAATGGCGGATCCTTCCCAGAAGGTTAACCACTTTTTCCCTCTGAAGGTATTATTTCTAAGTTGTCATTAAACAGAATCACAACCGTGTCCAGCTGGGAACCCCTGCCTTGCTGTGTGGGTTATGCTGCTAGAAAAGGAGGAGGGCTTTGCTCAGGAATCCTGTTGTTTTGGGAAGACTGTGACTTCCTTCGCCTGTTTGGAAATTGGCAACAATTCTGTTTGAGCTTCTTTCCATGAGGCTTGAACCTGTAACCTCTAGATCCTGAGTCAACGCTGGCTTCTCCAGCCTGGAGCCCCTGGCAAGGTGAAGAAGGGAAGGGGGGCTGTGACTCCCTCTCCAAAGCATCGTGAGCCTCCTTCTGCCGGGCCCCGGCAGGGCAGGCTGTCGGCCTGTGCTGCGTCCGCAGAGCCACGTGAGTCATGTGTCTTCCTTGCTCAGGACGGTGCTCTGGGCTCCACACCTGCAGAACACAAGGTGACACTTTGTAGGGAAACTCCCAATGCCGCAGTGAGAAAGCATTTTTACTGTGGTATTTTGTGTGTGTGTCTGTGTGTGTGTGGAAAAGTACGACCCTATGAATTTTTGTAAACTGACCACACGTGTGAAACCAGCACCGGAGAAAGAAGCATGACATTCACAGCTCCCAGAGGCCCTTCACGGCCCCTTCCCATCCCTGAGCCCAAGGGGCCCGCTGTCCTTGCTCTAACCAGGGGATTCCCTGTGCCTGTCTGTAATCTCTATAAACGCGGTCACATGGTGTGAGCCGTCCCATGCACATCTGGCTCCCCCAAACTACCTTCTAATACAATCTGTGCTGTTCCTTCTTAAGGCAATCCAAATCCCAATTCCAAGGATGGTCATGCCCACGCCGTCCTGTGAGCCCAGGGCCTTGCCGTCCAGGGTCTCAGGCCCTTCTAGGCAAAATCTGAATTCACTCACTTCACGGTCTGTCCATCTGTCTCTCCTCGGAGAGACACAGCAGACACAGCAGGGCCGACTCAGAGCTGCTGCGGCTTTGGTTGTTCCAAGACCCCAAGCCTCAGGTGAGCCCCCAGGCCCCATGGAAGCTAGAATCACCCGATGAGAGAGAGAGAGACAGAGAGAGAAAGAGAGGAAACAATGAGGGTGAGCCCAGCCCCTCAGCAGCACCCAGGACAGGACCCCAGGGCACCCTGAGCAGGAGGTCTGGGAGGTGCGTTGGCTCCCTTTCTTCCCTGTCCCTCCTCCCAGCCCCCCCACGCATCCACTCTGTCCCTGCACTCCACAGCTCTGTCCATACTCCCTCCTGGACCTCTTCCTGCTGCCATCTCCCCACCCCTTGGCTGGCTTCTATCCTGGCCCAGGGGCCACCTGGTGCCCAGGGACCCTTCAGCAGTGAGCGAACAGGGCTGCCTCACTCAGCCTTGCCCCGCTCTAGTCTGTTCCACAGTGTGGACAGAGGATTTTTCTAAGACAAAACCTTAGCGTGTTACTAGACCATGACACATGTTAATAGCTCCCGGCCGCGAGGGCAGCCTCACTGTTTGTCTTTAATGGCTGGGTCACGATGGCCTCTGCCTCCCCACACCCACCCCTCTGTCGATGCTCAGCCACATTGCGCCCCTGGGCCCGTGGAGAAGCCATTTCCTCTGCCAGCACAGTGTCCCTCCCTCGGCTCCCTTCTTGGTCCACATGTTACCTCCATGGGGAGCTTTCTGCCCATGTGACTTTCAGGTCCTACAGGCCTCAGTCCTATGCTCACAATGGGACATAGTAACTCTGTTCTTACCGACTCTGTCACTCCTTAAGGGCCAGCACTAGGTTTCCATGGTTTGCTGCTTTTTCCTCCAAGAAAATGACCGATGTCTGTCAGGCTTGCAAGAAGCCTTACCTGAATGAATGGATGGACGCGTGAATGAACATGCTGCCCACGACCACCAGAGCAGGGCAGTGTGAATCCACACCGGCTCTCCAGAGCCTGCACAGTCAGGCCTCACTGCGAGGCCCTGACCTAAAGAAAGATGCACCTAATTGTTCCCAAAGTTAATCACGGTAAAGCCAGGGCAGCAGCCAGCAATATAGGTAAAGGAGTCGCCTCAGGGTAGCTGCTGGTTTCTGAGAGGCAGAGGCAGCTCCCTGGGTGCCAAGGCAGATGGCCCAGGAACTGTGTGATGACCTACAAGGGTAACTGGCCACCCAGTGTCCTCTGTGTGCCCTCTGTGCAGTGCCCTTTTGGGCTAAGGCTACACGAACGCGGACAGCAAGGAAATCACAAAAGACGACTGCCAGGAACAGGAAGTGGGTACAGCTTTTATGGGACACAGCTGCCCCTGTACTGTGCAGCACCAGGGAAGGAAGGGGACATGTATGTCCTGTGCATTGTGACTGGCCATGAGTATCTGGCCCTGTCCTTGTCCTAGCCATTCTCTCCATTCCAGGAAGCAGGGCTGTGGCCAGAGGAGGCTGCAGCTGTGCTCAGGGTTCCACTGAGGCTGACACAAAGCAGTTACTACTGCAGTGAATGAATCAAGCAGACGTTGCAAATTCATGACTGAATTCAGAGATCAGGTATCTCAGAGGGAACGTTGCAGGAGTCGCAGCTGTGCTGTGGAAACTGAGGCAAGGCCGAGCCCTTCCCCTTCCCCAGCCCTGCTCGGTTGAAGTCTCTGTGGGCACCTGAGACCTGGACGCGATAAATCAGCTGCTGTGTAGCAGCCATCTGGGGGCCTTTGCTCTGGATCAAAGCAAGAGCTGGACAGTTGACCTCAGCAGTGTAACAAATTACCCTCAAGGCTGAAGCCTGAAGTTCACAGCAATGCCTCTTTCCCGCCGTCCTGAGACTGCCTTTGCTACGTAGCCAGCCCCTCGGCCCTGCGCAGCCCAGCACACAGCACTCGCAGCTGGTCCTGTCTTGCCTGAGTGGCTGAGGTTGGGGAATGGCCCCGCCCGTGGCACGGGGCAGCGGTCTTTCTCTGGTTGGGTTTGCAGCCTGAAGACCCGCCGTTCAGAGCCTTGGAGTCCCTGCTGGCTACCCTGTGGTGGTCACTGTCACCATGACCACCCAAGGAGCACCTATGTCGCCCAGATGCTCTCCAGTGGTGGAGACCCCTGGGAGAAAACCACCCAGGACTCTCGCCTCAAATCTCCAGGGGGGCAGCCCAGGGGGTCTTTGGAGCATAGGCTGCCAAGGGCAAAGATCCGGAAAGCTTGTGGGAAGCCGAAATCTGAGTGTCTGCCTCTGCCCATTTTGTAAGAAGGACCCTGCAGTGATACACAAGAGCTCTCTGTCAATCCAGGCCTACCAGGACAAGCAGGAAGGCCACCTGGCTCACAGGGGTGGCTGGGTGGGTGCAAGGCCTAGCCCCCTTCCTGCGGAGGGCCGTGGTTCTTGGTTCTGCACTGTGCTGTTCTGCGCTCAGTTTGGTCTCCTGGAATCCCCTTCCGCATGCACATGGCTTGGGGAGAGGTGGCCAAAGGTGGGCACTGGCCTGAGGCCTGGAAGCTGGGCTGGAGCAGCATGTGTCTCTGGCAGACAGCTGCAGTGGGAGCCGGTGGGTCTAGCTGGTCTCTGCTCTCCTTTTCTCTGTGCCTGGCAGTGCCCCTCATCGGGCAGCCCCAGGCCACCCCAGACTCCACTGCCCAGTGGTGGTAGCTGCACAGAGACAACTGCTGCCCATACACTCCCCACCAGCGTCCCTTCTTGGTCTCGCTCTGGCGGCTGGGCATGCCAGCTTCCCAGACTTCCCTGCAAGCTCTGACATGGCCACCCAGGCCAGCGGTCTAAGAGGTCTGCTTGGTGGCTCTCCTAAGTCTCCAATGTCCCCTTCATGCCTTCACTTCCCCTGCTTCTCCCCCAGGTGTGTGAGTCCTGGTACCTGTAAGACCCCCCTTATCCACAACACACACGAGGGCTGTGCTTTCTTGGTGGCACCCTGACAGATGCAGATCCACCCCAGCAAAGGAGCCGGGGACTGTGGGTTATCTCACACCAGTGCTCTACGATGCACACTCCCTGCCGTCCTCTGCTCCAGGGTTCCCAAAGCAAGCACCCAAACCGCAGGCTCTTCCTGGGTGGGTTCCCTGCTTCCAACTCCTCTTGCTCAGATGCTTGTGTGGCTCACGCTCCTTCATCACTAGATCTCTGCCCAAACGTAGTCGACTAGAGCTGGCCCAGAGACGACTTCACTTCGCCACAGCCTGAAGGTCTTGCAGGACACAGAGCTGCCCACATGCTGCAAGCCAAGGAAGGGCCCAGGCCCTCCTGTCCAGAGCCCCGCTGCAGGGCAGCTCCCACGCCCTCCGCAGCTCTCCTGCTGTGCACCCCACCCTCGCCAACCCGCTGGAGCAGCCAGCAACCTCCGTGGTCTCCTTGGGGTCTTTAAAAAGATTCATTTTATTAATATTTCAAAAGAGGTTTGAATTTAAAAAACACTGAGTGTTTCAAAGGTCTGGGGTTTCACCCGTTTGATCTGACATAGTCTGAAAGGACACTTTGCCTAAAGGATGCTTCCTTTAATGTTATTCTGAGGCTTTGCTGCAATGTTATCCAGGGGAAAATGAAGTCTGTCGACTGTTACTCTGCAGAGGAGGAGGGGTGGCCAGGATCCAGACGCCCTAAACCCCGAAGGAGCCAGAACACAGCACACCCCATGAAACACACTCACTGGTGGAAGAGACATCAGGACTCGGTCTGACCCCCTAACCTGGTGGATTCAGGCACAAACCCTGCCCTGCGCCTGTGCAATTCCCTGCTCCGGGTGTGAGTCTCCCGTCGGGCTGCTCCAGCCAACCGGCGTGACGTTTATGGTCCCTTCACTCCTCCTCCCCGGGTGCCCCACCGCACACCACTGGCCAGGAGCTGCCCTACTTCCTAAGGCAGGTCTGGGAGGGGCAGCTGGAGGGCTAGTGAGTGGAGACCTCGTGTCCTCATAAAGGTCCTTCTGGCCCTGACTCGTGTCACCTCTGTCCTCAGCAGGGAGGGCAGTCGGAGGATGTCGCCGCTGAGAACACCAAGCAGGAGGGCTTGAGGAGAGCCACCTGGGAAGCCTGCAGGGTGACGCCATGTGGGGTGTGGGTGTGCAGACCCTAAACACAGAGGGGAGAGAGGGGTGGTGGCGCCGTGAGACTCTCTGTACGGAAATGCACGGTCAAACTGTCCGTTGTCCTAGGAGCTGGAGTTTTATGACAGCTGCAACCAATCCAGGCCCTGCTGGGCAGCAGAAGCTCGGCCCACCCGGCAGAGACAGGCTGCTTCCGCTCTCACCCCCGACAGGTGCTCCAGCCCGGAGCTGCCTCCGCAGGCAGGGGCACTGCTGTCCCCCCACCTCGGAACGAGGAGGCGAGGTATGAGGGCCCCACGCTTCCTGCCACAGACGGTTTCCAAAGAGACGGTGGCAGATGGGGAGGTGCGGCTCCAAGGAACTAGAAGGTTCCCTCCAAGTTTTGAGAACACAAATGAAAAACTCCATGGGCTGGTCTCACTCACAAAAAGTCAACACAAAACCCTGCCAGAAAGCCTTCCCCTTCCTGTGTGCACACGCTCTTCCACCCGCCTTTCTGCTGTGAAGTTGTGTTTCTATTTTTAGCAAAGTACGTCCACACAGTGAAATCAAAGAGTTCTAAGCAGATTATGTGAAAAAAGTGTTGGGCACAGTGCCCAAACCTGCCCTCCTTCATAGAGGAAAGCTTTCCCAACTGTTAAAGATGTTTCCCTGGTACTTATCTCTGTGTATCTCTGTGATCTGCTGTTCTGCTCTTTCTTGATTATTCCGTATTTTAGAGCATTGTGCTGACTCTCTGTTCAGGGAGGTGAGAAGTCTGTCCTCGCTCATCTCCCGGGCTCCAGCCACCCCTGCCCCTGTCAGCCTGCATCACCCGTGTGCACCTGGCGCCTGCGGTGAGCACGCCTCTTTCTCACCCATCTCAATGTTTGTTTGTTTTCCCAAGAGTTACAGATTGCCTTGTACTTTTATTGGCTCAGTTATCCACGTACTTCTTGCTAACATTTCTAAAAGTTTTAACATATCTGTTAAATGCCTTTAAATGTGTTTAGGCATTCAAATTCGGTAGCTTCTTTCCTCAGAGACTTTGAGCCTTCCTCTTCTCTCTCTTGTGTTGGGTTCTCTGTTTCCAGATTTCCATGGTATCTAGTTTTCTCCCTTATTTTATTGAAGTGCACTATCTAGTAGTTTTCAAAAAATGAGTTCAGGGGAAAGATAGATGGATAGTTAGACGATAGATGAGCAGAATACACAGAAGGATGGATGATTAGACAGATAGGTAGGTGGATGATAAATAGATCAATCTTCCTTTCATGTCTAAAACTATCTGTATTCTCCTTTCCCTCTTGACCAATACCTAGCAATTCTCTTTTAATAGTATATCGCTCTTTTCCTACAGATATGACACCATCTCTCCTCTGCGATCACGCGAGTTCCTGTCTTTCAGTTCTGCAGCTCCCTGGTTACGTCTGTTCCTCTGCACACCTGCTTTCTGGTTTTGCTCCTTCGGGTCTCTGTCTTTCACGGGAGACTTTCTCTGTGGCATCAGGTATCCTTGGCTGTCCGTTCATGTTCCAGAGGGGGACGCTGAAGTACTGATCAGAACCTGGGAGTGGGGCAGGGCTTGTAGACTGGTGCCATGAGATCCACACTCAACAAAGGAACCACCAAATGCCAACACCCGGTGATATTTTCTTTGGGAATTTCTAACTTTCCCCAAAGAGTCCTCCTCACTTTTCCCCGGGTGAGGGCAGGGTGGGCCTGGCCACTGTCTCTGAGAAAGCAGAGCGGGGGAGGGGCTCAGGAGGCTGCTTTCACCTGATCTGTCTCCTCAGCCCCAAATCTCTCCCCAGCCCTCGCTTGGCCTGCTGGCCCTGACCTAGTGGGATTCTCTATTCCTCTGGCAAGTGAACATCTCATCTAGTCATAGATTGAAAGATGTTCCCCCAAAATGCATAAGCCTAAACCCTGCCCTCCAGCCCCCCAGAATGGAGTGGATTTGGAGATAGAATCCTTACAAATGTAATGAGTTGGATGAGGTTAAGTGTATTGGTCCTAATCCAATATGACTAGTGTCCTTATCAAAAGGAGAGACTGCGCACAGCTACACATGCACGGGAAAGGAACGCCATGGGAAGGTTGGGGTTTCGCTGCTGTAAGCCAAACAACTAGCAGGAGGCAGGAGAGAGGCCTTGGGGAGACACTTCCTGGGGCCATCGCAGGGAGCAGGCCCCTGCGGACGCCTCGATCTTGGACTTCTGGCCTCCAGGACTCTAGGACACTAAATTCCTGTTGTTCTGAGCCAGCAGTGTAAACACTTCCTATGGAGGAGTGTGTCCCAGTAGTCACGGGCCACACAGAGTCAGAGAGGACACTGCAGAGCCAGAGGCCCCCAGGCGATGCTCCCACGCCCTGCCGAGATCTCTGGGCCCCACTCCCTGCTGACCGCCTGGCGCCTCTCAGGGGGTGGCAGGGGCGGACACGCCTTGTGGGATCCTCTCAGCTGGGTCACTTACAGTGTGAGTGAAGACACCTTACCCCTGCTTACCCCTGCTCTTTCTCTCCATGGGTTAATAAGGTTTTTATTCCTTTCCTGCCACTTTGGGGGGCTGGCAGGGGTGAAACTGAGTGTGGTGACCCTGCTCCGCAGCCAGAGTCTCCTCTGGGCTTGGTGAGCAAAGCATCCGCTTAGTTAGAAGTCTCCCCACCTCGGTGGGGCCTCACCTTCCCACAGATAAAAAGGGCAGAAGCTGGGCGGGAGCAACAGTTTTTAATCATGGATGGTTTTAACACACCTCACTAATTCCTGGGTACCTCCCTCCAGGGGGTGAAGCTTTATGCCCCTCCCCTTGAGTGTGGGCGGGACTTAGTGACTGGCTTCTAACAAATACATTGAAAAAGAAAAATAGTCGGCAGTGCAGAGACGTGGCCGACGCCGCCTGGACCAAGGGATCGAGGCCAACATCCCGGGAAGGTGTCTTGTCCGTGCCACGTGTGCGCCGGCGTGGGGTGATGAGAGGGCCCTCCGTCTCTGTGCTGTTCTCTCAAAGTCCGTAACCACAGTCCGATCAGAGCACACGCCAGGCTGACTCAGATGGAGGGAAATCCTACAAAACAGCTGGCCAGTACTCTTCCAAAGCATCAACGTTATAAGAGACAAGGAAAGATCTCAGATTGAGGAGCTGTCGTGCAGTGGAGGACCAACACATCATGACAACTTAATGCAATGTGGGATCCTGATTGGATCCTGGAACAGAAAAAGGGAGTGAGTGGACGGTGGGGAACTCAAACAAAGTCTGCAGCTTAGCTAAAAGCATTTCACCAACGATGACTTCTCAAGTGTGACAGATGGACCGTGGCTGAGTGAAGTGTGTAAGGAAGCTCTGTCCTTGCAACTCTCTGGTAAACCCAAAATTGTTTCAAAACCTAAAATGAGAACCACAGCCATAAACTCAAACTCTCAAAGCTTTGATTTGATTTGATTTGATTCGTCCTGCGTAGCTGGTCCTGGTGCCAGCCCAGCACTACCTCCCCTCGATCTTCCTCTCCAGACCCCTCCCTGACCCACCGTGGGTTTCTCAGCCTCTATCTGGGGCTCCGTGGGTGCTAAATTTCCTCTCGTGCAGCTCCCGACACCCTCTCTGCCCTTCACTGCTGACTCCACGCGGGGAAAGGAGCACATCCCTGGGAGTCTTCCTCGCACTGCAGAGGCCGCCCTGCCCACCCACGGGGCTCTACTCTGGACACGCCGCTGCTCCCTCCGCCCCTCACAGAGAGGTTTGCCCATCAGCTCTCGGCTCTGGGGCCGCCTCCTGCAGGCTCCCGGGTTCTTTTTCCTTCCTGTCATCTCTGAGCATCGTATTCACTGATACATTCATTTCTTATTTCTGCCTCCCACCCAAACCCCCAGCTCCATGGAAACATGGGTGACACCCACCCCTTTCACCCTCCCACCTCCTGGCAGGACTTGGAGGAGCATCTGGCCCATCAGGGACACTCACAAATGTGTTGAGTGGACGAATGGCCACACAGGACTGGGAAGGAGGCTGACATGTCCTCTCATTCTGCTCCTACCGGAAAGTGGGTCCTTCCTAGGAGGAGCTTTTCCGGCTTTGCTTCAGGATCCCTTTGATGGTGTGGGTCAGGGACTGAGCGAGAAAACAGGGGTGAAGCGCAGGGGAGTGTGTGGTGTGTGTGTGCATGTGTGTGTGTGTAGTATGTGCAGGGTGTATGTGCATATGTGTGTGGTGTGTGCGTGTATGTGTGATGTTTGTGTGCTGTTGTGGCAGGTATACTGTACATGCACACATGTGTGCATGCGTGTATGTTATGTGTAGTGTGTGTGTTTGTGTGTGTGATGTGTATGCTGTTTTGGTGTGTGTACTGTGTGTGTACTGTGTACTGTGTGGTATGTGTGTGATGTTTATGTGCTGTCGTGGCATGTGTACTGTGTATGCACACATTTGTGTGTGGTATATGTTTGCAGTGTGTGTGATGTAGATGCTGTTGTGGTGTGTGTGCTGTGAATACACATGTGTGTGTGCACACACAAGTCTTTGACTTGGATTCAGTCCAAGAAGAGTTAATGAGAAATCCGAGGAGACCAGGGCCTCCCCAGAGACCTCCAAGGAGAGGGACGGGCAGGCTGGGTGAGTGAGCAGACAGACACCAACACTCTCCAGTGAGGCAGGCATCTCTGTGCCCCACTTCCAGCTGCACTTGACATTGCTCAGCCAGGGTGAAGCACTGAGGCGTCGCCCCAAGTGACGGGCTGGGGAGGATACACAGGCAGCCATCTGCACCGTCTGGAGCCACACTCACAACACGTCCTGTACGGAGGGGAAGGGGCTGAGCACACCCAGAGGCAATGGCTTTTCTCAGGGGCACTGGTGATCTGTGTCCTGCTTGTTCATTGCAAACTGCCTTTGTGGAATGTTCTGGATAGCTGAGCACTCAGTGTAATCAAAAAATAATACAGCCACTGGGTGTTTTGGCCACTTACTAAAAGTTTAGTAAAATAAAATGATGTTTCTACTGAACAACATCTTGATGATAGTTCAATCTTTATCATTCGGAATCCTACCCATACCATGCAAGAGCAGAAATGTGTTATTATGACATTATTATGACAAACACTAGCACAAATTCCAGGAAAGATGGGAGGGCACACTAGTTTAGTTACAATGTTCTCAGAAGAGCAATGCGTTTGCACATCAGGCTAAAAGGGTAAAGTTTATTTCTTGAAATGAAATATTGCTTGGATATTGCCACCTTGAAAACAGAAAGCCCAATTCTCAAGAAAAAAGACTTCTTTTTCAGTTTTAAAAGCAGAACCCCAAAAGTAGAAGGATGCGGCATTTCCATATTTGAAATCTCTTGCATGCAATCAGAAATAAACGTACCTTGCACTTCTATTTCCGTGGAAACACCTTTACTTTGAGAAAGACAGCAAGAAGGAGGCAGATATAGTCACATCTCTCCCAGGCTAGAGTGCTGTGGCATCAGCCTAGCTCACAGCAACCTCAAACTCCTGGGATCAAGCAATCCTGCTGCCTCAGCCTCCCAAGTAGCTGGGACCATAAGCGTGAGCCAGCATGCCCGGCTAATTTTTTCTATATATATTTTTAGTTGCCCGGCTAATTTCTTTCTATTTTTTTTTTAGTAGAGATGGGGTCTCACACTTGCTCAGGCTGGCCTCGAACTCCTGACCTTGAGTGATCCTCCCGCCTCGGCCTCCCAGAGTGCTAGGATTACAGCATGACCCGCTGACTCCCCTCTTCTTAATGGGGACCCATGAACATGGCTCCCCAGAACCCCTTCTTGCCCTCACCATGTTCCTGTGGTACCCTGGGCTTCATTTGGTGGACTCTCAGACCCTTGAGGGGTTACTTTTGATGGGAGTCCTCCTGCTGCCACTCGCAAGGACATTTAGAAATCGTGGACAGTGTGAGAATGAAAGCACCAGCGTGTGGGGGCTGCTTTGCAGCCTCAGAGGGGGCTGCCATTGGAGGGGGAACTCAGACACGTACCCTCACCCCAGGCCTCCAAAACAGCGATCCCTCTGCCCACCCATCCTGCCACCTGAAGACAGTGCCCTCGAATACCACACGTGCACACTCACCAAATCACAGGCTGGCTGAGAGGGCCGAGTCACCCTGTCATCCCTCTCCTGCTTTGCCAGGGTTGAAAATGCTCTGTCCCTGAGCAGCATAGCAGTCATCTGCAAAAGCAGGGCAGAACTTGGTTGGAAGCCTTGTTTCTGGGACGCTGCCTGGAGGGTGTCTGTGAATGTGGCGCCCGCATGAGGCGTGGCAGCTGCCAGCAGGGACAGCTTCAGCCGCCGCAGCCTGGCGTCACAAGGCAGGTGCCCTTTGTTTCATGCCACTTGCCCCGCGTCAGTTCACAAAAGATGTTTCTTGAATGACTGTTGGAAAAGTGGGAGTTCACAGTAAGAGGCTCTATCCTTCTGTCCCTGTGGCACTTCCAACACTCTAGGAACGAGGCTGAATTCGTTTGCTTGGGCCACTAGGAAAAAAAAAAATCTGTAGACTGTATGGCTTAAACGACACGGATTTATTTTCTCCCGGATCTGGATGCTAGAAGTCCCAGATCAAGGTGGCAGCAGGTTGGGTTCTGGTGAGGGCTCTCTTCCTGGCTTGCAGACGGCCACCTGCTTGCAGTGGCCTCCCCTGATTGGGGGAGGGGAGAAGAGGGAGAAGGGGAGCGGGTAGAGAGAGCTCTCTGAGTCTTCTCATACGGACACGCCCCCCTTCATGAGGGCCCCACCCTCCTAACCCCATTTAACCTTAACTACCTCCTAAAGACCATACCTGAGGATACAGTCACATGGGGAATCAGGGCTTCAACATAGCAATTTGGGGGGACACAATTCGGTCCATAGCAGAGGTCTGTGATGTCTGTTCTGACTGACACTATTAAATGCACCCCTTTCTCTGCTCAGCCTCCACCTGGGTTCTCAGACTATACTGCCTGCTCTCCTGCCCTGCTCTCCGGCTCCTCCTTCGCTCCACTGGTCACCCTTCCCGCCCGCCTCCCAGCTGCCTCCCCCCAGGTGACCCTGCTCTAACACATGGCTTTACTGACAGTCGTCCTGGCACCTAGAGAAATGACCAGCTTTGGAGTCAGAGCAGCCTCTGCATGAATCCCAGCTCTGCTGCCTTCTAACTATGGGATCTTGGCCGCATTATTGTCTCCACGCCCCAGTTTCTGTGCAGGAGAGTGGGTAGAATGTGCTGCCCGTTCGTCCATCCAATCCAGCCTTCTCCCCTCCTCTCCTCTGCTCCCCACCCAGACCCCCCACCCTGCCACAGTCCTCGGCCACTTCTCTCCGCCCGTTTTATTCCCCAGGTGTTTGGATTTGTCATCACTCCCTTGCTTTTCTAGTTTTTACTATATACACATGCATCTCTCAAAATATATAATGTTTAATTTTGCAAGTTTCCAACTTGAAAAAGAATGGTGGTGCAGAGACATGTTGTTCGGTGACACTGTTGACTGCCCCATTTGTCTGTACTTTTTACCCTATTTTGGTGCCTGGACACGTTGATCTCACTGTTTATGGGTATAACAAGCCTGCATAGAGTGGAAGTCTACTGTACAAAGGTCTTGGCCCTTTCTCTCCAATTGCCCGGGGGTGGGTCTGCTTGCTAGGAGAAGCCAGGACTGCCCTAGGGACAGGCTTGCCGTCCAGCAGAGGAACCGAGAGGTAGCTGGAGAGTCAGGGTCACGAGAATTCTGCGGGAGGCTATAGAAAGGGGCTTTGACAGCACAGCGAGGGGATACCCCGGCGGCCGATGCCTCCGCTTGCTGTGAGTTGTGTTATGCCACGTGCCAGACACACCCACACCAACCGTGTCTCTAATGCTCTCAGAAGCACCCACATTAAGTACAGAATTATTCTCCTCCCCACTTGGGGACACGTAAGCCAAGGCTAAGCATCGTTCCGTCCGCGGCTCACGGCCCCACACAGGCAAATGGTCGAGCTAGGAATGGATTCAAGCTGGAGTCCCAGCCTCTCTTGGTGATGCCCCTCTGCTGCAGAAAGAGGGGTGGATCTGCAAGATGTTACGGGGGACACACACAGAGCATGGCCACTGAGGGGGGAGGAAGACGGGGAGCCTGGGCCCATAGTGGTGCTCCTGCTAAGGAGAGGAGGGTGCAGAGAGAACACGGTGGTGAACTTGAGGGGCCAGAAGGGCTTGTCTGTTCAAACGTCTTTAAAGGGACAAAACAGTAGTTCTGAGCTCAAAGCAGAATCTGAGGGTGAGAAATAAGTGAGCTCCGCCTCCCCGCCCCCCCCCCCCCCAATGCTGCAGTGCTGCTCTCTGGTGCCAGGGAGGGGACAGGATTCTCACAGACCTCATCTTGCTCGGCCCCACCCCATCCCACCCTATGAGATAGGCTCTGTCCTCCCTCCTTCGTTCCGCAGTGTGTCCTCCCCTCCCTGGCGCCGGGCACTGCCCTGGGACCAGGGCGTGGCAGCCAGTGAGGCGGGCTGGGGGCGCCCACTGCAGAGAGCGACTGGGCTAGAGACCTTCTGCAGGGCTGTCAGGAAAGGCCGCCCCGAAGCAGTGAGACCAGATGGACGGAGGCCCCAGCCATGGAGGCCTTGTGAGAAGGGTACGGCACGCATAGCTGAGGGCAATGCCCCGGAGGCAGGTGCCGTCTTGCCGAGTCCAGGGACCAGAGAGGGAACCAGTGGGCGTGAGGGCGCAGGCAGGCCCCTGCGGTGAGAGGACCAGGCTGGGGAGGCCGCAGGGCCTTGCAGTTTGATTTTATTCCGGGGTCATGGGAAGCCCTGAGGTTTGTGCAACAGAGACATGATTGTAGAGATGCAAGTAAGAGCCCTGTTAGTTAGTGGAGCAGTGGCCAGTCCAGGCAAGAAATGGCCGTTGTGGAAACTGGACCGGCAGCATGGAAGACGGGGAGTGTGGACAGACGTGGGAGGTGTTTCAGAGGTGGCGGGGGGGCGGGTGTCACAGCCACGGGAGCGAGGAGCCCAGACGAGCTCCTGGCCGTGGCTACAGTCATCTCTGGTGTCAGTCTCGCTGTCGTGCCTCATCGCTGGCATTTCTGCAGCATCTGTGACCGTGTGTGCCACACCCGCATGTCACACTCACACACGTGCATCGTGTAAGAACATCCGCTGTGCTCTTTGGAATGAACCAGACATTTCACGATTGCCTTGTGAGGAAATCTGAGGTCTGACAAGAATAAATGCCAAACTGCTCGCGGTGGTTTTAACCTCAGGCGGAGGGATGGGGAGAGGGTCAGGGAACTAGACCCCCTGGACACACACTCTAAGTTGATTTATTTTTTCTTGGTTAACTTGAAAAACAGGTGAGGGCAAAAAAAAGAGTGAATTTTAGAAAAAGACATAATGAATGCTAAGTCCCATCAGTCATGACTGGTGTCAACGGCACCGCTGAAGTTGTCTGAGAACAGGCTCTCCGAGGGTCCCAGAGACCCGGGCCACACAGCGGGATGGGGCTGAGCCCACTGTGAGCCCGCCGACCCCCTACCTGCCTTAGTAAGTAGGACGCTCTCTAAGGCCAGTGCGTTACTGTAGGTCGAGCTGCAGCAAGTCAACAAGACACTTTAGTTTTAAAAATCTGAACCAGTACGAATATTTTCCAAACCCCAAATGGTGGAGAATAGTGAAGGTTTTCTACATCTGTGGCTCTAAAAGGAAAGCACTGATAAATCCCTGCCCCCTGACACATCACCTGTACCTCTAGGAGCAGGGCCAGGGCGGGGTCAGTGGCACATAATGCCTAGCATCATGGGAGACCAAACACGGAAGGGAGTTCGGGTCACAGAACCCAACCCTGTCATTTTACATGGCATGAGACGGCGGCTCAGACCCCAGACCCCTTATTTGGTGAGAGACATTTGTGGCAGAGGCCAGAGGAACCCACACCTGAAGCCATGCTGTCACCAAGTCCACACGACTATTGAACACAAAAGAAACTGGAAAGAACTCATTCACAGACTGTGTGAGACCTCCCCTGAATTCATCATCCTGGCATTTTTTCCTTATTTAGGAAACAAAACCAAAACGTTTTCCCAGAAAAGTCCGTGAATTTTCCAGGCAGCCTCAGGACAGGAACCTGCTCCATGAATTCCTCATTTACACAAAGCCTGGGAGAATTCAGCAGTGGAAAAGAGCAGACACACCCAGGGACTTGGTCCTGTGGAAAGAAAATTCAAAAGGAATGAGGTCACACCCTGATTGGGCTGCAGTGAGAACCATCAGAACAATGGTCTGAGTGCCCGCCCTCGGGAGTCCTGCTGTCTTTGTGCAGATGCACAGAGATGGCACAGGGACAGGGGAGCTAGACCTCTCTGTCCAGCACATCCACGGATACCGTCCAAGGTGCTGCAGTCAGGTTTAAAAAATACGTGGTGGGCCATGCGATATTGGAAAGTAATAAAAAATATATGTTTGTTCTCTGCCCGGCTCCTGGCACAAGTTCCTATAGCCCTTGGGGTCTCCAGAGCGATAAGAGGGTCTTTGGGTGCTAATGAGATGACTGTAGCTGGGGCCTCCAGTAGCTTCAGGAGGGGCTAAAGGTTGAGTTGATCACCGGAGGCCAGGGATTTAATCAGCCGTGCCTAGGTAATGCACCTCCATAACAACCCAGAACAACTCAGGGAGTCTGGATGGCTCAGTAAGCGGAGGTGCCTGGAGGGTGGTGCACGTGGACAGGGCGTGGAAGCCCCGTGCCCTCCTCCGTGTCTCCCTCGGTGCATCGCTCCATGTGCTGTTCACCTGCACCCCGGGTGATACCCTTTGTAGTAAGTGGGTAAATGTAAGTACAGTGTTTCCCTGAGCTCTGTGAGCTGCTCCAGCAAATTAATCAAGCCCAAGGAGGGTGTGGTTGTGGGAACCCCAAGTTATAGCTAGGCCATCAAAGGTATAGTTGGCAACTTGTTACTTGCAACTGGCATCTGAAGGGGGGCAGTCTTGTGGGACTGAGCCATCAGATCTGTGGATCTGACACTGTCTCCAGGCAGGTATTGAATTGAAATTGTCAGAACTGATTTGAAATATAGGACGCCCAGCTGGTGTCTGCCGGAGAATTGTTTGCGTGCAGAACCCCACCCCGCCCCACATCTGGTGTCGGAAGTGCGTGGTGAGTGGTGTGTGAGAGGGAAAAAGCAGTTTGTTTTTACTTCAGAGGTGACCTTCCTAAACATGATTGGAAACCCAGAAATCATGCAGGAAAAAATCGATATGTTTTATTTAAAATTTTAATATTATAAATAAGTTAAAATGTTTAAAATTTAGTAATTCTTTATATCAAAAAACAATAAACAGAACATTTTTTAAAAAGCTAGACTGAAAAACATTCTTACACATTTAATAGCGAGGGAGCTGGTGGACTTAGTACACACACTCCTATAAATCAGCAGGAAAAGGGGGCAGAGGGGAAACATGCAGGCTCACAGAAGAGCTGCCCTCGGCCAATTAACCTGTGCAAGGAGATTCAAAATAAAACAATAATGAGGCATCATTTTTTAGTTAGTCAAATTGGCAAAACCTTTCAACATTGTAACACCCTATGGGCGGTGAGAGTTTGGGGAAAACAGGTCTCTCCCACACTATCAAAGGGAAAATCAATTATTGTAACTTTTCAGGAAGTAAACACAGAATTTAATAAACTCTGACCCAGCAGTCCTACTTCTAGAAAGTTCTACTGTAGAGATACAAGCAGCCATTTATATAAAATATAACTAAGAATGGTCATTGCATTAATATTGTCCATAGCAAGACCCTGGCAGCGACTAAGGGACTCTCCAAGGATGATCACTGAATGGATATGACATGTCCAATTTATGTTATGAGAGATTATTTAATCAGTTAAAAAAAAGTAAGGAAGACTTATATGGATTGAACTGGAAAGATTTCCACAATATTTTTTTTTCTTGAGATGGGGTCTTGCTCTGTTGCCCAGGCTGGAGTGCAGTGGCCCCATCACAGCTCACTGAAGCCTGAAATCCTGGATTCAAGCCATCCTCCTGCCTCGGCCTCCCAAGTAGCTGGGACTACAGTGTATGTCACTGCTCCCAAGCCACAATATTTTTAAGTGGGAAATAAAGTCTTACAACAATATATATCAAAAGTTTCTATTTTGTGAAGAAATAAAAATATCAAAAAATGTTATGCCTGTATCATTTATACTGTTACCACAGACCTATATTGCTTTTACAATTCAAAATATAAAAGGAAATGTCTCCTGGGCAAAAGCAATCACTGATATACAAGAATAGAAAAACTAGGGGGTTGGATTATGTTGTTCTTTTTTTGCCTGTATATATTTATAAACATATCTACAATAAAAATATAATACTTTGGAAAAAGAAGGCAGTTAGTGTACGTGTAAACCAGCAAAACAAAGGATTCATTTTCTACATTGGAAAGTGGCATCTGCTGCTACTTCCTGGTGCTGGCGAGCAGAGGACATTACTGTCCCTCGACCAGGTGCCAGCTGCCAGCCCCTCCCGGTTTCCAATGGGATGAGGGTGGTCGAGGGCAGGTGTCCGCACTCAGTCACTCACTTTTCCTCAGCCGACGGTCTGCAGACACCATGCTGGTCACCTTGAGAGCTGCGACGTGGCATGTACGTCCATGGTATTGCACAGCTGACTCTGCCGCTGGGCAGCTGACTGGACAAGCAGCCCCTTCCGGACACTTCTGAGTGGCCTCACCATTAGGGCCGAGGCAGCTGTGCTTCTTTCAGATGGTCCCTGCCACAGCACTGAAGGCCAGCTGGGTCGGGGGCCTAAGCTGTGGCAGAGGGCAACAGGCTTTGGGAGAGTAAGTCGACCACACCAGAGCGAGCGCCGACAGAGTGGGGCCCAGGAAGGGTCCTAGGGCTCTCCAGCCCAGGAAGTCAGACCTAGGGAGGTGACACAGCCCAAACGAAGGGGCTGAGCCAGAAATGACACCCACAGCTCCCGAGTCCACACTGGGTAAGGACACAGCCCTACTCACCAGACCCATTCCCCTCCCCTGGACACAGAGCCGGACCACCTTCCCCAGCCGCCTCTGCAGGTTGGAATGTGCACGAGTATGACACTGGCCACTGTGAGGACCTGTCCAGCCAGAGCCTCCACACAGACCCCTGCCTCTTACCCCTCACCTGTCCTCGGAAGGCAGGTGACAAAGATGGCAGGCCACGGCTTCACACGAGTGAGCAGCTGCCACTGGCCCTTGCCACAGTCACAGCCCTTGCAGAGCTAGGGAATGAGGGCGCAGGAGTGGACGGCCCCACTCTCCCCGTGGTCAGGGAGCCCTGGCAGTCACCCTTTTCCCCCTTTTCACACCCCACGGCCCCGGCAGGGAGGGAGGCATTGGGCCTTCTGTTCTTGCTCCATGGCACCCTCACCTCCCCTCCTGCTGTGCCCTCTGACTCCCAGCCACTCTCTCCCACTCTCACTTCCCACAGAAGGTACCACAGCAGCCAGATAGCTAGGAAAAGGCCTTACACCCAGAGCTGCCGAGGCAAAGACAGAAACAAAAACAGGAACTAATGAGAGTGCTCAGAGTGACTCCAGCAGGAAGAAGCATCGGGGTGGACAGAAAAGGGGTGACCATCAGATAGGGTAAGCACATGCAGAGCTGAGGCCTGGCCCAGCCTCTGAAGGGGAAGCAAGCCATGCTCCCTTTGTGACATTTGCTGCCTGGCCATTCCCACCAGGTGTCTGGGTGTGACTGCCCAATGCAATGGGGGCTATGTGGACGCATGGGATTTGCAGGGCTCTGCTTGAGAAAGCCTTGCCCCCTCCCCACTGGGGCGGAGTCTACCCACTGTCGCAGACCCTGCAGGGCGGGGGCTACCCACTGTCACAGACCCTGCAGGAGCAATGAGCAAGCACCTGCTACCGTGGGCTGCACGGGGTCAGTAGCAGAGGGAAGTGGCTGAAGCAGCTAAAGCTTGTCACCAAAGCAATGATAACCCTCAGTGACTGCAGAGGCAGTCTCCTTCCTCTGGGTCCCTGTCCTGTCATCACCTCTCCACCTTTCCCAGGGGCAAGGACTCCGAGAAAGGCTTTTCCAGCCTTCAGCTAATGGTTGTTTCCTCCTCCATGGTCATTTCCTTCCTCCTACCCTCCTAGGAAAGACAATGAAGAGACACATGGGAGATCATCAGGAAGAGTATTTCCCTGGAGCCTCCACCCGGGGCAGCTGAAAAGCCTTGTGTCACAGGGTCTGCGACATGGCTCAGACCTCCTCTCCACTCCTGGGAGGTCTCACCAGGGACCTGCCAGCACAGAGCACCAGCACCCAGCTAGCTTGGCATTGGAAACCGATTGCAAAGTCACCATTCACCGCTCTCTCATTTGAGAAGGTTTTCTGATTTTCCAAGAATATATGTTCCTATAATCACATTGAAAATCCCAGGAAGATGGTGAAATAGATGAGACATGGCTGGGTACAGTGGCTCACGCCTGTAATCCCAACACTTCTGGAGGCTGAGGTGGGAGGATCACTTGAGGCCAGGAGTTTGAGACCAGCCTGGGCAACACAGCAAGACCCCATAGCTACAAAAAATAGAAAAATTAGCTGGGCATGGTGGCACACGCCTGTAGTCTCAGCTACTTGGGAAGCTAAGGCAGGAGGATCGCTTGAGCCCAGGAGTTTGGGGTTGCAATGAGCTGTGATGGTGCCACTGCACTCTAGCCTGGCAACAGAGCAAGATGTTCTCCAAAACAAGAAAAGAAAGAGAGAGATGAGACAGATGTGCTTTAATTCTTAAACTGATTGAAAAGATAGTCAAGGTACTTTGTTCTTTGAAAAAACAGGTTGTACAACATGTGCAGTATCATCCCATGTAGCACAGATGGCAACGTTAAGGGAGAGAGAGAGAGAGATTTTAATGTACATAGAAAGGTGTGGAAGAAAAGTGCATCAGACTTTTCATGGTGGGAAGCTGGAATGGTAATGGGTATGGAGTGAAAACTTACTTATTTTAATCATTTCCATATAATTGACATTTTTCCTACTATTTTTGCTATTACTGATTTTAAAAATCATAATACTGGTTGTCAAAAATTCAGAAGATGCAGAAAATGTTAAAGCAAAAGATAAAATTCTCTTTTCCTCCTGGGTGAAAGTATCATTTATATTTTTTTGTATAAAATACCCATTTATGCAAACCCTTACACACATACATCCTTTATACAATTAAATAAGTCTGTGCTTATATATAATCCACACTACCCAGCTTTCCATTTACATTAATAATACGTCTTAAGTACTTTCCAGATCAGTACAAACAGATCTACACCTTTTTTAAAAAGTGGTCTAATATTTTATTTTATGGCTATAACAATTTATTTAATCAACTCCTTAGAGATGGACATTTAGCTTATTTCTAGAATTTTAATTTTTCAAACAATGATGCAGGGAGCACCTTCATCCTTGAATATGCTGCTTCAGGAGGAGAGGGATTTGCACAAGTCAAGTACATTTCAAATACATTTTAAATCATGGAATCTGAAGGATTAATGCCGTATGCATTCTTAAATTTGATAGCTATTCAAGAATACTTTTCCAAAAATGTGGTACTGAATTACATCCCACCCACATTATATTATGTGTGTTTAATTTCCAGTTGTTTAAATTTAAAAGTGGATCTGAATCTCTAGATATTCAGTGGCTATGTGCATTTCTTTTTAAACAATATTTTGGCACCCCCAAAAGAAAGTGTGGGTCGGGTATAGTTCAGCTTTGTATAAAATACATGTGTGTGCCTGTGTGTATCTGGGTTTTTCCTCAAGTTTTTGAGATTGTTTACTCTTTCTTGTGGTCACATTTATAACTATAAATAACGTAGTTAGATGATTTAATTAAACCATTTTGATTCATAACATTTAGACCATCTGTATAATTTTTCATCCTCAGATGTGAGTCCATCAGATCATTTCTGAGCCCACCTTACCCCCCACCCTTAATGTCCACACTGGGGTGAGATAAGTCACACTAGTTTACTCCATCCAAGTGTGTGATGCTGATGTTCTGTTGGCGTTTGGAAAACTGTCTGTGTCTGCCCCAGCCTCACTAGGGACAAACAAGGGACCTGGCTCAGGTGGCTTCAGCTCTCTAAACCTCAGTCTGCCATGACCTGTAAAACGGGGGATAAATCACCTGCATAGATTTATTGTGAAAATGAATTCATGGGCTGCCTGGTAAATCTTCAAATGGGATCTCAGTCCCTGTAATTTGAATTTAGTTCTCTGCATGTCAAGTAAATTGCCACCCAGCCCACACCGGCCCTGGCCCTTCGTGACACTCTTTACTGTTGCTGAGTTTGTTTTTTTGATTAGGCTATTGATTACATACCCCATTCCAGTAACATTTTCAAACAGGCTCATTCATGAGACTTTCATATTGGCAAATGGCATAGAATTCCTGATTCCATTTCCCACTCCCTTTAAAGAGATGATTTCTTAAGAAACCTGAAGAAAGACTCACTTCCCCAACTTGCAGGTGACTTTGTTTTTCTGTCTGAACGTCAAGGGATTCTTTCCCATTCTTGCACTGACCAACCTCTCAGGAGGGTCTCGGGCTGTTTGTTCTGTAGTTGTCATTCCCAGCACATGGGGGTCCTTTCAACCCACGGATTCAGTTCTTCTTTACGTCAAGAGTATTAATCACGATGAGCAGTAACTGTTAATCAACCCTACATAATGAAGCAAAATAATCTCAAACAGCCTTGATCACAGCTTCTCTTTTCTCGTAAACATTCAATGCCCTTCGTTGTCCCCCAGATTAATAGTAAGTAACACATATTTAAAGGGCATCTTGGCCGGCGCGGTGGCTCACGCCTGTAATCCTAGCACTCTGGGAGGCCGAGGTGGGTGGATCATTTGAGCTCAGGAGTTCGAGACCAGCCTGACCAAGAGTGAAACCCCATCTCTACTAAAAATAGAAAGAAATTATATGAACAACTAAAAATATATATAGAAAAAATTAGTTGGGCATGGTGGCACATGCCTGTAGTCCCAGCTACTCGGGAGGCTGAGGCAGGAGGATTGCTTGAGCCCAGAAGTTGGAGGTTGCTGTGAGCTAGGCTTGACGCCACGGCACTCTAGCCTGAGCAACAGAGTAAGACTCTGTCTCAAAAAAATAAAGAAAGAAAGAAAGAAAGAAAGGACATCTTCTACTCACAAAGTTGTAAGCACTTATTTTATTCCAGCTCCCAACAGCCCTATGAAATGTGTCCTATTAGTAAAGGAAACGGGCCGCAGCCCTCTGCTTCTCAAGCCTGGTCTCTGACCTGGTGGCTCATCAGTGGTGCAGGCAACAGCTGGGCTCTGGGCTCCTGGAGTTTCTCCTGGTTTCTCCGTGAGCATCTCTGAGTCCTGGGCCAGGTGAGCAGGCCAGCTCTTGGCAAAGGACTCCAGTTTCTTCTGCAGGTCACCTGTGTCTTTGGGTCGGACGCAGGAAGAGAGATATATGGGTGTCCACATTGCCCCCGTGGGTCTCAGTTCGTTCTTAGGAGCCCTGAGTTTCCCCTGTCAGGGTCCAGTGTGTCCCTGTCCTCCCACAGTGTGTGTGCACCTACTCTGTGTCCTACAGTGACTCAGGCTACCACCAGTGACAGGGGCAACATGGAGCATAGACGTCTTCCCCGTGGTCCCTGCTCAAATTCTGTGAACTGCCAACCAGAGCCTCCCAGACCACTATTCCCCCAGCTTCTCCTACAATTGTTCAAGGTCCAATTCTCTCCAAAAAAGAAGAAGAAAGAAAGAAATCTCTTATTCTGTATTACTCCAAGCAGTTCTGTTTCCCTGATCAAATGTAACAAAGATCATATATTATTAATCATAAAATGCATCACATTAAATTCCAAAGCTTTGCCCATCTTCTCCCTAAGGTGCCTTTCTGCTTATACTGTGTGCAGCAGAGGACGTTCTCATATTTACAACAGCCACACAACTGCCGGCGAAGCTGAATGACGTCCCACTGCAGCAGGCCCTCTGAACACCTCCTGGAGTGAAGGGACCAAACACTGTGTGCGTGGGTTGGCGGGGGATGAGTCACCTCTGAGCCCTCCATCCTGCCTGGCCCACCTCCTCCCACCACCCTCAGGGGAAGCTGCCTTTGCCTTCTCGTGCTCAGCCACATGGCCTGGAACTGGACGAGGGCTCTCCAGCCGCAGGTGGGCAAGAAAAGCATAAAAATCAGCGCTGAGGATTGGACACAGGTGCTGGCACAACAGCTGATTCTTTCTGGGCAGCACCAATTTCTGTGCTATGCTCACTTTCATTTTTTCCATTTATTTTTAAGGCTGCAAACATGTAGTGAGGAAAGAAAGGAGCAGACGGAAGGATGAGCATGGGAAGAGGTCTACACCAGCGTGAGGTCACTGCTGGGCACAGTCACCACTCGCATGCCACTCTCCTGCAGGACTCGGCCTGCTGCCAAGAACATTTTCTCAGGCTGTCAGCTTCCTTGAATTGTAACTTTGGTCATGTGACCTTGATACAGGAGTAAGACCACGTCCTTCCCAAGTAGGAAATGTCACCACATCTCTTAAACGTGCACGGGATCGGGAACAGCATGAAAGAGCCCAGAAGTGGGGAACTGACTCTGAGTTTCTGCTTCCTAAGCTCTAGGGAGGATTATGACACCATTAAGCAGTTTTAGGAGAATTTTTTTTTTTTATTTCAGGAAATTATGAGGATACAAACATTTTGGTTACATGTTATGACTTTGCCACATCCCAACCCTGATTTGAGACGTGCTCTTTCCCCTCCTACAATGCTCACCGCGTCCATTAGTTGTGAGTTTACCCACCTCCAACCCCGCTACCCCCAAAGAATATTACTACTGTGTGAGCACCTTAGTGTTGATCAGTCAGTGCCAGTTTGCGAGCACATGTGGAGCCTAGTCTTCCATTCTTGTGATACCTCACTTCGGAGGATGGGCTCAAGCTCTATCCAGGAAAATATAAGAGGTGCTAGATCACCATTATTTTTTATAGTTGAGTAGTATTCCATTGTATACATATACCATATTTCATTAATCCACTCATGGATTGATGGGCACTTGGGTTGTTTCCATATCGTTGCTATTGTGCAGCCATAAACTTTCAAGTGAAGATGTCTTTATTATAGAATGACTTTCGTTCCTTTGGGTAGATGTCTAATAGTGCTATTGCTAGATTGAATGGTAGTTCTACTTGTAGCTCTTTGAGGTATCTCCAAATTCTTTTCCACAGAGGTTTCGCTAACTTGCAGTCCCACCAGCAGTGTAAGAGTGTTCCTATCTCTCCACATCCACACCAGCATTTGTTGCTTTGGGATTTTTTTGATAAAGGCCAGTCTTACTGGAGTTAAGTGATATCTCACTGTGATTTTGATTTGCATTTCCTTAATGATTAGAGATGGTGAGCACTTTTTTGTATGTTTGCTGGCCATTATTCTGTCTTCTTTTGAAAAGTTTCTGTTCACGTCCTTCGTCCATTTACTGATGGGGTTGTTTGATTTTTTCTTGTTGATTTTTTTGAGTTCTAGATAGATTCTTGTTATCAGCCCTTTATCAGATGTGTAGAGGGCAAATATTTTCTACCATTCTGTAGGTTGTCTATTCACTCTAATGATAGTTTCCTTGGCTGTACAAAAGCTTCTTAATTTGATCAGGTCCCATTTATTTATTTTTGTAGCTGCCGTGATTACTTTGGGGTCTTGTTCATAAATTCTTTGCCTAGGCCAATGTCTGAAAGAGTCTTCCCTACATTTTCTTCTAGGATTCTTAAGGTTTCATGCCTTAGGTTATGTTTAATGACACTGGAAGATATGCATGATATATGAAGTTTAAAAAAACATCAGAGTGTTATATTATAAAAATTATAAATAATGAGCATAAGGTATATGTGTTTATAAGACATCAAATAATAATATTCATTGTTTCTGTGTAGTCAAATTTTGACTTTTTTTCCTTTTTGTAGTTTTTAAATGTTTTACAATAAATATTGCTTCTATAAAAGGAATAAATGCTATTTTGTAAGAGAGAAGGAGAGAGGTGTTTAACTTGGTAGAAATAAGATTTTACCCTTAAGTTTGGGTTTAGTACCGCAGTAATGTATAATTCACAAATGATCCAGAGACATTTACTTTTAACTCAATTCGCCCAAAGTGAAACTCATGATCTTTCCTCCCAAACTTGTCCCTCTTCCACTGTTTTCTATCTCAGTGATCATCCTTCCACCCACTGAGTCCCATCAGCTGAATCCCCCCCTCCCTACAGCCCTCATCCAATGCATCACTGTCCTGAAAGTTGACATCATAAAATCTCTCTCAACTCCATCTCCTCTTTTCACCTCCGGCCACCATTCCCACCTACCCCTGCCCCATCCATCCTGCACCAGCTCCCCTGTCCTGGCCCACTGCAGGAGCTCAGGCTCTGCTTTCTCCACTTTCTCCTGGTCAGTTCCACCCCAGAGCCAGTCTACACCCTGTACTGATGCTGGTGCTGATGGCAGATCATACTGAATATCCGTCTGCTGCATGACTAATAGACATGTTCAGTGTAACACAATGGTAACACTAGATTTCCACCCACCATGTGCTACTTCCTAGCCTTCACCATCTCAGGAAATGATGACATCATTCAATTAGCTTGTCCCCAAACCCTGGAGGCAGCCACTTCATTTATCTGTGAAAAGTCTTGGCAACGGCAACTCCAAAACTTCTCTTTAATCCATCGTGTTCCATCTACATTGTTACCACCAGAACCCCAGTCAACGTCGTCTCTTACCTACCACACTGCAGCAACCTCCTGACTGCTCCCCCTGCTTTCGGCCTTCCCCTCACAGTCCGCGTACCACCCGCAGAGGTCTTACAATCAAAGCAGAACAGAAATCCTCTGATGGGTTTTTATTGCACTTGGGGAAAATGGAATCTTTTTCTTGCCCAATGTGTTGCTGCTGCTCACTTCTTGGATGTCACCTCTGGCCCCTTTGCTCACCTGCTTCCAAACACCCTGACCCCTTTCTGTTGCTCTAATAGACCAAGGCTGGTCACAGCTCAGGAACCTGGCGCTCACTGTTTCTTCTGCCAGGAACGTTTCCCTCTGGCTTTTTGTGTGGCCTTTCCTTCTTCATCTTGCAAAGGTCAGAGCACACACAACCTTCAAAAAGAGACTCTCCTGGCTACTCGCAGATGGGCAGCAAGCCCCCAGCCTTGCATCCCTCTTCCTCACGGGATCTCATTCATGTCCTCCTTTGCACTTATCACTGTCTGACTCGTCATCTTTATGAGAGTCTTTGATGTTACTGTAGTATCAGTCTCCCCTTACTAGAAAAAAACCCCCATTATCTATTTTTGCACTTCTGTTTCCCTGGGTCTAAGAAAGTGCTTGTGTTTATTAAATTTTTGCTAAATGAATGAATGAATTCCCCTGTCCTCACATTCCGTGGTTCAAAATTGTATTGACTATAGATAGGCTGAGTGCCTTACCAAGTTTGCTAGAGACCAAACAGCCTCATTGCAGTGAGAGTTGGTGACGATGTGGAAGACGTGACGCCCCCTTCTTGAGCACGTGCTCAGGCTCCCTGACAGCGTGGGGAGGGAGTCTGCCCACCCGCTGGCCTTGGTACAGCATTTGCTGTTCTCTGGCATCTGTGGTATGTGCTGGAGGAAGCCAACAGCTGCCACGTGATAAATCAGAGCACAGAGAACAGCTTCACGTGTTGCCAGTGTGCTTCTGTCGTCATTTTAGAGAGATTCTCTGTCCTTCAGAGGAGAAAAACCAATAAGGCTTTCGGAGGGTGAGGGGAAGGTGTAGGTGGGTGGGAGTCCAGGTGGGACTGGGCTGCTTCCCCCCTTTTCGCTCCGCCCTCACATGCCAGTCCTCCCAGTGCTCGTATTAGTGTTGGCCTTGCACTCCGATTTCGTAAAGGGCAGTTTGGAACACACAGGTGTGCGGAGAGACAGTGAGATATGCTAATGTGAAACCGTGAGAAAGCCCTGGGGCTCAGAAGGAGGCCGCCCCCACGGCAGAGGACCAGACACGAGGGTCAGAGCATAATCGGCGTGACAGATTTGCCCCACTGTCTGGGGGGAATCAAACCTTGGCCTGTTCATGCTGTGACTTGTGAAAGCGATAGCTCCAGGTACACACCACTGGGGGGTGGAAGGTAACATTAAGGCAGCATCAGAGGTCTATGCACTGAGGAGTCTATGGCTACGGTACAGGTAGACCACACGGCCAGAGGGACTTCTTTATCCCTGTTCCACCAGCACACCCCCAAGAGCTGTAAGATCATAATGAAAATACAAAGAAAACCACTTGGAGAAAGCAGATCCAAGGGCAGGGCAGAGACAGGTTTCCTAGATGGGCAGGGCCACCAAAAACTCCAGTCTGCACTTGAACAGCAGAGTCTTTCCCTCCGGGAGCATGTTAGCCCCTTGTTAAAGTCACCAGGATGGGCAGAACCAGACCCTGGGCTCCAGCCCATCCTTCCAGACAGATACTATTAGTCAGGATGCCTGGTTATTAAAATTTGAGCTCAGAAGGTAGGGGAGAAGAGCCCCCCCGAGAAGAATAGCCAATATGATAACATAATACATTGCACAATCGGCATCAGATGAAGAGGAATTAATAGATTGAGATAGATAAAGAACTTTAATAAATATTCTTGAAGAGGTAAGAGAAGATGCTGATGATATGAAATAGATACAGAAGTGTTTTTAAAGAAAAACCAAGTTAAAATACTGGTCTTGAAAAATGTGAGTATGAAACCCTCAATATATGGAATGAATTGTTGAATAGAGATAGCTAGAGCTGGAAGGTGAGTTGAAACATCAGGTGAAGAACTTCTAGAAGGCCTCAGGGAGAAGTAAAAAGACAAGAGACAAAAATGAAAAGTTAATACATGATAGATACAGCTAGTGATACAAATATTTACATACCAGTAATCTAATAAGGAGAGGAAATATACAGAGAGGATGCACTGCTAGAGGAAATAAGGAATTAAATTTTACTGAGTTAAAGATTAAAGTTCTCAAGTTGAAAGGAATAAACATGTACTTAAAAAAAATAAGGAAAATCCATACTGGAAATATTATGAGTATATTTAGTAATATCATAGACAAAGAAAAACTCCAAAAGTATTTGAAGAAAAGAGTTTAATCACTTCAAAAAATCAGAATCTGAATGTCATCAATCTTCTAACAATAGCTGGGTAATAAGACAATAGAGTAATACTCAACCAACTGAAGAAAAGAATTTAAAACTAAAAGTATATATTCAGCTACATTCCCATTTAGGTGAAAAGGCAAAAAGGTTGGTCCTAAGAGTATGTGACCTCAGACTTCTTCTCCAGGAAAGAACCTCTTTGAAAACAGCCTTGAAAGAGGTCCCACGGCAAGAAGAACATATCCAGGAGGTAACTGGACAATAGAGAGAAGTAACACTACATAAGTAACAATCAAATTACTGTTTTCTTATACATTGGGTACACAAAAGAAGATTACCCCTAACAATCCAGAACTAACATGTGTGGGAACTTGAAAGATTTTAGGCAGTTACCATCGAAAATAAAAATAAAATGTATTCTTTGATACTGGCAAAAAAAATCTCAATATTTATAAGGAAAGGTAGATAAAGGAAAAACGGACTAAGTTTAACCAAAATAAGTTGAAAATATGAAGCAGCAGTAATTACAGTAAATATAAATTTTAGAAGCTCACAAGTGGAAAATCAGAGATGCTAAGACTGGAGATTCTTTAAGCAAGATCCATTAATACATTATTTTCAAGAAACATACTAAAAACAAAAGGACATAAAAAAGCTGAAGAAAAGGAAAAGTGTACCAGGAAAATAAGAATGACAACCAACAAAAGTGCCATAGTAGTAAATTTAGTATCATATAAAACAACATTCAAAGAAAAGATCATTGTAATAAAAAAGGTCATTCTATAATGGTAAAAGAGATACAAATAGATTAAAAAAATAAGCATAGTGTATAGGAGACTTCTAGGTCCAGCCAAGATGGAGTAGCCACACTCCTCCTCCTCACAACCAAAGAGGTTGACAGCACAGGGACCTAGGCTGAGGAAGGACATGATGATGGTCTGCAAGTTTTTCTTGTTGCCTGCACACATTCTAGACAAGGAACTACAGAAAGCCCCAACCCAGAACACAAAAGCTCCAAGAAAGCTTGCTCCTACCGGCCAAAGGACAGGGTAAAGGATGGCCTTACAACAGAAAGCTTTTTGACAATACCCAGTGCCAAATACACTTTTGGCAATTTCGGTCAATCAGTAACAGAAAACCCACATCCTCATCCCCAACTCTATCCCACTGTGGTTTCAGGGGGCCAAGCCTGGAGCTGATCTTCCTCTCCACCCCACGCCTGTCTTACAGAAACATGAAGCATCTCTTCCGTTTCCTTGCTCTGGGGTGACAGAAAATGGGAATAACAACCAATTTCCATCTCCTGCTGAGCAGAAGCAGGTGGCAGTGCTTTGATTCCCTACCAGGGTAGCATCAGCAGGACGAGCAGGCAGCTGCTTGTCCATATCCCACCAGGCAGAAGCAGGTGGTGCTCTGACTCCCGCACCAGGGCCGTGTCTGGGCAGCAGGTGGCAGTGAGCCCGGCAAGCTGAGCCCCACTCACAGCAACCAGATACAGTAGGGCAGTCTGGGTGGGGCGTGCAGGCCATGTCCCCCGACCCCTGGCCAGGTGGGGAACTGAGCCTCTGCCCTCATCCAGCATCCATGAGGTGGAATGAGGTGAAGAAGACGGGGCTAGCTGTCACTCCACTTCTCCCCTCTCGTGCTGTCATCAGAGTCCAGCAAGGAGCTGAGCTTCTGCAACAACGAAGTGGTGTGAGTCAGCCCTCCACTTACCCTGCCGGTGTCAGCTGGACCCAGTGGGGACTTACACCTCCTCAGGGGCAGTGAGGTGAGACACTGGCTCATATCCACCTGAGGAAAGATGTCAATGGGGCCACAACGGAAGCCGAACTTCCACCTCACCCATCTGTAAAGAAGCAGTGTAATGAAACACTTCATTTTTGCTGGAGTGGTGTTAGTGGAGCCAGCAGTAAGCTGAACACGGGGAACATTCATGCCCAATCAGCCCTCATGCTCCACCTCAACACAGGTGCTATCTTCCAAAATAAATAAATAAATAGTTCCCAGAGGGTTTTTTTTTTTTTTCTTTTTGAGACAGAGTCTCGCTCTGTTGCCCAGGCTAGAGTGCCGTGGCGTCAGCCTAGCTCACAGCAACCTCAGACTCCTGGGCTCAAGCAATCCTCCTGCCTCAGCCTCCCGAGTAGCCAGGACTACAGGCATGCATCACCATGCCCGGCTAATTTTTTCTATATATTTTTAGTTGGCCAGATAATTTCTTTCTATTTTTAGTAGAGACGGGGTCTCGCTCTCGTTCAGGCTGGTCTCGAACTCCTGACCTTAAGTGATCTTCCCGCCTCAGCCTCCCAGAGTGCTAGGATTACAGGCGTGAGCCACCGCGCCCGGCCGGTCTCAGAGTTTTATAATATACTCTTCAAAATGTCCAGATACAACTGAAAATCAGTCATCATATCAAGAACCACGAAAACCATAACTTGAATGGAAACAATCAAAAGACATGAATACCAAGGTGAATCTAATGCTGAAATTATCTCATCATGATTTTAAAGCAGCCATCATAAAAATGCTTCAACAAGCAGTTATGAAGTCTCTTGAAACAAATGAAAAGTAGAAAACATCAACAAAACAACAGATGGTATAAAAAAGAACCAAGTGGAAATAACAGAACTAAAAAATGCAATCACCAAAATAAAATTTTAAAAAAATTTCAGAGGCTGGACACACTGGGAAAACAGAGAATAGAATCAGGAAACTTGAAGATGGAGCAATAGAATTGACTTAACCTTCCTGACAGAAAGAAAATAGACTGAAAAAGAAATCAACGAAGTCTCAGAAACCTGGGGGACAACAATGGAACTAGGAACGATGTCATCAGAGTTTCAGAAAGAGAGAGAGAATAGAACTGAAAGGATATTTGAAAAAATAATTGCTAAAAATTTCTCAATTTAGTGAAAGATATAAGTCTACAGATTCAAGAGGTTGAGAAAATCCCAAATAGGATAAACCAAAAGAAATCCACATTAAGATACATCATAATTAAATTTTGGAAACTAAAAACAAACAAAAACATCTTTAAAGCAGCCAGAGAAAAATAACACTCATTATAGGAAAACACCAATTAAATGGAAATGGATTTCCCATCAGAAACCACGGAAGCAAGAAAAAAGTAGAACCACATTTTTCAAGAACCGAAAGGAAAGAATCGTCAATCCCAGATTCTTTATCTGTGGAAACATCTTACAGTAACCAAGAATAATCTCCAACAAAAGAAAACTCAAAAATGTGTTGCTAGCAAGCCTACCCTTAAAGAATGGCTAAAGGATTCTTCAAGCAGAAAAGAAATGATAACAGAAGAAAGGTTGAAATTTCAGAAAGAAAAAAAAAGACCATCAGAATGGGTAAAATAGGGTTAAATATAGTCTTTTATCTACTATTTTTCCTGTGAGTGTGTTAAATCATGTTGGATTGTTGAAGCAATTACAGTATGAGCTGATGTAGTGCTCAGTGTACATAGTACAGAAGACAGTTATATTTTTTAGAATGGACAGATTAAAGAGACCTAAATGGAAGTAAATTTTCTACATTTCATACAAAGTAGTGAAACATCAATACCAGTAGATTATAAGTTACTTGTGTATACATTGTAGTACCTGGAGTAACCACTAAGGAAACTATACCAAGATCTATAACCAACAACACTGGGAAGAAATCAAGTCTATATCCTAAAAAATGTTCAAGTAACATTTTGAAATGTAGCAGAGGAAAGTAGCAAAAAAAGACAGATGAGGGAGAAACTGAGGAAACAAACAGAAAATAAGTAATAAAATAAAGTGGAAGCCCTAACATATAAATAATCACCTTAGATATAAATGGTCTAAATAGTCTAAACACAACAATGGAAACAGAAATTGACAGAGTGTAGTAAAATATATATATATGCTCACAAATATATATAGTGTATATATCCACAAATGTGTGTGTGTGTATACATCTCACTTCAAATACAAATATATAAGGAAGATAAAATATAAAAGGATGAAGAAAGACACACACACTATGAAAACAAAAAAAGCAAGTGTGGGTATATTAACATTAAATAAAGTAGGCACCAAAGAAACAATTATTAGAAATAGAGACATTATAAAATTATGAGGATTACTGGATAGGAAAGACATAAATGATTCTAAATATGTGTGCACCAAAAAGCAGAGCCTCAAAACACATGAAGCAAAACTCATATTAGTATTAGCCATTAGAGAAATGCAAATTGAAACCCTGATGAAATATCACTACACACCTATCAAAATAGCCCAAGTTTTTTTTAAAAGTGATAACACCAAACACTGGTGAGGATGTAAAGAAACCAGATCATTCATGCACAGCTGGTGGGACTGTAAAACGGTGCAGCCACTCTGGGAAACGGTTTGGCAGGTTCTTAAAATGCTGAGCATGCGATTCCCCCACCACCCAGCAACGGCACTCCTGGGCATCATCTCAGAAAAGTGAAAACTTATGTTTACACAAAAACCTGTACAAAAATATTCAGGGCAGCTTTGTTTATAATAGTCCATAACTGGAAACAACCTGGATGTCCTTCAGTGGGTGAAGGGTTAAACAAACTGCGTTCTTTCCATCCTATGGAATAATAACAAGCAACAAAAGGGAATGAACTAGTGATATACAAAATAACTTGGGTGGATCTCAAGGGAATTATTAATATGTTGTGTGGAAAAGCCAGTCTTTGGTTACCCCCTATATGTTTCCAGTGTCCCATGTGACACTCTTGAGCTGACAAAATTATAGAGACAGAGAACAGATTAGTGTCAGCCAGGGACTGGGAGGAGGTGGGAAAAAAGCAAGGTGGTTGTGCATATAGAGGGGTGGCAGGAGGAATCCCCATGGGAAGGGAACTGTCCTGTATGTTGATTGTGTGATGGTCACACGAATCTGCATATGTGATAAAACTGCATGGCACTAAACACTCACACATGCACACACAGAGTACACGTAAAACTTGTGAAATCCAAGGTCAATGGATCGTTTCAGTATACATTTCCTGGTTGTGATATTGTATTGAAGTTATGCAAGATGCAACTAAGGGAAATTGAGTGAAGACTATGTGGGATCTGTGTTAATTTTTACAACTGCACATCAGTCTGCAGTTATCTCAAAATAAAATGTTAAAGAAATGAGTATGTAGGTATCTAACGATACACCCTCAAACAAATGTCTATCTAGTTAAATTAATATAACAACCCTCTCAAACAGGTAGAGTAAGGATTCGTAAAATAAGCAAAGGTATGAATTGAATAATGCGATGACTGAGCTGTGACTAACAGCTGCATATCAAATGCAACCAGCGGCAAGAAAGGGACGCTACTTTTTTGCTCCTTGTTTGCGGACCTCAAACCCAGTGTTCCAACTGAATCTGCTCATCCATTCTCATTGTTTATCTGTGGAAAACAGGTGGAGGAGATACGTGCAATGTGTAGAACCGACCAGGTACACCTGCTGTATACACGGAGCACCGACGATGGGCGAAGGACACAAACAGACAATTCATAAATGGAGGAACCCAAGCAGCCAGGAGGTATACGCAGAGATGCTCGAAATCACTGCTACAGAGGTGCACATGACAACAGCAGGGAGACGCTGCTTTAGACCTGTATGTACACCTCAGATTGCCACAAAACTAGTAAATTGAGTGATACCAGTAAAAGTTCCATGACAATGGGAGCTGCCATGTTTGTGCACCAGGCCTTGCTTAGGAAACCAAGCGTGTTCCTAACTGTGAGCTGGCGGTCCCACCTCTGGGGTAGCTTCCGCTTCCACAGGCTTCAGCTGCAGGTCCATCTGGGCCGCCTTTGAGGATGTCCCTGCCTGTGCTGTCTGTGGCGGTGGAGGGTGACGATCCGTGGAGCGTGGGGGACACAGACGATGTCAGAAGTAGCAGCTGGACCTACAGAGAGCGGGGGAGGGGTGGCACACATAGTGACCACTTACTAAGGAAGAGGAGGGACAAGAGACACAACACCACGTGTCCTACGTGGATTGAAAACAAATGTAAATACACAAACACTTTGCAAGGACACCCAGGCATTCACGGCATAGAGCCCAGGAGCATGTGTGACACTTGAAAACACAGTCCAAATTGCAGTAGGCACTGGAAGTAAACGGGTCAAAATAAAACATGGAAAATCCTCTACGTGGCTGTTGGGGAGCATGATGGTGTCTCAACCTGCAAGTGAAGAGAAAATAACGTCAGACTCCCACATAGAGGTGGGTCGGGGCAGGACCAGGGCAAGAGGCGGACTGAGGGAGCGGGAAAGGCACTGCTTTCATTCTAGGCCTCTCTTTTGTTTACTTTCTACCTATGAGCCTGTGTAACTTTGATAAAAATAGGAAAAGAGGGAAGACACAGGCTCTCTGGCGGCTGCAGGGAGAGGATGGGACAGCAGCAAGAGCTGCGGGCTGGGGCTCTGCTTCTGCCCATCCGGCCCTGTTCTCAGGGCAGCTCCTGAGGCTGCCGACCTCGGGAACCCGCCTGCGCCGGCCACTGGGGTTTCTAGTTGGTTCCTGCCACGTGCCTCCTCCGCAGGACTTCTGCCAGGTAGGGAAGGTGAGATGCTGAGGCTCACTCGGCTGCTTTCCTGAATATGCTTTCGTTTCCCCTGACGCCACCCAGGACTCGCTTTCACAGGACAGAGGTCGGGTCCGGGGATGGCCAGGGTTGGGGCCGGGGCAGCGACGGGCTTGCAGGGCCCACACGGAGCAGGCAGGCCTTCTTCCTGTTTGCTGCCGTGACGGGGCGATGTGGGGAGGCCGGGCCGTGCAGGGCAGCGTCGCCTGCGGGCAGGAGTCCCTGCCAAGGCAGAGCGGCCCGGCCACTCCATGTTTTTTCCTGGCGAAGATGCAGCCATTGTTTTTACATGAACACGCCTCTGTACTTGGCCGAGGCCCATGTGTAAAAAAGGTTATTTCTACAAAACCCTGAAGGAAAAGGCTGCAAAAAGAGTGCTCTGGCTTCAGTCCCCCGTCCATAGTTCCTGGCCAAGTACAGTAAGGCTCACTGTACTGTACAGGGCGGCCCCAGACGGCCGCAGGCAGGGCCTGGACCCCGGCATGGGTGAGCAGCCTGCTGCCTGGCGATCCTCAGCTGCGCCTGCCCACATCCTCTCCAGGGCCTTGGCAGCCCACTGTCCCCTTAGCTTTGCTTTTCCTGAGGAGCCAGAAGATCACAGTCAGGCGACTGGGGACAATGGGTCCTGTAAACACCTTCTCCAAAGATCGTCATGGTCCTCGAGTCCCCACCTCTCCCTCCCACCTCAATCTTCCCACGAATTGATGGGACAGGTCACAGTCCCCACACGGTCCCCACACATCTCCCCAGAGGCGAGAGCTGGTGGGCCCCGCATCCCGGTCCCCTCCTCCCGGCAGCCTCTCCAGCTCGCGCCAGGCCCGAGGCTCCCCGCGCCCCCCGCGCCCCCCTCCCTGTCCCTGTGGGGAGGACACCAGGCCCGCGCCTTCCCGGCCCAGTAAGCACTATGACAATCAGATGCTGAAACACTCAGACCACCAGGGAGGGCAAAACTGATGAAGCTCTTATCTAATCCTCCTGATAATTTTTACTTAAAATATTAAATTTTAAATGAAGAAAGTTTATATTTCAATTCTCAGTAAGATAATGCTGAATCGCACTTTTTAAAGGACTGTGGCACTAGAAGTCACTCTCCTTCCCTTGCTGCGGTCAAAGATACCCCCCACTGTGTAAGTCCAGCTCCTCTGGAAGGGCCACCGTGAACATGGAGGTCACTCCCTGACACACTGATGGGCTCTGAGTCCACCGTCACCTCCAGCAAGCCCGGACAGAACGAATGAGCCAGGAGCCTCACGGCTCAGGGACATTAGAATGTGTGACAGCACCCCCGGTGAAACACATCTGTGGGGAAGCCCCTCGACACCCTCCCTGAGAGTGGCAGAGGCAGCCGCAGGGACTTGTCCTCCCACGTTGCATGGTCAGCTTGGAGGGGCTTCTGCACCCTCCCGCCTGCGCTCCCGGGCACCTGGCACCACCCTGTGGTCAAGGCCCCGCCCAAGCCAGAGTGGGTTGGTGCCTGCAGACAGGCCAACCTGCTCTCGGTGGGACCCCAGGCGGGGACTGAGCCACCTCAGAGGCCAACACCAGAGAGACCCTGCGCCCAGCGCTGGAATGCGGCCTTTCAGGACTCTCAGCTCTCAGCCTGTGTATCAAACCGCATAGCCCTGCACACACAGGGGGTTTGCTTATTTACTTTTGAAACGGCCACACTGCCTGGGCTGGGAGCCCGCAGTGCAAGAACCTCTGCAGCTGCCTGTTTGCTTTTCTAGTGACTCCAGAGTTTGGGCTGTCGGCGTTACCGACGCCAAGACCCAGCTCAAGTGTATCTCCAGCGAGACATCTGCCGCCAGAGTCCACAGCCGCGGCTCTCACTAGTCCAGAGCATTCCATGAGCACATCATTCCAGTGAAAAATGGCATCGTTCACTCAGCGGACTGAATGCCTATTGTCTACCATCTATCTGGAGGCCAGGAGGGGGGACATTTTCCTTTAGCTTCATCTCTAAAAACTTTCTTTCTCTAAATGATTTCCTTTTTCACCACCCATGGTTCACCTTTCCAGGAGTGGAAAGCTGGCAGGGTCGCTGCCCAGGCCTTGCAGAGAAGCAAGATGAGGAGGAAGGAACATCAGAGTTGCTCACAGCGCCAGGGCAAGAGCAGGCCAGGAGGGAGGGTCCCAGACCATCCGGAATCCCACGTGCTCGGGACAGGGAAAGGCTAACAATCTGCTCAGGCTGCTGTAACAAAGTCCCACAGGCGGGGTGGCTTAATCAATAGAAATTTGTTCTCAAACAGTGCTGGAGGCCATAAGTCCCAGATCAAGGCGTCAGCTGGACTGGTTCCTCCTGAAGCCTCTCCGTAGCTTCGCAGATGCCGTCTTTTCCCTGTGTCCTCACATGGTCCTCCCTCTGTGTGTGTCTGTGTCCTCATCTTCTCTTTTTACAAAGACACCAGCCATATTGGATCAGGGCTCACCCATCTGACCTCAGTTTAGCTTAATCACCTCCCCAAAGACCCTTTCTCCAAATACAGTCACGTTCTGGGGTATGGGGCTTAGGACTTCAACATAGGAGTTTGCAGGGGACACAGCTCCGCCCACAACAGAGGGTGTCTGCAGGCAGCGCACTCCACTGCCTGACCTCACCTGCAGAGCATGCTGGAGGTGACAAGTAGGAGTTGGCCTGGGGCAAGGTGCTCTAAGATCAGCCTCAGAGGGAGGCCTTCTGCAAAGGTATTGAATGAACAATAAACTCGGCAGAACTTGAACCTGGAACTTCTTTTCCCATCTTGTGCACTAGAGAAGGGATCAGCAAACTGCTGCCCAGACCAAATCTCACGGACTGGATGAGCTGCCCGTTTTGTAGATTAAGTTGTACTGGACCACAGCCACGCCCCTGCGTGAACGTGGCGTCTGGGCTGCTTTCGCAGAGGACAGAAGCTGCTACAGAAACCACGCGGCCTCTAAAGCGTAAAACATTTATGGAAAACATGCTGACCTTTGCACCGGAAGGTCAGCTCCCTGTGGGCAGGGATTTCTGTCTGTCTGGTCACAGCTGTGCCCCCGACACCTACAACTCTGGTGGCAGATTTCAGGGGCTCAGACAGTGCTTTCTGGGTGGATGAGTGATTTTGTGCACATGGAACTGAGCATCATAGTCCAGGAAACCCCTTGAATTGTCCAGCCCGAGTCTTGTGCCTTGGTCAATGCATCTGGTCACTGTTCCGCTGGTGTCCGCAGCAAGACCACGGCAAGCACATGCTGCCCTTCCCACCTGGAAGGCCCTGGCCATTGCCTTTCTTCCCTGACTGCCCCTAATGACCCTCAGGGGCTTCTGCCCATAGGATCTCTTGGCAGAAAACTTTTTGCTAATAGAAGTCCTGCTTCTAGTCCACCCACCTTCAGGGACACCCCGTCCAATGCCTTCCTCACCTCTGGAACACAGTAACATCAGCTGCACTTGACATGCTCCAAGACACTACTTAGGGCCTAACTCATGTGTGAACGTGCTGGCTACATCGCCAGCCAGATCAAGCACTTGCAAACAAGGAGGCTCGACAACCTTCTTTCCACTCAGAATCGGCTTGTGTGTGCTGGGGGTGAAACCTTCCTTCATTACACCCCAAATCCCAGTCTTGTTATGTCCTTAGGACTATTCAATGTCCCAAGGAACCCAGGGCTGGCAGACGTGGGACCCTCTGCCCCCACCCACAGCTGTGGTTGGCTTCCCCCTGAACCCCGGGTAGGCCCAGAGTCATCAGGGTGGCCCTCCATTTCTCAGGAGCCATTGCCCTTGAAGCCCCAGGTAACTGGGGACACCCCCCACAATACCAGCAGTCCCCCCACAGGTTGGGTCGCAGGCAAGGAGGCACAGATGCTAATCAATTCCTGGGAGTGGCCTCAGGCATCCCACACTCCCCCAACGTGTACTTAAAAAATAAACTCTCATGTGCTCTGGTTCTAGGAGCCTTGGGACGCGCTGTTGAACTTGGTAGACCAGAGGAAGAGGCAAGAGGAGGCGGAAAACACAGTTCCCTGGGTGATGTCGACATCCAGCCTCCTGGAAACAGCAGCAGGTGCTGGCCTGGATGAGCCGCTGGGGTCCCCGAAGAGCCTCCCATCCCAGTCCCACTTCTCCAGAAGGGCTGTGCCGCAGCCAGGCAGAGAGCACGCTTGCCGAGGGGGGCCGAGACGGAGCACTGAGCTTCCTGGGTGTGCAGCCATCGGGAAGCCTCCGTTTCCACATGTGTAAAATGAAGTCTGTGACAGCTGCTGCGTAGAACTTCCGAGAGCATTGTGGCGGTGACCAGCATGAGCACCTAGCACAGCTGCTGGCACATATTTCTCCAAGAGGTTAAGCAGGACAAAGTGGAAGCAGATAGCTGAGTTTCTGTCCCCTATGCTGACACCCACATACACACACATCCGTGGCTCTGCCTAGGTGGGTGGTCACTTCTGCAGTTACATGATCAGACAACACCCTGGTCAGATGCATCTGGCCTTGGTATTCTGCTCTGGGGTCTGCCCACCACACACATAGAGCAGGCTGAGAAATACGTTCTATCTCAGCTGCACAGGGGGCTCCACCTTAGCAAGGAGAACCATATAGGAATCTTATTTTAAGACAGGTTTTGGCTGACCACAAGTGGACCAATGCTTGGCTCTGCTGAGAGTGTGCTGGGGCACCTCCAATACATTCCCCAGATGCCTCAGTTGGCTTCAAAGGTAAAGTGCCTCATCTTCCAAGCCCGAGCTGCTACTGCGTTGGCTAAGTTCAGCAGTACGCTGTAGGAATGTGCAGCGCTTCTGCTATTAAGCTGACACAAGAGAGATAAATATTTCCCGGTGACATGCAGCAGCCCCTGACATCCAGGGACTCCTTTCCCAAAAGGCTTTCCAAATAGGGACACGTGTAGCACTCTAAAAATGAACTGAGGGGACCCCAAAGAATCTGTGGATTTGAAAATATTCAACACGTGCTCGAAATACCTTTCCCATGAGGTATTCAGAAAAGGACTGAACTCTGAAATAGGAAGATCTTATGACCACAGAAAGTGCAAAAGGGCCAGCTGTACCCCAGCCCTCTTAGATCCCTGGCCGGGCACTTTTGGAAAATGCATCACAGCCAGCCCACGGGTGTGTTCTCTGGGCACTGACATTGTCAGTTTCAGCTTTCAAATGTCCCGTGACTCCAGCTCAGAAACTCTAGCTCACTGTGGAACACAGGATATATTTCTCCTCCAGAAAGACTTATTTAAAAAATGTAAAAGTAATGAATGGCCTGAAAATTCATAGAAAATAAAAGAGTATAAGAGCAGCACTCAATAATACCTGTATCTGCTGAGCGCTCACTGTGTTCTGGGCACTGGGTTTGGGTCATCTCCTTTATCTCACCACTACTCAATGACATAAGGATAGCTACTAATTGCATTTCTCATTTATCCCTTCAATAATAACAAACACTTATTGAGTATCTGTTGTGTACCGAGTGTGGTCCCAACTGCCAGGCATGTGGCAGAGAGTGAGACAATGTCCCTTCCCTGGCAGAGTTGATACTCTAAGCGGGGAGACAGACCACAGCAGAAGTCACCCAGGGATGATATCGACCACGTCGGGTAGTGCTATCTCAGAGGAAAGGGAAGCAGGCTTTCAGGGTCCAGGCGAAGAGGGAAGGCCAGGAGGACTCCTGAGAGGAGGTGACATCTGAGCATGGACCTGAGAGGGAGGTGCAGCCAGTTGGTGTGGGGGACGCTCTGCGTGCTCTGGGGATGGCAGTGCTAGGGCCTCGCAAGGGCCAAGGGCCAGATGGAACTTGGGGAAGCAGCCAGGGCCTGACCGTCAGGGCCTGTAGGGATGTGTGATGTGTCATCTGGGGCTTTAAGTGGGATGGAAACAAATAGAGGATTTAGCGCACTCCAGAATTTTCAGTTACATCCCATTTCACTTTAAAATAATGCTGATCACATTCCACTAAATTGATTTCATACCCCATCAATACAGTTATAGACATACTGTTTGAAAGTCACACTCTTGCTTCTGAATTATCCTTATCAAAATACAGCCATTCACAAAAATGCCAGCACATTTGACTGTTCTTTCTGCACAGGCAGAAGAATTGACTTCAAAGGGATCTTGTACATGGAACCAATAATGACCCTTCGCGTTTTACCTTTGGGCATGTCATGATATAATTAAGGAGGTCTATACGGTTCAGATGCCCATGAATGGCAACCGCAGGGAAGGGACCATCAGGTTGCCAAGGAGCACGAGCTGTCAGATCCGCCTGTCACCGGAGGCAGCTGACTGTGGAACTGCCGCCACCCCCGGTGCCAGCCCTCCCTCGCGCCAGCTCTGTGATCGCAATGCCGGGCATGTGCTGGCACCAGCCCACAACAGGGGGGCAGAGGAATTTAGATGCACAGATGCTCTTACAGGGAAAAAGTCTCTCTTGAATCCGACATCTCCAATTCTGGTTGAGTTGGTAGCAGCTCTTATCTCAAGTTGGCATTCCGATCTGTGCCTGCTAATTGCGGAATTCCTGTGTCCTAAAAGAACATGGGCAGTCACGTCCTAAAACCTGTGCTGCCATGGAGGATCATGCCTGAGTCCCTCAGAGCACGCAGACCCACAGTCTCCAGACGGGATCTCACAGCACCCACCGACACACTTGGCACGTGCCTCTCCACCCTGCTGCAAAATCCTTTCTGGAAATGGAAGCTGGTTCTGCCATTTCCCTACTGAGCCCAGGCCTACTTTGGAAAAATAGCCAGTCATCAGCTGCCACCCTCCCCTCTCCAAAACAGCATGGCCTTCACTTCTCATGGTCAGCAACATGCGGGACTGAGTTTGGGCACAAAGACTTGCGGATCCAGCTGGAGGTCACAAGGCCAGGGCCTCCAGAGCTAAGACCTGAGGCATCAGCTTCCAGCCAGTGACTGGGAAAGGCCAGGGAGCAGCTGCTGGCAGGAGAGGAGCTGGTCTCCGTGCCGACCTTGGAACACGTTCTCCACTCTGGTGCTGGGGGACAGGCTTTCCACTGGGAACTGAATTCAGAGCCCAGCCATGACCCAGCAGCTCCAGTAATCTGTGGATTTAGGCCCTCTGTGGATTTAGGCCCACTTCCTCCAACACCTTCCTTCAGCTGCACCTGGGAAACACCCTCCTGTGTCCCTATGAGAGACTGTGTCCTCTGTAGTCACAGCCCTATGAGTGTCACTCAGCAGTGGGTGACTTCAGACCCCCAAGAGTCCCTTGACCTCAAATGGCTGCCAGGAAGACCTGCGGAGCTGTCCAGGCTTGTCAGCAGGGGGCTGGGACTGGTCCCCCCAGGTCCTAGCCTCCCTGCAGCCCACAGCGTGTTTCTGATCAACTTTACATACAAGGACACAGGGACAACAGAGCAGAGTAAGAAGCACAAGCCCACATTGCCACCTGTTACAGGGGAGGGAGTCTGCAGAGGGAGCGTGGGGTGCAGGGTGCGGGGGTTGGGGGGCTGCGGGGTCCTGCTCTGAAGCGTGAGCCCTGGGGAGCCACCAGGCCCACAGATAGCAGGCCCATGGGTAGGGCGGTGCCCACGTCTGCGGGCTCTGCTCCGAGTAGCTCTTGTAATGTTGCTCAGGGCCTACAAAGTTCTTTTGTGAGAACTCTTCTGTTTGCTTGTTTTTTCCCACTAATTTAGTAAGCTGATTCATTGAAATGACTGAGCCGTGAGGAGTTTCTCGACCGGATCACAAATTAGCATGTACCGTGGACGGTGTGAACTGCATTTCCGAGGGTCCCAAACACATGGGCTCGTGCCTGCACTTAGCAAAGCTGCACGCACATGCGCAGACAAGATGCGGGAGGATGTGTGTGCGGGATCCCTGTCTCTCCATCACCGAGTTCTTAGAAAGCTGCCCTGTGAGCCTGTGGGAAGGGGTGTGTGTATGTGTGTGTGTTGTGTATATGGGATGTGTGTGGTATATGTGGTGTGTGGTGTATGTGGTAGATGTGTGTGATGGCTGTGGGGGTGTGGGAGGGTGTGGTGTGTAGAGTTTGTGGGGGAGTGTGTGTTAGGTACGTTCAGTGTGTGGTGTGTATGGTGTGTGTGTGGTGTGTGGAGTTTGTGAGTGTGTGTATGTGTGAGGTGTGTGTGGTGCGTGTGGTGTGGTGTATATGCTGTGTGTGGTGTGTGGATTTGTGGGGGAGTGTGTGTGAGGTCTGTGAGGTGTGTGAGGTGTGGTGTGTGAGGTGTGTGCGACGGTGTGTGTGGTGTGTGTGCGGTGTGTGTGTTGTGTATGAGGTATGTGAGGTGTGTGTGGTGTGGTGTACGAGGTTTGTGAGGTGTGTGTGGTGTGGTGTGAGGTATGTGTGGTGAGGTATATGAGGTGTGTGTGGTGTGGTGTGGTGTGTGGTGTGTGAGGTGTGTGAGGTATATGTGGTGTGTGGTGGTGTGTGTGGTGTGTGTGTGGTGTGTGTGGTGTATGGGTGTGGTGTGGTGTGTGGATTTGTGGGGGAGTGTGTGTGAGGTGTGTGAGGTGTGTGTGGTATGGTGTGAGGTGTGTGTGGTGAGGTGTGTGAGGTGTGTGCGGTGGTGTGTGTGGTGTGTGTGTGGTGTGTGAGGTGTATGTGGTGTGTGGTGGTGTGTGTGGTGTGTGTGTGGTGTGTGTGGTGTATGGGTGTGGCGTGGTGTGTGGATTTGTGGGGGAGTGTGTGTTAGGTGTGTGAGGTGTGTGAGGTGTGTGTGGTGTGGTGTGTGTGCGGTGTGTGTGGTGTATGGGTGTGGCGTGGTGTGTGTAAGTGTGAGTAAATCACTAGGCCTGTGCTCGGAACACCGGGACGACCGCTAGTCCCCGGGTCGGGGCTGGGGGTGCGCTGCAGCTTCCTTTCCCCTCCTCCCCTGATCTCCTCACCTGCCCAAGGTGGCGCCTTCCCTGGCAGCCGCGGCTGAGCCCGCCCTGGAAGCCCGGAGCTGTGCTTCCAGCCTCCGGCCCTGTCCAGTCACGGCCGCAGCCCTCAGCTCTGTGATCCTGGAGTGAACGTCGGTCGTGGCACAAAAACAATGCCCTGATACAAAGCAGGTTTCTTCATTTAGAGATGACACCCTGGGTCACACCTCAACCTCCCTCTTCTCCAACCGCGGTATGGACATTCTGTTGGAGTAAAGTGTGTATTCCTATCCGTGCAGCACCTGTGTGCAACTCACTCACACACCCCTCAGGGTGCAGAGGGCCCCCCGCACCTGGGCTGACAGGCGCCACGTGAGCCTGGCTACGAGCTTCAGAGCCCTCCTAGGAAGACACGTCTCTGGTTCTCAGTGTGACCAAGAGAAGTCAGAGCTTCCAGGTCCTCTGCCCACCAGGACACTCTGGGGGCCGCTGCCCACAGCCACACCAGGGGCCTTGCCCACATGACGCTGCCCCAGCCCCGGCTACACCCTCCAAAGCAGACTCTCCGTGGACCAGACAGATCCGAGCTTTAAGGAGCTTTCACAGGTTCCGACAACGGCTGCTCAGGCTCGCGGTCCCCCACGCAGGCAGAGGCGAGCAGCGGCACCGCCTGGCAGCCCAGCAACTCGCAGAGTGGGGCAGGGCTGTTCTCCTTAACCACAGCAAGAGCCCCCGCGGGCCTGCAGCATAGGAGCAGCCCCGTCCTTCCAGGCAAGGGCCCCTCAGGTCTCTGCGTGAATGCCCTTTGGCCACTTCCTCGGCCTGGCCGGGCCTTTTCCAGTCAGACCTGCCTGCGTGTGCTCAGTTGTGGGCTCGTGGGTGGTCAGCAGCCAGCTGTTTCCAGGGATAGGGACAGAGCAGGCATGTGAGTGGCACCTGGTCAAGGTGCTGCACGGCAGAGAATTTCCCTGGTTTACTTGCAGGTCCCAGTCTGTGCCCAGGCCGAGCTGTCCATGTGGTCATGACTCTTCACTTCTCCACTACGGGACGAGGGAGCTTGGCCCTCCGGGCACCTTGATTTCGGATGTCTGACCTCCAGAACTGGGAGAGGTACATGTCTGCTGTGGTGCTTTGTCACAGCAACCTAGGGAATGAAAGCAGGGGTCTGTTTTGCTATTCTGCCATGATTTGTCCTGCTGTAAGTGATGGTTGTCAAAAGTGTGGTCCCCAGACCAGTACCATCAACGGCACCTGGGATTGTGTTGGCAAAACAAATGCCAGCCCCACCCGGTGCTATTAAATCAGAAAACTGGGGGGTGGGCCCAGCCATTTGTGCTGTAACAAGCCCTCCAGGGGATTCTGAGGCTGCTCCAGTCTGAGCGCCACTGGGAAGGGGGAGGGATGTCAAGGACAGGGACCAGACGATGCACCTGCAGTGCACCCGCAACACTCGCGGCGGCATCCCTGGACAGCTGTGCTGGGGCCTTGGGCAGAATGCAAGGAGGCCGGGCTTGCACAGGGTGTGTGCATATCCCACAAGGTGTCATCAAGTCCAAAAGCTTGAGAACCTCAACATTGCACCATCACACCTGTGTGGCCGCATGTGTGGTTCTGCAGGATTCCACATGCTCTGTGTCATGAGCCTTAGGAGAACAATTGCAGCCCATGCCCGCATTGCAGGGATGGCAGAAGTGGTGCCAGACAATGCTGTCCAGCCATGGATGGCCATAACCTTCCCAGATGGCTCCTAGAGGACACATCTCCAGAGTTTCTGCAGCTCTGATGGCCCAATGTGGCAGGCATGGCCCCAGCTGGCTCCCTGGTGTGCCACCCCCCTTGGCTCTGCACATGGTGTCTCCATACTTGGGATTATTCCATCCTGTCCCCACAGACTCACCTGCAGAGCCGAGCTCCCAGCCCAGCCCCCCAGTGCACTCTGTTCCTGTGCCCACTACCTTTACTCCTCATCCCGCGACAGTGTCCAGACGAGGCCCTCAGCACTGCACACACACACCTGCCTCCTTCCCCAGGCTGCCACCCACCCATCCCCACCTGCCTTGTCCTCCTCGTAGCCCTGGGCCTCCCGCAGTCCCAGCGTCTGCTCGATACCTTGCTAATCGTTGGTCCTCAGGACAGGTGTGTATGTGCAGCACAGGGGAAAGCTGAATTTCACTTTGAGAACTCTGGGCTTGCCTTTCCACAGTGATAAAAATCTCTGAACAATTCCTAAGTCCTTCCCTGCTGTGTAGACACAATGCTCTGGAGAGGACATTCTTCTCAATAAATTTTTATTTTAACCACCACTTAGCAGAAACATAGAAGGCAAAGATCTCGTTTGGGTCATGGATTTGGTAACTTTTGAACACAAGGCTTACGTCCCTGGTCCCTGACAGTCCTGAAGCCAGGTCCACCTCAAGCTGGGTGTAGAACCGGCTTCCTTCTGTTCCCTGGGTCCTGTGTGGCGAGACACACACTGGCCTCTGGGGGACTGGACACAGGTCTATGATGAGGTCCCAGAGCAGGGCGACTGCAGCTCCTTCTGCAGAGCCGTGACCTGGCAGTAACTGGCCCAGAGAGGGCGGTTTTCCTTCACCCGCCTTTTCCATGCACGCCCATTTGAAACTTTCTTTGACTCCTTCCAAAATAAGTGATTTTTGAGGAAGGAACAGGCAGATCAACAATCCAGGCCGGATGCTGAGTTGGGTCCTGAGTTGGGGGCCCAGGAGTCCATGGAGGGGGTGTCTCCCCGAGCAATCGTGCATGCAAATGCAACAAGGCCAGCCTCAGAGCCGGGAGCCAGTGACCAGAGCACCAGGTCCCCACGCAAAGCAGCGGCTTCCTGCTCAGGCCTGAGGGGGAGCTTCTGCTCACTGGCTCACCTCCCAGCACACGGCAACGCCAAACAGGGAGAAGGTTTCTGCAAACGAGGGAACAATCTGTGTTAGTCAGCTCAGGCCACCATAACAGAGAGCCACAGACTGGGCGGCTTAAACAACGGAAATGTGTAGTCTCACAGTTCTGGAGGCTGGAAGTCCAAGACCATGGTGTGGGCAGGGTTGGTTCCTTCTGAGGCCTCTCTCCATGGCATCCTCTCTGTGTCCCCACATGGTCATCTGTCTGTTTGTCTGTGCCCTCGTCTCCTCTTTTTATGAGGACATGGATCGTGCTGCATTGGGTCACCCACAGGACCTCATTTTACCTTGGTCACTCTTTAAAGGCCCTGCCTCCAAATACAGTCACATTCTGAGGCACTGGGGTTTGGACTCCAATATATGAATTGGGGGACACAGTTAAGCCCTTAACACTATCCCAAACTGCAATTTGAGGACAACGTGGCTACCTGTCTCTGAGGTCACCGCATCTCTGTAAACTCCAACAAGCCTGGGGTCGAGGGAGGTCATGTCCAAGTCCTAGCAAACTTGGCAGTCAGAGTCCGGGAGCTCTCGGCCGCACACACGCAGACTCGGGAATTTACACAGCAAGCAGGACCTGCCCAGACCTGGTTGGTTGGATAGTTCTTCCATTTAATTTTCAATTGCAGGACTCAAGCCTCCCCTGGGACACCCTGACCACGGCCCAGCCCAGCCAGCTCACTCTGTGGAGCAGACACGGGTACCTTCCTGGGGCTTGCCCTTCTCCTCCCCCAGCGGGTGAGCAGCTTCGCACCGGGAGGCGCACTCTCTGCCAGAGAGGAGGCCGGAGAGCTGCTCTTCCAGGGACTCCCCAGAAGGGACCACAGTGCTCCTGAGAAACCCGGTCAGCAGGAGGCGGATCAGCCATGGCCTGTGTGTCCCTCCTGCACTCTGTTTATTAACAGGCATCTGCCAAGGGTCCAGGACTGCTGGGGATGTGCCTGAAGGGGCCCTAGTCCTGCTCTCCTGATGTTACAGCAGGTTGGGCGGAGCAGAGCCCAGTGCCAGGCGGGAATGCTACATTCCAGAGAAATGGGGGTGACCGCACCATGGAGAATCCAGGGAGGCCATACTGAACTGCGCCATCCTGAGTGCCAAGGCAAACAAGAGGTTCTCCTGCCCATCTGCAGAGCTTGTTCCCAGAGGTCTGGAGGGCCCTCAGGCCACAGGTCACCTGATTTGGGCGGAATCTCCCTGGTTTGGGGCTGAGCTGTGTCCACACTTGCAAGGGGGACTGGACCTCCTGCATTGTCATGGGGTAGGGGGTCACCAAAGGCTCCCCAGGGCCCTTGCTTAATGTACCACCTCAACAGGCCTCTGAGCAGCCCGTGAGCACTGACGGCGAGCTCTCCCACGTCACAGAAGCCGAGGCTCAGGGCCACCCAGATGTGGCTCAGGGCACAGGCAGGCAGAGAGAAACAGGACCCCAGAGGCCCGCGGTCTGTGCCCACGCCCAGCTCAGCACTGCCCTGAGAAGCAGGAGGCCACAGGACTTCTGAGAACACACTGGCAGATCCTCAGGTCTGACCTGGTGGCACCACTCCCATGACACAGTTGACCTGCTGGTGGTGTGGGCCAGGGAGGAAATGACCTTGTCATGTGTCTGCTTTGTGTGCATTAACTTGCTCAGCGATCCACCACCTCCGTGAGACAGACACTGCCAACCTCGGGAAACAGAGGCTTCCCAGAGTCAGTAACCTCCCGTTCTCACAGGAAAATGATGGTTAGGAGACCAGAACGCAGACCTCCCTGGCCCACAGCCCACGCTCTGCCCTCACCTTACCTGGCAGGGCTCAGAGGACGCAGGAAGGAGGCCTGGTGTTCACACAGGGGACCCTGAGATGCTGGGGCGCAGCCCCCACACCTGCAGTGTCAGGCCATCGTTGTGAATCCCACTGAGCCCAGGGGTCTGTGTGGTCACTGCCCTCTAGGTGAGAAGGGTTGAGAGAGACAGTCCAGCCGGGAGCCCCGAGGGACAGTCCATCCACTGGGGAGTGCAGAGCATTCCTGGACAGGTTGATCCAGCCATCGCAGGCCCCACAAAAGCCACCCCCACCCCAACCTCGCTCTGGGCTGTGGAGAGGGCCTGGTGGGGCAGGACCCCCTGCAGGGCCCACAGGCCCGGAGCAGGCGCAGGCCAGCCTGGTACGGGTGAGACTGAGGACTGGGGCCGGCCTCAGGCCTGGCAGCAGGGACAGGCTCTGAGACACCCCCGCAGGGCCCTGGAGGGACAGACGCCAGGGCACTTGGCCCCGGCTGGGGGACATTGGATGACCTCTGCTCTGTACAGTACACACAGTGGAACTCGGGGCAGATAATTCCAGGGAGGTGCCCTTTCTAATTAGGCGCTGAGGTCAGCATGAACTTAAACACGGCAAAAATAGGATCCTAAAAATAACCCCGGGAAACGGTGAGGGGAGCTGGAGGTGTGGCTGGAAATTTCCTACTGGCCTCCAAACACAGGGGAAGCCTCCCCGACCGCAGCAGACCTCCAGAAGCAGCGAGAGCCCAAACGTCAGGGTGTGTGCAGGCGATTGTGACAAGGGAAGTGCTGAGGACTTTGGTGCGACCCTGGACATTTATTGTGGGGGGCTCTCCTGTGATGCTCACGGTTTGACAGATCTTTAAATGCTGCATTTGGGGTGTATGTACGTTCCTGTGTGCATGGGCCAGCTTGCTGCACGTATGAACGTGTGCATTTATTATTTTCTAGCAGAAACCTGATGGCTGGCCAGGCCTTCCAGACACTCCCTACTCAAGGCACAGCCGTGACCAGAGTGTCAGCAGCACGTGAGAACTGATTCAACACGTGGTCTCCAGCTCACCGGGACCCTCTCAGTCAGAACCTGCATGTCCACAGGTCCCATGGTGACTCAGTGCCCAGGAAAGTGTGAGGAGCCACTGTGCTCCAGGCTTTTGGAGGTGCGCCCGAAACCACAGGCATCCCATGGGCTGAGGGTCCCGTGGGAGCCCCTGGGGTCTAGGCCCCAGCTCACAGGGGCTGCTGTAGGCCAGGGGCTTCCCGGGGCCAGGAGGGAGCCAAGAGCTGCGGCTGCTGACAGAGCGAGGCCTGGAGGGCGATCATCCCTGGACAGAAGGTGCCGAGAGCCTGGCCCAGGCTCCGGTTCAGGGCACCTGCTGGCACCTGGGCTGGTGCTGAGCAGCACGGTGGGTGCCTGCCATGGCTGGCTGTGACCCCTGCGGTTGCCGTGATGCACAAGGGTGTCCCTGTGCCAGGACATCCTGCACCAGGAGAGAGTCCCAGCCACACAGGCCCCTGCAAAGCACTTAACAAAGCCCTGCTATGCAACAGGACAAGGACTCCACAGGAAGTGAGACTGGCAGGTTCCTGCCTTCAAAGCTCCCAGACCTGATGGGGGACAGAGGCACAAAGCCGGTGAAGATGCTGAGGGACTGAGCTGTGGATCTGGTGTTGCTCTGGGGTCGGATCTGGCCAGCCCGGGGCCAGTGACTCCTTACAGTGGTTTGTGATTTTCCTTACCTTCTCTAAATTCATCTTTCGCTTTTTTTGGAATTATTATTGTCACTGAAGTATAATTGACATCCAGCACAGAGCGTCAATCTTCCGGATACAGTCTGACTAGTCTTGGCAACTGTATGTTCCATGTCGCTGCCTCACACCGACACACAGGACATTCGCCACCCGAACACCTCCCTCCCGTAGGCCGCCTCACGCTGTCGACACTCACGGAGACGGCCTTAGCGCGGTGCGTGGCGCTCTGCATCTGACTGCGTTTGCCGGTTTGAGGCGTCTGGGGTTACTCATGATCGCACACGCCACACAGGAGGCGCCAGGCCTGTCTGCTTTCCTGCCGTGCAGAGTCCTGGCCTGTGGATAAGCCACGCTTCGCCTATCCATTGTGTGACTGGGGGACATTTGGGTCATTCCAGTTTTGGATTATTATGAACAAAACTGCTATGGATCTTTTATCCTTTTTTAATTTTTTAAAAAATTATCAAGGTGAAACTCATATAACACAAAATCTACTATTTTAAAATGAACAATTCAATAGTATTTAGAACATTGACAATGTTGTGAAATCACCAACTTTTATCTAGTTCCAAAACATTTCTACCCTCCAAAACAAAGCCTTATAAGCAGTATGTCCCCATTCCCTGACTCCCAAACCCCTGGCAACCACCAATCTGCTTTCGGTCTCTTTGAATTGACCTCTTCTAGATATTTCGTATGAATGGAATAAAACCATGTGGGACCTTTTGTGTCTCACTTCTGCTACTTAGCACAGTATTTTCAAGGTTCATCCACGTTCTGTCATCCGTCAGGGCTGCGTTCCTTTTCAGGGCTGAGTACTATTCCATTGCACAGAAAAACTGCAATTTTTTTGTGCTGCAGGCATTTCGGTGCATATTTTTGATAGATATATGTGCTCATTTCTCTGGAGCATATACAAGGAGTGGGATTTCTGGGTCATGGGGCATTTGTGGTAGGTGTGTTTTAGCCTTAGTAATACTACCGGACAGCTTTGTCCTCTGGAGTGCACAGTCCCTGGGGCCCTAACCAGTTGGAAAGGTTATGGGCAGGTCCCGAGATGGCCTCAGCCCTAGCGGGCAGTATAGACATTGTCCTCTGTGGTCCACTCCTGCTGGTAAGCCTGGACCAGCCTCCTGAATCCCCAGGAGACCATCACTCTCTGAAGTCTTGCCTCCTTCCGGGCCACCTGGAGGCCTTGGGGTACCAGTCCCTGTAACCCAGGAGACCCTAAAGGAAGCCCCTCCTGGGCTCTCTCCATGTGCCCTCGGCCCTCCCCAGTCTGTCCCCAACCAGAGGCTGTCTTCTCCCTGTTCTCCGCCTGCTCCCTCAGGGTGAGTCACACAGCCCCTCCTCTATGAGTTTAGAACTTTCCATATAAAACAGAACATGGCTACTGCTGGGCTTGATAATGTCAACCTTGGGGAAACCTAGGAATGCAAAGGCCTGGCTGCCGTGTCATGTTGTGCTGTGTTGTGCTGTGTTGGGCTATAATGTATTGCACTGCGTTGTGTTATGTTGTGTTGTGTTGTGTTGTGTTGTACTGTCTTGTGCTGCATTGTACTGCATTGTGTTGTATCATACTATATTGTATCATATTGTATTGTGTTGTACTGTCTTGTGCTGCATTGTATTGTGTTGTGTTGCACTGTCTTGTGCTGTATTGTATTGTGTCATGCTGTATTTTTAATAGGAAGGGACATTGGGAACAAAATTCAAAATAGTAGGAACACACCCACAAACCTTCCTGGCACATTGTCACCCCTTGGATTCCCTTAGTGGCCAGTCAGAACTGGACTCACCTGGCCCCACGAAGAACAAGAAGGGACCTCCACAAGGCTGGCCTGGGGGTCTTCAACCAGAGGGGTGATGTGCATTGCCGCCATCCACTGGAAGCAGCGACTGGAGGTCCGCAAGCCTGAAGACACTTGGGAACCACCTGAAAATTAAACAAAGTGACACCCGGGCCCCAGCCCAGACCTTGAAATTAACATGTGGTCAGGGCTTAGAATCCCAGTCGCTGTCTCACCTCACCTGCCCGCATCTCCTGCAAGCCCCTGGGCAGACACGGTCACAAACGCAGCCTTTCATGGATCCGTTCACAGACAGCCGGTCCCTCCACCTGGTAACAGAAGAGCCGTCACCAGCCTCGCGGCTGCCTGAAATGTCAACACTTAATCCCCCAACATCAGCTCGGGGTCCACCCCCACGCCTTCCCCAGGCCCTGTGTGTCCACTGAGGGGCCCTTTCCTTGGCTACAACCTTTACCACAGCGACTTGGAGGAGGAGACCCTCACAGGGAAAAGGTCATTGCAAGGCCCCTCGGCCGCCCCTCAAGGGCTGGACGGACTCTTCATTTCCTGTTGTAGTTCCCTCATGCACAGCTTTCTGGGGGGCCCTGAGCCGGGTGGTAGAGTCCCACGTCGAGCACCCACACAATGCTACTCTGGGGACTTTCACAAGCACGTGGTCAGGTGAAGGGGCGGCACGCAAGCCCACCCAGCGTGCAGTGCGGTGCACACCCCGTCCCCCCGGTCCCTCAGGGCCCGACGCACCGACTTCCTTGTCAGTAGAATACACGTCCCAGGGACATAGATACTGAACACACAGTCACACCACACGAGAGGTTCTTGACACTATCTCCTTGGTAGCCTTAAGTACGTAAATTAGCAGCCCATGGTGTACTTTCCACAGGGGGAGAAAGCAGCTGAGTCCATACAGCATCTGCCATGAGGACACAGGTACAGGAATAAGGCAGGCGTGTCCCTGGGCAGAGTTGTCTGCCAAGCCACAGCCATTTGTCACCGACACCCAAGAAGGCTCCAGCTCTGAGAAAACAAAGTGGGCGGAGGCCTGCGTGTGAAGTCGAGAGGACGTGGTGTGGGTTCGAGGGCGTCTTTAGAGCTGTTTTCACCTGTGCCTTGGTGTTTTCACACACACAGGAAACAACGCGAAGGCAGCGAAGCTCACCCACAGAGGCAGAGGGTGGACCCCACGGATGATGTAGGCAGCAGGGGGGATGACACGGCCTCTCCCACCACCAGCCCCCGTGTCCGCAGGAGAAGCAGGTGGATCCGCCTGAAGAGAAGGTATCGTGCCAGCAGCGCTGAGCAGCGGTGGGACATAGCAGGGGCTGTGGCGTTCAGGGTGTCACAACCCATGCTCTCCACCCCTCCAAAGTGAATTAAAGCCAAAGATAAAGCAATTTATTTATTACTCTCTAATCATCTAAAGGATCGCACGAGGTTTGTATCAAAAAACGTGCTTGCTGACTTAGCGTCACCTCCCCTTCCTGCAGTACTCTCTACCCGCCATAGACAGTGTGTGACAGTCACCTCCCTGCAGGGCAGGGGCAGGAGAGGCAGGGAAGGGGCCGAGTTTTAACAGCTCACATGTGCACTGCAGGCATCTTTAGACCCAGTGACACAGGCAGGACTGAACGTTACCCTGCTGGTGGAGAAAGTTATTCTGAAATCAAAGAATTGTGAAAGCGCTTTTTTCAATAGCTAAACTTTATCAACTACTTTCTACATGCAGGCACTTTACTGTCATCACATTGTGACATGACAACTTTTCTGAAAGGACACCTTTCGTCCCACCCTCCCCACACAGCCTGGCGTCTCCTGAATTTCTCTTCAGGACTCTGGGAGCTACGACGAGTCCTGGAGGCAACTTTGTGTTCATGCTGTTTCCCTTTGCCTGCGGTCTCCGTGCCAGCAGCTGTTCATTGGCACAAATCGCTAGTGACTCAGATGACCAGAAATGTGTTTATAGCTACAGGGGTCTGTATGGAGAGTGCCCCTCAGGAGCCTGAGCAAGGCCTGCACGGGGAGGGGTGGGGAGGAAGAGGAGCCCTGAGGGCAGAGCCCCGAGTCCCCTGCAGTCTGTAGGGCCCCGGGGACAGTCCCAGGGGAAGCTGCAGGGCAGCATGCTCCTCCGGAAGAGGAGGCCACTGTCCACACACACCACACTCTGTCACACACATTTAACAGCCCGGGGTTAAATAATAGCTGCGGCTTCCCGCCCACGTTTACACCCAGACAGACCGACAGTGCCAGCCCCGCTCTCTGAGCCCCTCTCCATCACCACTGGCTCCCCTTTGGCATATTCCCAAGTCCCCATGAGTTTCCCAAACAGTCCTACTGGCCGTGAAATGCCGAGGAGAGCACTGGCGGAGCAGGAGGCGAACATGCGGGGCTGCTCTGCCCTTGACAGCTTCTCCCTGCGCCGGCCACGGGCTCAGCGCGGCCAGAGAGCGACGCTGCTGGGTGGGGTGTGGGCTGCTCTGTCCTTGCTGGCTGCTCTGCAGAGTCAGATGATCCTTACATTAATGTGGGGTGAGGGGCGGGGTGCACTGGCCGGGGGGAGCATTGGGGGACCACCAGGAAACAACAGAATGGGGATACCCTGGCCGTGCAAGAGCACCTTCTGCTGAGCTGAGCTCCTTGCACGTGCCTTGATCCCCTCTCCAGGGTCCCTGTGAAGTTCCGATGCCCCGCACCACGCTCTACCTCATGTGGCCACTCTGGGAGTGGGGAGCCCATTTGTCTCAGTCCCTGGGCTTCACTGACCCCAGCACGCTGCACATCCACCCTGGGATGAGCTGCAACACGAGGGATAAGAGGCAGCCGCAGGTCCTTGACACACACACCCGCTGATGCGAGTCTATGTCCCTTCCTCCTTTTCCATGTGGAGGTCTGTGCATTTGGGGACAGATTCTGGAATTAAGGCCACCCTAGATTTCTCTTCATGGCTTTGTCATGCACTTTCCATCTCTACAAAGCAGCAGAGCTTTGTGGCCACATCTCAGCGTGGTTGATCCAGTGTCAGCCAAGAAGGCCCTATTCCCTTCAAATCCAACAGCGGCTGCAGGCACTCGCTATCCAAACTTTCCCAAAGCTAAAAGTTATTTGTTTCTTGCCAAAAAGCATGAATGCTGGCTTCCAGGGGCCATCAGCCAGTGGACACCCTCCCAGGGAAGCGAAGCCACCCTCCTCCTCTTCCCTCTTCATTTCGGCTCCTGTCATTGTCCAGCCCAAGGTGCACCTCTGGGCTCTCCTGAGAGCAAACAAGGCCACTTGTCCTCACAGACCACACCATCGCCCCTTAGCACAACAAAGAGCCCCTACACGCCTAGAGGGCAGATGCTGTTCAGATGAGGAAAGTGAAGCTTCCAGCTCTTGCGATCTGTGCCCAAGATGCTCCCCAGAGCCGGACGCCACTCACTGGCCACCGCACCCAGAGCTCAGAGGCCTCCCTGGAGCCCGCACCCAACAGGGACCATGTGGAAGCACGTCCATCAGGATGAGAAGGTGGCCATCAGGAATAGGAAGGGTGTTCCCCCGAGCCGTGGCACAAGGGGCAGCAGCCATGGGGAGTGGACGGAGAGGGGAGAGCAAGAAGGAACCAGGGCCGAGGGGCTCTTGGGCTCCCGGAAGCTCCAGGCTGGGCCCACAAGGATCAAGAGGCCTGTGCTGGCCGGAGTCCAGAGGCCCCAGCTCTGCTATCTGGACGTCTGCCGGTCCACCACCACCACTGGCCAGAGTTCCTGTCTGCAGGGTGGACTGTCTCTGCACAAGCTTCCAGGGAACTGAGGGTCCCAGGAAACAAGTGGCAGACAGGTGGTCATGAGCCGAAAAGCCCTCCCTTACGGGTGCTCAGAGGGAACAGTTGTGTCCCAGGTGCCAGAACCCAGGTGGGGCGGGACTGGCCCTAGAACCCCAGCATCCAATGTTCTGTCCAGTGTGTGTCCTGTGGGTGGAAGACACAGAGCGCAGTCTGCTCCTCCCAGCAGCTGCAGAGGTTGTTGGAACCGTAACATTCTGTCAGGATAAGAAAGAAGGAAGCAGCAGTTGCCTGCATCTCCCAGAAACCCTGAGAAGGCCCGGTGCTGTGCAGGCTTCCCACCGCTGTGCGGAGTGATCCACCGGAGTCGGGCCTGCCCGGGTGCAGTCTGGCTTCTGCCTGGGAGAAGGGCTGACTCCAGGTTTTACAGGCAGCCGCTCGCCTTCAGCAAAGCGTCAAGGGCACGAAGCCCACAGACTGCAGACTGCTGTTCTGTCGGGTCAGAGCAGGGACAGCAAAGCACTCCCTGGGGTCAGAGCCACTCCCGCCAGGCCCATAAAAGAGAGTAATGACGCTTGAGGAACCCATTTAGAGAGGCCAGGTGGTGGCAGTTTTGATGACCCTGGGGCTGGCAGGGACCACAGCAGACGGGGGCATCCAGGAAATGGATCATTTGGGGTTGTTTATGTCGTGACGTGGCTCTTGTGAGTGGGCAGTAAGTATATCCCTCATGTGGCTTCTTGTCAACTTTGAGGCTCACTGGTGTCAACAGACCAGACCAGCGGGCCAGGTCCCCGGGAATGGTGAGGGGCATGACCCTGCTGACCGTGGGCTGGCTGCCCTCCCTGCCTCCAGCACCTCTTAATGACCCCCAAAGGGGTCTGTTCCCCGGGCCAGTGGTTCCTAGCGTGGGCTCCCTGGACCCACTGCATTCAGGTCCCCGGGGGAGGCGACGCCTGGCTCTGACGAGCGCTCGGCGCTGCGGTGCAGAGGAGCATGTGAGAACCGCTGACTGCCGGGCAGCCCCGCTGCGGCCCTGCTCCCGAGGCTGCTGCCCAGCCCAGGCTTCGCACACACGCAGCACTGCCGCCCACCCCAAGGCCACGTCCCCTCCCCCTGACGTTCTGGAGAAATTCTTCCTTTATAAATTCTCTCGATCTCTGTGGCCCTTCGCTTTTCTTTTAATTGTGGTAAAACACACACATGAAGCTACTGTCTGACCCATTTTCAGTGCGCAGTTCGGTGGAATTAAGTGCCTTCACACTGTTGTGCAGCCAGCGCCACCATCTAGCTCGGGAACACTTTTGTCTTGAAAAACTGAAATTCTGTCCCCGTTAAACACCAACTCCCCACTTGCCCCTTGCCCAGCCCCAGCAACCTCCATCCTATTCTCTGTGTCTATGAATTTAACCGCTCTGGGGACTTCACATCACCAGGCTCTTATGGTATCTGTCCTTTTGTGACTGGCTTGTTTTATTAGCATGATGGCCCTCCAGATTCGCCCATGCTGTAGCCTGTGTCAGAATTTCCTCTAAAACTGCATGCTGCTTCACCATATGTATACATCACATTTTGTTTATCCATTCATCTGTCAGTGGGCACTTGAGTGGCTTCCACCTTTTGGCTGTTGTAAGTAATGCTCCCATGAACTTGTCTGTACAAATATCTCTTTGATACTCTGCTTTTAATTCTTTTGGGTATATACCCAGGAGTGAAATTGCTGGATCATATACTAATTTTAGTTTTCATGTTTGAGGAACTGCCACACTGTTGTCCGTGGGGAGAGCCTATGAGCTCTGCTCAGACTTCCTCTTGTCCAGAGACGGCTGCGCGGCCCGTACGTCACAACGGTGACTGTGGGCTGGGGCCCAGGGCCACTTTGCAGAGCTGGTAGGAAGCTGCACACCCCGTCAGGATGCAGGTGTGTGGCCAAGGCTCAGAACCGGCAGGCCACCTCCAGTGGCTCCACTGGTACCAGCGCTCCCTGCTCACAGCCCTGTCCCTGACACAGTGACAGTCACTGTGCTCCCTGCCCTCCCGAGACCGTGGGGCTGAGAGGGTGAGGCCTTTGTGTCCTGCCCCTGTGTCTCGGCAGCCCAGCAGAGAGCCGCTGTCACGGTGGACATTCAATAAATATGTGCTGAGAGATTAAACGTAGACAACGGAAAGACAAAAATGGAAGAAATTCTAGGTCAGTGGTTCTTAAGCTTTAGTGCATCAAAACCCCCAGGAGACTTTGTTTAAACTCAGATTTCCAATTCGGTAGGTCCGAGTGGGGCCAGACACCACTGCCCTGACACGCCTCCATGAGAGCCCCTGCTCCAAGGACGATCTGTTCCATCCCCCATGTGATAGATGCGGAAAGGGAGGACGTGAGATATGAAGAAACCTTCCCCAAATCGCTGTGGCCACCCCCCAGGTGCCCTAAGCCACTTTCCCTCAGTCCACGTCCGACTTCAGCTGCAGCTGCTGTGGCCATTTGGGAAAGCTCAGAGCCTCTTCGTGCAGGGTGGCCCGACCCAAGCTTTGCATGCCTGTCAGCCTCCTGCCCCGGGGCACCCTGAGGCCAGGGAGGCCGACCAGGCCTCTGTGAGCACAGCCAAGGAGCGCGGGGCTAACGGCCGATGGAGCAGAGAGAAACCTCCGCTCCCGCCCCACGGGAGAGTGCGACCACGAGGCACTGGGCAGGGTGGAGTCTCCCCTGCTGCCGTGCGGTCCCTGCACAGTGTGCCTCCCTCCAGATCACTCTACTCCACACCCTCACTCCTGCAAGCGCTTCCAAAACACAGGTGCGCCTCGCTTTAGTGCATTCCCAGACACTGTGCTATCTACAAATTGAAGGCCGTGGTGGCCCTGCACTGAGGAAGTCTGTTGGAGCCATGTTCCCAACAGCAGGGGTTTGTTCACTCCAGTCTTTGTGTCACATGTAGGCAGTGCTCAAAATATTTCAGACTTCTCCATAATTATTGTATCTGCTATGGTGATGTGTGATCAGTGATCTTCGATGTTACTACTGCGATTGTTTGGGGGTGCTCCAAACCGTGCCCGTATGAAACAGTGAACTTGAACAGACGCTGTGTGTGTTCTGCCTGCTCCACCCACCGCCGGCCCCCATCTCTCCCCTTCTCCTCAGGCCTCCCTGTTCCCTGACACACAACAAAATTGAAATTAGGCCAGTTAATAACCCTACAATGGCCTCTAAGTGTTCAAGTGACAGGAAAAGTCACACGTCTCTCACTTTTAATCAAAAGCTAGAAATGATTAAGCTTGGTGAGGAAGGCACATTGAAAGCTGAGCGAGGCCACAAGCTGGGCCTCTTGCACCAAACAATTAGCCAAGTTGTGCATGCAAAGGGAAAGTCCTTGAAGGAAATTAAAGTGCTGCTCCAGTGAACATGCCGTGAAGAGAAAGCAACACGGCCTACAGCTGATACAGGGAAAGCTCTAGTTATCCGGATAGAAGATCAAACCAGCCACAGCAATCCCTTGAAGCCAACACCTACTCCAGAGCAGGGCCCTGACTCTATTCCATTCTATGAAGGCCGAGAGAGGTGAGGAAGCTGCAGAAGAAACGTCTGAAGCTGGCAGAGGCTGGCTCGTGAGGTTTAAGGAATGAAGCCGCCCCTATAACATAAAAGTGCAGGGAGAAGCAGCAAGTGCTGATGGAGATGCCGCAGTGAGTTACCCAGAAGGTCTAGCTCAGAGCATGGAGCAAGGTGGTTACGCTAAACAACAGATTTCCAATGTAAACAAAGCAGCCTTCTGCTGGAAGAAGATGCCATCTAGGACTTTCATAGCTGGAGAGGAAAAGCTTTAAAGCTTCAAAGAACAGGCTGACTCTCTTGTTAGGGGCTAATGCAGCTGGTGACTTTAAGCTGAGGGCAATGCTCATTTACCATTTCAAAAATCCTAGGACCTTTAGGAATTACGCTAAGTCTACTCTGCCTGTGCTCTATAAATGGAACAAGAAAGCCTGGATGACAATACATCTGTTTACAGCATAGTTTACTAAATAGTTTAAGCTTACTGTTGAGACCTACTGCTCAGAAAAAGAGGTTCTTTTCAAAATATTACTGCTCACTGACAATGCACCTAGTTGCCCAAGAGCTCTGGTGGAGACGTACAAGGAGATGAATGCTGTTTTCTTGCCTGCTAGGACAACATCACTTCTGCAGCCCATAAATCAGGGAGTAATTTTGACTTTCAATTCTTATTATTTAAGAAATACATTTTGTAAGACTACAGCTGCTATAGATAGTTATTCCTCTGATGGATCTGGGCAAAGTAAATTTAAACACTCTGCAGAGAATTTACCATTCTAAATGCCATGAAGGAGGCATTCTAGATGCCTTCATGGGAGGAGGTCAAAATATCAACGTTAACAGGAGTGTGGAAGAAGTTGATTCCAACCCTGATGGATGACTTTGAGGGGTTCAAGGCTTCAGTGGAGGAAGTCACTGCAGATGTGGTAGAAATAGCCAGAGAACTGGAATTAGAAGTGGAGCCCAAAGAGGTGACTGAATTGCTGCAATTTCATGATAAAACCTGAATGGATGAGGAGTTGTTTCTTATGGATGAGCAAAGAAAATGATTTCTTAAGATGCAATCTACTCCTGGTAAAGATTCTGTGAACACTGTTGAAATGACAACAAATGATTCAGAATATTACATAAGTTTAGTTGCTAAAGCAGTAGCAGGGTTTGAGATGACTGACTCCTATTAGGAAAGAAGTTCTACTGTGGGTAAGTGGACCCAATAGCATTGCAAGCTGCAGAAAAATTTTTTGTGCAAGGAAGAGTCAATCAATGCAGCAAACTTCACTGTTGTCTTATTTTAAGAAATTGTCACAGCCGTTCCCAGCCTTTAGCAGCCACCACCCTGCTCAGTCAGCACCATCCACACGGAGGCAAGACCTCCACCAGCAAACCGATTACGACTCCCCGAAGGCTCAGATGATTATTAGCGCTTTTTAGCAATAAAATGTTTTTTACTTGAGGTATGTACATTTTTTAGACATAATGCCATCACACACTTAATAGACTACAATATAGTGTAAACGTAACTTTTCTATGCACTGGGAAATCAAAAATCTTGTGTGACTCACTTCATTGAGATATTTGCTGTACTGTGGTGGTCAGGAACCAAACCTGCCATACCTCTAAGGTGTGCCTGCAAACTCCTTGCAGACAAATCCCTGTCCCAGGTTCTGTTTTAAGGGGCACCGGAATCAACCCAAGCCCGTAGTTAGGAAGGGGAAGGTCGGCCTGAGCACCAGCTGTAGGATTCTCCAGCAATGGCCAGTTGTCCCCACCGTCCTCTGTAAGGGTCAGCAGCACCCACAGTAACAAGGCTGACTTGGAAGAATGGAAAGCAAAGCAGCGGTTCTCTATTGCCCAGAAAAAGAAAAGAAAAAAAATGAGACCCTGGATTGGTTCGTTGTCTGACCCACAGACACTTGCTAGCTGCCTACTGTGTATAAGCGGGGGACCAAGACTGAAGGGTCCACAGAGTGGTGTGATGCTCTGAGGGGACCCCCGGCCTCCAAGGAACAGAGAGCGGAGGAGCAGAGGGTTCAGGTGCAAGGACTGGGAAGTTAACACCTGCTCCCACAGAGAGGTGACATGAGAGAGCCCTGGCCAGCAGGCCTAGAGACGCTGGTGGCACCAGCTCAAAGACCCTATCATAGCTCCGCCCACCCCACCCCACCCCGTGGCTCCAGGCCTAGGGGGCAGGCCTCTGCCTGCTCACTTTGCCACCTTCTCAGAAACAGAATTCATTCTGAGGGACCCGCTGAAGTATTTATTGATCAAGGATAGATGGTGTATGGCCAGAAGTCAGGCTACGCGCTCAGGATAACACAGCGAATAAAAGTCACGTTGTCTCCAGCCCTGAGAAGCATATGGGCTGGTGGGAAAGCACAACTGCTGGCTACCAGTAAACGATGACACTGCTGCACGGTGGCCGTCCTCCCAGAGGCCAAGTGCCCCTTGCCGTGAAAACGCCCAGGACAGGTGTGGAGCCCAGAACAGGCTTAGCGACCTCCTGAGGGTGAGACCGGTGGGAGAAGCAGAGGGGGGGCAGAGGCCACACGTGCACAGCCCAGAGGCGACTGTCCAGGGTCCCCAGCAGGAGCCACAGAAGTGCTGCATGAGCAGTGAGACCCTCCTGCTCCTCCTCCAGCTCCCAGTGACCCGTGAGAAGGTGTCGGAACAAAACGGAAAACAGAGACAGCCAACTGCTCACACTGCTGACTGGGCAGCACCCCCGCCCCGTCCACGCATCACCCGGGCCCAGGGTAAGTCCTGAGGAAGTGACTGCTGTGCACCAGCGTCCGGGGCTGAGGCCAGCAGTGGCCAGGAGACACGAGTCCCAGCCGTCACGGAGGGGCGACTCTGCTGGGGCGAAGCAGACAACAGGTAAGCATGTTTCGGTACATGCACACTCACGCACACACTCATATGCACACCTCAGCACACTCACATACTCATACACGGACACCCCTGCACATGCACGCATGTTCACAAGCACTCGCACACACACATGCACACACTGTCCACATAGGCAGAGCCACACTCACACGTTCAGACACACACAACACGCCCACACACACGCTCCCTGACACACAGCCGCAGGCTCACGTGCACCCACACACTCATACCCTCTCACAGGCCCGCATGTGCTCACACACACACATGCACGTCCACGTGCTCACACGCACCCCCGCGCACACCATTGCACACGGTGCCCAGGCAGTGGTGACCACGGCAAAGACCTGAAGCAGGCGGAAGACAGAGCCGTGAGTACCCCTCATACCGCTCACCCCCAGCTCGCCTCTCCATGGGGTCGAGCTGAGGCTGAGACCACGCCCTTACTCCCTGGCCTCCCCTGCTCCCTCAGGAGCCCCCCTCAGTGAGGCGCCAGCCCGGCTCTGCTCCTGGGCATGCAGCCTGAGACCCTCTCTTGGCTCCTGGGATGACGAGTGCATCGCACCACCCCCACCCCACCCCAGCGGGACCAGTCTGGTGTCACTGCCTGGGCTGGCCCTGTCCCCATCGCTGGGGCCTCCCCTCTGCTGCAGCAGGGCCCTCACCTTGCCTGGCTAACTCCTCATGCCCCAGACCCCAGCTCAACTCCCACCTCCTGGAGGCCCTTCAGGCCCCCTCCTCATGTCCCCTCCCCCGGGCACCACCCACCTCGGCCACCGCGCATGTGCATGTGACTCACTCTCCATCAGACTGGCAGCTCACGGTCAGGAGCTGTGTCTATTTTGCTCATCCTTGACTTCCCAGGGCCTAGTACCGTGCTTGACACGTAATGTGCATTTGGTGAACAGCTGTGGGAGGAATAAATACATGTCATGTAAATTTACCAAATCAGTTAACAAAAGTGGTGGAAGCCACTAAGGTCTGATCAATGCCCTATGACTGATACATGTAACTTACTGGCTCATCAGGTGATCAAACCCCTCGGCAGTCTTCAGAGCCCCTTCCACAGCTGCGGCTCAGCAGCCCCTCAGACAACGGTCACAGAAAATGCTACAAGGTGGTCACCAGCTCTAAGAACAGAGGCGACTGTGTGCTCAGTGTGTGATTCTGTTCTATTACGAGATGAAACAATGTCATCCTTATTCCCAGACTTTCTGACCCCTGCAGACAGCCCGTCACAAAGGGAACTTCAGACGCTGATTCCAGGCCCATTCCAAACAGAGAAATCAGCTAAGATCCTCTTGCTCTGTTGAGGAGAACACTAATAATCCAACTGAGTGTCAGGTCAACCTGGGTGAACGAAGGAGGGGATATAGAATGACTTAGAACAACTTCAGTGAGAACGCGCAGTTCCATGTAGGCCGTCGTGATGAGATCCCTGAAGACACAACCTGCTGGACATCTCAGTTTCCTGTGGCTGCAGCAACAAATTACCCCCAACTTATTGGCTTAAGCGACGTGAATCTATTGTCTTACAGCTCTAGAGGCCAGAGCTGTAAGTCACTTTCCCCAGGCTAAAGTCACGGTGTTGGCAGCCTGTGGAAGATCCGTTCTGGGCCTTTTCCAGCTTCTCGAGGCTGCCCACCTTCCCTGGCTCGTGGCCCCTTCCTAAGTCTCCAAAGTGCATCATCGTCCCCACCTCTGCATCATTCCTTGCAACTTTTCCTCCCAACTCCATCTCTACCTCCACAGCCTCCCTCTCAGGAGCACCCCGGTGATACATTAGTGCCCCAGAGAGTCCCGGAGGGTCTCCCCACCTCCAGACCCTTACAGCTGTTCCACCTGCAAAGGAACCTCTGCTCCGTGAGGTCACATGTTCACGGGCCCCGGGTGTCAGGAGTGGACATCTCTGAGGCTTGGGAGACCACTGTTCTGCTGACCACACCAGGAAAATATCAAATGGAAGGAAGGTGGGCTGGATTAATGGGTGTATTTAATAGAAATCACCATTTTCCTGAACCCCTGAGGGACTTCTGATGGAGTTACAAGTAAGTGTTTTACTCTCCTGGCGACGTCAGGTTCCGCGCAGGGAGTGAGAGCACAAGGGGGTGGGGGAGGCTCAGAGCAGGTCCACGGAGCTCTCGTCAGCGGGATCCTAGCTGAGCTGCTGGCCACGCTCCTGGAAACACTTTCTCTCTCTCTCCGCAGCGGCTGAAGTTGTACCTGCCCAGGGGATGAAGAAATGACTAGATTTTCTGGACTTGGATGCTTCTCAAGTCTTGCTTAAAATAGATGTTTCCAGAAAGGAAAAATGGAAAAAGTATGGATCTATTAATATTTTCTGATGGACTCGGATCTAAGCCACTGTTGACTGAATCCCTGCAGAGCAACAAGAAGTGGCAACAGAAAGGGGGGTCAGGACAGGAGACGCCGCTGTGGTGTTTTCCGCCTGCCTTTGCCTTCCCTCCCCGCTGCCTCCACCCTGAGAACCGGAAAGTCACCCCATTTCAGACCCCTGAAAGGCAGAGGGAGCCCTTGTAATTCAGACTCAAATGACTTCAAACCTGGAGACATCTGGAGTCTACCCAGAGTCCCCAAGGCTCAACACAGAAATGTGTGACCCTCCAATGCCAGAGTCCTCCTGGGCGCTTACCTTTTCCTTTTCCATACGCACAGCTGAAGAGCCTGCCAAAGCCTCCTCCAAGCCCCACGTCCCTGCCGCCCTCGGCCGGCCACGGTCTCCCGCTTCCTTTCTGTCTCCTGGCCCAGCTGCCTTCTTTCACACCGGGAGGCCCTGGCCCATGCTGTTCCGTCCTCCTGAACACCTTCCCTTGCTCTGAGCCCTGCCGGTGGCCCAGCTCCTTGTCCTGCGGGAAGCACAGGGCCTCCAACTCCACCGTCCTCCTGCACCACACCGTGTTTCCTGCAGGCTGTGTTCACACTCTGGAGTCACCTCCACTGTTTGTTTGCTCTTTACTGGTTTCACTTCTCTCCCTGAATTGGACTGTGCAGGAGAGGGGATGCCGTCTCCCTCCACAGGAAGTTTCCTTCCATGTCCTCTGGGTTCACATGCCAGGCCACCCTCCCCGGGGAGCGTGAGGGACTTTTTGGGGAGGGGAGCAGGTGTGCTTCTCGCCAGCAGTCTGCCGTCTGCAGAGGGCTGGGGTCTACTCTGACCCCTGCATCAGCATGGCGGGGACGGCGGTTGCGGGGCGCCCACGCTCCTGGGTGTCCCGTGCTGCCGGCTCTTGCCCCAGGTGTGGCTCGGACTAATCACGCACAGTGCTGATATCCTGACTGCCCTGGGCAGGCGTGGGTTTCAGTGTGGGACTTTGGGGGCACAGAGCAGTCCAGAGCACCGTGCGAGACGCTCACAGCCTTCCCTGCCCCCGAGCCAGGGGCCACCTGGCCGCCAAGGGCTCCATTCCCCCACCCCACCCCCGGAATGTGGTAACAGGAAAGAGCACTTTCCACAGAAACCAATCAGCACGTTCCTGGAGATGGCATTTTAGGGTTTTTTCTTTTTTTTGACTATCCTTATACTTTTCCTTGAGACCCACTTGAACCCAAATTGAAAAATGGGCCCATCTGCTCCTTCCTTCATTTCTTTGTCTGGTCTAATTTCACTGCAATGATCCAGGGAGCTTCCATAGAAAGCAAGCTAGATGATGATTTGTTCTTAAATACCACATCCTCAAAGAAAAACCCAATTTACAGTGGAGAGCAGCACACAGCCCTGGAATCAGAACTGGGAATTGATCTCTGGGGATATATCTTTTTCAAGGTATTATTTTGCTCTGAAACCCACACCTCCGAGCCTGGGCTGCACATGCCCTGCGATGCCGGTCCCCCCACGCAGAAGAGGAAGCCTTCCCAGAGCCAGCGTCACGGAACGGGCCACTGGGTCAGGATAATAGCGCTGCCGTGCGGACGACGCCAACAGGGGACGCTGCCTCCCTAATTAGGGCTCCCACGAGTGTTCGGGGTCACACATCTCTCTCTAAGCCCATTTCCCTAAGCAAACCCATTCCAGGAACTGAGAGAAGAAAAACATTTCAACAGAACAGCTCCACCTGCACAGAGCAGGAACTAGCAGATCCTGGATGCTCTAAAAAGGATAAAAATGCATTTAAATCTCTTAAACTCTGTTTAAATATTTGAGGATATGAAATAACGCTGTGTGACTCTGAGACTCTTACACAGGATAAGGCTGTTCCTCAGTTTTTACCCAGGAATCTATCGATGTTTGCAATATAAACATTTTTAAAGTACTGCTAAATACTTTTCCCATCAGAACACATGCCACAGGCAGGCCCTTAAGTTTATAGACTCAGACAATACATCACGACACTCGTGTCTGGTACGAACCACCCCTGACAGCATCCTGCATGCTGTGTCACCAGGCCCGACAGCTACCCAGAGTCGGCACAGGGGCCACCAGACTCCATCCGCCCCACTGACCACACTCGAGAGCCCCTGAGAAGTGCTGTTGCTCCAACATTCCAAGTGAGTCCTCACCTCACAGCTGTTGCCTCGGCCGTTGGCCCCGCTTGGGAGGCTCTTTCCCCAGAAACCGACACGGCTGTCTCAGTCACTGCCTGCAGCCCCCGCCCAAAGATCTCCCTACGTGAGAGGTTGGCTCATCCACGACCAAGCTTCCCTGGTCACACTTGGATTCCCTTCCCACCCCGAAATCAGATCCCACAGGACCCCCCTGCTGTGCGCCAGGGGCCCCCAAGGGTGCCTGCGGGTGCTCCCCGAATGCTGGTTGAATGAGTGAGTCAATGAACCAATGACTACATCACACACTCTGCCACGTCATGAACCCCCGGAAGGCCGGCTCTGTCTTGCTGCTATTCAGGCTGTCTGTCCCCTGTCGGCACTCAGAGCCAGCGGGCTCGGCTGTGCACGGCCCTGCCTTGGGGGCTGCTCCCTCCTCAGCTACAGGCAGGTCTGGACTCTGCCTGAGCCCTCTGGAGTCAGCCCTCAGGGGAGGCACTTGGTGGATACACAATGAACCCTTGTAGACAAGCAGCAAATGTTGGTCAATCTTTGGCGCTTTAGCAGATCCATCCAGAATGTTCAGGAACTCAAAATCTTTGTTTTCTATCTTTGTTTTTCCACACTTTCGTGTGGGGGCCGGGGGTGGGTGGGTCAGAGGGTTTCTCTCTTGTTACATTTGAATAAAGCAATTTGCCCTGTTTTTCTGAAAAGCCCCGTTAAGTGTTACCTCGGGCCTGGCAGATGGTCACAGTGCGGTAACAAGCAGCCCCAGACCTCAGTGACTTAGCACAGCAGAGTCTGTTTTTCACGAATAACTGGCTTGCCCCGAGCCCAGGCATTCTCTGCATGTGGGACCGGCATTCTGTGCCCCCTGGTATTTCTATATCCATATACACTGCCTTCATCAGGGAGGCAGGGGAAGGAAGAGAGAGGTGAGCACATAGTTAAATACTTCCAGGCCCGGAAGGGACACGTCACTTCCACTCACACTCCCCTGGCCAAAGCACTTCCTGGTCAATTCCAGGATCCAGGCAGTACCACGCTCCCAGGCAAGTACAACATGGGGCCATGCAGGTGAGCAGCAGTCATTTGGCCATGGGTCAGTCCCACTTTAGAGAGACCACCCTGGCTGCAGGCCCCCAACCTCCTCTGGAGAGGGAGCCCCACTGTTCCAAATGCCAGAACAGTTACCTGGAGATGCGTGACAGCCATGGCAGTGTCTCGTGGCGTACTGACCCCCGTCCGACCCCCCCCAGGCCTGGACAGCCACAGACCCCTCACAGCCCTGGCTGCATCAGATGCTCTGGGGAGAAGCTGCAGACGGGCCCGAGAACAGCCGAAGAGCTGGAGCGCGCAGACGCTGGGAAGGGGACTGTCCAGGAAAGAGCACTGAGGACAGCACTCACCAGGGAGGAGCCGAAGATGTTTCAAAAGGAGGGAGTGACCCACGTGCCAGTCGCTCCTCCAAGATGTGACCTTGCCACTCCCCCATCAAGAGCTGGACTTTATTTCTCCCCCACCGGCCCCCACCCTTTGAACCCAGATGGGTCCAGGGACTCCTTTGACCAACAGCATATGCAGAATGAGCCTGCACCTGCTCCCAGCAGAGCCTCTGAGTGGCCTGGCAGCTTCTGCTTCTTGTCTCTTGGAACACTCACCCTTGGCATACTCCCTCGTGGAACCCAACTGTCACGCTCTGAGAGGTCCAAGCTGCATGGAGAGGCCACATGTGGGTTCTCTGGGTAAGGATCCTGTGAGCTCACAGCCAACAGGCAGCACCAGTGGCTGGCCACATGTGTGCCACCTTGGATGTGCAGCCCAGTGGAGCCTCCAGGCCAGATGCCATCAACTGCAACCACATGAGAAACCAGTCTAGAACCGCCCAGCTGAGCCCAGTTAACCAACGAAGTCATGATACATAACAGCACATTGTTGGTAATTTGGGGGGTGCCTTGCTATGCAGCAATGGGTAGCTGGAGCCAGGGCCAATGGTTGATCACTGCATTTAGCCATGTAAGGCCACTGATGACCTTGGAGGGGGAAGACAACCTGACTCGAACGGATCCAAGGGAGAATGGGAGGAAATATACAGACAGGGAATCAGTCAGGGAGTTTTGCTGTCAAAGGGGCAAATGAGGAATGAGGCAGCAGCTGGAGAGGGTGCAAAGAAGGCTTTTGCTTTTAAGACAGGGAACTATTATGGTATGCTTCCATGCTGATGGGAAGGATTCAGCAGAGATGAAAACATCAACGGTGCAAGAGAGAAAGGGAAATTGCTACAGGAAAATTCTAGAATGAGCAAAATACTATGGAAAATGGCAGAGGCTCTGCAGGAACACCAGTGGCTCATCGCTAATGGTGAGGCCTGTCCTCCCCCAGAGGAGGCTGAGAGCCCACCCCAGGAGAGAGGGCAGAGTCCACGGCTACAGACCAGAGGCAGTGGCAGGGGAGCTTGTGCAGGTTCCCATTTGGATGCTTGTATTGTCTCCATGGAAACATGCCAGGCCTTCTGAAGAGGATGAGGAGGGGGAAAGCAGGAGTAGAAGGTTTGAGGAGAGAGAATGGATAGTATGCAAGCTCAGAGTGCGAGACAGGATGGTGGAGGAATTGAAGGCAGCGTTGCATGTCCAGGAGGACTGTGTCTTGTGTGCTGGAGCCTGTGGGGGCAGAAGGCAGCATGGAGCAGGGACCATCCCACAAAACAGACACTTCAGTTACAGTGCAGTGTGCCGAGCACAAGATGTTATAGGAACACAGGTGAGCCAAGGACATTCTGCCCAGGAAAATGCAGGAGGGCTTCACAGAGGAGGTGACATTTACAGGGGATCCTAAAAGAAGAGGAGGAACTTGCTAAATGGATGCAAGTTTGGGGAGAAAGTGTCAGAGAAGAGCACGTGGAGAACAGGGAGAAACAAGAAGAAATGAAAGCGCCATGATGCAGGGGCTGGCAAGGTCAGTGTGTGCAGTGGCTGGAGCACACAGGGGCAGGAACCTCCCCAGTCTCTGTAGGGTAGGTTGGGTTCACACCAGTCCAGAGGACAGAGCCTGGTGTTAAGTTATGTCTCATTAAATCTACTGTTTGTATCTAAAACAAATGTTAGTGAGCCAGGGTATTTATTCATCCATCCAACAAATAATTATTCTGTGTTGTAGTGGTTAAAATTAGTTTTGGCTTTATATACAAAGAAATATAACATGGGCTTAAACAAAATAGAAGTTTGTTTCTCTTTCGTTTAAAAGAAGCACTACTAAAAGAAGTCTGGAGGTTAGCAGTTTAGTTAATTAGGATGGCAATTTCAACATGCCATCAGGAACACAGGCTTTGTTCTAGATTCCATTCCACATTCTTAGTCTTTTGCCCTCTTCCCTGGGCTTCGAAATGGCTGTCAGAGCTCCAGCCACCACATCTGCATTCCAGGGCACAACCCTTCTTTTAAGAAGGTGTACCAAACCCAGCTTTTGCACGTCCCCGGGTTTGCTAGGGCTTAGCTGCATGCTCAGTGAAGACTCTCAGCCACTGCACTGTCACCACTTCTCTTAACAGACTGGCTGCCTCAGCTGTCTCCAAGGTGAGGACAGGCTTTATCATAGCCTCTATTGCTCCTACTGCAGAGGCCAGTAGCAATTCTGGTGTCCACGCAGGCTCTGATACCTCTCTACACTTCTGGGCTCAAAGAAATCTGCACCACGGGGCAGGTGTAGGAGCTGGCCTTCACTAAGGCCACCCCAGGGGGTTGAGTGATACAACTAGGAAGGGGAGGTGGATTTAACACCCTACGGGTCAAACTTTGACCAATAAGTGGCTTAAGACAGGACAGGCACATAAACTGCTCTCTCTCCCTCTCCCAGGGGGACTGTTCTATCTGGGAGAAGTCCCATGTGACCAAGCACCCTGCCACACTTCCGTGCTACACTGGGGACAGCTCTGCAAAGTGCCTTCTTGTGCTCTGTGGCTCCTGCCTCATGGTTCCTTTTTCTCACTCTGCTGCCCTGGGATTACCCTTCCCAATAAAGCCATGGTTCTTGGGCCTTGCCCGGGCCTCTTTCCTAGGGATTCTGGGTGGAGCCTGGGACATCCCCAAAGTCTGCACCACGTTCCACTTTGCCCCACGTGGAGGAGCACGTGTTCACACGGCCACACTGAGCTGCACAGAAAGTTGGGAAAGGCGGCCTGTCCACGCTGGCAGTAGTGAGCGAGGCTAAAACTCATGCTCTTATGCAGCATTGGTAAGAAAGAAGGGGGGAGTGGATGTTGGCAACCAGCAGGTGCCTACAGGGGGCAAGGCACCTGCCCAGGGAGCTAGACTGCCACTTCCAGCCGTCAAAGGAACTAAAAGGAGTTGACGAAACATATGGATGTATGAGACACTGAGCTCGTGCCGGTAAGCATAGAACCAGCTTCTAAATCAGACCATCCTTTACAAAGCGGTGCTAAAACAGATCTTCCTCGTAGGCCTGTCTGGTGCATGCCAGAGTGGCCATAGCGACTTCTGAGGAATCAGCGAAGGGGAGGGCCATGTAAACAGAGCAGTTCCACACCCAGCCTGGGGCGACACATTTCCAAGGAAAGCACAAGGCACCGACTCCTCTTGTTTGCGGGCAGCTAACACGCACTGCCCTGGAAGGAAAAGCTGTGGGGTGGGGGAGGTGCAGCTCCGCACACCAAGCTCAGCCTGGCCTCACAGGAACACGGAGGCAGCCAAAGCTCTTAGACAGGAAAAATGTCCTGGTAAGAAGCCAACTGAAACACACGCAGGAGGAGGAGAGAGAAATAGATTCAAGCCATTAACGGGCATTTCATTCCGTCTCTGTTGACTTAATTGCACATCATTTGCTTGCAAACCGTGCACCTTCTGGGAATAAGTTCTGTGCTGTTGCCTTTGTGGTTTAACTGTTTCTAGAGCTGAAGTGCTAATCTCTTGACAGTTTTCAGTAAAACTCTTTGATTTGGGAATTGGAAATTTTCTAGTCAAATGCAATAAACACATGGAAGTTTCCATTAATGTAAAATTAAAGCCCACGAAATGGAAACTGAAGAAAATTTCTTTAAGTGTCCCAGGACGTAAGAAGAAAAGATGTAAGATAGGCCAAATTTTCTGTTCTGTAGGAAATGGTATGGCAGTGACCCTGGACAGCCAAGGCAAAGTGAATCTCTCTGGTGTCAATCGGAGTGGGGAGGGGAGGCCAAGAGGAAGCCATGTCCCCTGAGTCTCACTGCCCTAAACCCAAGAAGCAGCCTTGCAGGGACAGATCCCCCTCCCTAATGCACAGATGAGAAAACTGAGGCTTGGGGAACTAAGGTGCTTGCTCAGGCCAACAATTCAAATTTGCCACTTTGTCACTGTGTCCAATCCCACTGTCCTTCCTGCAGTAGTCGAAACCCAGCTTGCCTCAAAATAAACCCACGTGCACTCTCCCTGCCAGACGGGATCGCTGCCCTACATTCCTGCAGGGCCCCACTGCAGTGTCCATGAGGAACTTGGGGCTCCAGCCCCAGGAGAGGGGGGCCTCTCTGTTTTGTTCCCCTCTCATTTTCAGCACTGGGAAGAGTGACCTGCAAATAGGAAGTGGCCCATGCAGGGAATTGCTCACTCCCAAACTTCAGCATCTGGAACAGGAGCCAAACAGGCATGGCCCTGGGGAGCATCGCTCTGTGGTAAATGAAAGGCACACGTGTGCTGAGGAAAGGGGGGAAAGGGAATTTCCATTCAGAGAGCTGTCTAGTCACTCTCTGTCATTGACAGATCGTCAGGGTCAATGCAGCCTGGGTCTGATATTGAACAGAAAGAGACAAATCTGGGCGGGTCACAGTCTTATCTTGCATCATACCCTCCGCCCACTCGAGGACAAGCTTTCAGTGAGAACCTACCAGGTGCCACACAGGTTGCCAGGCCATGGGGAAATGGAGATGAACCAGAAAGAGCCACTGTACTGGGACCTTGGGGCCCAGGGGAGGGGACAGCCCAGGCACACGTCCACCAACCCTCGGTGACCAGGTGCCGCCGTTGAGGGAGCATGTCCGCTCCAGGCCGTCTGGGACGTCGCCCTGCCGGCTGGTCCGTATGGAAGGCCTGAAGTGCCATCTGCTGCCCCCATCACCACACCCCCCTCTCGTGGCACCATCTGATCCATGAAGCAGACATCACGGCTGTCCCAATGTGGCCTGCTGACCAGTCAGGTTATGGGACATTAAAGCAACTGATCAGGGTCGGACAGCAATAGTGGGATTGACTCTTTCACCTGCATCTTCTGTCTTCAGGTCTTGTGTTTGCTCCATATCATCAATGTCCTATTCTGGATCCTAAGCTTTGTGAACATTCACTAGCAACAGTCAGAAAATGGCTCACTTTTTCTTGCAAATGTGCCATTTACATGTACCGTGACCAGCTGTTGTCAGCTGACCCCTTAGAAACCACAGACAGACATGTGCGGCCACAGGCAACATCGGGCCTCTGTAGGTTCTGCTTCACTGTTACGTTACACCTACTTAGGAGACATTCTTTCTACTATTAAAACAAAGAGTTCCCTGAAGCAAGCCTTGCTCCCAAGATGAAGTAGAGAAACTGATCCAAGATTTCGAATGAATCCTCTATGGTGTACTCCTTTTTAGGTTTTCTGGAGGGTAAATAAGACAGAAGTGTGTAACATTTACATAAAGCAACTTTGAATGAAGAACCCAGGGGCACCAACAGTCCTCCATCAGCAATGAGACGTGTCAGAAGAAACAACACACGCTGGAAGGAGAAGACACAGGCTTTGTGTTCATGGCCTTGGAAAGAGTCCAGGGCAGCGTCATTGCCTCGTCCACCAGGCTCCCCGCCGGGCCAAACGTTCTTATCCCCAATCCCCCGCCCCCAGCGCCACTTGGCACTGGCATTTCTGAAGACTGCATCTGTCTGCATTGCCTTCTCAGGAATAGAGTTTGCTGATAAGAAAGGATGAGGTATTTGATGGTAAGTTTCCTAAAATGTCTTTTAGAACAAATGATACAGTAATGGACGGGACGATAACAGGGAGGCCCGATGAGTGCCCAGGCGGTAGCCAGCATAGCACGAGCCTGCAGCCACTCAGTCAGACAGCTGAGGAAGGGACACAGGCAGCGCCCGCCCTGCCAGAGGCAGGAGAAGCCCGAGCACCTGATACGTGAAATTGTCAGGAACATCATCCCTACACACCCTGCAGAGGGAGGCCGGCTGGGGAGAGAGCCACCCAGGAGAAAGATGACCCACCCTCCCCTCATCACGGACAAAGACTGTCCCCATCAGAGGTGAAAAAGTTTCCCAGACATATACAGGTGATTGTCTATTTGATTAGAAGGCAGACAAGGAGACTGATCTTAAATTGCTGATATGACTACATTTTCGAAACCTCTAGCCAAGCTCAGGAGAGAGAAAGGAAGGGCCTTAGGTGCCAGAAATGAAGCAGAGACTCAAGCAGCAGCAAAACCACACTCTTCTATGCTGTGCTGCCTGGCCCTGGGTGAACGACGCTGGCCACTTGGGGTCAGAGATGTGACTGTGGACCCACCCAGAGATCCGAGACCCAGCATCTAGCTGGGAGAACAGAAGGACTATCCACAGATAACCATCTTGCTTTGTGAAAAGGGAGATTAGAGAAATTCCAGCTGCCAGGCCAGGGATGTGTCAAGAAATATTGTTATCTGCCTGGGGCTCTGGATGGGAAGAAAAAGGTTTCCCGTGAGAAATCAGAACCTCAAGCTGTCCCACCTTCATGCAAGGGTTCCAAATTCGCACTATTAATGTGGTTCACAGAATCTTGAGCCAAGAAATGAACACAAAAACTTGTCCTGGGTGGGTGAGCTCCCAGGGCCCCAGAAAAAGACAGACAAAGCCATTTTTGTGGGAACATTTTGGTAACCTGGGGCCTCCCGGACAGCTCAGGCTTGGTCTCCCACAAGCCACATCCATTTCCTGCCAAAGTCTGCTAGGCATGTAAATTTCAATCTGGACATTTCCCACGGAAGGGAACCAGAGCCCCTTGGAAAGGGCTGACTCCAGGCCTGGGCAGCAAACGCGTAAGATGCACTGGGACAACCTTCTCATCTAGAAGCACGGAAGCTGCTAAAACCATGAGGATCATGTCAAAAGGAATCAGAGACCATGGCAGGGACAGTAAGAGCAGCAGCCAAGACAGTAGGGAGATGGGCGAAAACATGAGATGTTGACATTTGAGTACATAGTGGTACTTAATTTAAAAACTTATTAAAGGAATTAAGTCACTATTTTGAAGACTGGTAAATAAAGAATCAAACATTTATCCCACTCGTTTAATTTAGGATCTTTAAGATGGAGAGAATCCTTTCAATGATTAGGAGAGACACAAGACAGAAACAAAGATTTGATTACTCACAGGTCCTGGGGTGCATGGCACACCTGGGGGCCCCAAACACAGGGAAGTCAGAAAGCACATGGAGACACAGAGAAAGGGACCCCTGTGCTGATGCCTTTATTGGGTCCAGGACATTATCCAAACAGGTTTCCCACAGAGAGTTTTAACTTGTGGGTTTAAAGCAAGTGGGCGTGAGTTCCAGGAGATCACGCAGTGACTACAAGGCGGCCACCGCTGTGTACCTGTGCAGTCCATGTGGGGTGTGTCAGCAGGCCAGTCACATCCTGCATCTAGCTGTCCCACAGGGGAGTGGTCACCAGGGAGCAATTGTATAAGGCAGATATCTGGGTTCCTTGACCATATTGAGAACATGGGGAAGGGGGATGTAGAACTGGAAACTGTGTCAAGGGTGACTGAGCCCTGCTTTTAGTATGAGAAAGTCCAACTTATATTTAAAATGGATGCTGAAGCAACATAAAATTATAAGCATTCACTATGCTGCCTTTCCTGTATAAACTCTTCCACTGGGTATCAAATAGCTAATGAGAGAAAGTTTCCTATTCATAGAAATATTCCAGCCAGGCATGGTGGCATGAGCCTGCAGTCCCAGCTACTCAGGAGGCTGAGGCAGGAGAATCGCTTGAGGCGTTTGAGGTTGCAGTGAGCTATGATCACACCACTGCACTCCAGCCTGGGTGACAGAGAGAGACACCCTCTCCAGAAAAGAAAGAAATGAAAAGAAAAAGAAAGAGAAAGAAAGATTCCATTTGACAAATGATGAAGGAATCTAGAAGGAGAACATCACAACTTTGCCACGTTTAATAAGTTAGTGTACGAGGGCAATGAGCATCCACGGTTTCTCTCACTGCAGAGAGGCAGGCACTGTGTACCGCCCCATGGAAGTTCCAACACCATCCATGCCCCCAAACAAATCAATCATTCAGTTAAATCTAAATGTGAATAAGCTTTGAATCTAACTACCAATTTATAGCAAACACAGAGAACGGAACAACTTAAATAAAAATATGGAAGGAAATTAGCAAAATCTAGCCTATCGAGAATTCTATAAGGCAGATGACTGGATTTGAGAGAACAAAAGAAACAGAGGTAAGGAGGGAAGCTATAGATTAAAAGGAAGTTATAATGTATAGCAAATTTTCCTAATGTGAGGACCTTATCTGAATAGTCATTCAAACAATTGATAAAAAAAAAATTATACACCACAAACAAGTGGGATTTGCAAGCTATGCAAGACTGGTTCAATAGTCAATAATGAATTAATGGAATCCATCATATCAAAAGGCTAAAGAAAAAAATGTGATCATATTAATAGATATAGAAAAGCACTAAAAACTCAAAATCTATACATGGTTAAAAACAACTCTTAGCAAAGTAGGGGATACAGAGAAATTTTCTTAACTTGATAAAGAATATCAAAAAAATGAAATCTAACATCAACTTTAATGGTGGGAAACTGGATCCTTTCCCCCTAAGTTTGGGAAAAAGACAAAGATATCTTCTGTCACCACTTTTATTTAATATTATAATGGAAGTCTTACCTAGTGCAACAGGACAAGAAGAGGAAGTATAAGGTATACGGATTAGGAAGGAAGAAGTAAAACCATTCTCAGATGACATGATTGTCCATGTAGAGAATCCCAAAAAATCAACCACAAAATTCTCTTAAAATAATAATAAAATATTAATTCTAATTAATTATTGAATAATTATTATTGAACATAAAGTTGCAGGATTCAAGGTTAATATACAAAAGTTGATGGCTTTCCTACAGAGCAGCAATGAACAATTGGAATTCAAAATTAAAAGCACAATACCATTTACAATAGCAACAAAACCCAAAACATTTTGGTATAAATCTAATTTTAAAATGTACAAGATTTATACATAGAACACTACAAACTAGTAGGGAGGAAACCAAAGATAATGGCTGAAAGAATCAATATTGTTAAAATATCAATTCTGCTCCACTTGATTTATAGATTCAATGAAATCCAAATAAAATCTCAGCAAACTGTATTTTCTGATTCTAACATATAGGTAGAAAGGCAAAGACCTAGAATAGCCAACACAATACTGTAGAGAAGAAGGAAAAAAGGAGGAGGAGGAGGAAGAGGAAAAGGAAAAAGAGGAGGAGAAGGAAGGGGAGGACAAGAGTAGCAGCAACAGAGTCTGAGACGCCACATGGCCTGATTTGAAGACTTGCTATTACAAAGCTACAACGCTGAAGACAGCCTGGTGCTGACAAAAGAGTAGACACAAGGTCAGTGGAACAGAGTAGAGAGCCAGCAATGACCAACACAAACACATACAGTCAACTGATCTTTGATAAAGACACAAAGGTAACTCAATGGAGAAATGGTAGTCTTTTGAACAAATGGTGCTGGAATAATTGGGTGTTCGTAAGTGACAGATAACACAAAAAGGTGAAAGTAACACAGACCCTATGCCTTTCACAAAAATTAACACAAGACAAATTATAGACTGAAATTTAAGATTATGAAATATCTAGAAGAAAACATATAACTTCTAGGCGACTTTGGGTTTGGCAATGAGTTTTTAGATATACCAAAAGTACAGTCCATGAAAGGAAAAAAATAATAGATTGTATTTAGATTTAAAACTTCTCCTCTGCAAAAGACACTGTTAACAGAATAACAGATAAGCCAGGAACTGGAAGAAACTATTTGTAAAACATACTTTTGGTAAAGGACTTGTATCCAAAATATACAAGAAAAGCTTTTAAAATTCAGCAATATGGAAACAAACTTCCCAATTAAAAATGAGTAAAAAGTCTGAAGAGACATTTCACCAAAGAATATACACAAATGGCAAATAAGCATATGAAAAAATGATAAACATAACTTGTCATCAGGAAATTGCAAATTAAAGCAACAGTTAGATACCACATACCTATTAGAATAGCTAAAATTTTTAAAGAAAACCTGACAATACCACACGCTGGTGAAGATATGGAGCAACAGGAACTCTCACTCATTGGTACCGGGAATGCATTAGTCTACGCAGGCTGCCATGACAAAATACCATAGACTTGGTGGCTTAAGCAACAGTTTATTTTCTCACAGTTCTGGAGGTTGAAAGTCTAAGAATCAAAGATCAAGGTTTGGTCAAGTTTAGTTTCTGGTAAGGGCTTTCTTCCTGGATTATAGGTGGCCATGTCACATGGCCTTTCCTCTGTGTGTGCATGAAGAGAGAGAGATCTCTGGTGTCTCTGCCTCTTCTTATAAAGGCACCAGTCTGATCAGACTAGGATATGCACTTAACCTTAACCACCTCCTTAAAGGTCCTATCTCTAATACAGTCACCTTGGAGGTTAGGGCTTTAACATATAAGTTTAGGGAGAAAACAACTTAATTTTAACAATAGCCTTATAATATAATACAATAATCAGACATCTAAGTATTTACTTACATAAATACAAAAGCCCTGCACATGAATACTTATAGGAGCTTTATTCATAATCATCAAAACTGGAAGCAACCAAGATGTCCTTCAACAAAACACTCTGTGGTCCGCTTATACAATGGAATGCTGTTTAGTGACAAAAAGAATATGCTATCAAGCTGTGGACAAATGTGAACCTGAAAGAACCAATCCTTCAAGATGGATCCTGACTGGCTAACTGGGCCTAAATTAAAATAGAGCCAAGTGGCCATTCACTGACGAGAGGTCACACATGTACTGAGTTTACTGAAAACGCCCACTTCTGTTTAACTTTGGGACTTTCAGAACCAATCAATCAGGACTCAGCAGTATCTCCCAATGAGAACTCAGCTACATCAACCAATGGGAAATACACAAGTTTCAAGCCTTCATTTGCATAAATGGACCTGATTGGGAATCCAGGCAGAAACATTTATAGCCCAAACCCTCCCTTTGGCCTCTGAGCCGCACTTTCATTTTACACTAAAGGCTGCCTGTCTCCCTGGTTTGCAAACTGTTCACCAGAATAAAGTCTTTTTCCCAAAAATTCCTTTTCAGAGAACTCTTGTTCACATAGCCAAGAAAAGGAATTGATGTATCTTAACTATATATTATTAAGTGAAAGATGAAAGTCTAAAAAATTACACAATGTATAATTCTAATTAATGACTTTCTGGAAAAGGCCAAAGTATAGTGACAATTAAAAGATCAGTGGTTGCTAGGGGCCTATGAAGAGGGCAGGAGCATTGACTAGGTGAACACAAGGGACTTTTTAGCATGCTGAAACTATTCTGTATGATACTGTAATAATTGTGGATAAATGACATTATGCATTTGTGAAAACCCATAGAACTTTACAGCATAATGAGTAAACATTAATGTAGGCAAATATTTTAAAAATAATGTAGTAAGTTGGAAATCCCAGGATGGAATGCAAAATGTGACAAAACAATCTCACTGTATCAAAAATGTATGAAATAACCTCACTAAATTGGGGGGGAGGTACTGACCTAAGTAACACTGGAAATGAGTGGTGTGTATAAAAACACCTGTATTACCAGGTCACCTTGCCCTCTGCCATGTTAGCCCACCGCAGACCTGCTATCTTCCACCTCTAAGCTACACTCTCCATTCCCACACAGCACAGGGAAACTTCCACAGCTCACAAATGAAGCTGGGACCAAGGGTACAGTTGGAGAGAGTGCAGCCCACACTGCCCCTCTAGGCATAAACATGCCACACTGACATTTCCCCTTCACTGACTCTGTCCCAGCTTTATGCAAGGCCTTCCTTGGGTAGTCCCTTCCCAGAAACCCAAAAGCAATTGGGGTCCACTCTTCTGGGCATTCCCCCTCCAACTATAGCATTTTTATCCAGGGAGAACAGAGTTGGGAAACACACATCTGATCACTTGGCCACCTTTCTTCCTCAAGCTGTTCTCCTGGAATCAGGTCTGCCTGCTTCTTCTGTCTGTCGAGTGGAATCTTCTTTGTGCCATTGCCTCCCTGTCTCCTCAGTGACTTTGCATGACACTATCCTCTTCTTCCCCAGTGAATAAGACTTGTAACTTAATTTTAATGTCTAGGAGCCGCAAGAGAACATAATTAATAGTAGGAATAAAAAATATCCATGCTTTCAAAATGTGCCCACATTGCACACACCCATGCTGGCCAGGGATGAAACTCAACACGTGGAAATGGAGCAAGGAAAGAGGAGGGGAAGCAAAGGTGAAGTAACTCACTCATTCTTTCTAGTGAGAGACCAATAAATACTGCTGTTGTTAAAAATGTTAACAATGATAATTCAAAACTAAACATTTAGATATTATTTACCTATGTAAAGCCAACCAGAGTAAGAAAAAATTCTCTAAATCACCAAGAGTAAACAAAAATAAAAATAAAAATTTTAAAAGATCACATAACAAAAGACAGAAAACAAATCTCATTTTATTATTATAATAAATAATGAATATAAGATAAAATTAAGACCAAATTTATCTGATAAGTCAATAAACGTTGGATAAATTCAGTTGCTTAGAATAAAAAGAAGCTCAAATTTGAATACTAAACAAAACCCAACTCCACGTTATAAAAAGAAACATATAAAACAATGTTCATAGAAGGCTATAGTAACCAAACAGTATGGTACTGGCACAAGAACAGAGACATAGACCAATGGAACAGAACTGAGAACCCAGAAATAAAACCATCCTCATACAGCCATCTGATCTTTGACAAAGCAGACAAAAACATACACTGGGGGAAAGAATCCCTATTCAATAAATAGTGCTGGGAAAATTGGATAGCCACATGTAGAAGACTGAAACAGGATCTGCACCTGTCACCTCTCTTAAAAATCAACTCACGATAGATAACAGACTTAAACCTAAGGCATGAAACTATAAGAATTCTAGAAGAAAATGTTGGAAAAGCTCTTATAGACATTGGCCTAGGCAAAGAATTTACGAAGAAGACACCCATAGCAATCACAGCAGCAACAAAAATAAATAAATGGGACCTGATCAAATTATAAAGCTTCTGCACAACTAAAGAAACTATCACTAGAGCAAATAGACAACCTACAGAATGGGAGAAAATATTTGCATGCTATACATCTGATAAAGAACTGATAACTAGAATATATATAGGACTCAGGAAAGTCAGCAAGAAAAAATCAAACAACCCCATTAAAAAGTAGGCAAAGGACAAGAGCAGAAACTTTGCAAAAGAAGACAGAATAATGGCCAAGAACTGTGAAAAAATGTTCAGCATCTCTAATCATCAGGGAAATGCAAATCAAAACCACAATGAGGTATCACTTAACTCCAGTGAGAATGGCTTTTATCAAAAATCCCCAAACAGCAAATGTTGGCATGGATGCAGAGAGATAGGAACACTCATACACTGCTGGTGGAACTGCAAACTAGTATAACCTCTATGAAAAGTAATGAGATACCTCAAAGCACTGAAAGTAGAACTACCATTTGATCCAGCAATCCCATTACTGGGCATCTACCCAAAGGAAAAAAAGGCATTCTATAATAAAGACATCTGCATTCGAATGTTTATGGCAGCACAATTCACAATTGCAAAGATGTGGAAACAACCCAAGTGTCCATCAATACCTGAATGAATTAATAAAATGTGGTATATGTATGCCATGGAGTTCTACTCAGCCACCAAAAACAATGGTGAACTAACACCTCTTGTATTATCCTGGAAGGAGCTGGAGCCCATTCTCCTAAGTGAAGTATCACAAGAATGGAAAACCAAGCACCACCTGTACTCACCATGAAATTGGTACTAATTAATCAACCCTTATGTGCACATATGGAAGTCACATTCATCGGGTGTCGGGTAGGTGGGAGGGGGGGAGGAGATGGATATATTCACACCTAATGGGTGCGGTGCGCTCTGTCTGGGGGATGGGCATGCTTGTAACTCTGACTCGGGTGGTGCACAGGCAATGTATGTAACCTGAACATTTGTATCCCATAATATTCCGAAATAAAAAGAAAGAAAGTGCCTGGCACTTGGGGCACAGTCAACGGATGGATAAGAATAAATGAACAAAGCATGTCACGTTCCAACCAAAAAAAAAAGATGTTCAAAGAAAAATTCATTACTCATTCACATTTATATTACTAAACAAAAATTAATATTTATGAGATGGATCAATCATGCTACTCTAGAATAAAGTATTATGTAGGTAAATATGAGGTCTGCCTGGAAAGTATCCAGTCATTGTGAGTCTCTATTTTTCATATTGCATGGCTAGACACTTTCCAGACAGACCCCGTGTATGTTTAAAATATTTACCTCAAAAGAACAGAAAACCTAAGAAATCAATAACCATGAGCACAATTAAAGACACTGTTAAAAAGCTACCCTGACCTAAAAAATGCCTTACTTAAATAGTTCTATGTAGAAAATCTTGAAAATTGTCAAGGAAGAAATAATTCCAACATATAAATTTTTCTAGAACACAACAAAAAAAGAAAGCTTCCAGATTCTTTTTTTTTTTTTTTTAAGGCCAGTAAAACAATGAGACTAAAATCTAACTAATGTAAAACAGAAACCAGACCAGACTTACATAAGAAAGCAATGTTGAGATCTTAATAAAGTATTAGCAAATATAGTTCAGCAGTGTGTAAGAAATAGAATACACTGTGGCCAAGCTGAGTTCACTCCAGAAACAAAAATGGTTCAGTGTTAAGAAATCTGTTTATGTAATGCAGGTATCAGTCAGGGTTCAGCTGCAAAAAGACAGAACCCTCTCTACCCAGCTTAGGGCACAGTGGGGTCAAAGAGGGGTGCTGAGTGGCTCACAGAAGCAGAGGCAGGACTGGAGAAACAGAAACCACGAGCTTCTGGGAACAGCTGCCAGAGCAGCATCTCTGAACCAGGCCAGCGAGGGTGCACCTGCCCCTCTGCAGTCGGAAAGCCTCTGGCTCCGGTGCCTCACTGCCAGTGCCAAGATGGACCAACTGCCACCAAGAAGCTGCCTCCATCAGAAGGCCCCTGGGATCAGGAAACAGTCTGATGAGAAAGACACCGTGCTCCCACCCCAAGCTCACATCCCCTGCTGTGACCAGTCAAAGGGGTGCTCTGCATCCTGCCTGTTAGCATTCAGGGTCCGGAGACTGGACACTGCTCTGCTCATCCTTCCACGGGCAAGGCAGTGCCTCCGCCACCTTGCTCGCCAGCAAGAACAGCAGAGGCAGCAGGAGTGCGGCCTTCTCAGCACTCTGCCTTCCGAGTCTCAGGCCAAGGCATCTGACTTCCCAAACCTAAATCAAATCCAGAAGCCTGCCTGGAAAACAGTCTCAGAGGCGTGTGTTTTATCTTCCCATCTCTGACGCACAGGAGGGGAGAGTGTGTGCAGAGCACTGTTTTTATATCCATCTCAGCTACCCTTCGGCTTCTCCAAATCCTTGTCTCCTATTCCCCCAACAATCACACTTCCTAACAACAGCAACAGCAATCTGCTCCTCCTGGCTGAACACAACTCTCCTCCTCTCCTGGTATAAAAGGAAACACACCCGCCTTTTCCCCAGAGGAGAAGACCCGAGTGCCATCAGCCACTGCATGAGTCTCTGAGTGGTGCTCACATCTCACCAGTTCCATAAACATGCAAGACTGGAGTTCTGTAATCACCTAAGGGCTAACTTAGAATGATAACCACCAATAACAAACCCTAAATTAAAAACAAAAAGAGAAAGAGGAGGAAAATGGGTTAACATATGTAAATATAAACTGAAAACTAAAGGAATATGTATATGAAACAGTCCTAATTTCAGCAATTTGCCATGAGGCCAATGGTGGTGTAAGATAGACAGATAGATAGAAAAGAAGCTAATATATATCAATTTATTATTAACTATTCATATATGTGTAGCTGCTTATTGATATATAATTCACACATTATAAGTGAACAGTTACTGGTTTTTAGTATATTTGCAGACTTGTGTAAGCACAATCATAATGAATTTTAGAACATTTTCATCACCCCAAGAGTAAACCCCGTATCCATCAGAGTCCCAAATTTACTCCCAAATTCCCCCATTCCCGTGCTGGACATCTATTACTCTATTTTCTGTCTCTTGAGATATTTTCCATCCTAGATATTTCATATAAATTGAATTATCCCATAAGTGGTCTTTAATGACTGAATTCTTTTTCTTAGCATAATGTTTTCAAGGTTCATCCGTGTTGTAACATGTATCCATCCCCGGCCAGCCCCTCCTCGCTCCTGGCCATCTTCCCAGGGGCTCCAGCCACTTCCCTGCAGGCAAGGCCCAAATGCTCCACCCCCCACCCCCAACTTCTCCTTGCAGCTCTGGAGGTGCCTCCCAGCAAAAAGGGATGGTCAGTTCCCAGGAGAAATTCGGATCCTGCCTGGAAGATGGATGGACAGATGGGAGCTGCTCGAAATGTTTTAAGTGGCAGTCCCTCCAGATGAAAACCAAACTCGAGTTCCAGTCTTCCCCAAGCACCTCGGCTGAGGGCCGAGAGCCAGAAAAGAGCAGTGGTGTGTCAAGACCACCGTGCAGAGCACAGGCAGCCCCAGGCTCCAGATTCCTCTGTTCAGACGTCTCTGTTACTTTCTTACAAGGCAGCATGTCTCCCGTAGGATCCAAACACACATCTCCAGTTCTGGCAAGCAGGGCACCCCCCGCTTGGCTGGAGATGCTAGCTATGGCTGACAGATAAACCCCCTCCTCCCAGAAGACCCCTGCCACCCTGCCCTCGTGCATAGCTGATGATCTGAGCTACTGATTGATATTTTGTAAAGTCAGATTTCTCAGCACATGTCAGAGCTGGTAATTCATCCGGCATCCATATGCCAGGCGTCAGTCCCCCGCAGCTGGCCGGGGAAGAGAGCATAATCCCTTGGACCTGCGCGATGTCTATATAAAGTACAGCTGGGCAAGCATCACAAACACGTCCCGTCGTGGGTACTGGGACGTCAGGTGCCGCGCATGCTTCCTCACACTTCCAGGACACACTCCACGGAAATCCCCAGCGTGCTCAGAGCCACATGGCACCCAGAGAATGCAAGCCGCGAGGCCTTGCCTTGTGAAGCTGATGCACTTTCAATCGCAACCGTGGAAGAAGGAAGGACGAGACTGCCTTGAGGATATGGTGATGGATACTGCGTCCACACCGTGTGCTGAGCCAGGACACACTGAAGGATAGAAATAGCTACTTGCGGGACAGGAGGTGTTGTCGATCCCTTTGTTTCTTTGAATGACTGTGGAACTCGTATATCTGCGTTTCCCCCTAAAGACCGTCTGCCCTTGCCATCTTCCTTTTCTTTGCTATTTCTACAGGCGCAGACCTAACTACTGCCTTAAACACTTGGCAAATATCCACTGAGCTAAAATAATCAGAGCAAAAGTAGTGCCCAGGAACCAAGCTCCTACCATCTGCTTTGGTGACCATCGAGTTCTTTCCGAATTCCTGCCGTGCACTGGGTTTTATGCATTGCTCTTTAAAAACACATGAGACGGGGTTATGCTCCGGCACCTGGTCCGTCAGCATCCACCAGATTAGACCACTGAGTCAGTTATCTATTCTGCATAACACATTACCCAACACCCGGTGGCTTAAAACAACAATAATCCTTCATGCCTCTCACAGTTCCTGGGGGTCAGGAATTCAGACAGGGAGCAGCAGAGTGGCTTGTCTCTGCCCCACAGTATCTCTGGCCTTCCCTGGGGGACTTGAAGCAGAGATAGGGACCATCTGAAAGACATTTCCTCATAAGTCTGGTGGTCCATCCTGATTGTCGGCCTTTGGCTGGACACCCACACATGACCTCTCCTTGTGGCCTGAGCTTCCTCACGAGATGGCAGTTGGGTTTCAAGAGCAAGGGTCTGAAAAGTAGGAGAGATGAGAGGCTGAAGCAGAAAGTGTAACGACTTCCATGATCTGGTTACAAAGGCACATGCCGCCACTGGCTCTGCCATATTCTGTCAGTTGAGACAGTTACAAAGGCCTGTCTAGGTCCGAAAGAGGGAATACGCAACCCCCACCAGTGGAGAATGGGATATTTATAGTTAGTTGTGGCCGTCTCTGGAAAATACCATCTCCCACAGTGATGGGCAAGCAGAACCGACTGTCCGCCCTCCCCGCAGTGAACACCACACAGTGCAGTGCCCGCCACCTTGCCTAATTGCTCTCCAAAGCCCAGTCATGGCCAAGAACAGTCTTTCTGAGTCTACTCAGTTAAGAGTGCTTCACCTAAGCCCTCTCCTGGGATCACTTTTGTGCTTCCTCTAGGATTCATATCCAGAATGAAAAACAGAAGAACAATAGCCAGTGCTTTCAAGGTAGTCCTTCTCCAAATTGTGACGGAGCAATCTCTGGGCTAGTGATTGCTGGCAATAAATCGAAGTTCCTTTGGGTTTATGGCAGGAGCCGTCATGAGCAACTGCTGGCATAGTGTCTCACCATGCTCAAGGCCAACAGGATGCATCGCCCACTGACAGGCCACGTGACGCACAGCCGGGACCACTGCCTCTGCAGCCCCCAGGAGGCTGAGCCAGAGAGAAGCCGCAGTCACGGTCCCGGCAGGGCATGCATCAGGCAGGTGGGCCACGTGGTCTAAGGCCCCCGTCATGCCTCAGAGATGCTCCCCACATGAGGGGCAGGGCCCAGCCAATCCTGAAGAAAACCAGGCCCTGGGTGAGGAGGCTTTTCTGTCTACCTGCTAATTGCAGTTTTTGCTAAGCTGTGTCTGGCCACAATTCCAAACTCCATCTGACAGACTACACCATGGCCCCCACTCCAATGCAGGAGCCACTCTTTACTCCTCATCAGCTTGTGGGATCGGGTAACACAGACACACGGATATGGCTGTTTATAGTCTTTAACGACGTGGTGCAGCTCGGAAGCCAGGCAGCCCTCGGCACGTCACCGCCGTGCACAGCGCACGCTGTGCCGGAGACTCAGCCAGGCGATCACAGAAGCATGACACCAACACTCAAATCATTTGACTCTCCTGTTCTGCAGAGGAAAGTCTGGAGACCCCGCCAGGGAGGATTTATCACTTCTTTCCGGCAGGTTCATATTTGCCTTAAAGAACCCAATGGAGGGTCGCTGCCTGGAGGAACCTGCACACTGCCGGCATGAATCAGCTCTGCAGAAAACCCACCAGGGACGCACTCTGCTGCAAGGGGACAGCTTTGAACTCCAGCTGCCACAGCTGGGGGAACCTTTGACAGTGGAAACAGTGAACAGCAGGGGAAGGAAGGTCCACTGGCTGCGGATATTCAGAAATGTTCCCCCCGAGGCAGTAGCAGAGAACACATTTATAGACAACTGTCTCTCTTCTGAATGGTCAGTTTCTGCATGATGCTGACTAGGGACAGAAATACGCAGGAGAATCCAGGAGTCCAGGATGGGCTAAAACACTCTGTTCTTTAAAGGACTTTGAAAAACTAAAAGAGACAAAGAATGCCCCATGGCTACTCTGCCAGGAAGTGACCCACCAGTGCTGGATGCAGAACAAAGACATCGGAGGCTGCAGACTATGGAAGGGGCATGTCAGGGTCTGGGCCCACCTGCTTCAGGCCCTCGGGTGCTCTCAGAGTGGGGGTGCTAAGATCATGGAGGGGTAACAGTGAACTGAAGCCTCTGTGCACACCATGTCAGTAAATTGCAGAATGCCATTTCTACCAGGGGGGACTGATGCTTTTCCTCTGGACATACTGCTGTGTTAGTGGGGTCTTTACAAAACCACACCTTTATGGATGCAATTCACTGAGTGTTGCAGGTGGGTGTCAACATAAACAAGACCTGCCCTCCACTGTCCATAAGGGAAGAAGGGTGTGCATGTAGGTGTGACACACATTCTAACACCGGGATAAACAAAGTGCAAAGGGAACTCCGCAGAGAAGAAAATAAATTCCACTGGGGACAGTCAAGGCCACACTAAATTCTGTGCCAGATGTCACATGGTCCCTGATCCTGGGCTGCTGGGCTCATCAACAACTTATAGATGACTATCGGTGACAGTGTTTTGCTTAGTGTTTATTGTTACTATCATTTTTTGTTAAACCTGGAAGACTTAAAGTCACCTGACAAAAGGCATTTTAAGGGACATTTAATCACCAGGGCTGCTTGGCACAGAGAAGGTGCCTGCCCAAGGCTGTGTCTCCTCCCTTGGGCTTCCCCTGCAATCTGACCCAATGGAGACACCATGTCAGGATGTAGACACAGCCACATTGATGCCAAAGGGTCTGCCATGCAGCCATGACACTGGCCATGCCGAGTCAGGGCAAATCCACAGGCCAAGCCTCAGTGCTTCATGAGACCCCCCCCACTTCAGACCTGCCACAAGCTCAGGCATCCCCAGGCCACCCACACTTATCACCAGCTGGCTACAAATTTGAGGGTTTCCATCAGGTTTGATCCTTTACTGGAATGACTCACAGAAGTCAGGAAATGCTATACTTACAATTACAGTTTTATTATAAAGGATGTCAGGACCGTCCAGATGAAGAGACACAGAGGGTGAGGTTTGGGAGGGTCCCAAGTGCAAAGCTTCCCTGTCCTCAGGATGTGTCGCTGTCCTGGTACATGGATGTATGACCAGCTAGGAGGCTGCCCTGAGCTTTAGGTGTCCAGAGTTTCTATCGGGGTCTCATTATGGAGGCATGATTGATTAAACCATTGGCCATGGGCTGGAACTCAGTCTCCACCTGCCTCACCTCCCCAGGGTCAGACCGATAGGGCCTCCAAGCTCTAACCCCCTAATGCCATGTTGATCTTTCTGGTGTGGCCGGCCCCCATCCTGAGTCTCCTTGTTAGCATAAGTTCTGGTGTGGTCTGAGGGTCCTGGCATGAATACAAAGACACTCGATCGCTCAGGAAATTCCAAGGATTTAGAGGGTACTTCTCAGGAACCAGAGAGAGAGGCCAGCCAAGTGCTTTATTGTACAACAGAGTTGAAGTCTCAAACCCAGCATCGCTAATGTCAAAGTCTCCTCTCACGCCCTCCACTCTTCCACAGTCTGCATTTCCCAGGCTCCCCTTGGAGCTGGTGTCTGTGGGATCCCCAGCTCTCTGGACACCTTGGTCTGCAGGGTCTTCTCTGGGTCCCATCCTGCCCGCATGGTCACTACCTGAGCTGTTCTGTCATCCCCCAGAGCCAGGCCTGCTGCTTCCCCACCGACTGCATTGCCCTCCTTCTCCAGTGCTGACTCACAGAGCCCCTGCCTCAGTCCCCAAGGGTCCCCTGGTCAGCCATGCCCCTGCCCACCCATGTGTTTGTCACTCTCCCCTCCCACAGAGTTTCTTTCTGGAAAGGCTTTTCTCTGGTCATCTGAGTCCCACCCTTCTCCCAAGACTTCCTCCACTGCTTCTCTCCTCTTGGTGAATTTCCTGACCTCTCACCCTGTCACTGAAGCAGGTGTCTTCCTTGCTCATTTGCAAGTCTTCTTGCGAGATCTGGAGTCAACATCAGAGTGTTGAGCTCCACGCACAACCTTCTGCAAGCAGACTGCCCTTCTGGTGAGAGCGGAGCTGTGTTTTCAGGTGCCTTGGCAGTCTCGGTTCTTTGGAAGCACCTCCCACACTGATGGCTGCCCAGGAGTGATTCTCAATGAATTTGCACCTGGTTTTATGTCGTAGATAATCTATTTTTTTTTTTATTTTGACAAAACTCTTGGTGTTTCTTGAACTCTGTTAATATTTCTGCCCAAAAATAAATGCAAAGTAATCAAATTTATGGTCACTTCCAAAAAAATAAAATAAAACAAAAACTTGGTTTTGCCTCTAAGATTCAACATAAGATTTTAGTTATGTGTCTTCTTCACATGTCCAGTGGCAGAGATATTGATTAATCTACTCTCAATTGCCTGTGGTTCTGCCATATGTTGCAGTTAAATGCCTCCAAATGACAAAGAAACAGAATCCGAAATGTTAATGACATAGTCAGGGCAACTGATGACACAGAAATGAAGACATGACTGTAAACTCAGCAGCATTTTCTCCTGATGGCACTAAGCAGCCCCCGTGTCACCTCGCTACCAGACCAGCATAAGGGGTGCGCATACCTGGGGTGCGGATTTCCCTCAATATTCATTTTGGTGGATGTTTAAGCTCCTTTTTTTTTTTTTATATTTATGTGTCCTCTAGCAACATCTTTTTAACTTATTTCATCCCAATATCTCAAGCTAGTCACCATCAACCAGAATGAGACATTGCTTTATAAATTCTCCATCAAGTCTTCTCATCAGAGCCAGCTTCTGCCCCCGAGGCACCCACCACAGCACAGCCCTGCGGTGAACCAGGTGTCACCAACACTGAGCAAGCCTAGGGAACGCCCACATGCCCTGCAAGGCCAGCCCCCGTGGTACTGTAGTCTAGGCTCACAGGGAACGCTACAGGATCACAGCACCTTTTTGGAAAAGACGACACTCCAATTAGTTGCACTTCCCTCCTGTGCTTCCCTCCAGAAAGTCCATTCCCTGAGAACTGATAACTGATCTGATTAATTGCAAACCATTGCTGACGCCAATCAGTGCATTGTCTTTTTAATTGAAAACCACGCAGAAACTCCTTCTATTTCAACCCTTGTTGAACGTAACTAAAAAAGATGCCACTGAAGGAGTATCCTGAGTGTAAACATATCTTCGAGCCACCAAAGACCTTGCAGGGCTTTCTGGAATCTTCATTGAAATAACAAATTCCCATCTCGTAATCCTAACACCACCAGAGGGGGTCAGGGTGGGTGTGTGAGACCCTGGACATCCCCAAAGTTCTTCTTTGGGCTTGATAGATCTCTCAGACCACCTTTCTCTTTGCCTTTCATTTCTTCCCAGAAGTAATGGGAACAACACAGTTACCCTCAGTTCCCTGGGGGTTCTAGGTGGCTGACGGACGTCCTCTGCTGCCTGCGTGGCTGTAGGTCAGAGCCGGTGGGACCAGGGGATGTGCCTGAGGAGTCGCAGTATAATCAAAGTACCAACTGCACTAGGAGGAGGTTTGAGCTTTCAGTTGCAGGACACATATATAGGAACTATCCAGTGTTGAAGAGTTACATTTCTTTCCTGACTCTCAGCTCGTGATGTGTGGAACGTGCACTGGACTGTAATTTGGACCCTTCCAGTAGCCAGTGGTGAGACAGACCTCAGATGAGTTGTGTCCCTCTCTGTGTCTGTTTCCTTATCCACGAAATGGGTTTGAGAAGAATGCCTACTGCATAGGGCTGGTGTGTGATTAAGGGGGTAATTATAACAATGCTTACCCCAGGGTAAAGATAAATGAGTGGTAACTATTGATAAAGACAATATTTATTCCTTAAAGCTTGTTTCCCAGGGAAAATGGCTGGCCTCTCTGTTCATGTCATTTTGGCGACTGGCCCCAAATTTCCCAAGGCAGACGTTGAAATAGACAGGAATAGAGAAATGAAACCAACAGGCTTGGAGTCAAAAGTGCAGCTGCATGAGGGGCCAGGATGGACAGGTCTCCAGCCAGCGGGAACCTTGGGAGCTGTCTTGGTAGCTCAGGGGTGTGGCTGCTCTATCTCCTCCTGGTGCCTTAGCTCCTGGGCAGCACCCAAATATAGCAACTGGGGCTGTGGACATGTTGGCCCTTCTCAAAAAGAGATGTAGCTACCTTAGTTAAACCTGTTTTTAACTTAAGAAAGGCCTTGCAGCCATGTGGCATCACTCAACTGTGGCCATAGCATTGGCAGAGCCTGGCGTCCACCCATCCCGTGTGGGACTTGTGCTCCTGCATAGCCAGCTCCGGGTCTTCCTGTCCCCGGGCTCCTATGTCCTGACTCCTGATTGCCTCATCCCCTCTGCAACCCAGAGAGAACCTGAGGCTGGTCAGCTGGGGCCACTATGCCTGAAGACCCAGCAGTCTTGTGAATACCTGGGAGGTTACGACCTCCTGGGCAGGTTGGTGACATTCTACAAGTTTACTGACTACCCCCACTTGGGAACAGCCTTTTCTCTGATGCAAACTGGGCATCAGCTTAAAAGAATATTGACCAAGAATGTACTGTTATGCACCTTTCCCCAGGGACATGACCCCCTTGGAGCTTCCCTTGCATACCTCATGACCCCAACGCATGATGCAACCCATGGGAAACCAAGTCACTTGCCAGTCACATGAAGGTCCCCACGGTACTCAGCCAGCACAGAGGTCTTTGTATGAGGTCAATACAGCCACAGGATCTTGCTTTCCAAAAAGAGGCGAACGGAGAAGAGCACACACTAAGAGTGGAAACAGGCAGGAGCTTGTCCCGAGTGTTTTCACACAGGGAAGATAGGGGTGGAGGGTTTAGGATGCCAAGGTCGGCAGACACACAGGCAACTTGCTCGTGCATGCACTCCACACTTCATCAGAGCCCCAGGGAGAGGAAAGGGGAGCTGGGCCCCGGGCCAGGAACCCTGAGCCAAGTTTCCGTCACTCACACGGAGACAGCCCAACTTGCAGCCCCAGCTGCAGACACCTTCCAAGGACAGCCCAACCTTAGGGCAGCAGGGATGCCGGACAGGGTGTCCAGTGGAGAAGCAGGCAGAAGGGGAGAGCGGAGACATTAACCAGCTTAAGGGGAAGGGTATTCATGTCCCCCGTCTTCCCGGATCATCTTTTCCAAAACTTGAAAACAATGTAGGACGAACTCTGGCATTACTAATATTTCGGGAGTCTGTACTGGATTTCCTCCACTTTTGTACAGCAGCATCAAAGTACTGAAACTGACCTTCCTGAAGGAGGGTGTACGCCCCACACATTCAGAGCCAGAGCCAGACTGAGAATGAAGAACCGCACCCTGACATCTGGGCCAGCCGGTGCCTTCATCCCCAGCACAGAGAGATGCTGTCCCCAGAACTGCGGGCGCGGAGCCGCCTCCGGCTTCACAAGCACACCCTCTGTGGTTAGCAGCTCTTTGGAGCAGCATCACAGACAAATCGAAACCGGCACATGAAACAGCTCTGTGCCTTTCAAAGGGAGGGGGCGTCTCTAATGACTGTTTGAAAGCAAGCACAGCTCGCCCAGCAGAAAGAAACACAGTGACCACCCGGACTTGCAGGCTCTGCACTCAAGCGCGGACGCTAATCCTTCATCCCACCCAGTGTCGCGTTAATTCTCAAGACACAGGCTACGCACAAACGCACTCGGGGCAGCCAGAGAAGGAGAATGGCTGCTGGGTTGGAAGCGAAGGCACCTGGTTTCTAATGCAAGTCCCACCATTTCCTCCTTCCCCAGATCTGTATCTCTGGCTGTAAAAGAGCCGATTTCCAGACTCGCATTCACAGCACACCCACCCTGCCTGAGCTCCCCACCTCACACCATCACGGAGAGCAGCCTGGCCGAGTGCTTCGACTGCCACGGAGATGAAAGGCCTCGCAATGTCAAACGCAGCGCGCGGTCTGCCAGGCCGACATGCTATCACCCAGGATCGTTGCCGAGAGCCACCTTGTTCAAAGGCCCAACACAGCCCCGGCAAAGGGGATCTCTCTTTCCACATTTGCCAGAAACATGAGTTGACAGGGCAAAGGCTACTATTTTAAAATATGTAGGATGGTATTTTTGAGAGATAGTCTATCTTTGGTGTCATGTTCCACAGCTGATATCAAATCCTATTAAATGTTGAAGTCAGAAGATTTTAAGCCAAAATTAGAGGAGTATCAATTAAGCCATGCTGTGTTCAGTCTGTTGGAGTCAGAGGCAGGTGTATTACCGTGGGTTAAAAGCAAGTGCAGAATCTATAACCAATATTGGTCATGCACTAACCCACCAGGCTCACACTGGAGAAGGAAAAGTCAGAATGTTTCTTTCCCATGTCTGCAGACTCTATAAGTTGATCTGGTTCTAAGAAGCAATGTCTTGTTTTGGGACGTTCTATGGGTGTAGATTTAGAATCCAGGAACATAGAGGGGTTTTTGGTTTGTTTGTTTCTGAGACAAGGTCTTGCTCTGTCATCTGGGCTAGAGTGTGATGCATCATCATAGCTCACTGCAACCTCAAACTCTTGGGCTTGAGCAATCCTCCTGTCTCAGCCTCCCAAGTAGCTGGGACTACAGGCATGCATCAACACACTCAGCTAATTTTTCTATTATTTGTAGAGACAGAGTCTTGCTTTTTCTCAGGCTGGTCTTGGACTCCTGGCCTCAAGCAATCCTCCTGCCTCAGCCTCCCAAAAAGCTATGATTACAAGCTCGAGCCACCATGCTCAGCCTAGGAACATAGAGTTTTGTTCATTCCTTTACACATTTTTTGACTGTGTATAAATCTAAAGTGGCCCCCATTAGACCAGTATTTTGGATGTCCATTTTTTTAGATGAAGATATTGAAGGACATTCACAGGCACAATTTTTTTCTCAAGTCAAATCAACATAACTTGGTGGGTAGCAATGAGAAGGGAGGAAGAGGGATCGCCACGGGCTGTGGGGTGGCAGAGAGGTCAGGTCTCAGCCATGTGAGGCACCAAGAGCCAGTCCTAGCACCAATGCGGACAAGGCAGCCCTGGGCTGTGATCCTCCCCGCCTGTCTGCTGCGGAGAGCCCAGCGTCTGCAGAAGGCACGTACGGTGACGACATGGCTCTGTTGTTTTGCAGACACTTTTTCTGACACACGAAGAGCTCCAGCTGCAGATCTACAGTGAACCATCAGCGGCTGGCAGGGTCAGCATGCCCCCCCCAGTCCAGGGGGTGCACATTCTGCTCTGGGAAGTGGAGGGGTCTGGGGCCCAGTCCTTGTGAAAGCATGTGTCAGGGGCCAGGGTACATCTTGCTACACTGATATGTGGTCAAGGATCTCCATGCTGCAGGAGGGATTGTACTTTCTCATTGTGTGTGTATGTGTGTTTTTTCTGGGTAAATAAACATTACGCAGGGTTTTGGAACAAGCCTAACACTTTTGGAAAAAGTCTAACACCTTTGGACTTTTGGACAAATGAGGGTCTCTCCCTACAGGTTAGCATTGCATGATGAAAGCAGTAGTGAAGCCTTGAGTTTCCACAGCTGGATTCAGAATTTAAGGTGAAATTCAGGTAGGTCATTTGCCTAAGTAGAAATAAGTGATTTCACTGCTGGCCAAAAATAGGCAAAACTTCCTTGGGAAGCAAGGGTGAGGAAAGGGCCCGGAAGCTGGTCCAGGAGCCCAGAATTCAGCCCACTTCATAGGGCCTCTGGGGCCTCTGGCTCCTGGCTGGATTGAAATGCTCGGGGCTGTGGTTTCAGAGGAGCATGAGGGGATGGCATAGGATCAGTGACTGGCAGAAACTGATGGACATTTGTTTGTTTATATCTTAGAATATCAAGATTTGGAGCAGAGATTCCCATGCTTGGCTCACACCAGAGTTCCGTGGGCAGCTCTGAAAAGTCCCTGTGCCCAGGTGCTCCAGACCAATTGAACCGGAACCTGGAGGGGCCCAGGCGGTTCCACCGACTCCTCACACCCAGTTCACAGGGATGAACCCAACCTGTAAATGTGCAACAGGCTGAGCTCTCCGCAGGCTAAAGTCAAACCCAGAGGAAGCAAATGACAGACATTTCCTGACCTCCACCCCCCAGGCACATTTCCTCTGCAAATGATGAGTCACCATCGCCTAGCAAGTGGCACTTCATTCCCTACTCGCCTTCCCATGGGGACACAGATGCAGGCGGCCCTATCCTCCTGTGACATGTGGGCGTGGGGTGGGCTAGAGATCACTTCTCCCAGGCCCGCTGCTCATCTGCCTCCCTGGAGGACCCGATGTCATCAGACCCACTTGAGAGCAGGCTCGGCCCTCAGGCTCAGGAAGCATTTAATCAAACATGCACACCTCTGCTCTGTGCTCTTCCGGGAGCCCACACGGAAGCCCCACAACAAAGGGATGATGAGGGGCTAGCACCACTGACTGAGCACTTCTGTGCCAGAGACCGGGCACGGTGGTTTCATGCACACCTGCCAGTCCTCCAGCGACTTCCAGAGGAGGTAGGACCCTTGCCTCCATCGTTGACATCAGGGACACAGAGGAGTGTAGTCCAGTGAGTGCTGGGAGCTGGATTTTAAGTCTGGTCTGCTGACTCTAACCCCAGCCTTCTACGCGGCTGTCCTCAGAGCCACCGTGCAGCTAGTGCCATGGGCCCTGACCTCCCAGGCAGTGTCTCCAAGGGCCAGCATCACCTCATGGGATGCATGGATTGTCCAGAGCTCCACAGACTCCTTACTTGGCCGAGCTGCCTCTCCCCAGGGCCGGGCATGAGAAAGGCCACCAGCGGCGGTAGGCTTCTCAGTCGGATTACTAAAATAAGAAATTAATGCCCTGCGGCCATGAGACCCAGCCTGTGGTCAGAGGCTTGGGTTCAAACCCTGATTCAGGATACACCTGCCTCTGTGATTCTCAGCTTTTTGTCTAAGATGAATAGAGGCAGAACTAGTGTCTCTGAGGAGGCTCAGAGGAGGAAACACCCCAGAGGGTGATAGCTTGTCAGGTGTCCTCTCACAAGCCTGGTACCGGGAGCCTCCCTCCCCACCCCACACACCTGTGTTCCTCCCAGCACCTCTCCCTGCCATCTGACACCCACCCTCCAGCCAAGCCCTCAGCACCCTCCTGCCACCTGGCCAGGGCTCCCCTGAAGCCCCCAGCCCAGGTGGATCCCACATGTGGAAACTTCCCTTTCTATCTCTTCTGCCATCTGTGAGCGTCTGTACCGAGGCCCATCCTCGGAAAGCGATCCAATGGGCTACTTTACGCTGAGCTGTTGATGACTGAGACCAGGGGTGAGAGGTGCAGAGGATCACAGCTGGCTCGTGGGTCAGCCCCCAGCCCCTGCCCCAGTGACAGCTAAGGAAACTGAGGCTCAAACACAAAGGATCCTGTCCCTAGTCACATGCCCAGCTGGAACCAGCGGAACCTCTTGGAGGGCCTCTCGAATCTCAGTCCCCCATTCCGCCTATGGAAAAGTCTGTCACCCAGACAGTTGCGTCCCTTTCCCAGCCTCCCACCCAGATACGAGGTGGTGAGCTGCGGATCCTGCAGCCCTACCCCAGAGAGAGACAGACGTCCTCCCCTTCTGCAGCCTCCAGGCCAGGGCTGGAACTGACTCGGACCTCAGCATCCAGTTCCTGCCGCCCGCCTGGAAAATGCCCTGCAGAGCGTACATGCAGACTCAAGAATCGCGGAGGAGCCAGCCCTGGTCTCACACCGAGCCCCTCTCTGGGAAGGGGCAGGACGTGGGGCGCTCAGCGGTCTGCGCTGGCAGCACTGGCTCTGCAGACTGAGCGGCTGAGCCCGGCCACTGGCCAGCATGTGGCCCGCACCTGTCTGCCAGCAGGAGCGACTGCACGCGGCCTGCTGAGCACACGCATCTTAGGCCTTTCTTAAAACTGGAAACTGTCATTAATAATCTGATTTTGATCTTTACAGGGCTTTGGCCCCAAAGGTATCAGGCTTCCCCATCAGCACATTTCAGTCCAGCTCGCAGCTCCCACTTGCCGTGGTGTTAAACTTGGCACATCAAAGGGAAAGGCTCTGCCATCTGCTGCCCCTTCACCGTGCCTATGTGTCTGCACTCCGCAGACACCTCTGCTCCCAGACAAGGAGCACCACCCTCCTCCCACTGCGAGGCTCTAAGACACTTCAAAGCCATTTCCTAAAACACATAGGTAAATAAAGGAATAAAGAGTGACAGAGAAGAGCACAGCTAAAGTTTTGTTGTTTTTCTTGTTTGTTTTCCAAAATGTTTCACTTTATTAATATTGTAGAAATCAGATCCAATGTGCCTTGGGGTGTCCACATATGAAAATGGCCAGCCTATTTTGCTCCGTAATAAAAGCAGAACACTGTATGCTTGTGTAAACTCTTTACTTCCAGGAACTCAGAATATTCTGGAAACTTTAGAAGGACAAAAAGGTGTGGTGATGGGCAGTCATTCTGCTAGGAAATGTATGGCCCAGAGGAAGACAGGCCCGACCCGATCAGCCACACTCAGTGTGGGGTCATTGCATGTGAGGCACCGTCACCGTCTGCAGTGACTCCAGCAGGACCAACAAGTCCACGGGGGCAGGTCTTGGTCACCTGCTCTTCCCAGCAGTTCTCAGTTCTCCCGTCGCTACCTGCCATCCCTCCTTGCACAGCTGCACAGTGCCCATCTGTGAGGCCAGCCAGGAGTTCCTCGGCCCCTGCCCAGCAGGAAGAGTCTCCCTCCTCTTCGTCCACCTTCGTCAGGCCACTGGGCATTGTCCACCCTGTTCCATGTTTATTTGCATACAGTCACCTCTCCCTCCAAAAATGGTAGGAAGTTAAGACCTAAGTCCAGCCCAGATACGAAGATACACCAGGCGTGAAACACCCAGGTGGGGAGACACACCAGCCGCCTGTGAGGAACATTCAAAGGAAACTGATGAAGCCGGATCCCAGCTGTTACTCTGAGCAGCAGGGAAGATCCGGTCAGGACACTCTGGCCGGCCCTGATGGGGGAGGGTGGCACCGTCCAGGGCTTTCACAGGATGACTGTGAGGGGCCGTCTCCCACCCTGGCACACAGAGGGGCCTGCCATCACATAGGGCAACTGAAGCGCAGGGCATGTGAAGGGAGTCGTCAGTGACCAACAGGAACAGAGCTGCAGCAGCCCCCAGCGATTCCAGAAAGGCCAGGATGGGGAGGACAGGCGGCCACCCAAGCCCCAATGAGCCTGTGGCCTCCTTCCAGCAGTGCCAGTTCTAGGAAGACTTGTGTTTCCAACCATGTCCTCCCTCCAGCCACCCTGGAACTCTCCAGAGAGCTGGGGCTGGGGAGGGTGAAGAAGGAGCCCACCAGGAAAAGTAGGAAAAGTGGTCCCTGCCCAGATCCCTCCACCGACTTCCACCCTGAAGCTCAAGGTTAATTGTTCTCCTGGCCCAAAGTGGCTGAGGACAGTTTGTAACCTAAAGGGGTACAGATGGGTCGAGTGGCCGGCCACGTCTTCAGCCCGGCAGGGAAGCCACCTCTCCCCTCCTGAAGACAGTCTGAAGGGGGCGTAAGGTTGCATTTCCATTACAATTTGCTCGACGTGCAAGTTACATTTATCTCGGGCACGACAACAGGGACAATGCTTTGCTCATGGCTGAAGTTCAGTAAATATTTTTGAAGGAACAAGCGTATTCTCCTAGACATGAAATATCTAGGTTAGGTCATACACAAGATACTGCCTCCAGGGTATGCATTTCTGGGGATATCATAGCTGCGAAACACTGTCCCACGTGGCCCCTCACCAGGGACAGGCTTATACTCCTCAGTCAGACGCCAGGCTCAACTGCGAGCGCCCAGCAAAGCGGCCAGGCTTCTCCCCCAGGGCTGCAGCCGCCAGGCCTCCCTCTGCCCAGGGCTCTGAGTTGAGCCTCAGCATGGACAGACGTCCTGGGCACCCAGCCCCGGGGGCAGACACGGCTGCCACCCCTCACTCTGGTCGGGACACAGGTCAAGATGGAAGCAGAATGTGTTTGCAGCTCTGTCCTCTATGACAAAAATGTTGAAAGTTATCATGAAATGGAGCAAATGCATGTAATGAGGGCACAAAATTGGCCATTACCTCCCAAAACTATTCCCCTGAGAGTTTGCACCTGCGTCAGCCATGTGGCCACAGCGGAACAGAACTGTGGTGACTTGAGCTCTGCTCATCTTCACGACCATTGCTGTCATTGTTTATTTTAAACACGGTGTAAACACGGGGACACATATGACCCTGGGGGCGTGGAGGGTCACACGCCACACCCAGGGTGGACTGAAAGGACCCTGAGCCCTTCTGACCATCCTCTGGAAACAAACTTGTGTATCCAACTGACCGTGTCACTGGGAGTCTCCAAATTAACTTCTGCACAGAACGTGATACTTACTAAGAATAAGGTGCCCATTTGAATCTTACATATATATTATTAAAATTCAGCAATACCATTGGAGCCATTTTTGGGAACACACATGTTCTTCTAGGGAGAAGTATTTTATCTCCCGCATCACTCAGAACCGCTGGCATGTGGGGACAACAAACAGCACCCAGACTCGTGGCCTGTTTGGGGATTCTCTAAGGACAGTGAGCACCCTCACTGCCCAACGTCACCCGAGCAGGGAGTGGAATCAGGGCCGGGCCCAGCAGTGCAATGGGGACCACGGTGCCACACCGGGTCGGTCTGCACGGCCTTCCTGGGAGCCTCGCTCAGCCGCCACTCCCAGGCCTTTTCAGGGTCACAGCCCAGTAACCTCCCTGCACCCACATCACAGTGTTGGGGCTGCTTCTGTGGGAAACCCAAACCAGGACAAGCAGTGTCCTCCTGTCCGTGGCCAGGGAGCCTTCGATCTGAAGAGGGATGCACAAAGACCAGGGGGTGCTCTCTTCATTTTTATTTGCTTTCCTACGATAATCTTTAAAAAAATATTAAAAGCACATTCTGTTACCATGTGATCCAGCAATTCCACTCCTGGGTACACACGCAAAAGAATTGAAAGTAGTGACCCGATCACATATGTGCACACCCATGCTCCCAGCAGCACTGTTCACTGTAGCCCAGGCGTGGAAACCACCCATGTGTCCACTGAGGCACGAGGGGACAAGCAGAATGTGGTGCAGACATGCAGTGCAGTAGTGTTCAGCCTTCGAAAGAAAGGAAACCCTGCCACAGGCTACCGGGCGGATGGACTTTCAGGACATTATGCCGAGTGAACTACTAGTCACAAAAGGACAAACACCGCGTGACTCCTCTCACACGAGGTACCCAGAGCAGTCAGTTCACAGAGACAGCACGTAGGACGGTGGTTGCGAGGGCCTGGGGGAGACTGACGTGTCTGAGACAGAGTTTCTGTTTGGGAAGGTGGAAAGTTCTGCAGATGGATGGCAATGACGGTTGTACGATAACGTGAATGTACTTAGTGCCACCGACCTGCACACTTGAAAATGGTTAAAATGGCAAATTTTGTGTTATGTGCATTTTATCACACTTTTTTAAATAAGCAAAAGTTGATCAGGAAAAAAGTGGCCCATTCTTGATCCTGTGGTGCAGGTGAATAGCCCTGGGCACTGTCCGTGACCGGGGAACATGACTCATGGTCACAGCCAATAGGAACACACAGAGGCAAAGGCCGATGCCCAGGCCAAAGGACACTCTTGGTCAACGGTGTGACTCCTCTCCCCAGGGTTCAAAGCTGCAGTCCAGCCCCATCAGCTTGGGACAGCCACAGTGCACAGTGGGACCAGGGCCTCACGGCCACCTGCCACCGAGTGCCCACAAACAACTCAGCTGTCACAGTCAATTAACGCTGCCACTTTGAGTTGTACTGGTTTTAAAGACTGTTTGCCACTAATTTGCAGAAGTGTTTAGTTTTGAAACCATAGAAATGCTACAAGCCTATCACGGAATTCATAGCTGTATATATACATTCCAGTTGACACATAGGTCTCAGTTTGGGTTCCCCCAAACCCTCTGAGACAGAAGTCTGGGTGCTGGTGACGTGTCTGGGAGGGAAACACGGCCCTGACCAGGATCCCCCGCAGGGGAGGGGTCCACACTGCTGTAAGGAGGCATTCTGGGTGGATCCGGAAGCCCTCCCTGGTTTCCGCAGAGCTACCCCCGGGGTGTGGGGTGGGGGACCTGCGCTGTGTCCACTCCCCTTCCCAGTGGACCTGCAGGTTGACATCCACATTACAATTTGGTGTGAACAGGTGCTTCTCACCCTGGAGCAGGCATCCAAACCCCTGGTCACCGACTGCTGGGCCCCACCCAGGAGTTTCCAATTCGGTTGGGGGCAAGGCACACCGGGGGTTGGATTTCTAACAGATTCTGGTGTGATGCTGCTGCCCTTCCCGGGACTTTCCCTCGAGAACTGCTGGACACGGTTGGCTAAAGGCCCTAGCTTGGTGACCTCTGCGCTGACCTCAAGCCCCTTGGCCAATCCCGAGCCATTTACTGCAATCCCAGACGTGTGTCTTCACCGGCCCTGCACACCCGTGTCCTTGTACACTGCGGAAGCTTCCAAGGTGGTTTTGAGAACTGAATTCAATTAAAGAGTGTCTAGAAGGGATCTGCACCCCGCAGGCGCCCAGTCAGTAGCGTGGTGAGGACAGTCAGTGCTGACGCTCCCCTGAGGCAGAGAGGGGGCCCCTTGGTGGCCAGGAACCTGATGCCAGCGTGGACCGCGGTGCTGCCCTCCAGAGTCACCTGAGGGCTGAGCCAGGAAAGCAGCACAGCAATGGCTGTGCTCCCTGGCCAATCAGCTCTTTCTCATATTAAAACAAATAGGCCCGTGTCACGGACTAGAGCATCGGAAATGTGCCCACATTTTGACATGAGCAAAACTTCAAAGGAAGAGGTTTCTGGGTGTGGTCACCTCTTGGGAGTATGCCCCACGCCCCGCAGATTCTATTTCGTGAGTACTTGGGTGAGAAGCCTGAGGCGGCAGGAGGAGGTGAGGGAGAAGAAGCAGGTTCTGGCACTTGGGGTAGGAGGCCGAGCCCTGCAGGAGGCAGAGTCGGGCTGGGCTGGACCCTGGGCTGGGTGAAGAGGTCTCCACACCCACTCAGCCCCACCCCAAAGTCAGTCCTGGTGATGCTCACACCGCAGCTGCCTCCCACGCAGGTCCGGGAGGGCCGCTGAGTTAAGCTCGTGCCCCCCAGGCTTTCTGCTCGGCGTTTCGGGGTGGGGGTGGCAGATGCTGCTTTTCCAACCAGCTCCACGGAGGCCGATGCTGCAGGGCCAGGGCCCACGCTTGGGAACCACGGGCCTAACCCAGGGGCACCCCCACACCTCCAGCTGCCTAAAGGGAGCCTCCAGTGCCCGGGCAACTGCTCCCCAGGTGGCAGAGAAGAGGGAGTTCTGGGCTTCCCTGCCGCCCGCCCAGCCGGCGTTCAGCCCAGGACGCTGGGAGGGGGCAGACCGAAAGCCTGGAGCTGTGTGAGCCTGAGCTGGAGCCGCACCCACACCCTCCCAGTGCCAGGTGTCGGGCTGCCCGGCTTCTCAGACTGCCCCTCCCCTGCTGGGGCATGGGGCGCTGCTTCCCCAGCCACATCCAACACTGCTGGGGTCCCCCGAAGCTGCACACACTGCTTAGCCCTTGACCTCCCGCTGACCCGACCCCCAGCCCACCTCTCTCACATTTCCCCTCTTAAAATTACACGTGTGCACAAGGGGAGAGGGAGGCTGGTGTGTTTGGGAGGGCTGTGCACTCAGGCTCAGCCCGGCCTGCTGGGCGCACCCCTCAAGCCACCCACACAGAATAAGCCTGCATATGACCCCAGGAAAAGCAAGTGTCTAATTGGGCGACAAGTCAGACCTGGCTCCCTGAGAGGAGTCTTGAGCCCCTAAAACACCTGGAGGGGGGAACCCCCATCTCCCCCAGCAGCAAATGCCCTTAGGATGCTGCGTTCCCAGGAGGGCCAGGCCCCAAGTTCAGATCCTGCTGGACCCTGCGGTAGAGTCGTCTGGGCCTCAGCCTGGGCTGCTCACCTTTCCACGTTTTCCTCCCCAACCCCAGGGAGATCTGGATGCTTCAAAGCACACACGCTGCTACACAAGAGGCTCTGATCACAGGGGACATGGCGTGACCTGTCATTAGCACAAAAGCAGAGCAGAGCGGTGGGCCCACCTGCCCACCCTGCCCAGCCCCACCCTGCTCACCTGAGAAATCACCTGGACCTCCAGGGAAGCCAAAGTCTGGGACGTCATCTTTAAGCCCACTTTGCTCATCAGTTGGGCACAGTTGGCTCTTTCTCCCAGGCCTGCTCCTTGGTGGTTCTGCAGAGACAGCACACGGGGGGCTGAGGCCCAGCCCACTTTGTGAGGGCAAAGACAACCCTTACAAACACACACTCATGCACACACATGCACACGCACACACAGGGACACACACACCACACAGGTACACAGAGGCACATGTACACACACATGCACATGTGCACACACATGCACGCACACAGGAGAGAAGTTCCGCAGCAGCTGCACAGGCAGGGAGACACATCACACAGGCGAGGAGCTGGAGCACAGGTCAGGAAGCACTACAGTGACTCAGACCAAGCCCTGGCTCCCCCAGACGCTGGGACCTTGAGCAAGTCACTTGAAGTCTGGTCTCAGTTTCCCTGTTAACGCTGTTAAAGCAGAATGTCCAGAAATCCGGTTCCTCCTGCAAGAGCCATTCTCAGACAACTTCTGTTGGAAAGTAAACCTGGAACGCCCACCAGTGCCCAAGTCGCCACTGTGCCGCATCACTGATCCCCCATTTCCTGCCTTATATATTTGTTTGTTTGTTTGTTTGTTTGTTTTTGGCAAGAGCGGTCCCTCCCCTGCTCACGGTTTACTCTATTGTGCTCTCGACTCAGACGCCCCTCCTGCTCACCTCACCCTGTGTGCTCTGGGCTCCTGCCTTCCCGTCAACAGGTCCCGACCCCAGCCGCACCGGCCTGCGCACCCCCCGGGTTCAGTCGCTAGCACACGCAGATGCCCTTCTCCTGGGCCTTCCTCCCCTCCCTGCCACGCTCTCTGTGGTACCACTCAAGCTCTACTCTGCCCCCAGGACATACTGTCCACCAGGGCCAGCCCACCTGTGGTGTCTGCACCGTCAAGCCCAGGGGGCTCTGATCCGCATCCGCCCCCTGACGTGGACGGGGGCACCACTGCTTCCTTCCTGAAGTTCTCCTCCCCCTTGGCTTTCACAGCCGTCCTCCTCCATCCTCCCTCCCTAGCCTCCTTGGCGTCCTTCTCTGCTTCCCCCTGAAAGGCTGGTGTCCCCCAGGGTGTCTCCCCTTTGCCCCCCCCCCACTCTCTCTGGTTCACGTTTCTATCCCTCTGATTCCCGTGACTTCCGGATGTGCGTCTGCCACCCAGAAGACCCCCAGTGCGGTCTGGTTTACTCAATCTCACCACCAGCTTCAAAACGCCCAACTTACCAGCGTCTCCCAAACCTGATCAATTTCCAGACGTCCCAGTGTGAACCAATAGCACTAGCATCGCTCCCCTCAGGCCACCACGGTAGGAACTGAGGCGTCCCCATTGTCTTCTTTCTTCCCTCATTCTTAAGGGCCTTGGCCTCTTCCAGGACCCCTGCCCAGCTTCACAGGCCCTCATGTCTCTAACTTTTCTAGAATCCTTTCATAATCCTATGAAGTGACCCTCACTTCACATTTAATAACATATGGTGGCCGCCAGCTAAAAATAAGTTATGTTCCAAAAATTTGCGCATAGTCCTGTTGTTCATATCTTGAAACGCCCTGTCTTGTGGGCACTGAGGAAGAGGAGGCAACGGCGGTGCCGATCTACCCCACACAGCCATGTCTAATGCGTGATGTACCGGCATCCAGCTCTCCCCTGTGGTTAAGCCGAGCCTTACGGCCGTGTGTGACACAGTGCCTCGGGGCACGTGGACGCTCGGTTACAAAGACATTAAGAAAATCTTGTGTTTTGCAATGAGATATCACTTAACCCCAGTGAGAATGGCCTTTATCAAAAAAACCCAAAACAACACATGTTGGCGTGGGTGTGGAGAGACAGGAACACTAATACACTGCTGGTGGGACTGCAAACTAGTGCAACCCCTGTGGAAAGCATTATGGAGGTATCTTAAACAGATTCAAGTAGACCTGCCATTTGACCCAGCAATCCCATTACTGGGCATATACCCAAAGGAAAAAAGGTCATTCTGTAACAAAGGCACATGTACCCAAATGTTTATAGCAGCACAATTCACAATAGCAAAGATGTGGAAACAACCCAAATGCCCATCAATACATGATTGGATTAGTAAACTGTGGTATATGTATACCATGGAATATTACTCAGCTATAAGGAATGATGAAGATACGACATCTCTATGGTTCTCCTGGAGAGAGTTGGAACCCATTATATTAAGTGAAGTATCCCAAGAATGGAAAAACAAGCATCACATGTACTCACCAGAAAATTGGTTTCCCTGATCATCACCTAAATACAAATCTGGGAACGACACCAATTGGACATCAGACTGAGGTGGGGGATGGGGGAGGGGATGGGGGTATGCCTACACAATGAGTGCATTGCGCACCGTTTGGGGAGTGGTAACACTTGAAGGTGCTGACTCGGGAAAGGGGGGGTGGGGAAAAAATATGAAACTATTGTTTTTAACTTGCAAAAAGAAAAAATATGGTATATATACACAATGGAATACTATTCAGCCTTTAAAAAGTAGGAAATCTTGTCATTTGCAACAACGTGGATGAACATAGAGAACATTATTGTAAGTGAAATAAGCCAGGCACAGAAAGACAAATGCCGTATGATCTCACATGAGGAATCTAAAAAAGTGGAATTCATATTAGAGAGTAGAATGGTGGTCACCAGGGGTTGGGGAGGTGCATGGGTGGGGTTGGGGAGACTTGGGTCAAAGGATACAAAATTTCAGTTTGATAGAAAAAGTAAGTTCAAGAGATCTATTGTACAACATTGTGACTATAGTTAATAGCTGTATATTGTACTCTTTAAAATCACGAAGACAGTAGATTTTGTGTTCTCGCCACAAAAAAATAAGTATGTGAGGAAATACCTATGTTAATTAGCTCAATTTTGCCATTCCACAATGTATTTGAAAGCAACAAGTTATACTTGGTAATTATATATATTTTTTATTTGTCAGTTAAAAAAAAATAAATAAAAATAAAAATAAAATAAAATAAAAAAAAAAAAAGAAAATCTTGTGTTTTGCCCCAGAGAGGCCTGAGGAACCAGGGCCTTGATCCGGGAAGGATACCCCTGAGCTCGAAACCAGGTGAAGCTGTTAACATTGTGCGTCGTCCTCAGTCACCCCCAGGGTCCCGACTGCAGAAGATGAGCCACTACCCTAACAGCCCACTGACGACAGGTGCGTCTGGCTGGACTCGTGCTGATTCACAGTGGCACGAACAGCGAGGAGGAATCCAGCAGTGGTTCGCTCGCTCAGTAGCAGTGTAATTAAACTTTTTTGAAACCCAATTATACTTCCATTGATTTTCTCTATTGTTTTCCCGCGTTCGGTTGTGTTGATTTCTCTGCTTGCCTGTCTGTCTTCCTTTCTACTCCCTACCCTGCCTTCCATTTGCTCCAGAAGTCCAGAAGTCTGAACTGTGCCTCACTGGGTTAAAATAAAGGTGCCAGCAGGCCTGCCTGCCTTCCGGGTACTCTGGGGGAGAGGCAGTTCCTTCACCTTCCCAACCTCCAGAGAGCACCGCGGTCCTTGCCTTCTGGCCCCTTCCTCCATCGGCAAAGCCAGCAATGTAGGGACAAGTCTATATCATGCTGCCATTTTTGTGATTTTCTCTCTTCTTTCTCATCCTTCCACCTAGAAGGACCTTGTGATTCCATTGGGCTGCACAGATAATCCAGAACAATCTCTTCATTTTAAAGTTAGCTGATGGCCAGGTGTGGTGGCTTGAGCCTGTAATCCTAGCACTCTAGGAGGCTGAGGCAGGAGGATCACTTGAGGCCAGGAGTTCGAGATCAGCCTGAGCAAGAGCGAGACCCCGTCTCTACAAAATATGGAAAACTAGCTGGGTGAGGTGGTGTGTACCTGAAGTCCCAGCTATTCGGGAGGCTGAGGCAGGAGGATCACTTGAGCCCAGGAGTTTGAGGTTGCAGTGAGCTCTGATGACACCACTGCACTCTAGCTCAGGTGAAAGAGTGAGACACTGTCTCCAGCAAAACAAGAAAATTTAAAGTCAGCCGATTAGCAGGCTTAACTGAGGAACAGCTACCTCAGTTCCCCTTTGCCTTGTAACGTAACGTAGTCACAGGCTCTGGGCATCAAGATGCAGACGTTTTGAGGAGGTCGTTCTTTGCCTGTCATACTGTCCTACCATCTGCTTTTCATGCTATATATTTTCCACTAAGGCCTATATCAGGTGCACCACAAATATTGATATGTTGTATTTGTATTTTCACTCAGTTCAAAATATTTTCTAATTTCCTTTGACTCATGACTAATTTCCTTCTTAGACACATGAGCTATTTAGAAGGTATTTTCCGTTTCCACGTGTTTGGAGATTTTCTTGCTATCTTTTTATTGAGTTCTAATTTAGTTAAATGAGTCAGAGAACACAATCTGTATCATTTCAACGCGTTCAGTTTGGTTTTACAACACAGAATATCATCTATCGCGATGAATGTTCCACGGCACCTTGAAAAACTATGTATTCAGCAGCTGTTGAGGGGAGTGTTTGGTAAACGTCCATTAGTGCAAGTTGACTGGTGATGTTCAGCTATTTATAGACCTGCTGATTTTCTGTTACCTGTTCCATCCATTACTGAGAGACAAGTGTTGAAGTGTCCACCTACGCTTGTAAATTCGCTCATTTCTCCTTTCAGTTCTATCAGTGCTGCCTCATGTACTTTGAAACTCTGTTGTTATGTGACTACATGGTTAGGATTGTCATGGCTTTCTGCCAAATTGATCTTTTTATTAATATTACTATGCAATGTCCCTCTTTATCCTTATTAATTACCTTACTCTGATTTCTACTTTGTCTGCTATTAATATTGTCATTCCAGCTTTCTATGGATTCGTGTTTACATGTTACAGCTTCTTCCTTCCTTTTACTTTTAATTCCCTGATGCTGTGATATTTGAATGGGTTTCCTGTAGCCCACGTTTGCTGCTCTCCTGTCACTGGTGCGTTTAAACCGCACAGTAAGTGTAGTTACCGATATGCTTGGATTTGGGGCTACCACTTTATTATGGTTTCCTGCTTGTTCCACTTGGCTTTCATTCCTCTGTTTCTCCTTTCCCACCTTCTTTTGAATTATTTGAATATTTTTAAGAATTCGATCTTAATTCATCTATTGGGGGTTGGACTACATCTCCTCATGTAGTCTTCGGTGGTTGCTCTAGGGATTACAACATGCAAATTGATTGCTCACAGTCCACTTGGAATTAATACTTTACCACTTGAGTGGACATGAGAAACCTTACACCACATATGTGCCTGTGTTCTCCCCTCTTTCTGCTGTGGTTGTCATATATATCTATTCACATATATGCTGAGATCTGCCGTTGGACAACGTTGAAGCTTTTGCTATCAGCCTTCATGTGTATTTTAAAGAACTTAAAAGGAGAAACGTGGTCTATTGCATTGACTCAGATATGTATGATTTTCTTGCTCCCCTCTTATTTCTCAAGTTACAAGCTTCCTTCTGTCATCATCTCCCTCCCAGCTGAGGAAGTGACTTCAGTATTCCTTTCAGAGAAGTGATTCCCAACGGGGTGCAATTTTGCCTCCCAAAGGCAATGTCTGCAGACATTTTTCATTGTCACAACTTGAGGGCAGGGTGCTGTTGGCATCTGTGTATAGAGGGCAGGGAACAGCCCACCACAACAAGGAAGTGTCCAGTCTAAAATTTCAGTGGTGCCATGCTTGTTTCAGACCAAGTCTGCTAGTAACAAAGTCTCTTAGTTTTCCTTCATCTGAGAACGTCTTTATTTTGCCTTTATTTCTAAAGAATAGTTTTGTTGGACATGACATTCTGAGTTAGTTTCTTTCTTTTAGTACTTTAAAAATGTTATTCCACTGCCTTCTGGTCTGATAAAAAAAATTGCAATCTTTCTAATAGTTTTTCCCCATATATAATGTGTTGATTTTCTTTGGCTTCTCTCAAGATTTTTCTTCATCTTTAGTTTTTGGAGTTTGCCTATGATGTGGCTGGGAGTGGATTTTGTTACTTTATTCTATTTGGAGCTCACCTGTTTTCTTTAATCTGTATGTCTTTCACCAAAATTCGGAAGTTTTCACCTATTATTTCATCAAATATTTTGTCTACAAGACACTTTTTCTCCTTTGGAACTCTGCTGACATAAACAGTGGACCTTTCAATCTTGTTCCAGAGGTCTCTGCGGCTCTTCTTCTTTTTTTTAATATTTTTCTTTCTGTTGTTTAGAAAGCATAATCTCTATTGAAATATCTTCAAACCAATTCCTTCCCATTCAGTCCTTCCCACTGAGAATTTTTCAGACTTTCCTGGTTTTTCTTATGTCGAATAATTTAGGGTTGCATGCTGGACATTTTAAATATTGTAATAAGCCTATGGGCCTTGTTTAAATGCTTTGAAGAATGTTGGGGTTTTGCTTTTTGCTTTAGCAGTGGATTGATGAATGTGGTTTCAGGATGTGTGTTTCAACATGCCTATATAAGCTATGGTTCTAATGTCAGTTTAGTTTTCAAAGCTTTGCAGTGTTATACACGTAGGTTTCATGCATGCGCTACTCACTGGCAAGTCTGAATCCCAGAAGGTGGTCTACTCTGTAGTTGCCAAACCTGTACCACTATTTTGGGTCAGTTCCATGCAGGCTCAGCTTGGGATGAGCTCCAGAGTCCATACACAACTGGTGGTCACTTTAGCGAGCTCCCCTCTCTACAGTCTGTCCCCTACTCGCTGGCTCCCAGGGGTCTGCTCTCCTGGCCCTCTGCTTACAAAGCTGGGGCTCTAGATTTCCTGCTCTGCCAGACACTTACCGCAGTGTGTCCATCTGTAGAGTCAAGCAGCCGGAGGATAGAAAGAGAGAAAAATACAACACAATCCCCTTACACTCTTCAGACATGTTCCTCCAATGAGAGACAAGGATTCTCCTTCCTCGGAGTTTCAGGTGCCTACCAGATACCCCTGTCACTGCTGTCACAGAGCTGCAGCTGCAGGTGTGGGTTTCCTGGGACACAGGGGATTTCTTCCAGTCTCCTCTGTTCCTTGAAGAGCAGAAAGACTGGCCTCCCTTTGGAGCTCGTCCGTCCTTGCCCAGTGCAGCATTCCAGGACCCATGCTGCCTTGGGGTTCGTGCTGGTAGATACAGGAGGAAAAAACAGAAGAAAAACAAGAAATTCACCACCAGATCAATCACAGTTTGAAGCAACCGATTTGTTTCCCAAATATGCCTACTACCATTGCTTACCATGCTGTCTAGATAGCTGCGCCATTTACTTTCCAGAATCCTCAGGTAGTTGTCCCATGCAGTCCGCCCAAGATTTTATTAATGGTTGTATCAATATTTTGTGGGAGAAAAAGAGTGGACTGTGTCTTCTCCATCTTAACCAGAATCACAGTTTTCCTATCGCTACCTTTTGACTGTGAAAGTTTTTAAAGTACTAATTAGAAAAAAGACCTCAGAGAAAATACATCATGCTCTTCACGCAAATAATAAAAAGGAAAGAATAGTTTCTAATGCTATCATTTCTACATCGGAGAGTCACATATGGAATGTTAGAGCTGAAAGGGACCTTAAGCTCACCCAGTTTGTCCCTGATTGATCTTTTTGCTCTTTGACTTCTCAGATGGGAGGGGTTTGGGGTATGTGTGAGTGTGTGTGGTCTGTATCTTACTGGAAGAACAAAGTTAGCAGATGTACAAACTATACTTGTTAACTTTTATTCAACATGTGCTGGATTTGGGATTCTCCATGCTGGCTAATTGTATCATTATCAAGATTGTTGCACAAGCTCAAAAATCTCTACCACCCTAAACTCTTTCATCTCGGCATCACCCCACACCCACCCACTCACAAATGTGTTCCATCCTGCTGCAGAAATGCCAGCTCCCTCCCACCCACCACTGTCCCAGCCTCAGAGCTTCCCACCCTCCACCTTCCCTCCTGATGTGTTTTCCACACTGGCATCAAAGTCCTATCTCTAACAAAAACATGGCCCTGTATTAAACTCTTCTGGTTATCAGCCTCTGGTGTTTCCCTTGCTGGCTTTCAAATATTAAAAATGTATATAGCCATTTTAAAAGAAAAAATAATGTTCTTGAATCTTTAGTGTTGTCTCAAATTATATCATACCATTATTATTGTTATTCTTATTTTATATTTAAATACATTCAAGCAAAAACTACATATAAGCACCTTATTCTTATACTTTTGTTTAACTATAAAAACAAGTCTAATTTCATATGAATACAAGCAGAACTATAAAACCAATAATATCATATTAAAGTCACTTATTTAATGGGAATAATGGTGTTGTTTTATTCTAACTGAATGTTGATGAGAATACAAATGAGCTTTAGGTACAATTCTATATTTAATATTTAACTTTTTTGTTAATGATAACACCAACAAGAAATCTTTGTAAATGAAACAACAATAAGCTCTTCAAGGCTTTTTTCATTAGTTTAGGATAATCATATCTTACAGTTAACCAAAAAAAGTCAGCCAGCAATCTTCAAAAGTCTCTTTTAGGTAAAGGACCTCTATAAGGAAAACTGTGAAACACTGAGAAAAGAAATAGCAGAACTTGCAAATAGATGGAAAAATATACCATGCTCATGGATCGGAAGAATCAACATTGTTAAAATGTCTATACTACCCAAAGTTATCTACAGATTCAATGCAATCCCTATTAAATTACCAACATCATTCTTTACAGACATAGAGAAAATAATTATACACTTTGTATGGAATCAAAGAAGACCCCGTATAGCAAAAGCAATTTTAAGCAACAAAAACAAAATGGGAGGTATTAATTTGCCAGACCTCAAACTATACTACAAGGCCGTGGTTCTTAAAACAGCCTGGTATTGGCACAAGTGCAGGGACACAGACCAGTGGAACACAACAGAAAATCCAAATATAGAACCATCCTCATATAGTCACCTAATTTTCGACAAAGCGGGAAAGAATATACTCTGGGAACAAGAATCCCTATTCAACAAATGGTGCTGGGAGAATTGGTTAGCCACTTGTAGAAGACTGAAACAGGACCCACAGCTTTCACCTCTCACAAAAATCAAATCACGGTGGATAACAGACTTAAACCTTAGGCGTGATACAATCAGAATTCTAGAAGAAAATGTAGGAAAGACTCTTACAGACATTGGCCTAGGCAAAGAATTTATGAAGAAGACCCCCAAGGCAATCACAGCAGCAACAAAAATAAATGAATGGGACATGATTAAATTAAAAAGCTTCTGCACAGCCAAAGAAACAGTCCAGAGAATAAACAGACCACCTACAGAATGGGAAAAAATTTTTGCATACTACACATCAGATAAAGGACTGATAACAAGAATCTATTTATTTATTTATTTTTTTGTTGTTGTTGAGACAGAGTCTCACTTTGTTGCCCAGGCTAGAGTGAGTGCCGTGGCGTCAGCTTAGCTCACAGCAACCTCAAACTCCTGGGCTTAAGCGATCCTACTGCCTCAGCCTCCCGAGTAGCTGGGACTACAGGCATGCGCCACTATGCCCGGCTAATTTTTTCTATATAGATTTTTAGGTGTCCATATAATGTCTTTCTATTTTTAGTAGAGACGGGGTCTCGCTCAGGCTGGTCTCGAACTCCTGACCTTGAGCAATCCACCCGCCTCGGCCTCCCAGAGTGCTAGGATTACAGGCGTGAGCCACCGCGCCCGGCCAAGAATCTATTTAGAACTCAGGAAAATCAGCAAGAAAAAATCAAGCAACCCTATCAAAAAGTGGGCAAAGGACATGAATAGAAATTTTTCAAAAGAAGATATAAAAATGGCTAACAAACATATGAAAAAGTGTTCAACATCTCTAATCATCAGGGAAATGCAAATCAAAACCACAATGAGATATCACTTAACCCCAGTGAGAATGGCCTTTATCAAAAAAACCCAAAACAACACATGTTGGCGTGGGTGTGGAGAGACAGGAACACTAATACACTGCTGGTGGGACTGCAAACTAGTGCAACCTCTGTGGAAAGCATTATGGAGGTATCTTAAACAGATTCAAGTAGACCTGCCATTTGACCCAGCAATCCCATTACTGGGCATATACCCAAAGGAAAAAAGGTCATTCTGTAACAAAGGCACGTGTACCCAAATGTTTATAGCAGCACAATTCACAATAGCAAAGATGTGGAAACAACCCAAATGCCCATCAATACATGATTGGATTAGTAAACTGTGGTATATGTATACCATGGAATACTACTCAGCTATAAGGAATGATGAAGATACAACATCTCTATGGTTCTCCTGGAGAGAGTTGGAACCCATTATATTAAGTGAAGTATCCCAAGAATGGAAAAACAAGCATCACATGTACTCACCAGAAAATTGGTTTCCCTGATCATCACCTAAATACAAATCTGGAAACGACACCAATTGGACATCAGACTGAGGTGGGGGGTGGGGGAGGGGATGGGGGTATGCCTACACAATGAGTGCATTGCGCACCGTTTGGGGAGTGGTAACACTTGAAGGTGCTGACTCGGGAAAGGGGAGGTGGGGAAAAAAATATGAAACTATTGTTTTTAACTTGCACTGTTCACTTAATAATTTATCATGAATATTTCCCATATTATTTCATATCATTGTACAAGAAATAATGTATACATTATGAGGACATACTGTATCTAACAAGATATACTGTTAGACTCTTTGATTCTGTAAAATTAAATAAAAAAAAAAAAGTAAAAAAAAAAGTCTCTTTTAATGAAATGTTACTTGATGAATTACTCAAATCGTCTTGTTCATTTAAACATGCAATAGCCATTGTGCCATTACTTAAATCTACATTAGATTTCTAATATAATTATTTCTACAAATAAAAATAGAAGAATTCTGCAATAGTTTCTCCAATACTTACTACTAATAAAGCGTCATGATATGTTACGTAACAAGACAGTCTATGCCAAGAACATCCATTCACAATGTGACCATGTCCCGACAAATACAGTCCATGTTCCTTGGATGCTGATAGCTTGATTGCCTTGTTCAAGGTGGTGACATGATTTTCACACGCCTTTCACACTGTGAAACCTCTTTATGACATTGTTTCAGCTGATTTGGTACGAAAGCTATCCTCAATGGAAAATGCCCATGGCACTGAAATCAAGAGAGTGTGGGCTAAGTCCACTTGGTCTGAATTGGCTCTTCAGATGATCCAGGGTGTACTTGTAATATTTTATTCTAAATATCATCAATATTAAAAACTGGAAAGAGCTCACAGATTTCTGAGAATAGATCCACAGGTCTCCAGTATTTTGCAAAGCTCAGTTTGAGAACACAGACTTGCAGGATAAATTCTAAGCCCCTAAGTGTGCTGGGCACGACCCATCTCAAATCAGGATGAATCAGCCATTATTTTTCTTATCTTTCACGTATTCCTGAGTACTCCGTGGCCCCTTACACATGAGGCCTTTCTCACTGGCCACAAAACACCAGTCCCTTTGTAGATGCTGTTTGTTTAATGTCTTTCCACCTCATTCCCCCAAACACACCCACTCACCGCTGAGAGGGTGCAGGCCCTGTGGCACTTTCATTCCTTCCTCAGCGGCCACCGTATCCCACCCAAGTGTCCATGTCGCCATCCCAGCATCCTGCAGGCAGCTTCATGCCAATCTAGTCTCCAGTCCTTCTCTCCAGAACACCAGCTGTTTCGAAGATGAGACAGCGTCTTACTCACTCGTGTTTCCACAGGGCCCGGGGCAGTTTCTGGAAATGGCAGGAAATAGAAACATCCAAGTGCAGGGCAAATGAGAAAAGAAGAACGAACACATAGACGCATTGGCGCTGGAACGTACGACTGGAGGGCTGGGATCTGGCTTACATTTCTTAGCTGTCAGAGCATTAAGCAAGTTCCTTAACGTATGCGAGTCTCAGCTGCAAAATAGGAGTGACCATGCCGAACTCTCCCATGTCACAGTGTTGCTGTGAGACACAAATCAGCTTGAAATAGTGCGTGTGAAAGCAGCGCTAGAGCTAACTCTAAAGTGCTAAAAAATGGGGGAAAATGATTGCCGTGACCATAGCCCTATTGGGCTTCTCAAGCACATGTGCATCCGAGCATCAGGTTTAAATCTGGACTGAAAGAAACAGTGGCCCTTGAAAGCAATTTCAACCTTTTTTCAGATCATTTTCCAACAAGAGATCCTTATCCATCTATAGCCTGGTGTCAGTATGTACCTCTAGACTGACTTACACTCTATGCATGGCACAAAGAGTTCTTAATTTCAGTGGGTATAATGTTGGATAGGGCCCAAGAACACTCGTAGCCACGAGGTTCTACGTATAAAAAACGCTGCACACAGATCACAGAGTGAAGCCATGGTGTCAACTGCGAGATCAGTTGGTGAATGAGGTCGCTGGACCCAGACATGAGTTTTGAGTCTGCCTCTGCCATGTTTCCACTGTGTGACTGCAGACACGTTAATTAACGTCTCTGAGCCGTAGCTTTCCCATCTGCACCAACCTGCTGGGCTACTTCAACAATTACATGAGACGCTGCACATTGTCTCTTTCAATGAAATGTCTCTTTCAATGAGATGATGTGTCAGATCCAGGAAGGTAACTTCATTTAATTGGCAGGGACCTGTCTTCCTGGACATGGGGCAGAGCTTCTTCAAGTGTGCTGTGACCTTCTGTCTGGCCGAGTGGAGTGCCAAGCTGAAGACAAGAGCGGGATATCCACTGGACAATAGGGGAAATCTTGAGAAATAGTTCCTGTGAAGAAGGAGCGCAGAGAGGAGACTGCTAACAGGAGAGAGAATTCTATATGGAGAAATAGAAGTATTTGATCACAATCTTTATGAGGTTTTGCTGTTGATGAGAGAGATAAACTCTTTCCCTGGCTCTCCAAAAATCTTTGGCAAAACTCTGTACCCTCCTCTGGAGTAGCACTTGGAAAGGCTGAAGGTGGGGCCGCTACCAGGAGTCAGTTGCCCAGGGGCAGCCCCCCCTGCACACAGGGTGCAGCCGTGAGACCAGCCCGGCCCATCCCCTCCCACCAGCCATCAGTGTGGCATTGTCCTCCATGGGCACTCGGGTGTCCCTCCTCCCTCCAGCGTCCTCCCTCTACTTCCACCCTGCTCCTACCACCCCATATCCCCCGCAGACCCACTGAAAGTAACAGCTGCAGAGCAGACAGGCCTCCAGCTGGGATTGCTGCCTGTTTCCTCCCGCCAACCCCCCTGCGACGTGTTAATATGTTACTTGTCTTGAGACCCTCCCAGAGGAGGAGGAAGGACAGCCCCCTCCTACCAGCAAAGCGACTCCACTCGTACTAAAGTTTTGTGGGCTTGTGTTCATCTGGGGGACCCCTCGGGGGGCCTGCAGCCACAGCAAGGGTGGCGCTGTGGATAACCCCCTCCCGTGCTGGTGGCTGCCGTTATTATTGCACCCACGTTCTATCAGCACTGGGACCCTGCCGACATGGGCACAACGAGCCTGTAGCTTGAGAGTGGCCTTTTTCCCTTAGAGGCCCGGCCTTGAAGTTGTCCAGGGAAGGTGTCAGGGCCCCAGCATCTGCCCGTGGGCCCCAGCTGTCGGCCTGAAAGCAGCTTTGAGGATCAAAGAAGGTCTGGGATGATAGAGACGTGCAGATCAAGGAGACTCACCTGTTCTTTCAAAGGATCTGAAAGAACGCCCTGTTCAGGGAGGCTCAGAGGCTGTAAATTTCACGGAAGGGAGTTTCAGTTTCAAGGTGAATGATACCCACCAATGCATTGCACACATGGCCAACGAGCTAGAGAGGAGACAGGGCGTGTGACGACCACGGCCACTTGCCCTGCGCTTGGGAGGCGGCCAAGGGGGGGCCCAAGGGCAAGGACTCTGGGGGCCAAGTTCGCTGTAAAGTGTTAGCACAACCCAGCGGACTGTGGACAGATTAGAGGAAGGGTGCAAGGAAGACAGCGACGGGGAGGAGAGGGAGAGGGCGAGGCAGGAAGCACAGCAACGTGCTTCGGGGATAGGAATCGATGCCCTGTAAATCACACGTGGCACTGGGCTCCATTGTGTCCTCCGCAGGAGGGCGAGCCTGGCTCAGAGAAACTGCTGCCATCACACAGGAAGTAACCGCGTCTCTCTGCACTGCGTCTACACACTTAACATGGGAAATGGGAACCGGGGCAGGGGCGTCCTGCTTATCGCCAAGGAGCCCCCGATCGTCAGGGCCAACAGCTTCCAGAACCCGAGCACTGTCTGTCCCCCAGGCTGTGATTCCCTCTTTCCGGCAGCTGCTGTGCGGAGATGGAGGGAAGCAGGGAGTTTGTGCCATCAGTTGCCTCTCTGCGAGCCAGGCAAGGGGCATTTATCTCATTTTGACCCAGCTCTATTTGTAGTCACATCCTACTGGGTGTGACTGTGCTCCCCTGTCCCCAGGATCATTCCAACACCATCCAGTCTTGGTTTTTAGACAGTCTCAGAACAGAGGTGCATTTCTATCCCATGGGGAGCTGCCGTGGTGACTCCCTGAGGACCAGGGACCCCGACGTCCCCCCTCTGTTCTGCTCTCCTGAAGCCCGGCGTCCTTCTCACCTTCTGCTCCGGGGGTGCTGTGTGCTGCTGCAGAGCTGTTTCCCATCAGGAAGATGGAAGGAAGGGCAGAAGGAGAAGGGGTGTGATCCCCGTAGAGCTGCCCTGCTCATGGGGCCCAGCTGGTGGCAGGCCAGCTCGGCGATGGCGTCCCTTCGTGGGCATGTGGCCTCATGGAAGAATATCGGGCTGTATTCCCAGGGAAGGGGGGAAGGATGCATACGGCAGCGGCTCCTCCCTCTCCCTGCCCTCCGTCCAGGGAATTCAGGAAATTTATCAGTCAACTATGAAGTTTGGCTGCAGGATACATTTATTTCATGCATTCGTTGCATGAAAAATCCAGGTAAGTCACTGAGCCTGTTAGCATGAAAGCTGTACTTTACCTTTTCTAAATTGAAGCGGATCTGGCTCCAAACTCCCACACACCAAGTGAGAAGACCAGCACCAGTCACGTCTCATGGCTCATGCCCCATCCCTTGGGTTGTTTGATGTTCATACTGTCCAGGAACATGAGGACAAGCCACACTTCCTTTCCCTTCACAGCAGCAGCACAGCTGGTCCCCACAAGCCAGCTTGCAAGCCGGAGCTGGCCAGCCTCCCAGAGCTCCCCAGACACATTCTGCTTGGGGTTCTTTCCCAAGTGCCTGGCAACCTCCGTTTCTGTCCAGCCCCTAAGTGCAATAAGCTGTTAGTGCTCCTCGCGCAAGGGAGCCCCGAGCGTAGGAGTGGGGAGATGCTCCCTTTCCATTCTCTTACCAAGGAGACCCCAGAGCAGGAACATAAACATCAGCTAGTTTCCAAGAAGAGTAATCCTATCATAGACATTTCTACTTAATTCCATAGCACTTCTAAATATACACTCTGACATCTACAAACTACTTTTAGGGTAAATAAACTTACTCTTGAATTTTCCAAAAGCGATGATATTTAAGCAATCCACTCCCAAAATGATCAGTTTCTTGTTTCCCCATCCCAATTCAGTAAATGCATACATCAAACCTCTCAGGTTTGTGTCCCACATTGGTAATAGGTTGGTGCAAAAGTAATTGTGGTTTTAGACCATGAATTTTAGATCATTATAACTAGGCTCAAACACATCTTTATGAATCAAAGTAGGAACCATTACAATCAACACATTTTTGCCAATAAGAAATAAGTTTGTTTATTCCTGTAGTGTAAAAATCCGTGCTTTGGGATTTCAACAAACACTTGGAAAGCATTTTCTGCATCCTGATGGTTGTGGAAGTATTTTCCCTGCAAAAAGTTGTCAAGATGCTTGAAGAAGTGGTAGTTGGTTAGCAAGAGGTCAGGTGAATATGGCAGATGAGGTAAAACTTCGTAGCCCGATTCATTCAACTTTTGAAGTATCGGTTGTGTGACATGCAGTTAGGTGTTGCTGTGGACAATCGGGCCCTTTCTGTTGACCAATGCTGGCTGCAGACATTGCAGTTTTCAGTGCATCGCATTGATTTGCTGGGCAGACTTCTCAGATGTGACGGTTTTGCCAGGATTCAGAAAGCTGTAGTGGATCAGACCGGCAGCAGGCCACCAAACAGTGACCATGGCCTTTTTTGATGCAAGTTTGGCTTTGGGAAGTGCTTTGGAGCTACTTCTTGGTCCAACCACTGAGCTGGTCATCACCAGTTGTCATATAAAATCTGCTTTTTGTCACACATTTGATCAAGAAATGCTTCATTGTTACGTACAATAAGATGACACTTCAAAATAATAATGTTTTTGATTTTTGGTCAGCTCATGAGGCCCCCACTTATTGAGATTTTTCACCTTTCCAATTTGCTTCAAATGTCGAACGACTGTAGAAGGGTCAATGCTGAGTTCTTCAGCAACTTCTCGTGTAGTTGTAAGAGGATCAGCTTCAATGATTGCTCTCACTTGGGCATTGTCAACTTACGATGGCCGGCCACTGTGCTCCTCTTCTTCAAGGCTCTTGTCTCCTTTGCAAAACTTCTTGAACCACCCACCACTGCACTGCACGTTCGTTAGCAGTTCGTGGGCCAAATGCATTGTGAATGTTGCGAGTTGTCTCTGATTCTTTACCACCCATTTTGAACTTGAATAAGAAAATTGCTCGAATTTGCTTTTTGTCTAACATCATTTCCATAGTCTAAAATAAATATCAAATAAACATCAAGTACTAAGTCATTAGCAAAAAAACATAAAGCAAGAGATGTGCATTAAAATGATGTATAACATAACCACATTTATTTATGGATGTATTCCAACATTAAATGGCAAATTTTCACAATGCTAAAACCGCAATTACTTTTGCACCAACCTAATAAATCAAAGACATGGACCAGAAAATTCCTGAGGGGGCGTGTGGGGCTGGCTCCCAGGAGTCTCTCATGCTTAGGGAGATAGGATTTCACCAATGACTTTTGAATGGTTGAAAATAAAAATCATAAGCAGACCTACTCTGGGAAAAATGTCTTGCTCAGTCTCTCCAATTTCATGTGGCCAAGCTGTAGAAGGAAGGCCTAGAATATTCCAGAACAGCTCTGCATGGAAGGTGAAAGAAAAGGGTGGTCATCATGGTTTCTTAGTGGTGAGACTGAAATATCAGTCGTTTCTCTCTGCAGATTCCATCATCCCCAGCCAGGGTTTGAGGTAAAGAAGAGGCACAGAGCTGGCGTTCCTGCCCTGCTTAAACCCTGCGCGAGTTTCCCGTGGAACAGTCTTTCACACAGACCGAGACCAAGCGTGACTAGTCTGACAATTTGTGTAGCTGAGCTACTCCTGGTCACCTCCGCTTCCAGATATCTAGGACTGAGAGAAGCTTCCTGGCGGAGCCCAGCTCTGCACCTGCGATGCGGGTATGCGGGCAGGCGGCCGCGGCGGTGTGTTCATGCACGGGCGATGCCCTCGGCGGGGTCCGCTTGTGTGTCTTTGTACTCGATACGTAGACAACAGTTCACAAGGGGCAGTTCTTGACTCAGCACCATCTGATCAGAGTCCTCCATGTGCGCAGGACTCATTATTTGGCGACTCGATCTCATCCACACTTTTGTAATGAGTAACACGTCTTTCCCATATAGACTAACTAGTTAGCGGATGGATGTAAGGTGGTTCTGGAAAGTTTGGGCCAAGAGCCACGCTGTGGGAACCAGCCCACCTGCCCAGCGAAGGCAGATGCTCTCTTGAGTGAGGAGAATGGCCTCATCTAACATTTGGGAACAATGAAGTTCATTTCTAAAACACTTTGAGTTTTAAGTTCAAAAGCAAATGAGTTCATGAAACAATTACATGGCTTTTTTACAAAATACAATTGAAGTTTAAGTCATTGTTTTCAACTTAGTGTTTCTTCCCACTGAACAGAGTTTAAAGTATCCCTTATTTATGTCTTCTCAGCAGAGAACAAAATCAAACAGCCCTTTTCACGTCCTGAATCTCGGGGAAGCAGGCTGGGTCCCGCCAGCCAACTGGCTGCCTCTCTCTCAGGCAGCCTTCAAGTCCTCCCGCCCTTCCCGCCGGGGGCCCTGGCACCCTCCTCACCGGGGGCTGGGGTCACTGCTTACCGCAGTCCTCGCCAGAAGCAGCCCAAGTGTAGTCTGCTAACCGCCTGGAGAGAGCCCCGGGCCAAAGCAGGGTGGGGAGAAAGCTCTGTGGGGTCAGAGCAACCCTTCCCTGCGGGACTCCGAGGCTGCGCTGCGCTGCTCTGCCCAGAGGGCCTGTCGGAGGCTGGCCAGAGCTTTTTTTTTTTTTTTTTTTTTTTTTCAGCTTATTATGGGGGTATAAAAGTTTAGGTTATGTATATTGCCCATGCTCCCCACCCCCTAGTCAGAGCTTCAAGCGTGTCCATTCCCCAGACAGTGCACATCGCACTCCTTATGTAGGTATACACCCATCCCCTACCCCCCACATCTGCCCGACACCCAATCGGTGTTATTCCCAAATGTGCACTTAGGTGATTATCAGGGAAATTAACAGTAAGGAAGAGACTGTTCAGAACCTTCTACATAGTCTCCTTGTTGCCATGGCTCCATCACGGCACCAAACACCTAGGAAGGCAGCAGCATGTGTCCCCAAAACTCGAGATGTGAAATAATGTTTTAAACTCATTCACAGGGAGGTTTCGGTGCACTACATGGGCTGATATGTTATATTATCTTCACTCCTTCCAAGACTGTGCTCGGGCTCAGTGAGCCTCCTGTCTGGTTTCAAGCCAAGTTCCAGTGCAAGTGTCTCCCCCTAATCTGTGATCAGGAGCAAAGCCAGTGGGGAGTGATGGGCACACACATGCACACACGCAGGCACACGCACCCACGCATGCATGTGCATGCAAACTGGGGAGTGAAAGGGACTTGATTCTCCACTGTGACAGCACCCAGGAGCTCTGCCAGCTCTGAGATCTTCTCTCTTGGCCCTTAGGGAGGTTTTCAGACCACCAGGGCATTCCTGTAAAGTAAACAGGAAGCAGACGGAAATGGAGGGCCAGCTGAGCGAGGTGGCCGCAGCTCCCTCCTGCTGCCGCGACATTTCACAGGCTCCGCATCCACTCAAGGGCTCATTCAAAGGCTCCGGCATCCACAGCCTTCTGAGGTGCTGGAGACAAAACAGTCCAAACAGAGGCCAGAGCCTCACACTGCCCAGACCAGTGGAAAGACCAGCAAGTGCCCGACTTTAATGCAGCATGGCAAGTGCTGGAAGAGGGCTCAGATGAGTCCGCTGCCTGATGGTGATGCCAGGAACCCTCTCCGAGAAGCTGGAGATGGGACCTCAGAGCCCTCAAGGCCCCCACGGCCCCAGGGCGACACCCACACTGCAGCCATTTGGTGCGGACACTCGTGCTCCTTCTGGGCCCCTCCTGCCCTCTGGCAAAGCTACCCTCTCCCTCACCTGTGCAGCAGGAGAGCAGACCCCAAGCACCCGGCTCCACCTGGCCCGGGAGCCAGGAGGGTGGGTCTGGGCATCTGTCCCAGGGGCCCCGGCACTGTGTATGACACTCCAGGGTGCCACAAGCACACCCAGGAGGGCAGCCCACCCTGCCGGGATCAGAGACGCCCCTCAGAAGTGGTGATGTCTGTGTTGAGACGGTCAAGCTAGACGGAGCTCATTAGGTAGGAGCGATCTGGCCAGGTGAGAACACCCAGGCGGAAAGGGAGACAGGCTGGTGTGTGGTGGAGCCGCCTTCAGCACAGCCGACACTGCCTGCGCTGCCTGCGGAGGGCATGGAGGAAGACGCGGCTGGGAGGCGGGCAGAGGACGGACAGGAGGAAGCTGTAGGCAAGGGTTTGGATTATACCAACCAGGAGCCAGGCACTGTCCCAGCTCTGGAGAGGGCACACGAGGAAGCCAGTAAGGTCCCTGCATTCTGGAGGAGCCAGGCCAGCAGCACACGGTCAACATTTGAACTAGTAAACGACTGACATGCAACGCGCTTAGGCGCCACAGGGGATGAGCAGACATTGAAACTCGACCGTGGTGCAGAGTGAACTGAGAGCTGAAGGCGGGAAGGAGGCGGCCACGCTGGAGGAGGACAGAAGGTTCGGGGACAGCCATCAGCGGTGGCCACAGGTGTGTCCAGGAGGACCAGCGGCAATCGATGGGCACAAAACCACTTAGCACCCGCCCACAGTGGGCAGCACACACATGTTCACTGTGGTTACGACGATCATTATTAAATTCTTTGTTTGCTTATTGAAGATATTTATTCATTATTCATTGACTATTGCATACATATGAGAACAAGCACAAACAACCCGCACACCACGTCCCCCTCCCTGACAACCTGCCCCCAAGGGTGACAGTCACCTGACTGCCAGCGGCACAGTGGCTCGGCTGCCCTTGTGCTTTACGTGCGTGGCATCGTACAGGACGGCTTATCGGGCTCAGCCTTGCGTTCCCGAGCGTCCCCGCTGTGCCCAGCATGTGCGGTGTTCATCCTCGTCACCCTGCAGCGCCTGCTGCGGGACTCTGCCACAGGTTGCTGATTCATCCTACTGTTGACTTTTATTCCTACTCTTATTTCATTTCCAAATTATCAAAATATCATAAATTGTCAGTATAAGCCTTTCTGCTTTATTCATTTTTAGAAACACGTGCATGTGTTTCTTTCACATGTTATTTGTAGTTGTGAGCCTACGCCCGCCTCTGAGTCCCTGTGCTTCTCAGTGGCTCTTCTGGTGTCCCCTTCACACCTTGAATACCGTGTCTTCTGCTCCATTGTTGTCACTTTCACACCTTATCGGCTGTGATAGTGTGACCCCACGAATGATCCTGAGTTTGCTCCAGCCCTTATTCTTAAGTATTGGTGGGCTTCATGCTTTTGCTCCTTATAAAATGAACACTACATTTCAATTCCCCTCTCTAGGTCTTCCTTCCTCCCCCTACTCCATGAAAGGAGGAGATGGCCCCAAGGGGCCCCCATGGCCTCTGCTGCCTGCACTGCTCTGTCTCTCGTGCTGTCGAGACTGAGAGCATCGCAGTCCTCTCTGTCACCAGGGCAAGTCTTCCTGCTTTGTCCAGGGCTCGGCTGTAACGTGGAAAACAGAAGAGCAGCTGGCATGACGAGGACTTCCTACGGACTGAGCACCACAGGGCAGGGTGCTGGCGGGGCTGGATCCCTGTCTCTGCAAGCCCCATGTGTCAAAGCCACGTCCTGGGCATCAGTTGCCCAAAATCACAGCATGTATTGGGGCCGATTTCTATTTTCCATGGTTTCCAGGGCTTGGTGCACGTTCAAGGAGCTTGCAGAGCAAGCAGAGTGAGCAGAGCGCTGGCTCACTGTGTCCCACAGAGACCCCTCTGCATGCAGGCACTGCTGCCGGATAAGCTCTGGGGACTGTGGGTGCGAGTGCAGGCTCCGGGCCATCCCTCTGCCCCATCACTCACACAGAGTCACTGATGGGCTGGCCACACAGCCTCACTTCTCCACTTGGAGTTGGCTTATTCACGGAGGAGCCAACTTCACTCCTCAGTGGCTTCCTAAGAGGCTCAGAGTCAGGCAGGACTCGGCGACAGTCTGTGTCCTGGGGAAGCTGCTGCCCCCTTTTTCCCACCCGGGTAGAGCTGCGGGGGTCTCAGGTGGCACCAGGCCAGCTCTTCCCTTCACTGTGGGCTGGCTGAGTGAGGGCTGCTTTCTGGGGCAGGTGCCAGCCAGATGTCTAGTGGGGAGTGAAGCTGAACTTACAGCTACCCCCCACCCCGATACAGAGGCTCACGGTCCTCGGGACTGGGTCCTGGGGACAGAGGAAGAGTCTAGTCTCTGTGACTCACCCAGGGACAGAATCCGCCCGGAGTAGACCGTATGTCCTTGAAGAGCTTGAAGAGACTGCCACTCCTCTGCTCCTGAATGCAGCTGCACAACTGGATGAGCTTCAGAAACCTGTTAAAGCTGTAGCAATCAGGGGACATCATCTGCAAGTGACCACGAGAGGTGCCACGCTGCCTGGCACGGCGGTGTGAGTCCCACGCAGGCTGTGAGTCCCCGGGGCTCAGGGCCAGCTCCGGGAGCTGTGAAGAGCTGGAGTGCACGGCCTCCCGAGGGGGACAGGGAAGCAGGTCAGCCTCGTGCGTCATTGAGCTGCCCGAGTTGCATGAAATCACAAGACCCAGACGAACAAGGACTATGGAAATGAATGACAATTCGTGCACGTAAGGGGTCGACTTCTAAGTGAGTTCCCACCCCGGATAGCAAGGGCAGCGAAGGGAAGGGGCTGCTGGCAGCTTGACCCGCAGATGCCCTCTCTGTGGCCTGGGAGCAGGCATCACGGTGCTGCTCCAGCACGGACGCTCCTGCAGTGCAGCCCTGGGGAGTGTGCTGCCGCTTCGGGACTCACCGGAAGGTGCCACTGTCATTCCTGCTGTACCCGTGACAAGACAGAGCGTGAAAGGGTTAAGGAGAGCCAGGACTTGAACCCAGAGCCCGTGTTCCTGGCCTCTTCCCCAGAGCATCCCATGGCTGCCCTCCTGCTGACTGGCCGCTCCACCCTGACAAGCGTCGCAGACTGGACGGCTGCTGTTTGCTGGAATTCAGACACTGGGCAGACGGAGGCCCTCTGGGACCTGGCTGCACCCTCCTTGCGGGAGCCGCAGGGCCTTTGGGGCAAGATGGGTCCCACGTCAAGGCGGCTTCCCCTTGGGCCCAGAGGGCCGGGTGGAAGACAGCCTTGTGAGGAAGGTGCTGATCTAGGCACGTGGCGCTGGGAGTGAAAGGTGGATCTGACTTGTAAGAGCTGGGGGACCTCACGGGCAGTGTTCCCGGGACTGGACTCCAGGGTCACCCCGGGAGGATGGGGGGACCCTGACTCCACGCTTCCCATGCAGGGCCAGGGGGGCTCAGCCTTGACTCCTTGGTTCTGATGGAACATTGCAAGTGCGAGATTTCTTCAATCACATACCTGGGACTCCAATTCACCCCTGAAATGTACACAGACCATGGTGATCTTGGGCTTGTCTTTCCCTACAGCTCTGGGTTCTCAGAGAGGCGTGGGAAGAACAAAAATAAAACCATCCTCACCAAGTTATTGTGGTGACAGACTGCGATAAATGCGTAAAATGCTGTCTTTACGAAGTTATGCATGTATCTGTAACAGGTTCTTGGCTGAAACCAAACTGGGATTTCCACTCTGGCTTCTGAAGGAGGGGGCGTCCCTGTGCTGGGTTCTGTTTTGGGATTTTGAAGGGATTTTGTGGCAAGTATCAGAGGGAGAGAGACGTTGGAGGCGGGTGACAGCTGCCAAGCTCCATGCAGAGAGGATGAACAGGGGACCAGAGAGGCAGGCGCCGTCTCTATGAACATTTCTGTGAGCCCTGACAAAGGGGATGTGACAAAGGGTACGAGTGTGATGGGAAGAGTCACCCCTGCCATGTACGGACTCCCCCATGCCAGCTGAAATTGCTCCAACAGGGCAGAGGCGTGCAGTGTGCCCTGGCACCTGAAAGGTTTGCCACTTAGGGACACGGGGCAGGGGCAGGGGCAGGAGCAGGGCCTATGGACACCCTGGGGTGGGAATGCCATGGGCCCTGAGGCCAGCGGATGGCAGACCAGCTGCATCCCTCAAGCACAGTGGGCAGACACATTCGTGCAGGGCACTTAAGTGGTTGTAGGCGACATGGAGCAAAGTGGAGCAAGTGGGGCTGGGGCCCCATGAGGTCCACGGAATTCTGGGCTTAATCTCACAGGGACCCCTTTCTAGCCAGCATCAGACACGGCCTGCGGACACGGGAGCTGCACGTTATTTTTGTGTTGCAAGCATAGAGAAAGCTGCTTTGGGGAAGAGACAAAGCACTCATTGACCTGGATCTAGGCTGATCTAAAATCAATACGTGCTACGCTATCACACATCTCCGGGCGACCCGGCAGCTTCCAAGGCCGCTTGTTGCCTCAGTGATAAGAGTGAGCAACAAAAAGCAGGTGCCACTGCCCTGCCAGTAGCAGCCCTCTCATTGCCGTGGCCCCGAGTCACGCCCCCACATGCTCCCCTGCTCTCAAACCCGCGCCAGCACCATGCTCAGCTCCGCAGACCTGCCCGGCCATTTCCAGCTGCAAAGCTGCTTCTCCAGAAATGCAGGCTCTTGAGACTCAACGCAACGTGGTCGTGTATCCACAAAGCCTCATGTGTTCAGGGGTGAACAAGACCTGGTTTCCCGAGGAACTCCACGGCAGTAGGAATATTCATGGTTCTCTGTAGATGTCCGCTGTCCGCTACTGCTGTGCTACGTCAGTCCTGTCTATGAGTCCCGCAACCAGCTCCTGCAGAAATGGCAATCCGAGACGGGCTCTGGGTCCCTCTCGATGTGTCACCAGAGCCTGGGAATACAGTGCCACTGTGTCAACAGGACGGTATTTTGTCTTGCTTGGCCCATATTTTGCTCTTTCATCTTCGCTTACTTGGGCCCCACCCAAGGGAAGGGAGGAAGTGACGAACAGGAAAAACCAGGACTGTCCCCCACGCAAAGCTTGCTCTGAGAGCTAGAAACCCAAGGAAAGGCTTCAAGGGTACAGAGTCCACAGTTTGATTTTTGACTAAGGACAGACATCAGCCACCCCACATGGAAACTAACCAGGATCTTGCAAATAGTGTGCATGATCTTAGGACAGATCTCAAGACCGACAAGTTCCAGAGAAGATCCTGAGGCCAGAAAGCATCCCAAAGAGTCCTTTGCACTTCCAGGTGACAGCTGTGTGTCTTCCAAATGAATCCATCCCTCTGCACCTACAGTTGCTAGTAAATGAACATATCTAAGACTCCCCTGTATTTCTGTTCACTGTGAAGCCAGGTAGCTGACCTTGCAAATGTTGGCATTTTATTCACTCAAAAAATGCTTTTGTGTTACCATTGCCCCTCGTTCTGCTCATGTTTTTCATTATTTCCCATGTTGGATAAGTGACTAATTTTGGATTAATAAAAACTCCCCTGGAACTTTAATAAAGCAGAGAAGAATCTCTCGGCCGTAAGCGCTAGAGGTACGAAAGTGGCCCAGAGCTCACACTCACAGAAGGAGCCGTGGTGTGGACAGAGGGCGTCCGCACTGCTGCCCTTGCCTCGTGATGCCAGCAGAACTTGCTTCCGTCGCCAGCAGCCCCTGGGCACACCCACCCCCACACCCTCCCCGGATCTGATGCAGCTTCCTGAGCTAGACCCCGAGCCCCCTCCCGTGAACGGCCCCACATCCCTTCCCCTGTCCCCTGTTGCACAGACAGAAACCTCCAGCCTCAGATTTCCAATGAGAGTCCTGATTTGAGGCAATTTCATTTTATCCTTAAAAATGAATTTTAACCCTGTCATTTGCAAGCTGTACTGAGGGACATTGCACATAAGAAAGAGCTCTGCTATAGAAACGTCCCGTAGTCCCCTGACCTTGGGAATCTCGCTTTCCTATGGTCCTTCCTGTGGCCTGGCACTGAGCCCTGGCCAGCTGGTCAGCCCCAGGTGTCCCCGCCCGACTCGGCACAAGGCAGCTGTGCTATCGGGTCTCCAGGAAGCTCTCCAGGTGCAGCTGTGGGTTACAGACATAACCAAGTGAGAATTGATATTAGAATTATTTGAGAATTTCTATTCTGGAAAAAATTGCATTGTGACTTAGGCTTGGGACGATGACGCAGTTGTCCTGAGGGCACACACCGTGGTGGGCGGGGTGTGGAGGCATCTTCCCTGCTAAAGCAGGGGCCCCAAGGCCAAGAGGCTGGTCTAACTGCAGCCCCCTTCTCGCGTGTGGCCAAGATAACACCTCCTGTCCCTCCAGCCCTTCATCTGGGCACACCGCTGACTACATTTCCCAGCCTCTTCGGCAGTTAGATGGGGCCCTGTGAAAGTTCTGGCTCTCGACTGTGAGCAGAAGTGACCTGCGTCACATTCAGGCCTGGCCCTGAACCTCCCGTGGGATCCTCCATGCTCCTTCTCCCTCCTCATGGGCCTCCTGGGTTCGGAGAACCCGACCAGAACCCCAATGCCCTGGGAGGCCGTGGGCCTGGCAATGGCCGAGGCACCGCACGCCACCCTGCAGCCTCCCCTCCGTGGGCCAGAAGCCGCCTCCCCTGGCCCGTCCCTCACAGCATCTGCCGTGCACCTATGAGGGACTCCAAAAACTTGTGTCAGGTGGACAAAGTCATCAAGCCAGGAGAGTTAAGAGCTAAATATGAACAGCTCCGCACCCTGGATGAGGGTCCACATGGGCAAATACATCACTTAAGATGTTCAAATATCAGGCCCACTTCCCGGAGCTGATCTAGTGACCAAGAGACCCAGCGGGTCCAGTAGCACCTGCTCCCACGGATCCCGGGAGCAAGAGTCTTGCAGGACCTTCTCAGCCTCGAAGCACTTGGGAGCCTGAAAGGACAAGCGTGGCTCTGTGCCCAGCCTGCCCACCTGTACCGGGGGGACGCAGACAGGAGCACAGACCCGCCTGCCAGTCTGCCAAGCTCCGGCCTCCCTGCTCCTTCCTCAGGGAGCCGGGTCAGGGAGAGTATGCAACTAAGCTTGCTCTAGCTGGCAAAACCCCATCAACCTCCACCACCGCTGTCCTCGCCTCACCTCCGGCCCGTCAGCGTAACCTCCGACCACACACTCTGTCAGAGGTCGCACACGCAGCACGCAGGCCCGGCTTGGCAGGGAGGGAGGGCAGCGAGCCAGCAGCTTCTGCCAGCAGTTCCAGCCAGTTCCCTGTGACACGGCACTGTGGAAAGTGACTCCTGGGACAGGGATAGCGCGGTGTGAGAAGAATTCGTGCGTCGAAAGGGTGTTCTGAGTCCTAGGGCTGCAGAGGTGAGAAGACCCCTGAAGAGCTTGCAGCTGAAAGGAGCCTCACTCACAGACCCTCACAACATGTGCTCAGCACTGCCAGGCACGCAGAGGACAAGCGCTCACCATAGCCTGCCCGCAGGTGGTTGGGGGCTTCTGGAGGAAGTGTGGCCTGTGCTGTGGTGCCTGGCGACCTGGACCTGGAGCTCCGGCACACTGTGGCACACACTCCGCCTGTTCTAGGGGTGGGCCAGAGAGTGTGGGAATGGACCGGCAGCCTGCCCGGGAAGCAGAGCTCAGCCCGTGATGGGCGGCAGTGAGGAGGTGAAAGGGTAATCACCCCAGCTTCTCAGCTTCCAGAGGGGACCACACCCACGCTGGGCTGAGTCCCAGTGCCCAGAGGTGATGGCTCAGCACACACTGCACGCACTCCTGTCTTACTCCCCACGCCTGCTGGCATCTCTAGGAATAATTCCAAAGGGAAACCCCTGTTCTCAAGTCCCTGTCGCAGGAACCCAGGGTACCCAGGAGGGAGCACCCCAAAGCAGAGTGAGTGTCAGACGTGGGTGGCCGGAGTGTGCCGCAGCATTGGATATGTGAGAAACAGCTCGGGGCTTCTCCACAGCGGGGGCCGTGTGGCCCAGAAGTAGGCAAGGGGCACTTCAAAAAGAGGTTGGAACGTGCCGCCGTTTCACCCAAGGGAATTGTGAAAGCGTATGTCCGAAGATGTGCACCAGGAGGCACAGAGCAGCTTTGTTACTCAGTTGTGCCCAGCTGGAAAGAGTTCCAGGTGTCCCTCAACAGAACCGTGCTATGTCTGCATGCTGGAACACTACTCAGCAACGACAGCAACCAACCATCGACACGTGCAACCAGCCATGCAGGTGAACTGCCAAGCCAGGGACTACAGACTCACTCCACGATGCCATTCATGTCATTTCCGGAAAAGGCAAAGCTAAACTGTGCTGATAAGGTCCAGCCAGTGGTTGCCTGTGGGGAGATGGAGGTGGGATTGGCTGGTAAGGGGCATGAGGAACTTTCTAGGGTGATGGAGATGCTGTAGATCCTGATAGAGGTTTGGATTAATTACATTACGGAGGTGGATGCATTTGTCTAAACTCATCAGGTCATTCTGTTAATATATGTTCATTTCATTGACTGCAGATTTTACCTCTCCCCAAAAAGAGAAGAACTGTAAACAATAACTGAAATCTAGTCAATGATGTTCATGCTGAAGTGTGTAGGGTGGCATGTACTAATGGCACCAACTCCCTTGCGATGCAACATCCCTTCACATTGATGTTGAGAAAGGCTAACGAAGAACCAGATTGGCAGAATGGGTGGGAAGAGAATAGTTAGCAAGCTCTGGCCAGAGTCCACACACGCCCTGCACCGAGGATGAGGGTCAGCAGGATAGGCATGGCTTCAGGAGACCTCTGGGGTGCAGGGGGCCCCGGGGACGAGGGGCAGGGAGGCAGGGTGATGCTTGGCTCCTGGCTTGAGTTGCTCATGTATGTGAACCAAGTTTCTGAGCTTTAGCAGCGACAGCTTTGGGCATCCACAGGACAGGGTGGCCTGCTCCTGAGCCTTCACCCTCCTTGAAGTGACTGTCCACTGGGGGACAAGAGAGAAGCTCACTCGAGAACCCAACACCAAGAGCCAAGCAGATATCTTTTCCCTGCAAATCGCAGGAGCAGCCCAGTACAAAGGAGCTGGGGAGAGACAGAACTGCTTGCTGACCTGGCGTCCTGAGCTCTCCTTGCCCAGAGCTCCTCTGCGATGCCCCTGGCCTCCTGCCAGCAATACCCACTTTTCCTGCAGACCAGCTTCAGGTGAGGACAGCTTTCTGGTGCTGTTTCCACTCTCTGTGCTCCCCTCCCCTGCTGGCCGGGATCCACGTGGGAGGAATGCTATCCTCAGCGGGGTGCTACCCCAGGGAGTCAGACACCCCAGTGGGACAACCTGCCACCTGCCCAAAGATGCACACACTAGTAGGTAGACAGGCTGGAATCCAAGCCCAGCTCAGGTGGGCTCCAGAATCTGGACTTTTCTGCCACTTCTGTGCTATGGCAAACAGTGAGAGGAAGAGGAAACGAAACGTCAGTCCATCACTTGCACATAACAATGTCCCCAGGATACCGAGGCCAAGGACCATAGAGTGGCTTTGGATGTTGTGGACTCTTTGTCATCTGTGTGATTTCTCCCGTTCACTGGCAAAGTTGAGAATGTGTACATCAATCCTACAGTGTGAAAAACAAGCCCCAAATAGGCACTCGTGTTCAGACCCACTTAGGAAACAATGAGCGTGCATGCCAGCAGTATTTTCCAAAGTGCTGTATTCATTTCTTTCAAGAGAAATGCTTCTCTGGCTCTCCATGTGGAGGGCACCTCAGCGACTTCTCAAGTGTACTCTGGTGAAATGCTTGCTGGACTCCGCTGTCCCCACTGACTCACAGTGGGGCCCCACTCCTAGCTAACTGAAAAGAATGTTCTAGAAGGAGCCATCAGGCCAACCCACAGAACAGGGAGAGCCTGGGGACTGAACATAGAAGGGGTTAGGGAAATCCCACCTTCAACAGAAACCGAGCACAGCGACCCACTGCAGGGCCCTGCAGAAGGCCCAGCCCTGTCTGAAGATGGCTGTGCCTGGAAGGTGCATGAACGTTTCCCTGCTCCAAGGGAGCCCCGCGGCCCAGAGCTTAGCCTTCTGGCCTCCAGAGTCAGATTCCAGGCCCAGGCCTTACCAGCTCTGCGAGCATACCTCAGTGAGCTCATCTGTGGTGCAGGGGCAGGAACGCACCTCCCTTGGGTGGCAGTGAAGCCTTAGTGGACCCTACACATAAGGTGCATGGCACAGGGCCAGCTCTCAGAGAGCCCCTAACCGCTGCTGGCACTACTGCCACCATCATCCACAGAGAAGGAGAAGCCAGAGAATCACAGGGCCAACAGGAATCCAGCCGGAGTCTTTGGGAATGTCCAAGTCAAGGCTTCCTGACGGCCTATTTCCATCCACTTTCTCTGCTCTCGTGAAGGAAGGCCTGGAGCATCCATGGAGTGCAGCAGAAAAAAATAAAACGCTACTAATTGCAATCCTAATGGCTTCTGTAACTAGGCGAGGGGCTAAACAATCCAGGGCTGCAATGCAGGTGGCGAAAGGGGTGCGATCTCGGGATTTCGCAGGCGTGATGCTGCACTAGAGAAGCCAGGCCCAAGCGATGCAGACTCTTTGCTCGCAATTACATAAATCAAAGCTGATGAATGTCAGCCATGGGCTGGGAGGTCAGCATGGTGATGAGCCTTGGAGGGTTCACGGCTGAAGGGAGCCTGTGGGGCCAGTAATGTTGTTTCCTGGGCTGACGACCCATGTGAGTTCACCACGCTGTGCAGTGGTGATGTGTGCCCTTCTCTGAACTGAAGTTATATATCAACAAAAAGAGCTCCCCCAAAATGGAGAGATACAAACATTGTCACCTGGGGACTGTTCTGGGAGGATCAGAGAGCGAAAACAGTGTGCTGCAAACATGAATAATCAGAGGGAATGTTCTAGGGGCTGGTGCTGGAACAGCGGTGCATGTCATTCAAACGTGCACACACCCCCCTGCTGCTCCCACGCCCCTGCCCCGGGCCCCGGCCCTGTCTCTGGGTCACCAGCCCAAACGCGCCTTTTTACCCTCACTTCGATGCCCAACACAAAGAGGACACCTGGCCCAGCCCTCTCAGTGCCTGGACATCGTCTGTGCTCACCTGGCCGGTGACAATGTTTGTAGAATAAATAAAAACAGAAAAATCTGGGTTTTAATAACAAGCAAATAAACAATACCCACCAAGCAATTAACCGTGGTGTCCACTGGGTCTGACTGGTGGAGATAAGGAAGGAATGTTGACGTCTTCCGTTTAAAAAAAAGAGCGAGAGAGAGAGAGAGAGAGAGACACTTTTGTTTTTACTTTTTTGTCACATTTTTGCTGTGTTTTCCAAATTAAAGAGGAAAAAAATGACTACTTTAAATTGTATACAAAGTGTGGATATTTTTAAAAACTCGATGGTAACAAACCAACCTAAGCAGCTCCAGAGAAACAATTGGTCATCCCAGCTTTTCATTCAAGGAACCCAAAACTTCTCCCCTGGGTGAGGAAGGGGCCACTCGGCAGAGCTCTGGGCAGGGCACAATTTCACACTTGAGCACATCTTACATCAGAGCAACTCTTTCACTGTCTGAAAATGTCGTGCAGGTGTTTTATCAATTCGCTTATGCTTACCTGGTCTCCTCACCTTGTTCATGAGATGCTGAGGCCAGATCCCAGGAGACGCCCTTTTCCAGGGGCCCCTGCTCTCTTAGATTCTCCCAGCCTGTGACCTGTGTCAGAAGGACCTTTAGCAAAAGCACTGTGGGATTGAGAGTCTGGACAGAGCTCGGGTCTCCTAATGAAAACCCTCACAGGACGCTGGGGCAGACTGTTGTTTTTCTGAGACGGCTGCACCTGGGTGTACATGTCTGCACCTATGTATTCCACCACACAGTCTCCCCCACAGTGCAACTGACACTCCTCCTACTGTGGGACCTTTGTCCCCCACCCTTGAGTCTAGGCTCAGGGAGAGTCTGGTGGGAGGCTGACTGTGGGCTGGCCAAGAAGAGGTCATATGGCTTGCTCCAGGCTCTCTGGGCACTCATCCTGAGAACCCAGCGACCATGCTGTGAGGAAGCCCAACTAGCCATGCAGTGAGGAACTGAGATCCCAGCCTACAGCCCACTTGCCTGTCAGACTTAAAAGTGAATGACCACTCACTCAGATGTCCCAGCTAGGCCCCAGACGTGGTGGAGCAGAGAGGAACTGTCCCCACTGTGAAGTCCACAAATTCCTAACCCTCAGGACCCATGTGCTTACCCACTGGTTGTTTCTCACATTAAGTTTCCAGGTAGCTCAACACAGCCCAGTGACCAACAGCTCTTGTCCAGAGGAGAGGTAGCAGAGAGGAAGCATCCTCAAGCCACCTTGGAAAACCCTGATTTGGACCTCGACAGGCCTGGAATCTCCCACCCCCACCCCAGCAAGCCCGGTTGGCCAGCAGCATTGTGAACATCTTATGGAAAGTCAAGCAAATTTCAGGCAGTAGCTCTGAAAATCACTCACTCTTCTAGTGGCTCCTGAGAACTGCGCTGAAGCAGGATAGACAAGTGTTTCGCTCTCAGTCCTCACAGCCACCCTGGGCGCTAAGTACGACTCTCCAGACAGAGGAGGATGGAGGCCCAGGTGGCCAGGAGGCTGGTCCACAGTCACCAGCCCCCCAGGCCTCTGAGCCTCCAATGTCAGCATGGCCGTCCCACCCAGAGCCCAGCCGGTGCCTTTAGCCACCCTCTACTGCCGGCTCCCCACACACTCACACTGTGGCCCGGGGACCGGGCAGACCAGCCGACTGGGAGCAGCAGCTGTTCCTCAGCTGTGGGCAGTAATGGGGTGCTGCAGAGCCTTCATCTCCCCGACTCCGTAAAGCACATCTCCAGAAAGGCCCACCCTCCTTACAGGGACCTCCCTTGACAACAGCTGCCTGCCACCTGCGGCCTGGCCACCTTCACAGAGCAGATGGCCACAGTACCAGCGCCTGGCAGGCTCTTTCCCAGAGTTGGTCCAGGGCAGGCCCGGCCCTGTGGCTGAGCATCCCCCAGGGCTCCAGATACCAGATGGGGCCATAAGCTGTCCTGGACCACACAGCTTTGTCCAGTCCACACCCATCCGGGCCCATGTCCTGCTTGTCCTCAGCACACTGGGTGGAGCAGGCCTCAGGGCCACGCAGGGCCCTGGGGAGGATGCAGGCTTTGAAACCTGACCACTTGGTTAGGAGTCCTGGACACCACCACTCACCGTGTGACCTCAGGAAATGCAACCTGGCCCGACTTCATTTTCCTGTAAAATGCAGCCGATCCATTCTTGTGTAAGACGAAGCTGCTCAAACTTGCCCATGGGGCTGCCGGGAGATTAAAGGAGACAGTTGAGGGGGCGTACCCTGCAGGCCTGACACGGAACAGGCTCCGTTTCCTGGTTGCCATGTGTGTGTGGCTGTGGTTGCGTGGGGGCTGGGGGGACACATGCACCAGGAGGGATGTCCCACCATGGCCCAGGCGCTGACTCTGACTGTGGCTCTCCGCAAGGCAGGTGTCTCCAGGCCGTGCCGCCCCTTGCTGGGCCCCAGGGTGCCCACTGCTCCTCTCCACCCACCCCCAGAGGACCATGGGCTACATGGCTTCACAGGGACTTTTGATGACTCCCCATTTAAGGCACTTTCCTGAGTCCCTCCTGACCTCCCAGTGGCCTGGAGGCCAACAGACCTGCTCAACCAAAGCTCCCAGGGACAAGCTCAGGCCCCAGCCCATGTGGCCGCAAATCTCAGACTCTCCAGGGCCCTCCAGAAGGAGAGTGCCAGCCCCGGTGGAGTGCACGGCAAGGTTTTCTTGGAGGCCTCTTCATGGGGGGAAGAGCAAGCCCCATCATCTGCCTCTGGGTTCCCTGCATTTGAAATTCCTGTCTGTTCTCTGCTCAAGCCGAGGGGAGCCCCGGGGAGACAGCGCCGTGCCCCCAGGACTGCAGGTGCCTTCCATCCCAGAGGGCGCCGTGCACAGTGAGCGGCTGGAAATGACTCTTCGTCGCTTTAATTAGACAGGCCTGCGAGTTTTTATGTCCTTGCTGTGGTTTTCTTTTCCTTTTGCAGCTTTTTAGGCCCACCCTTTCTTTTAAAATAGGACCTCTGAGCCCTGGAGACCATGGAGATGCTTTTGAGTGTCAGCAACGCCCAGGAGGTGGCACAACAGCATGTGTGCATCTGCATGTGTGTATGCATGCATGGCATGTGCATGTGTGTGCACTGTGTACTGTGTGCATTTGTGCACATGTGTGTAGTATGGTTACTTTGTGTGTGCATGTACATGCACATGCATGTATTGCTGTGTGCTTGGGCATGCTGTTGCCCATTTGTGCAGGTGGGTGCATGTGTGTGCACACATGTGCACATGTGTAGTTGTTCATGTGTGCACATGTATACAGTTGTCAGTGTGCACACCTGTGTGCACACCCACATGCATCTCCTGGGGACAGAGTCCACCACTTCCTTCACTTTCTCAAAGGGGCTGTGACCTTAGAGAAGGTTCTGCCCACAGTTCAAGAGCTGTTTACATTCCTTGGTTATCTCTCTGTCCATCCTTTTACTCTTCCCTGGGAAACAAGAAACCCTGTGCCCTAAACGAAGCTGACAATATTCATCTTCCTACCTCTCGCTTCCCTCACGGCTCACATTAGCCTCCCCAGGCTCTTCCAGGACCCGTTGGGCCTCTGTCCTGGTTTAGCAGAGTCCCTGAATGCCAAGGTGGCCACCAGAAACAGGCTGGCTGCTGCAGCCACTGATATACACCCAGAAAGCAAGAAGCAGCCCCTGGGGACTGCCCGGGAAGGCAGCCTGGTGCCACTACCCCCTGTTATCATCAGGATGATTCAGCACATGTGGGAGGCAGCCATCCTTCCATCATGTGTCACTGCAAGGCTTTGCTCTGCACAGGACACCCTCAATGGACCGTGTGGGAAGTGGCTCAGCAGAGGGAGGACAGCAAATGCCTGAGCACCGAAAACACAGTGGTGTCTTGACACTCACTCCTGCAGGGGAATTCTGGCCACAATGGAAAACTGTTCTCAAACTATTTGTGGTGAAGAACTGGACATCTTCTGTTGTTCTAAACAATTCATTACAGACTGACACTTTTGTGAAATGCATTTTGTGAACTGAATTGCTAGAAAGACAACTATGGCTTGAATGTCACTGCTATGACCTATTCCTATAAAAGGTTCTGCTCACTCAATTCCGGTGCTTACCTCTGTGTAGCCTGCTGCAGGCTCACACTAAGCAAGTGTGATGGTTAACTGAATGTGTCAACTTGCCTGGGCTAAGGGGTGTCCACATAGCTGGTAAAACATTATTTCTGGGTGTGTCTGTGAATTTCCAGAAGCAATTAATATTTGAATCAGTAGACTGAGTAAGAAAGACACCCTCACCAGTGCAGGTGGGCCTCATCCACTGAGGGCCCAGAGAGAACAAAAGGGCAGAAGAAGGGTGCATTTGCTTTTTCTGCTTAAGCTGGGACATCATCTTCTTTACCCTTGGACATCTATCTTGGGGCCACTGGTTGTCAGGCCATCAGACTCAGACTGGAAATACACCACTAGCTTTCTTGGGTCTCCAGCTTACAGACAGCAGAGCGTGGGACTTGGCAGCCCCCATAATCACATGAGCCAATTCCCATAATAAATCTCTCTCTCTCTCTCTGCACACGTATATGTGCGCATACACACACACACACACACACACACACATCAGCTGGGCAAGGCCCACAGTAAGGGCGCAGGGCCCTGCCTTGTGTCTGCTCCAGCAATGGCCCTCCTGGGGCAGGGTTCAGGGAGGGGGTTGCTGAGGTGGGGAAGCAGAGAAAAGGATTCCAGGGAGCTCAGCAGGTGCAGAGGCCAGGGGGTGCAAAAGGTTAAATCATGTCGGGGGAGGCCAGGTCCCAGGGCCCATGCGACCTGTGTGCAGCACAGAGGAGGACTGTGGAGGCCCAGCGGGAACACAGCAGCCCTGCAGGCTCCAGTGAGTGATCAGCCTGCTCTCTGCTCCCTCCAGCAGCAGGAGAGGGCCCAAGCGCTCAGCGGCCAGGCCCCTACGTGTCAGCTCTCTGATGGGGGCTGGGGCAGGAGGTGACCCCACACAGAGGCCAGCCCACTGGGGCAGTCCAGCCCTGGGCGGGGGCTGTGATTTCCCCTCCTCACTTCTCGGATAAGCATCCTGAGGCTCCCCGCCGATGCCCTGCCCTGCGCTCTCATGGAGCCGCCTGCAGATACTGTGCCCGTCATGCTGGACCTGGGGAGGGCTGGCAGGTGGGCTGGCCGTAAGGGACAGCAAGCCCTCCCCATGCGGCAGCAAGACCTGGGCCCACGTCCCTGAAGCACTAAGTCTCTCTGAGCAGGCCCTGGCACTTCTGTAAGGTGGTGACCAGGCCTGCGGGATGGGCACAGGGTTCACCGTCCTTCCACCGTCCTTGGGAGCCAGGACGGTCCTCTGGCTGTGGCCTCCAGACAGCATGTCCCCCCCTCCACAAGGAGCCGGAGCCTCCCCTCCCACCCTCCTCTCCTCTGCGGTCCGGGGACGTCTCACCGGCCCCTCGCCTGCCTTGGCCATGAGGCACCAGGGGCACCGGGCGAATCCCAGAGCGATGCCGGTGGCCCAGAGCCGCAACAACGCTAGCAGAGGCAGACGGAAGGCTGACATTCCCATCACAGTTGGATGAGGCCCGGGGTGGCCGTCCCCAGCAACAGCTTTCACGGCCACATCTGGCTCCACCTGGCCGTCCAAGTTCCTCACACCCACACCGGGAGCGTTTCTGAGGTGCCCAGAGCCCTGCGTCCCACAGTGGGGGTGCAGGCCAGTGTGGCAGGTGCATGCCCCGCCCTGAGCGCTCTCTCACCTGGGGGCTCGTTAAAAGATGTCACCCTCACTATTGAGACAAGGAAACTGAGGCAGGAGTGTTTGTGGCCCACCGCACTTCATGCAAGCTCCCATGGGTCTGACGGCAGGTCCCCAGTCTCCTGAGTGTCAAGCAAGTTGTCTATCCACAACTCAAGCGTCTGCTTCAGGAAATAAAAATAAAATGAATAAAACCGTTTTGCTAATGGGATGTGCACACAAGTAAATGTAGTATCTGGCCTCTTCCAGGGAGAATGGGGTCTGTGGGCCTCCCCTGCACCTGGGTGGGCCAGCTGCTCCAACCAAGGCATGTGGTGAAAGCAACACTGGTGGCTTCTGTGCTGGGGGGGCCACGCACCTTCTACCTTGTCCACCAACACCCGCCCCACAGTGTTAGGCCACCACAGAGGACGGCTCCCCTGAGGCCACCATGCTGAGAGGAAGCCCAAGCCACAGGCTCCAGTCTGAGTCCTGCCTGGATCTGCAGGAGAAGCCGCACCCAGCTGGCAGCCCCCGCTGTGGAGTCACCCCTCTTCCCAGGGCCCTGCCTGGTCTCCTCGCCCACGGAACCCTGAGCACAGTGAAATGGGCGTTGTTTTATGCCACTAAGTGCGGGCTGGGGAGTGGCTCAGCGTCAGGTCAGGGGACGTGCGTGTCTGCCTGCGTTGGGGAAATCCAGTCCTGGGGCTCCCCAGTGTGCACTGGCCCCACCCCCGCTCCCAGCAGCCCGGCCACAGCTGAGGGGCGTCAGCGACAGCCGTGGGCAAGGATGAGGAGGGAGGCGATGTCTCCACACCCAGCCACCCCCTCAAGAGGCCAGAGTTGAGGAAAAGGAAACAAACCTCCAAATCACCCATCACCCCCCAGAGCCCGTGGCCCTGAGCTGTGGAATGAGATACTCGGGTGCTGGTCCCCCACACTCCCATGGCCGACCTGGCAGTGCCTAGGCCTGCAGCCGTCAGGGAGGCCTCAGGCTGGTCACCAAGCTTGGGCCACACAGCAGCCCACACCCTGGCCCCGCCCCAGGTGGACACCCAGATCCGGGAGCCGGAGTCCCAGTCGCCATGAAAGCAGCACTGGTGGCATTCTCGGGGCAGGACGTGGTGCCGCTGGGGCTCTCAGACCAGAGCAGTGGTAGGAGCCCTGCCAGGCTTCCCTCTCCAAGGACATCAAGATTGTCCTGTCACTCCCGGAGCTGCTATAAACATTATGAAGCAGGGGAGGATCTCTATGAAGTCCAAACTGTGCCTACGCACAGAAAGGGACTCTCCAGCCAGACTGCTCTTCACAGGGCAATTAAGGTGTCGTCTGCAGGTACCTGGGCTATATGCAGGGTTTGCTGTGGCTTTTGCTTGCCGTCAGCCTTCTGGGCCTGCCAGGAGGCCAGCACAGCCCAGCGGCAGCCGCCAGGTGGCCTGAGGCAGGGGCTGCAGCCCAGGGAAGGCTGGGACCCCTGGGGGCCCTGGGGCCCTCGGGAAGCTGCAGACACTCCATCCTCCCACCCCTGTCTCAGGCCCGGCACACCTGAGCCCTGGGCTTTGATGTCCTGCCTTTGCAGACAGCCCCCTCAGCCCTCCATGAAGCTGTTGGAAGTGATCTTTAGGGTGCCTTTTATCAGAGACCAGAGGAAGGAGTTGAAAGCAGGGTCTGGGGTTTTCCAAAGAATCTGCAAGAGGAGGGTGGGAAAGAAAAACCGCCTCAAGCCCTGAAAGGAAGCAAACGAATGTCTAAAATCTCCCCCAGCCTCCAGGCCACGGTCCCTGCCTGTGATGTGTGTGCGGTGGGGGCTGCTCAGAGAACTGCTGGGCTCACAGCTCGGGGTTTGGGCTGTGGTTTCACTTGGATCCTGTTAGAAATCTCATTATAAACACCAAGGGGGCAGCTCCTCTAGTACTACATCGAATCCCAGGTGACGGGGTGCGGAGGGCGCCACTGCCCCGAGCCTTCTCTTCTGCCTGGGACCTCCCTGCCTCTGCAGGTGAGGTGGGTGCCTCCAGATGAAGGAGAATGCAAAACGAGAGCAGACAGAGGAGTGCTACCCACCCACAGTGAGGCGACCTCCCCAGACAAGCAGGGGACCTGGACTCCCTGAGGCCAGGACCACTTGGACACCATTTCTCAGGCAGAAGCCCCCTGCCCCCAAGCCTAGGCAGGACCAGCCAGTCTTGTGGTGCTATTTCCCATGAGGCTGCCTTTCTTCTGGTTCGGTAAGAGGGAGACTGTCTCAGCAGCCCTTGGGGGCCCAGCAAACCCCTGGAGTCCCAGGAACCCAGGCTCCTGGAGCCGAGGACAACATGGTGCTGGGGTCTGGGTGAGCCTTGCTCATGCCTGACCAAGAGTGGGGAATCCACCGCTGGGCATCCACCGCTGGGCACCCAGGCAGGTGCCTGCAGGTGTGGGCACGCAAAGGCGGCTGTGCCCTGCCCTTGGGAGCCACCACCCATGGGGCTGAAGGACACCCCGACCAGCCGCCTAGATATTTTCATTGTGGTAAAAATGCACATAACATAAAACTTACCATTTTTCAGGGTACAGTTCAGTGGCATTAAGAACATTTGCCCTGTTGTGCAACCATCGCCACTATCCATGTCGAGAACTTTCCATCTTGCAAAGCTGAAACTGTCCCCATGAGACAACTCCCCATCCCCTGCCTCTGGCCCTGGCATCCCACTTTCCATTTCCATGGATTTGACTACTCTCGGCACCTGGAACAAGTAGAACCACACAGGGTGTAGCCTTTTGCATCTGACTAAAACAAAGGTATTTTTCAAGACATTTCAGTGAAATTAGTGCAGTCATTTTATCCATTTTTGCCTTTATTTTTTAAATTAAACAGTAAAAATAATTATTTGAGGGTGCAAGACTGTGAGTTTTAAGACAGGTGTAGACTGTGTAAGCATCACCACAGTTAGGATGCAGAGAGGTTCCCTCCTCCCCAGAAACTTCCCTGTCCTATCCCTTTATATCCACACCCTCCCCACCCCAACCTCTTCAGCCACCCTTCTACCCTTCGGAATAGCTACACCCCTCACCTGGCGACGAGGACAGGGGACAGTGGCCCTCAGTGTGAGAGCCCCACAGAGGTGGGCTCTGGATAGGTCGATTCGTTATGAAAGGCACACTTGGAGGAGGCCTTTGCTGGAAATGGGCCAGCCCTGGGAGGGGCAATCTCTCCAGGGTCAGCCAGACCCCAGCTGTTGAAGCATCAGGAAATACCGAAAATAAGAAACATGATTAATACATAAGCGTGTATCACATTTATGTCTTTATTACTCTGACTTCTGGAGATGCGGTGTCCATCACTGGCTCCTTCAGGCCCAGGAGGGCAACTGGGGTGCTGGCCTTCGCCTTGGAGACGGGGGAATTGGTTTATCCATTCATCCCTCTGTGGGCTCTTGGGCTGCTTCTGCCTTTGGGTTATGGCAAATAATGCTGCTATCAGCATTGACACGCACGTGTCTATCTGAGTCCTAAGCAGCCTAGATGTTTTTAAAGTGCAGTTAGGATCCAATTTTTTATTTTATTTATTTATTTATTTATTTTCTCAGAAATGAGGAAGGAGTTAGCACCAAAATCAAGGGTTGGAACACAAAATAGACTCAACTCAGTGAATATGTTTAGTGCTACGTTCTCACCTCCCACCCATGTTAGCCCACATTCCTGGCCAAAAGAACCTAAAATCCTGTTTCTAGATTGCAGGCCACCACACAGCCCTCTTCTTTTTCCTGCAATGGAAAATGACCCAGGTCCCATGGCATGATTCTGATTAGGGACGGGCAGTGACCCATGTGCAGGTGCCTTCAGAGCCCTTTGTCAACACATAGAATTATTCACACACCCAAAATATTGGGGAATTGTGACCTCAGAGTCCAGGTACCCATGTTGCTCAGTGGCTGAGCCCCTGCACAGCTGCACCCAAACACTAGCACATGGATCCCCATCTCCAAGGCGAAGGCCAGCACCCCACTTGCCCTCCTGGGCTTCATGGAGCCAGCGATGGACACTACATCATCAGAAGTCAGAGTAATAAAGACTTAACTAACCATGAGTTCTGCCAAGGAAAGAAAATGTTCATTACTAGAACCTCGAATGGCCAGTTTCTCGGACTTTTCATTGCATTCTTCCTCAGATTATTTGAAAAAAGAGCCAACATGCATAACAATGCATGTGATAACCAGAGTGTCTGCTGCAGGTTGAGCACTGCTCCAGGTCGTGGGGATTGTCAGTGAGCAAGACAGAAAGGGACTCTGCTCTCACGGAGCTTCTGGGCTGGGAAACAGGAGCGTAGTCCTATGATGGGATTTCAGGAAGAATAACACGGGACGGGCACACGCGTGCGGGGAGGCAGGACCCCCGTGTGGCCTGCAGGGTGGTGCTGCAGAACCCCAAAAGGAGGCCACCGTAGGGGCTGTCTGACAGAGCCCTACTGGGTGAGCCTCTGGGGCACAAGGCAGGTTGAGAAGAGTGGAGAATGTCCTGGAAGGGCAACTGCAAGATCCCCAGCACCACACCATGGAGCCACCCGAGGGCGGGGCCTGCCTGAGGCTGCAGAGGGAGCTGGCCCGTCCCTTGCAGGGGCTTCTTTATCCATCACCAGCCCCGTCCTGGCTGCTCACAATGACCCACGTACACACTCTGCTGCACACTGGACACGATTGGAAGCACAAGCCGGGAAGGGCGGGATCTGCCCACAAACCGGAGATCGACTTAGAGACAAAAGGGACAGACTAAAGTGTGAACAAGGCCAAAGCTGCTCTCCCACTCCATGCAAACTCAACTTGGTGCTACAGCAAGGAGAAGGATGTTGAAATAGTTTGCAGATATAAAGGGGTGTGCATCCATAAAAGGTCTGTACCTTTAAAAACAAAGCAACAGTTTGAATAAATAGTAGAGGGGTTTTTTTTTCTCATGCAAAGTTCAAGTTGAGAAAGACCTTTTGGGATGGAACAGTTACGTAAGGGTGGGATTAGCTGTACTTGATTATAAATAAGTAAATGACGACGAGTGGAGCAAACCCAGTATTAATATATTGAGCAGCTACCCCACCCCCATCTTTAAGACTCAGCTGAAACGCCGCTTGTTGGTTTATTTGAGCCCTCCTTGATTTTCTTTCACCCCCACTGCACACCCGTATCTCCTGCCGCCCGTGGTCTGTGAGTCCTGGGCCCACACTGCTCGGGCCCTACCGTGTTGCCACCTTGTATCCCCGGCTTCTGTTCCAATATCTGGCTTCCCCACACAGCCTCGCTCCCGAGGGCCGTCATCCTCTGCATCTGAGGCCCCGGCCTGGAGCAAGGAGCACGTTACAGCTCAGTCAGCACTTGCTGAGCGAGTGGATGAATGGCAGCCCTCGTCAGTCCTCTCTGAGTTAATGCTCACAGGCTCTGGGCATCATTATCATTTCCACATTTCCAGATGAGTAAACTGTGGCCCAGGGAGGTCACGTCACTTCCCCAGGGCCAAACATCTGGTTAGTGACAAAAATAGGATTTAAACCTCAATCTGAAGGCAGAGTCTATGCCCTTGGCTCAGACAACCTCCTGTATCTTTGACAAAAACCTGGTCTGACCCAGAAGGTCCAGAAAGAGCTGGGGTGCCAGTTGCTCTCATCATTTGGTGCCAATAATGTCTCTCTCTTCTCTTAGAGCTGGCCAAGAGCAATAGAGTGCCAAACGTTTTACTTGATTGGTAAACAGTGAGACCCAAGTTTTATTCCATCTCTGCCACTTACACCTTTGGGTCTTTGAGCAAACCAGTCACTTCATTTCTTGGGTATTCCTTTTCCTTCACTCAGTCACTCAACAAATCTTTGTCAACTGTGCATGATGTATCAGGTGTTGGGGATGCAGAGATGAAACTCCATGGCTACCTGTCTTCAAGGAGCTCACTAGCTAGCTAGGAGGTAGGCGTGCAGACCAGCAATTACAACTGAGGTTTGTGCAAAATCTATGCAAAGTTGCAGGGAACACAGGAAAGAGGACATAAATCTGTGGGGACACAGGGGTGGGGAAGGAAGGGTTTGTGAGGAGACAGACCTTGGGCTATCTAGCAAAGTAGCCCACGGATGGCTTGGAAGTTCCCTTCCAGTTGACAGCACAGGAATTCTGCATGCCAAGTGACATAAATGGAGGACTCAGGCAGGGAGACTTCTCCCTGAGCCTTTTGTGCTCTGGGGGTTGCCACAGCTCGTGGTCATCAGAGGTGCTTTGAAGTCAGCTGGCTGCTCCTCCCCTACGTGACCCTCCCTACACTTCAGCTTCTCCACCTATGAAATGCAATATCAGGAGCAAGCTTCTCCCTGCAAACAGTGAAAGCAGGAGGAAGGTGGAGACCCAGCTCCTGAAACAGGCAGAGACTAGCAAGGACATCCTGCAGTGGCATGGTCTGATAAGGTCACAACCCCTGGCCTGGCCATGCTGGCTCCTGGCTGCAGCACACTGGCCCCACGCATCTGGTGTGATTCACTCAGACGCAGACCCACTGAGAGCCGGGAGATGAATGGGCACATGAGAGCACAGCAGGAGAGCTTTCACAGTTGTGGGAGCTGATGAAAGAATCTGTGCAAGGCTTTGCCCCGCCTCTGGTGTAGGCCTGAAGTCCCTATAGGCCAAGCAGCCAGACGTGAGGTAGGAGAAAACAAGCCCAAGAGAACCTGAAAAGGCCAACAGGAGCAATGCACGAGGACAGACAGAAACCTGCATCCAGCTCTTGTAGCCTCTAACCTCGACAGTATGGGGTCGGGGAGGGCAGGGGTTCATGCGAGGAGCTGGTGACCTGTACCATGAACTTGCACGGGCACCTGGGCCAGGACTCAGAGAGCCCATGGAGATCTGGGGGACCTGGCGGGGAGGCGGCAATGTGCACCTGGCACCCACACCGGCCTCAAGTGCAAAGGCTCAGGCTTCACCACTACTTCTCTGGTGTGGCAGACACGCTAGGGAACCCTCAGTGATTCTCACCTTTGTTATGGCTTTATCAAGAAGGAGAATATTCTGGAATGGCCTGACTTAATCAGATGAAAGCCCTCAAGAGAAAGACTAGGGCTTTCTCCCTGATGTGAAACACTCTCCCGATAGCTGGCTTTGCAGAAGGAGCTGCCGTGATGTGAGAGGGCTGTGGAGGGACATGGGGTGAGGGCCTGAGGGGACCTCAAGAACTGAGAGCAGCCCCCCAACAGCCAGCAAGAGCATGGGGACTTCAGTCCTGCGGCCAGAGGAGCTGACTGCGCTGACAACCTGCGTGAGCTCAGAAGCAGATTCTTCTCCAGTTGAGCCTCCTGCTGAGACGGGAGCACAAGCCACGCTGGTTGTCGGGACTCACAGCCCGCAGCCTTTGGTGAGCAGAGGACCCCGTTAAGCTGTACCTGGGCTTTTGACCCATGGAAACTGTAGGTGCTGTTTCACCCTATAGAGCTTGTGTCGCTGAAATAGAAGACTAATCTCCGGGGCCCTCTGGGAAATGTCATGCCAGCTTAGCTAGGTTATCACCGGCTCTTTCTGGTTCATGTAACCCCTAAAACCTCTAGGCCCTGTTGGACACTGGGAGTTTTCAGGTCTCTCTGAAGACACCTGAGACCAGCCTGGGCGTCCCACCCCTTGGCCAGCTGCTGCCGTCATACTGCCCAGTGTCATGTTGGAGACAGCCCATGTTGGACTCAGGCTCCTCCCCGTGGTTCCCAGGCTCCCTGGGCTGTGCAGTGGGAAGTGAGAACCACCACGGACACTCCTGCACCCCCGAGCCCGGCCGGGTGTTCCTGCCACATCCTTCCGCATCCCTGCGCTTCCCATCTGAGACGGTTGCCAGGGCCCAGTCAGACTCTCCTTCCTTCCCTCCCTGCTTCTGGTCTGGAAGGAACTGCCTCATCTGCTGGGATCTTTATGTCCCTTTCATTATAGTCAAAAATGTCTCCGATGAACAAAGTAAGGCTTTAAGAGTTTTGTTTTGTTTTGTTGTTTGTGCACAGGCAAGGTGAGATCTTGGGACGTTTAATTTCCTGCCTCATAAAAACTGACAACTGTGAATGCCTCTGGCCCCTTGCTGGGCTCACAGGGGGCCGCGGAATGTGGGCCAGATTGTTACCCAGAGATGTCTAAGCAGGTCACCAAAGGCAAGGCCTTCTCCGGAAGGAAAGGTAAAAAGACAGGGGACACTGAGCCCGCAGCACCGACGCCCATCCCGGTGCCAGGACAAGGTGGGGAAGGGCTGTGGCTCCCACACAGGGTATAGCTGTTTGCTATGCCCCCGAAGAGGCAAATCACAAAAAGGAACTAAAGAGACAGTAGGAAACTAACAAAAAGTGACTTTTGCCAATTTCTTCCCTTTGCTGGATTTGCTTCAGTCTTGGGGGTTGTTAGGAGGTGAAGCTGCTTCTGCTCTTGCCGTTTCCCCAAAGACTTCTGGTGTTTCTGTACTTCACATTCCGATTACGGCATTTTAAAGCTGTAATAACCTAGATCTAGAGTGACTAAAATTAGGCATGTTATTTTTCATGGAAACTGTGATTGGGGCGTCGAGGGAACAGGGTCTGCCTGGGGCTGCTGACTTCCCGCGGACCCTGCAGGGTGCCCACTGTGCACCCCCCACTCATGACAGGGACCACATGTGCGTCTGCCTCCAGGCCTGCCGACCACAGGGCCCCTCGTCACGGAACGCTGCTCACGGGGGTCCATGTGGAACCAATGCCTCCGGTGCACTTGCACTTGTTCATACGACGTGAACATCATCAGCCATTGCTCTGAAAGTTGCCACATCAGGAATTGCTAAGCATTTCACTGCCACCAAAACCAAGCCAAAAAAAAAAAAGAACTTTTAAAGGACATTTTGAACTAGAGTTTGTCCTATCCATGACATTATCTCTGTCCTTCCTGAGGGTAAACACAGATACTTTCCAGTTGTAAGTAATAGGAAAACAACTCTGAAAGGTCATTTAATTTACCTTAAAATTCCATGTACCTTTGGCAGCAACAATAATGTCATTGTTTTTGTACATGAAGATACAGGCACACAATTTGTCCTAATCGTGTCTGCCCCCCTCTCGGCACCCACTGGTTCAGGACACCAGAGGGCTTGTCCTTGTCCACCGTGGCCTGGCACCTTCTCTTCCTGTCTGCTGCGTGTCCCTCCCAACAGCTTCCGCACTGTGGATTCTTGGGGCAGTCTGGCAGGTCCCAGAGACCCCTTCACAGCATAACGTCTCCAATGGATGAAATGCACAGGACACAAAGGAAAACAGTCATAGACACATCTCTTTCTGTTGCACTTTGCTTTATTGTGCTTCACAGATACTTCGTTATTTACAAGTTAAAGATTTGTGGAAACTCTGCCTCGAGCCAGTCTGCCGGTGCCATTTTTCCAACAGCACGTGCTCACTTCACGTCTGTGTGTCACATTTCAGTAATTCTCATAATGTTTCAAACTTTACATTGTCATTATACCTATTATGGCGGTCTGTGATCAGTGGTCTTTGATGTTACTGTTGTAGTGGTTTGGAGTGCCACAGCCCACATGCACGTAAGACTACAAACTTAGTAAACGTGTGTGTTCCGACTCCCCACTGACAGCCATTCCCCATCTCTCTGGTGCTCCTCAGGCCTCCCTGTTCCCTGAGACACAAAAATATTGAAATTAGGCCAATTAATAACCCTACAACGGCCTCTAAGTGTTCAAGTGAAAGGAGAGTCGCACATCCCTCACTTTAAATCAAAAGCTGGAAATGATTAAGCCAGTTAGTGAGGAAAGCATCTCGAAAGGCAAGATAGGCCAAAAGCTAGACCTCTTGCACCAAATAGTTAAGTTGCGACTGCAAAGGGAAAGTCCTTGAAGAAAATCAATAAAAGTGCTACTCCAATACACACAAGAATGATAAGAAAGTGAAACAGTCTTAATGCTGATATGGAGAAAGTTTGGGTGGTTGGAGATCAAACCAGGCAGCACATTCCCTTAAGCCAAAGCCCTGACTCTCTTCAATTCTGTGAAGGCTGAGAGAGGTGAGGAAGCTGCCGAGGAAAAGTTGGAATCTAGCAGAGGTTGGTTCCTGAGGTTTAAGCAAGGGGAAGCAGCCAGTGCTGAGGGAGAAGCTGCAGCAAGTTACCCAGATCTGGCTCAGATACATTGATGAAGGAGGCTACACTAAACAACAGATTCTCAATGCAGGTAAAACAGCCGTCTCCTGGGAGAAGACTAGGACTTCCGCAGAGAGAGAGAAATCAATGCCTGCCTTCAAAGCTTCAAAGGACAGGCTGACTCCCTTGCTAGGGGCTAATGCACCGGTGACTTTAAGTTGAAGCCAACACTTATTTATCAAAAATCCTAAGGCTCTTAAGAACTATGCTAAGTCTACTCTGCCTGTGCTCTATAAGTGTAGCCACAAAGCAAGGATGACAGCACATCTGCTTACAGCATAATTTACTAAATATTTTACGCCTACTGTTGAGAACTATTGCTCAGAAAAAGAGGTTCCTTTCAAAATACTACTGCTCACTGATAGTACACCTGGTCACCCCAGAGCTCTGGTGGAGACGTAAAAGGAGATTAATGCTGTTTTCATGCCTGCTAATAAAATATCCATTCTGCAGCCCATGGATCAAGGAGTAATTTTGACTTTCAAGTCTTATTATTTAAGAAATACATTTTGTAATGAAGATGTGACTGAATTCCTGCAATGTCATGATCAAACTTGAAAAAATGAGTTGTTTCTTATGGATGAGCAAAGAAAGTGGTTTCTTGGGATGGAGTCTACTCCTGGTGAAGATGCCGTGAACACTGTTGAAGTGACAACAAAGGACTTAGACTATTCCATAAACTGAGGTGATGTAACAGTGGCCGGGTTTGAGAGGATTGACTTCAATTTTGAAAGCTCTACTGTGGTAAAATGCTATCAAACAGCATCTCATGATACAGAGAAAGCTATAGTGAATGGAAAAGTCAATCAATGTGGCAAACTTCATTGTTATCTTAAGAAATGGCCACAGCCACCCCAGCCTTCCGCAGCCACCACCCCAATCAGTCAGCACCATCAACATCGAGGCCAGACACTCCCCAGAGAAAAGATTACAATTTGCTGAAGGTTCAGATGATCATTAGCATTTTCTAGCAGTAATGTACTTTTTAATGAAGTATGTACATTTTTTGGACATAATGCTATTGCACAAGTAACAGACTACAGTATAGTGTAAACATACCTTTTATATTCACTGGGGAACCAAAGAATGTGTATGATTTCCTTTATTGCAATGTTCGTTTTATTGCATTGTTCTGGAACCGACACGGAGGTATGCCTGGATAATGAACTAGAGCTACACAGATACTTTTGAAAATTTGGAAATGTTCTTCCTCATTAAGATACTAAATGACAATTAGTGCTTGGTCTATTCACTACCTTACTGAAGTAGTGCTGAGCATAGACGAAATGCCAAGACGTTGGTGACAACCACCCTGAAAGGACTTTAGCTGTGATTCTACCAGAGGTCAGAGGTCAGAGGTCCCATCGATACAGATGAAGGACATGCTAAAATACAGTTAGACATATATATAGGGAAAATAAAGACATAATTTCTTCACACATGTTCACTACCTCCCTGACTTTATCAACGGACCTACCAGCCCTGTGCTGCTTTTTTCCAGGTCCCCAGCCAGGATGATCTTGTGCTGCAGCCTCTTGCTTCTGGTCCTGGGTCCCCTGGAGACACTGGCGGCTGGACATCCCAGCGTGCGCACTCACCTGAGCATGAGCAGTGGGAAAGGAGGGGAAGTGGAGGAAGAAGGCAATGAAGAGCAGAAAAGGGCAGGAAAGAAGAAAGGGGGTGAGCGCGGAAGAGCTAGCAGAGTGTGGGGCCTCCCCTCTTCTCTTCATGAACAAGGGTCTGAGAGGCAGACAGACCCCAGGTCCAGAGGTGTCCCCCTGCGGGCCCCTGGGACCCGACCCTCAGCAAAGTGACCGAGGGAAAACTCACAAGTTCCCACCCCAGCCCGACGTCCTCCTCTGACGTCTGTACCCGGGGCCTCATGGGCGTCTGCGGTGTGAAGCTCAGGCCCCCACTGGGTGCCCCACAGCACCCCGTCCGTCTGTGCAGAGCCAGAGAAAGCGAACACCAGCAGAATGTGGCCCAGAGCCAGGGAATGAGAGAAAAGCCTTTGGGAGACACTAAATCACTCTCCTTGTTCCAAAAGCCCCAAGGACAGCAGAATTATCTGGAAAACAAATTCCCAAGAAATGATTCAGGGAGGGGAAAAAAGAATTTTCCTATGATCCAGGTTTCAGTTTAAAATTCCTAGGCAGGTACACATAGCAGCCACGCAACATAAGCTTTCCCCATAAGTAATCACTGTTTCCAGAAGACAGGGTCATTTTTCCCATTCTTGTAGGGCACGTCTTCCGATAAACAACTGAGCTGTGCAGGGGTCAGGGCAGAGCACCCAGAGCCTGAAGGCCGGCCCTGTGTGTCCGTGACCTCAGCCTGCACGGAACGGCCGGCCTGCCGTCCACCCCGCATCTGTGTTCCAGGAACGGGCTGACACAACGATGTTCAGATCCACAGCGACGTGGGTGTTGATGCGCCATCACAGGAAACACAGCCCATTCTCTCCTGAAAGCTAGATTAAAAAGGAGATGGAGAGCAATTATTTATAGACCGGGGTAGTTTGTTTACACACTTGCCTATTTCCCGGGCCAAGTCTTTCCTCACCTGCACAGTAAAAGTCACTCATCAAAAACAGCAAAATTATTTCTTCCTTTTCAGCTTTACCTGAAAGCATGGAGAAGAGGAAGGAAGAATACAAAAGCTATTTTAACTAAAGGATTCTTTTCTCTACAACTAAAACCCTATCCAAATGTTGCTTCCTAAAACCCCAGAAGGAAAGAAATTCTTGAACCCCTTTGTAGAATGATTAGGGGCAAAGTCCTGACATTCCACAACCTGTGGTCCCCAAGGCCCTGGGGGGTTCTCAAACTGCCTGGAGGTCATCTGGGGGGGGGGGGTGAGAACTGAAAGGAGCCCACCAGGGTAGTCTGGTAGACCTGTGGGACAGCCCTCGCTGTATCCGGACCCGCTCTGCCTCCATTTGTTGTGCACGCCGGGCATTTAAAGGATGGCTTCTGCTGGCAAACAGAAGTGTGGACGTGACAGGACTGGGAGACCGAGAGGGCCCTGGGCTCCCAGATGAAGGCCCCGTTCTCTGACTTTGCCCCCCATGGTTGTCATCAATAAGAGAGCCGCAGGGTGAGCAGCCTCCAGCCCAGGCGCTGGGGGAGGACTCTCGGTGTGCACATGAGGGGGAGACCTGTGGGCAGCAGGAGGGAAGGAGGGGAGTTCTGGTGCCTTCCGTAGAGCTGTGATCTCCTAGGGTGGACAGCCCAGAAAGGGGCCCGAGGAGGGAAATGCGGCTGTGGGGGGCCGTGCAGCAAGAACGTAGCCACCTGGAAGGCCAGCTTCCCCAGGTAAGGCGGCTGAGCCGGGGCCATGGAGCAGGGGCAATGTTAGGGAAGAGAGCAGGTTGGCAGACGAAACGGGAGCTCAAGGCTGCGCGTTGATCACTTGGCTGGAGAGACTACTGAGAAGCACGTCACACTGGAAGAAGTCGTCTCCGTGGGACATGAACTGAGAGCTGGTGGGGAGGGAGGGCGGGCTACTCCATTTATATCCAAACAGGTAACATAGTGTATGTGACACTTATATGTTCAGACAGATGGATCTATAAATATATATGTATATATTGTAACAAAAGAGATCCTCTCAAAAGATCTTGAACAAATGCAACAAATTCAAATACTACACAATGAATTTCTAAAGGCCAAAATATTTAAAGCACCAATACTGGAACTTTCTCAGACTAAAATAATTCAGCTACTTCCAAGAGTCAAGAGGAGAACATGTCGTTTTGTAAAGTAACTATTATAGAAATAGTCCTGGAGCCAAACCGACGTGGAGTTACTGACACGGCCAGAGAGCAGAGCACACGCCAAGGATGCCGAGCCCTGGGGCTGCCCCACCGCCCTGGTGTCGGCATCTCAGCTCTCCAGGGAACTCCCAGGGCTTCCTGGTGGGAACAGCCCCCACGGAGCCAGAAAAAGAGAAATGCTCCAGTGCTGATGGAGGGGGTTGAGGGTGAATGGCGTGCTGCCTGCTGCCCCTTGCCAGGCCCCTGACCACAGAACAGGGTAGGACCACCAGCGCCCGCCGCTTGGCCAGGCCCTGCAAGCTCCCTCCCCGCTGGGCAAACAGACTGGAGCTGGAGCCCTGCGATCCGGCCTTCTCACGAGATTGTGGGACATAGGGCAGCTGAAGTTTACTCAAACCTAACATCCTACTGCACGTGGGATTTATTTTTTAAACACTGTCCAGGCTGCTTTTGTTCTCCCCACTATAATTAGCCATATTTAGTACACAGCCAGTGAACAGACAGACGTGTGGGTCACCCTGATCCAGGGTCTGAGGCAGTGTGATCCCTGGAACATCTGCAGCAGAATCGCTGGGTGAAAAATGAAGATTCCTGCCTCCTCCCTGCTCTCCACACACACCCCCACACACACACACCACACCATACACACAGCACACACCACACACACCACACACACAGCACACACATAGGACACACCACACACACATAGCACACAGCACACACCACACACACAGCACACAGCACACACCACACACAGCACACACCACACACACATAGCACACACCACACACACAGCACACACCACCACACATAGCACACACCACACACACAGCACACACCACACACACACAGCACATACCACATACATAGCACACACCACACACACATAGCACACACACATAGCACACAGCACACACCACACACCACACACCACATACCACACACACCAGACACACAGCACACACCACTCACACATAGCACACAGCACACACACAGCACATACCACACACACATAGCACACACCACACACACACAGCACACACACATAGCACACAGCACACACATAGCACAGACACCCAGCACACACCACACACACATAGCACATACCACACACACAGCACACCACACACAGCACACATAGCACATAGCACACACACATAGCACACACCACACACATAGCACACACCACACACACATAGCACACAGCACACACACATAGCACACACCACACACACACAGCTCACACCACACACATAGCACACAGCACACACCACACACACATAGCACACACATACAGCACACACCACACACACAGCACACACAGCACACACCACACACACACAGCACACAGCACACACACAGCACACACACACACAGCACACAGCACACACACATGCGCCCTGTATTAGAGTTGTCAGGAGGTGGGGCATAGGAACCCACACTTTAACAAGCACCCCTGAGGTCTGAGAGTCTCAGTTTTTAGCCGAGCCAGGCTTCAAGCCCTAAACCCCTCTGACCGGGTGCAGGGAGGCTTTCGCCGCCAACAGCAGCCTGTGTCACACACAGCACCTCGGAGGAGCCGGGACTCATGCCATTCTCAGGACAGCACCATTAGTTGGTGATCGGGGGACTGTCACTGTGAGTCCCACACACTGCAGATCTGCAGGCTCCTCCTACCTCACGCAACGCCTGTGCTTCCTAATAAAGCTATATCTATATTAGTGCTAATCTTGGCAATGTAGAAAGCAAGAAAAATGTCCTGCAGGAATGAGGTCATGGCCCTCCTCGGGGTGAGCTCATCAGTCCCGAGCACCAGCCAGGCTCTCCAGGCATTATCTGAGCCCCGCGACCTCTCCCGGCAGCCCCACCTGGCGCTGCTCTCCTCCTTCCCCTCCTGGGACAAAAAATCCCAGTGTCAAGGCAAAGACTGATAATGAGGGTGATGTCATTAAAACTCCCCAAGACAAGCCTCTCCACCCGACTTTTCAAAAGGTCTATTCATCTCACCAGTATCTCGGGATGGACCAAATTCCTCCCCTCCTGGCCCGAATTAGCCTGTGGGAACAGACTCAGCGAGGAGCTGATAGCTGAAGGGCCACCCGCTCCATCCCCCTCCTCTGCAGGTTTCCTTAGGGACAAGAGGCTGTTCTTCCCTCAAAGGGAGGAGGCTTGGTGAGGGTGGGGTGAGGGAGGACCCCAAGGACCACTCTTTGCTGTGGTCCAGGGATTGTGGGGAGCCAGTGTGTCCCGTTCCCCAAACCCTGCGGGGAGAGGCTGCAGGGTTCCGGGAGGCGCCCCGCCTGCCTGCATTCTGGAGGGGCACCCAGAGCCCGGAGCTCCACGGCAACTTCCTCCTGGCCCTCAGCCCTGCCGCTCCTCCGCATTCTGGAAGATGTGAAGAGTCATGGACCATGTCCTCTGGGAAGCACACGAAGATGATGACTTTTTTAGACAGTAGCTCTTCTCTTCACCTTGATTTTGCAAGTAGTGCCTTTTCAAAACCCGTCTCAGTGTACATATCCTTCCTGCCTAACAAAAACTAGCTCAGCCAAACTCCACTCTGGAGTAATTCGCTGATTAAGTTCACAAATGCACTTTAAAGAATGTATCCATGGGGTCTGTGGGTGGACGTCAGGGAGTCTGTGAACTTGAATGAGGGGAAAAAATCCACCTTTATTTTCACTAACCTCTAGCTGGAACTTAGCTTTGCCTTCACTTACGGATGTGAGTGCCCTCACAGTAGGAGTGGGGAGACTTGTGATTTCGTCACTACAAAAGCCACAGTTATTTGAGTAGCTCATTACAATTGTTGCAGATGTCATAAAACATTAAACAGTCTAGCAATCCTTATAGACTTGCACCTTTAGGTAAAAAGGGATAATATTAATAATTCCAGTTTTCTCTCTTGCAAAGATCAGTAGAAATACCGCGTCTACGGTGTGAGCACTGGGGAGCGGGGGCTCTGTCTGACTTGCCTCACTGGTGCCATATCCCCAGCACCTAGGCTAGCCCGGCGCACATGTAGGTGTTTAATAAACACCATCCTTATTGAATCAAAAACACTGGGAAAACTAGTAAGTGCTTATAAATCTGTGGATTTTTCTGACTTTTTAAACTGCAAAAGTAATACATGCTTGTGAAAAATCAAATGTTAGGTTGGGTGTGGTGGCTCACAGATATAATCCCAGCACTTTGGGAGGCCGAGGTGGGAGGACTGCTTGAGGCCAGGAGTTTAAGACCAGCCTGGGCAACATAGTGAGACCCTTGTCTCTACAAAATTTTTAAAAATTAGCCAGGTGTAGTGGTGAGCACTTGTAGCCACAGCTACTCAGGAGGCTGAGGCAGGAGGATCACTTGAGACCAGGAGTTCAAGACTGCAGTGAGCTATGATGGCACCACTCCACCACAGCCTGGACAACAGAGGGAGACCCTGCCTCCAAAAAAGAATCTAATGTTAAATTTACATAGCAAGAAGGAACTCTCCCTGTTACCACTCCCGCCCCCACGCTCACTCCTGTTAGCTGCCTGCTGTGGACATTTTGGGACATTTTTGGCTTATTTAAAATGTGTGGTTAGGCAGGGTGGCTTTCTGGGTTTTGTTCTTAAATCTATAGCAAGGTGACCCACTGAATATTTAACTTGTATTTTCCCTTTCATTTTTCCTGCTTTTAGCAAGAGAAAAGCTAAAAGTGCAAGTGATTGGCACTTTCCAGCAAAGGTGACACTTGGGTGGAGGTATGAGACAAAAAATATATATATAGCAACATACTCATTCTGTTTCTGTGCTTAAGGTCCCCAAAAGGAAGAAGTTGCCAGGGGACGAGGCTGGCCTAAGACAGTGTAGAAACAGCCTTCATGTTCTGCAGGATTCAGTCCATGACGGGAATGAAGCTTCATGTCCCAGACGGGGAGAGGAACAGGAGCCTGGGCTCCAGTGTGGGGGGGCGGAGAGCAGACAGGGCCTGAACTGCATGCCCTGGCTTTAGGTCGGTGGAGAGAGGAGGGTGAGATTGGGGGGCAGCCACTCAGGCCCACGACCTTCAGGGAGCGGGAACTTGGAAGCCCCAAGGGTGGAATAGCCTGGGCCAGTCCCTGGCCTAGAGATGAGCTTGTTAAGGAGAGAGTGGACTTGCGTAGAAGCCACCCTTCCTGGAACATTCGAGCAGGAAGCTGGGCAGGGCAAGTGTGAGCCCAGGGTGGTCCCTGACACCAAGCTCACAGGCAGGCAGTGGGGGGCAGTGGAGCTTCTGTTTGGATTGCGTAACCCCTGGGGTGTACGGGCAGCTGGGGGAGCCCGGAAACATCTTGAGAGCGATACAGGGCCTCCCACCAGTCTAGCATTTGGGGACTCAAGCTGATGCTGTGAAAAAATTACGGCAGCATTTGTATTCCAGTAAACCTGACATTCTCACTCGAAAACGTCTCCTCGCTGTCTTCCCACGCCCTCACACACAGACATCTCAACACACCAACCAGACTTTGTACGTACTATAAGTTACTTACCAACTTTTTATGACACTATGTTTTTTTTCCCAGTTATGTCCCATTATAGACCAGGCTGCAGTAAGATTTCTAAACTTCAGTGTTTACAATCAGATGCAATTCTTTCTAAAGGCCGTAATTCTCAAAGCATGATCACTAGGCACACAGGATGGGCAAAGTTTCAATTGTGTTGACTCTTGCCACCTTGCCCTCTACAAACAGTATGTGAAAGTGACCACTTCCCCAAACATACCATCATTGCAAGGATCTTTATATATTAATATTAACTTGGGGATAGTGCTGTATTAGCAGTTTTAGCCTTTCCACCCACGATTATAGTGCATTTCTGCCTTTGTTCAAGGCTTCTTTTCGATCTTTCGGCAGAGGCTCTAAGTGTTCTATAGACAGATGCATTCGTGTACCTGGGGGGGCTGCCACAGCAAAGTGCCACAGACAGGGCGGCTTACACAGCAGAAATTCATTGTCTCACAGTTCTGGAGGCTGGAAGTTCAAGATCAAGGTGCCGGGAGCATTGGTTCCTTCTGAGGCTGTGAGGAACAGTCTGTCCAGGCCGCTCTCCTAGCTTCTGGGAGTTTGCAGCAATCTACGGTGTTCCTTGGCTTGCGGAAGCATCACCCTTATCTCTGCCTCCAGCTATCTCTGTGAGAGTGCGTGTCCGAAGTTCCACTTTTTATTAGGTTACCAGTCATGTTGGATTAGGGGCCCACTCTACTCCAGTGTGACCGCATCTTAATTTGACTAATTAATTGCAGCTGCCAGGACTCCAGTTCCAATAAGGTCACAGTCCGAGGTCCTGGGGGTTAGGACTTCAACATCTGTATTGGGGGAAGGGGCACGATTCCATTCATAACAATTGGGATCACATGTGTCTTTTTACATTTATTCCAAGATATTGTTATCAATAATAATGTTAATAGGAACTTTTTTTAAAAAACTACATTTCCCTGTTGCTGGCATTTAGAAAAATGATTGATTATGTACTGTAAATTTATTTTGGATCCAGTTACATAATTATACTATATTAGTTCAAATGAATTTAGTTGATTATCTTGTATTTTCTACATGCAAATAAGTAAAATTAAAATTGTATCTATCTCTTTTAAATATTTACGTCTTTTTTTTTCCCGTTCTTGTTGGGATCTCAGGAACAATGTTGAATATCTATATTTACAGGAGGTAAACTGGTATTTTTTCTGACAATAATAGACGTGCTTCCAAAGTGTCATCATTAAATATTAATGTAATACTTACTGTATGTCTATTTTATGTGCTTAAAAAAATATTTACATTTCAAAGTCTATACAGAGAGTGGAAACCTGTGTGTGTGCGTTTGGCTTCTAAGTCGATGGAGTTCTAGGTAATCCAGCAAGATCCGGGGCATTCCGCTGAGGAATGTCAGCATCTCTGGGGTGAGATTCTCCAGAGAACTCCCCAGTCTCTCCAGGCGGCGGGCACGTGAGCCTGCCCCAGCACGGGGAGCCCAGCGGTCTCTCCCTGGGCCGGCTCACTCTCCTCTCTCACCCTCCCCAGCTGGGTCTGGGGTTCCACGTTCAGCCTTGGCATTGCGCGTCTGCAGAGAATAAATTTCTGACTCTTGCTGGGTGTAGCACGGGTGGCTGCATGGTCATATCCATGAGTATGATTAGAAAATCATTTTTTGTTCTATTCAATTTTACTATCAAGTGTGTTTCTGCCTTTGTAGAATTACATGCAAAACTTTCTTTTTCTTTTAATCCCCTGAAAAATATTTTTAAATAACGTGGGAATTGACCCTCTTTTTAAGGTTGCTTTAGTCCATAAAACTACGTATTTTTATAGAACTAGAACTTCGACATTTTCCTTACTTCCATAATGTTCCAATTCTTGAGGCAGTTTGTGTTTTATAAGAAAATAAATTCTATCTGGATTTCATAATTTGATATAAAATTGACATATTAACCTCCTATAATTGGACCCTTTCCAGCCCTAAGGCTGATCCCCTCTCTTCCCTACTTGATCGGGTTTGCAAGACATTTGTGTCCTCGCCTAAGTGCTGGGGGCGGGAGGTTGTTTTCAAAGAACCAGACTGTGATTTCATGGACCTTGTCTACGAGATTGGTTTTTCACTTATTTAATGTTTCAGCAACGACTGCATTTCTTTTCTTGCTTCTTTCCTTTTCTTTAGGCTAACTTTGCTCTTTTTTCTAGCTTCATGAGTTAAGTACTCGGTTCAATTTTTTTCAGTCTTACATGTTTCGATTAAATGATTTTAGGTTATACATTTAGGTTATACTCCCAGTACCACCTGACTCTATAGTCAGCTCTGATAGGTCGTTCTGCCCTTCCTGTCCATGTCGAAACACACTACCTTTGGCTTTGATTTCCTCTCCTATACAAAAGTCACTTAGAGTCTTGCACAAATCCAATCCTTTGGGGTAAAACTAAGCCAGTACTGCAGCTCCTCTGGGCTTTCTTCTCTTGCTTAAAACAGGTTAAGTGCAAACACTCCTAGAAGAGGAAATTAGAAATACAAAGAGAGCCATCAGGGTTGGATCAGGGTGCCCGCCACAAAGGCACTGGGCAGGAAGCCGGAGCCAAAGCCAGGGCAAAGCCCCAGAGCCCTAGACAGCAGCTCTCAGCCACCCGGTGGGGAAAAGCCCGCCATCCACAGCAGGATCGGAGCCTGTCGGCCAGGCCCAGGGCTGGGCGGGCTAAGAGCAGAGCAGGGAGAGCAAGGCAGCCACCCCTGCTTGCAGGGCCCACAGCGTGAGGGCCGCTGGAGAGGACTGGCTGCGACCACACCTGGCCTCCTCCTGCTTGCGAGAGGCCTTCCAGTCCAGATGGCACGGACAGCATCTGCGACTTGTTTAGAGCTGTTTGGGGCTACAGATCCTCTCCAGTGCGCTGCCAAAACTCCGGTATTCAAAAGTGTACTACAAACACAATTTGAGATTATTTAGGAGCTAAACAATATTTTATGGGAAATGCAATCAAACTCTCTCTCTTCCCAACCGGTCTTTGCATCCTAGCACCTCCTAAACCCTGGGATTTATGACCCTTCCTCCATCAACTCACTTGCTTATCGTGGCGGCTGCACTGCCACCAGCCATTTCTCTATTTCTCCTCCTGGGTGGCTATCGTGAGAGTCTAAGATTCTAAATGCCCAGACAGCCCTGTAGGTCTGAAAGTCACCCAGATCACAACCTTCAGGCCCCAGCCCACCCCACTCCACCCCATCTGTCTTGCAAACCCCCTCAGCCTATCAAATTTTACAACCAGTTCTTCACTCTTCTTAGTACCTGTTGGCCCAGGTTTCTAAACAATTTTACACAGCTGTGCAGCCAGGCCAGAAGTCGGCAGCTGCGTATCTGCCTGCAGTAAACTTGGCTTGATTGAGCGTTGTCTTGGGTTGCTCCATTTGGGGTTTCTAAATCAGCTGGGGCTGACACTGCAGGTCTCGTGGACGCCCTGGTGGGCGGCCCAGGGCAGCAGGCCCCAAATTGCACTTGCATCCACTGACACTGGAAACCTTCAGACTTGACTTGGCCAAGGAAACCTGAAACTCTCTTTTTGTAACAGGTGGGATCACAACTATGACTGTCAGGAAACCAGTTAGGAGTAATTCATGGGCTGTATCTGGTGGCACCTGGGCCTCTAAACATGAGGAAATCTGACAGCTGCTGGAGCCGGTGCCTGCCCAGCTTGCTCCAGCAAGCCCTGCCAGGGAGGCCAGGGGCCTTGAGCACATCGTCCTAGCGGGAGACTCCCAAGGAGGGCTAACTGCTAGGGGTGCAGGGTGCTGAGTCTGCCCAGGAGGAAAGGGGCCATCACCACAGACCCACAGAACACAAAAATGCATTGCATCTGTATGCTAATGTTCCTAGCAGTATTACTCATAGTGGCCAAAAGAGGGAAACAACCCATGTCCAACAAGGGATGGATGAATAAACAAAACGTGGCCTAGCCATGCAATGGAATACTATTCACCCTCAGAAAGGAAGGAAATTCTGACACATGCTGTAACATGGATGAACCCTGAGGACATTATGCTAAGTGAAATAAGCTGATCACAAAAGACAAATACTATATAATTCTACTTATACAAGGTACCCAGGGTAGTCAGATTCATAGAGACAGAAAATAGAAGGGGAGTAGTGGTTTAATGGGTGCAGAGTGTCAGACCTGCAAGACGAAAAAGCTCTGGAGATCTGTTTCACAGCAATGTGAATGTACTTAGCATTACCGAACTGTATGCTTAACAAGGTCACGATGGTAAATTTTATGTGTTTTTCACTACAATAAAAAAAGAATACAACACCCTGCAAATGTATGACATTCATTACACTTGCCTTCAACCGTGCTTGAGGACCCTTGGTTCTTAGAAATAAAACTGCACACACCAAGAAGTCCACCTTACTAAGTCCAGGCGCTGGCAGTGTAGAATTCAGCAACTCAGAGCCCTCTCAGCTGCTATTTCCAAGTGTCTGTCCCTGAACTTTCAGGTGACAGTGATTCAAGAGCTCTGGCCAGGGATCGGGGACCCCAGCTCTTTCCCTAACAGGCCATGGGAGCTTAGGCACATCAGCCTGAGGCTCAGCAGCCAGGAAAGGGAGAGCTGCAACTGGGGACCCTTAAGTTCCAACGGAGCCCCAGTCTCTGTTTTCCTCCTGCTCCCCCATGAAGATGAAAATACCCGTAAGACGCTGGAGGTAAGGGCGGGAAGATGATGCTGCCTTCCAAGCGAGGCATCGGCTTGGGTGTCCGCGTGGTGTGGCTAGGTGCCCTCAGTCACCTGCTTTCCTCTCCTCCAACGATGCAGGTCGAGCACGGAGCCAGACAGCTCTGGCAGCTGCCAGGGAGCAGCAGCACAGAGCCGTGACAAGCACAGAAAGTGTCGGCACCTAGCACCAGGCAGCACCCGCTCCACGTGTGTGGGCCAGATGAAAATTAGGCAGCAGACATCCACAGCACAAGGGACATGGTCAGCCTCCTCACTTCACCTTCCTTCTTGCTGGGGACCCTGAAGGCACACGGACGTGAGTTTAAATCCCAGCCCTAGTGCTCTGGCTGCCTACTGGGTAACGAAACACCCCAAAATGTAGTGTCCTAAGGTAACCACAGCTTTTAGTTTGTTCATGAATCTGCAATTTGGGCAGTGCCCAGTAGGGACAGCTTGTTTCTGCTCTCTCAGCAGCAGCTGGGGTGGCTTGGAGGCGGGAGGGTCTAAAGGTCATTCACTGTCTGGCAGTTGACACTGGCTGGGCTGGGACCTCACTGCCATGGCCTCTCCGTGTGGCTGTTGGGCTTCCTCCCAGCATGGCAGCTGGGATGCAAGAACAAGGGTCCAGACAGAGAGTCAGGCAGAAGTCACACACTGTCATTCCACCACGAAAGCCAGCCCTAGTCCAGGGAGGAGGGCGACTATCTCTGGACGGCAAGTGTTCAAGGATCTGCAGACGTGTCTTAAAGCCACCACTCGTGCCCTATTACTCGTTTCTGGGCGAGTCTCTGTGTGTCTCAGTTTCTCTGAGTGCAGGGTCAACATGGGGCTCACACGCTGATGCAGCAAGGCTCTCAGCACAGTGCTCATCCCTCGGGGATATTTGGTGCTAGTCACGCAACCCTGCAGATAGCGAGATTGGTTACCATTATTGTCATTATGTCTCACAAAAGAGGAAAGTGGAGCCCGGCAAGACGTTGAGTGTTCTTTAAGTACAGCACGCTCATTAGGAAAGGAACAAAACTAGAAAATACCTCCTAACCCAGCTGAAGGATTTCCTGAAGGCAGATAGAGGCTTTTGTCCTTTTTGTGGAGAAAACTACTGCTAAGAGGGAGACCAAAGCAGGGTCACAGCAGGAGTGCGTCCCCCAGGAGCAGAGGGTCTGAGTGGAAGGCAGGCACCAGCTGGGCGGGTTGGGAAATATGAAGGAGCCAGTGGGAAGTGCTGAGGAGTCCTATTTTGCAACCTGGTATTACTACGTTTTATTAATGATTTGCACACCAAACAATGGCCCCCGCGTCCCCTGAGAATTTGGGGAGGGCCAGATAGTGCAATCCAGCCCTGTACTTACAGACGAGAAATCTAGGACAAAAGTAGCCCTCATGCCACCCTTCAGCTCAGGCCCTGCTGGTTCCGTGTGCCCGTGCTGGTCCCACAATGCCCACTGTCCCTCTCAGGCCTGCGGGGAGCACCGAGCACAGCTTTCCTCCTGTGAGAATTTGCAACTCCCTTTGAGGAGCATGTCTCTAGAAAACACCTGGAGACAGGACAGCTGACAAAGCCCAGCATGGCAGCCTGGGCCATATACCCTGGCACGTGCCCTCAGAGCGGCCTCAGGGCCCCCACCTTCAGTGGGGGTGCAGCCTGGCACCCCTGGGGCAGTGGGGTAGAGGAGATTGGGATCGCTCTGGAGGCTCTGCCCAGTGACTCACCCGAGGTCCTGGTGTCTCCCGAGGACACCTCTCCACCTGTCAGCCACCACCCTGAGGTCCTTAGCTGAAGGGAGGTCTTGGGGGAGAGCCATCACCTTCACTGAAGCGGGGGGGGGGGGGGGGGCGGCGAGCCCAGCCGTGTGCTGCCCACATTCTTTCTGGCTTCTCTGGGAATTGCCCATGACACTTTCCTGGGCCAGATGCCTGTCCTTGGAGGCCTCCCTGAGTCCAGGTCCCAACCCACTCTTGGGTTGTACGTGTGCTCTTTGGGAGGGAAATAATGAATTAATGATTCATAATTTGGGTGGGCTAACTATCCAATCAGCTAGTAGGGGAGAGTGTATTCCCCACAGGGTATTTGCAGTGCACCCCATCCAGCTGCTCTTCTGACTGTGAACTTGTTACCCTTCTAAAGGAGGAGCCCCTGTCCTGCCCCCAACCTGGGAGGACCTCTGTGCCTGCCTCCTTCAACGGGGTTCAGCAGACATGGCCATATGTCGCTGCCACAGCATTGACCTGCCTCACTGTCTGCAGACGCTTCTGCTGAGAGCCCAGCCGCCATGCTGTGGGGAGTCCAGGCCCCACTGGACACCTGGGGAGGACTCTCTGGCCTACCACCCAGCTGCAGCCAGCACCAACATACCGGCCATGGGTGTGCACTATCTTGGAAGCAAGGCCTTGTGGAGCCTCCACAGCTACAGCCACAGGTCCGGGGGAGGCTCCATCCCCAAAGAAATGGGCCAAAGAAGCATTGGCTTCCTGCTTCCATCCACTGCAGGGGAGGGGTCTCCACAGGGGCCAGGGACCTCCTCATGACTCGGTCCCTATGCTGTGCAGTTTCTGAAGTGGCTCTCAATGATTCCTACCTCCTGGAATTCACACCCTTCCCCATGTATGTGCATGAGTGTGTATGTTTTGTGTGACTATGTGTGTATATGTGTGCACATGTGTGTATGCATGTGGTGTGTAATGTGTGTATGTGCATATATACACATGTATCTATATATGTGAGTAGGTATGTATCTGAGTATGTGTATGTGGGTATGTATGCATATGTACACATGTGTATGAGCGTGCTAGTATGTATATGGGTGTACAAGGATGCATACATGCATGTTTGTATAAGTGTTTAAGTATGTATATATATGGGTATGGGGTATGTAAGAGTGTATATGAGTGTATGTGTGTGCAGGTATGTATATGCACATGTGTGTATGTGTGTATGTGTATATGTGTGTGAATGTGTGTGAGAGTGTGTGTGGGTGTGTATGGGTGTATGATGTGCAAGTATGCATATGTGTGTGTGTGTGTGTGCATGGGCACACAAGCTAGATCTCGTGATCTATTCCAATGAATAGAATATGACAAAGATGGCAGGACGTCATTTCCATGGTCACCCTGTAAAAGACCAAACTTGGCCTTTCTTTCACTCTCTCTTGCCTTCTCGGCTTGCTCATCGTGTGAAGCGAGCTGTCATGTTGGAGAGCCTCACATGGCAAGGAAATGAAGCCCTCAGCACAACAGCCTATGAAGATAGAATCCTGCTGGCAGCCACTTGAGTGAATTTGGAAGCTGATCCCTCCCTAGTCACACCTTGAGATGACAGAGCTGCGACCTACACCTTGATTGTAGCCTGTGCCAGACCCTGAAGCAGAGGATCCAGCTAAGCTTCACTCAGATTCCTGATCTATAGTATGTGTGCATGCATGCATGGTGCATACATGCATGTGTATTTGATGTGTTTATGTGTATATGAGGATGTCTGCATGTGTGTACATGTGTACCAGTGTATGAGCCTGTGTGTGCATACATGTGTGTATGTGTATATGTAGGTGTGTGCATGGTGTGGGAGTATATGTGTATATATGTGTGCATGTGTGTATATATGTAGGTATATGCATGGTATGTGTGCATGCATGCATGTGTGTATATGTAGGTGTGTGTATGTATATTTGTGTGTGTATATATGCAGGTATGTGCATGGGGTATGTATTCATACATGTGTATATGTGTGTAGGTGTGTGCATGGGGGTGTGCATGCATGTGTATATGTGCTTGTGTATATGTATATAGGTGTGTACATGGGGTATGTGTGCATGTGTGTGTATATGGGCATGTGTGTATGTTCAGGTATGTGTATGTGCATTGGCGTGTGTGTACATGTGTGTTTTGTCTAGTGCTCCCCAGCACACTAAGCAATGGCTGGGCCAGCAGGCACTCACTGTGCCATGTGCCCTGCATGGAATCCTCACAAGCAACACTCCCAGTTTACACATGAGGAACCCATGGCACAGAGAGATGAAGGCCCTCGCCCCAGGCCATGGGGATGGCTACATGGGTTTTGGGGTGACAGAGACCTGGGTTGAGATCCCTGGCCTGCCCGGGGCCCAACCACATGGCTCAGCTTTCCTCTGTCCCTCTTCTGTAACATGGCGGTAAACCACTCACTTGCAGGGCCTGTGGGAAATCCGAGCACTCTTGTGCGGGGAGGAGCCTGCCTCGCGTCCTACAGAGGGCAGGTGCCCCAAGAAAGGGTGCCTCCCCTTTCTCGTCCACCCCAGACACCAGGCCAGGCTTCTGGCAGCAGAGCTGAAGCATGGATTCGCATGATTTCTTAAGGGTGCACTCCCGGGTAGCCCAAATGTGGGGAAAGTCACCGGAGGGAGTGGGGAGAGGCCAGGGTGGGCGTCCAGGAAGAGCCCAGCCTCAGCCCGACCCCTCTGCCGTGCCCATCCACACGACTTGCTGTTGCTGAGGCCGCCCTGTCTATGGTGCTGCCGGTGGCCCCAGCAGCTGAACACGACCACAGGCCCCAGAGCACAGAGGGAAATCACCGCCCCCAGCCTGGTGCGTGCTCCGCAGGAAGGAAATAGCCCCGTCTACACTGAGAGCAACCCCTTCCAGAACCCTCTGTCCAACACTGTTACCCTGATCTTTCAGCCCGAAGCATTTTATCGGAAATATAATCCACATGGCATTGAGTCACTGGGCCTGGCTCAGCTAAAAGTTGTTTAGTAAGAAATGTTTTATGTCCACCGGGGCCTCGTTTCTTAGAAACAGGAAGTCGTTTTTAGCCAAGAATAAACAAACTTGGCACCACACGGGTTCAGATTTCCCTTTTTTAGACTCTTCTCTGGTGACTCTTGACTGTTGAGATGAGATAAGCTCGCATTGGACCTACCTGCCCAGGGGACCCCACCCGCTGTCCTTGTGCACGTGGGATGCAGGCCGGGCAGCAGCAGAGACCACGGGACGTGGGCAGCCCAGCAACACCGACAGCCCCTGGATGGAGGTGCCGGTGCTTGGTGGCAACGTGCTGTGATGGGGAAGGACATGAGCTATAGAATCGTGGGCATGTCACCAACCTCTCCAAAGTCAGAGTCCACGTCTAGCAAGGACCAATGCCGACAGCCAACGGACAAGGCTGTTGGGAGAATCCAACCAGTCAGGGCCACCTGTCTCAGCACAATGCCCAGCACGGAGCACATGCTTCATAAAGGATGAGCAACGTCACTACCAGAGGCCACGCGGATGTCCGTCCACAGAGAGAACTACGGGTGGGAGGGGGCACTTTCACGTGGTTTTTTTAATCAGTAGAGGCCAGCGCTGATTTAATCAGGAGAGACTGGCACATGGTGGGAATGTCCTTTACTATGTGTTGAATGAAAAAAAAAAAAACGAAGGTAATGGAACAGTGTGCCTATAAATATTTAACAGCAATCCCAGCTACTTAGGTTTCTCGTTCCCCCACTAAAATGCATCATCGCTTCAAAATTAATCAGATAGTTTATCCCTCTGTCAAAATGCCACAAGAGAGGTTTTCATGTTTCTTTTCCATGTTAGCATGCATGTTCCAGGTGCTGGGACCCAGCCGTGGTCATTCAGACAAGGTCCTTGCCGTCCTGGAACTGCCACTTCAGGTGGGTGGGGGAGAAAATAAAGAAATGGAAACAACGATTTCAGGTGAGCCTAAAGTGGCAGGTTGTATTTTCCAAAGATAACTAAGCAACATCGCACACCCCATGCCCCTGCCACAGCGTGGCCTTGCCAGCCCCGTCAAGGTGTCTAAGCTCCCTCACTCGCACCTAGGCTGGCCTCAGCTCAGCCAGGAGAACTTCCGGCTCCTCCAGGGCTAGGTTATTAGAGGTTTGCAGGTCCCAGTGAACTCTTGGGACCAAGCCCTTGGGATGCTCCCTGGTGGGACCCAGCTGCCACACCGGGAGAAGCCCGAGCCACACAGAGAGGCCGAGTGGAGCAGGTTCACATGGGCTCTGTCCTGGAGCCCAGGCCGAGCTGATACCCGACAGCCACCGTCTGCCACCAGACATGTGGAAGAAGGCACTGTCCTGGACATCCACATGGCTTAACTTTTCATGTTACTCTTTCTTTGAACTTTTTCTTGAAGTATATCCTACATAGTAAAGCATGGACAGAGTGAACTCATTCCTATAGCATTCTTACTTCCTTCCAGACACTTCTCCTGGGTCGAGGTGTAGGCACATGCTCAGTGTTAGTAGACGCTGCGGAACAGAACGGGCCCCAGAGGGGCTGCACCACACGTGCCCCTGCAGTGGGTGAGAGTGTGGCTGTCACCAACACTGGCCCTTGTCAGTTTTGTTTTTGTTTTTCTCACGTTAGCCAATGTGGCAGCTGTGTGTGATGAGACACCTTGTGGTTTCTCCCCGACGGCTAATGAAGTCGAGCACCGTGTTGTGTGTGTGTGTGTGTGTGTACATTGGGTTTTCTTTTCTGGGCAATGCCCATTTTGCTACTGAGTTTTTTGTCTCTTCCTATTGATTTGTAAGAGTTCTTTATATATTTTGGATATAAGTCCCTTGTCAGATCTCCGTATTGCAAATATCTCCTCCCATTCTGAGATTGCCTATTTACTCTTGTAATGTTGTCTTCTGAGGAACAAAAGTGCTTAATCTTAATAAAGTCCTAGTTATCAACATTTCCCCTTTTTGCATCTTTTGTGTCCTGTTTAAGAAATGTCTGCCTACTGCAAAGTCATGAAAATATTCTACTTTTTAAGCCTTATTATTTTTGTCTTTCACATGTAGAATGGCAATTCATTCTGAGTTTGAAAGGAGGTAAGAGTCAGGACAACTTATTTTCTATATGGATAAAAAAAATTTCCTCATTTATTGAGGGAAAAAATTTTCCCTCTGTGCTACACTGTCTTTTGGGCCAGAAATCAAGCAACCGTACAACACTGTTCCAAGACTCTATTTCTTCTGTTGCATGGATCTGCCCGTCTTTGTGCAAATGCCACACTGCCTTAATCTCTCTACCTTCCTAGCAGATCTGGCCTGCCAGCAGTGCGAGTCTTCCAGTTTTACTCTTCTTCAAGGTCACCTTGGCTCTTTTGGGGACCTCTGGATTTCCTACATTTTAGAAACAGTTTGTTAATCCTCACCAAAAACAAAAACAAAAAACACTGCTCTTTAAAAATTTCAATAGAGCTCTAATTTATATGTCTCTTATTTTCAGTGAAGTAGAGCCTCATTTCATGTCCTTAAAAGCTAGTTCCTTGTCAGAGAACTATTTCTTAATGTTTTTTCCTTCTTTGGGGCTATTGGCCTTTTCATCACTGATTCGTAGGAGTTCTTTATAAATTAAGGAAATGAGTTTCTTGTATACAAGTTGCAGATATTTTCCCAGTTTTTCATTTGCTTTTTGACTTGGATTATGCTGTGTGTTGCCCACATTATTTTATTTTTGTGTGTGTCAATCTTTTTTAGGTTTTGTGTCTGTCTTAGAAAGGCCTTCCTCACTCCAAGATTATCATTACAGCTATTTAAAAACATGCATCTGTACTGAGAAGAGAATAGCTATTTTACCGTAATAATGGAATTATGTGTTATTACTTTTTCTGTTACATATTTCCTTTAGTATTGTTATGTGCTACCATATACGGTGATACTATTTTAAAACAAACACCATGGCCAGAGCATGGTATCGGTGCTTCTGAAACATTCTGGAACCACATTGCCAGCTACGGCGTGGACCCTCGCTGCCTTGGTGACAGCGGAGCCTCAAGACCCTTCACCTACACAGGCCGCCCGCGGCTGTGAGAGGAGCCGTGTGTTCTTTCCTGTGGTTGGCTCCCGGCAGGCCCACACAACCTGGACGCACCACCTCATCTCTCCAGGAAGCTCCAGACAGTGTCTTGCGCTGACCCCACACTCTCAGAAAAGCCCAGGCGCTGGAGCCACCTGGGAAGGGCGGTGAAGAAGGTGAGGCTGGCCTGGGATTGGAAGGAGGGGAGTGGGGGCTGGGATCCGGACACTTGGTGGAGGCAACTAGGAGCAAGACAACTTGAACCCAAAGCCCTGTTTCTCAGAAGTCTTCCAGGTCAGCCCAGAACCAGAGTCATCCCTGCAGCGAGCAGCATAATCAGGGAATGGAGGTTAGCAGGACATGCGGCCAGTCTGGCTCATGGTTAGTCCTTCAAGACCTGGGCCAACAACCTGAGTGGCCATCCTGGGTAGGCGCCTTCACTAGCCTCCACTGCCTGGGGAACCAGCTGGACCCCCAAACTGGCCAATCCAGGTGAGTGGCCTCTGCCACAGGACATCAGCAACCAGGCCTGGTCACCCCCAGACCGAGTGCCCCATGCTCACCCACACTGGGCACTGGGCAGCCACCACCCGCCATGGGGACTGCTGCAGGGCCCAGCCTCCCTCCAGCCCTACCAGCACGGCACGGCCCGTCACGGCCCCTTGGGGACTCTCCCAGCCTCTGCAGTGCCTGAGCACAGCAACATTCTCAGGGTTTTTCGAAGAAATGCTCCTTCAGCCTTGCCTGGGGAAATTACGGCCGGGGAGGCGGGGGCGGGGGCGCCGCCTCCAAACAGCTCTGCATTTTCTGCCCCTGACTTCACCGCAAGCCTCTCACCACTTCCTGCTCTTCTCAGCATCACACAAAATGCCTCCCTAGCGTCAGCCATGGCTCCAGCAGAAACTCAGAAAGAGAGCAAGACACTGGCCAAGTGGCCGCCACACTCTCAGAGCTGGCGTGCACTCCGTTTCCAAACTCCCTATTTAAAAAGAGCAAGCGTGTGGAGGCAGGCCGGGCACGCAAAGGCCTCCAGTCAGGAGATCACAGGGCCGTCAGCCGGGGGCTCAAAGCCATCAGGTCGCTAGAAATACTCAGCAGCCCCCACCTTTGGGGGCTCCTAGTGAAACTTAAGAATTCTCAGCCTCTGTCTTTCCTTCCAGCTGGCATGAAAAGCCTCCCAACCTTGGAAAGTCCAAAAAATTAGCCAATGCGGAGAACCAGTGTAAACTGTGGATGCTAAATGTTGCTGCTTAGTTTACCTTGTATCGTCTGCAACACTGGTGTCTAAAGTCACTCTTCTGACAAAGGAGGCAAATCTCTTTATTTTCTAACCAGACAAATTCAATGAATTAAATTTTTTAAAAAAGTTCTCTTGTCCATTTAATTTGCAATGCTGCAGAATAATTGTGCCATATTGTACATTGTGCTGTGGAGACCAAAAACAAGGGTTATTTCCAGAGCCAGGAATTGGCACATCCTCACTGTCCTTGAAGAGCCACGAGGTGGATTGCCACACATTCCCCTCCCTGTGTTTTGTCTCTGTAAGAGAGACGAGAAAGAGCAACAGGTGGACACTCAGAACTTAATGTGGCAGTTCCCCTGGCACCGTGTGTGCAAATCGCCAGACGGAACTCTCTGGAGAGGGATGCGGGCACACCAGGCCCCTGCCACTAATACAGGAAGCAGAAGAAAAGGCGTATGAGCAAACGCCTGAGAAAGTTGGAACATGGAGATACTTCGGCTCCAACTGAAGAAGACAGATGTGTGTGTCCGCAGGAAACAGAGACTCGCAGCCACTGATGCTGCCTGGAAGGGTCGTGGCGAAGGTGGGGCTGGAGTGGGGCTGGGAGAAGGGGCAGCAGGCTTTGGAAGGGGCCCAGCAGTGGGACACGGCTGGAGGCAAAAGGTAACGAGATGTCTTGAACCCAAATCACCGACTACAGGGGAAAGAAGACAGCAACAGGGTGAGATCAACAAGGGCAGCGCATGGCCCACCACGAGCTCACGAAGGGAGGGGAGGGGGCGTCAAACGCTAACAGAGATGACTCTGGACACGGCACCAGTGGTGGCCCAGGGGTTCCCATCCTGCTGGCACTGGATTGTCACTGGAAAGGACCAGGAGAGTGTGGATTTGAGATTGTAACCCCCAGCTTCCGTTGGGAGTGAGTCTCTGAGCACAGGACGCCTCTACAGGGAGATGATGGAGAGTGTGCTTGTGACATGCTCAGTGTCCAATTAGGACGGCTGGGGGGGGGGGGGCTCAGGCTGAGGAATGCAAGCAGGTAAGTCACGAGGCAAAATACGCCCTAAGAATCCAGAGCCTGACACTGGAAAACAGCTGGAAACCTCCTATGAGCCCCGCGTGTGAGCACTGACCTCCTGTTATCCAAACTGAAAAACCTGCCGTAAAACTTTCCCAGGAGACATCCCCAGCCTTATTCAGTCAATCAATCATGAACTAATGACACACCGATGTTTTTGCTAAGCCCTGCTGAGGCCAAACATACAGTACGGTCTCTAACATTAAAGAGTTTGCTATTAATCGATGAGAATTGGTGCCAGTGGAGTTAGAAAACAAGGCAGAACTTTCCCTGTTCCAGTTGACAGCCACGATTCAGAACTTGGTGCTTGTCTCTATTAAGAAGAGCATCCATCAAAACTAGAACCCTCCTATTCTGCAGCCGGTAAACCAGGAGTCAGTTGGAAACGCAAATCCTCGGGCCCCACCCCAGACCTGCTGAGCCAGAATCCGCATTCCTGCAAGCTCCCCAAAAGGCTAAGGCACACCCCCCCCCCCCCCCCCCCCCCCCGTTTAGTCCTGAAGATAAACGACCCAGGGAGACATCCAGGCTCCCCGACCTGGGAAGAGAGCTAGTAGGTGTTAATTCTGGTCTGGCCACTTCCCACTTCCCTGATAGTGAGGCATGGGCCTCGCCTGTCCCCAGGAGCCTCCTGGCTGGGCTGCAGCCACTGACCTGGGCTGTGTCCACTGAGTCCTCCAGGGCTCTTCACAGAAGGACAGGATGGCTTTCCTTCTAGAACTGCTCTGGAGCTTTTCCCCAACAATGAGCTCAATCAAAAACCCTCGAGTCAAGGGGGCTGTGCTGGGTGGAGGTGCGTGGATTGCTGTGGGCTCTCTCTGCCCACACCTGCTCTCTCCTCGTGGAGGCTGGTGGCCACCGAGGCTCACCAGCTTCTGAGTCAGCCTGGGCTTGGCCGGTACTAGAGGGGGCATGCAGCCCAGCATTCCAGCTCTGCATTTGCCTGGGGAAGTGTCAGTGACTAATAATGCAAAACAATGACACGTCTATGGTCCCAGCCAGCTGTGTGGGTTACCCACACGTGTGTGGTGCTGTTGCTGTATGTGCTCTGGGCAAAGAGGAGAGAAGGAGCTCCTTGGTCAGATCCCATGTGGCCCAGACCAGCAAGCTAGGAGTGGCAGAGCAGCAGGCATGGCCAACATGCCAGCCTTAGGAGAGAGACAGCTCCCGATGCCCTGTGGAATTTGACAAAGGCATCTTCAAATAAAACGTGTAATCTCGAAAGAACTTTCTTCAAGTTTGGGACCCTCGACCCTGGTTCTCAATCTCCAAAGATTCCGAGGACTCAGACTAGGCCCTCTGACTGCCTCCCTTCACTCAGTAACACAGTCCAGATAGGCGGAATCCTGTAAACCTGGCGGGATATCTGACCAGGGCTTTAAAATACACTGCATCATCCTAAAAAGTGCCCGTGTAAAAATTGCATGTCTTCAAAGTCCAACTAAACTTTATTCACCTTAATGTCTAGGATCTGAGCCGTCAGTGTGCACAGGGGTGAGAATATGCCGCAGTGGCCCTCACCTGAGTTCTGGAACCGCAGCTGCCCTGAGCAAACGCTTCAGCCAGCCTACGTGTCTGCGTGGCCTCTGGTCCCAAGGGTGCAGTCCATGAAAAGCTGTGCCACGTGTGAGGAGAGCCCATGACAAGCCCGAGCAGAGTGGGTCCGTGGACACCAGGCTCTTCTCTTGTAGTCTCACTCCAGTCACCAATCCTGCAAGTGAGCTTAGGGACGCCGGGGAGCTACATCCCACCCACACCAAATGAGCCCCACAATACTGCTGGCCCTGCGTGGCAGAAACGTTTCCCAGGGCATGTGATTAATAAACACAATAGCCACTATTTGTTGAATGCCTAGAGCAGGTCAGACATTATTCTAGACCATCACTGACATCAGTGTTTCTCAAAGTGCGTTCTCCGGACCAGTAGCGTCACCTGGGAACCAGTAGAAAGTCATCCTCGGGGGCCCACCCAGACCTGCTGAATCAGAACTCGCTGGACTGAGACCAGCTGTCTAACGGTTGCGGGTTTTGCTGAAGTTTAAGGACCACCGGCCACCGTCATCCCATTTAGTCCTCCATACCCTTCTGCAACTCAGGTAGGATGACCACAGAGCACAAACTGGGGATCAGAAAAGTCAAGAATCTCTGTGCAGTTGCGTCAGTCAGGGCTCTCCAGAGAAAAAGAACCAATAAGGTATGCGCATGGAGAGAACGCGCTTTTTATAAGGAATCAGCTCATGCAGTTACAGTGCTGGCAAGCCCAAAGTCTGTATGGTGGCTGCGGGCTGGAGACCCCGATGGCTGACGTCCCAGTTTAGTGCGAAAGCCACCTGCTACGGAACCGGGAAGAGCTGAGGGCACAGAGGGAGTCCAAAGGCATCTGCGGGAGAATTCTCTCCTCCAGGTCAGTCCTGCAGCTTTGTTCTGTTCAGGTCTTCCATACTGTGGAGGGCAATCTGTTTACCTCAAAGTCCCCTGATTTAAATGTTACCCTCACAAAAACATCCAGAGTAATGTTTGATGAAATATCTGGGTACCCCGTGGCCCACCCAAGTCCACGCAGCCCTCCAGCAGGGGAGCGGAGATGGCAAGCTGGGCCTGGTGGCCTGGTGGTGGCCAGTACCACCACCAACTCACCCAGACTGGCGTCTCTCTACCAGGTGGCTGTGCTGGTGAGGAAAGCACAGCTTCGTGGAAAGGCCCTGAGCAGTGCCAGAAGTGGAGCCTGAAGTCTAGTCCTCTGCCATGAGCTGTCGGGAGGATCCAGCGTGCCGGGTTCTGGGTGAGCCTCAGTCTTACCCCCTGTAAAATGGGCCTGCCCAGCAGCAGCTAGAGGAACATGGAGTGTTGACCTCTTTCGTCGGCACCCAAGAAGTGGAGGTGAGCTCCTTTGCCTCCCAGGTCTCTGCACTGAATGCTCCCTTAAGGCCAGGGGACAGGGTAGACCAGAGAGATGGCTGACTAGCCAGCATCTAGGGGCTCATGGGGTGGACACCAGGCTCCCCAGAATTTAACATGTAGCCGTGTTTTCAGGTCTTCTTTCAATAGGATCTAGACCTGGAGATGTCTAAGAGCAGTGAGCTTGCCTCAGGGCTGCAGCCTGCTGAAGTCCCAACACTGTCTGTAAAAGTGACAGAGACTGCAGGGCACGCAGGAGCCTACTAAGACTCAAGGTCCAAATGAACTAATAGCTGGTGAATTTTTTTAAGTTAATTAATTTTTAATCAATTTAATTTTTCAGTTCCCTGCTGCAGTTGGTTATAAATTCAAATTAGCTTCAGCCAGGTCAAAAGACTTGCAGAGGATTTAACAAATTGGAAAAGGGATCAGAACGCTGAGCCATGTGTTGATCTGCCTCATTTACATAAGTTTGCATGTCACCTCCCATAGCTCCCGCCCACTGCACCACAGGACCAGGAGTGTGGTTGGTGAGATTAAGTGGCCGGCTGTGTCCCTTGCATGACATGTCTGCAGGTTCTTAGGCTGATGGTGTTGATCACATCACAGCTTAAAAAAGCAGACGAGAGGCAAAGACAAGACCTTTGATGGACGCCGCAGGGGGGCCATCCTGCAGCAGGGGCCCCCCAGGGCACAGCTGGCTCCACAGCCAGCCCCTGAGCCCCCCTCTGGGGTCTTCCACCCCTCCACGCCCGCCCTTTAGACCTGGCTCCAGAACATGGGGATTTACGTAAGAACGCCTTATTTCAAAGCTATCCTTCACCCTATCTATCTGTACCCCAACTTCCCAAAGACACTTACCAAGCTTTACTAAAATCAATCTACTACCAGAATCAACCTTTACTAAGAGAAGACGTCGACTGCTCTATATTAGCCCTCAGTAAGCCTCTTATTCAGAAAGCCCTTAAGTCTTGTCACACGAGATCTACCTCCCACCTTCCCCTGCACTGCTCAGGCCGAGCAGTGGCCGGGCCAGGCCTGTGCTCCGCTTCTCTGTGACTCCCAGGCGCTCTGGTGGCGGGAGGCACAGGAGAGCCACAGGGCAGGAGAACATCCTAGAGCTTATCTTTATACTTTCTTCTTCTCTTACACGTACGAAACGTGTTCATGGAAGGGTTTACTGAGGGCGCTTGATCCAATGGAAGCAAGCGGGCGCGGGGGACGGACGGGGGCTCAGTGCCTCGGGCAGAGCCTCCACCCAGAGCTCCTAGCACTGGCCGCTCTGTCCACGGCGCCCTCCTGTGCTCGTCTTCCACTGGGCTGTGACAGTGCTTTCCCTTCACTCCAGCACACTCTCCGTGTTTGCCTTAAGCCTGGAGCGGAGGGCTGATTTGTCCCGGGGCGGACAGCGGGGCACCCAGGCTGAGAGCCCGGACTGCAGCTGCAGGCTGGCTGTGAGTCCCCCTAGGAGCACGTCAGCTTCCCAAGCACTGCCACGGGCGACTTCCAGCTCCTACCTCCGAGGGCTGTCGTGCTGATTCAATGTGCAGTGCTCAGCATGATGTCTCAGTTGGCACTCAGTGGCCACGGTCATTATCAAGACCATTTTACGGAAAAAGCGTTTTCACAGCACATGCCACGCCAGACTGTGGGTACGAGCGCGCCTGTCTGCACACACCAACTGATCGTTAATAGCTCCCTAAACATACCGCGAGAGAGGCCCTGCTCATTCGCCCCACAGGATTTCCAGCTACTCCTCGAGAGGAAGGTCAAGAGACTACAGCCTGCCGGATGCGCCTTGTGGGGAGAGCACCCCGCCTGCTCCAAGGCCCGCAGTAAAGGGCTTTCTGAGCCCTCCCCTCCGTCAGGTTTCTGTATTAACGGGCCGCTTGCCCCAGACATGAAGGCTCCGGTGGTTCTTCCCGCAGGCTGCCGCTTGGCACACCCCTCCACGCACAGCACATGGACAGCCTGGCTCCTGCGACTGCGTGGCCACCTGGAGAGGGGCGCGGCCGCCTGGAGAGGGGCGCGGCCGCCTGGAGAGGGGCGCGGCCGCCTGGAGAGGGGCGCGGCCGCCTGGAGAGGGGCGCGGCCGCCTGGAGAGGGGCGCGGCCGCCTGGAGAGGGGCGTGGCGGTGGCATGGAGCCTGCTCCCCACTTCTCTTTCCACGCAGGCCCCATTCTGAGCTCCCACCCATCTCCAAACTTCCCTCTGTTGAGACAGAATCCCAACGGCGTTAGCCCAGCCACACCTTCTCCACCCAAATCCGTTCCATTTTACCATCTCCGTCTTACTTAGCCTCACATCTTTTTTTTTTTTCGAGTTGTTACATCCTTCCCTTTGTTTAAATCCAAGCATGTTTTCTACTTACTTGTCCCCTTAGCCTTCCCATGTGGCCCTCCCTCCGTTAATTCTGACGCACCGTCTCGTACCAACGCTATTTTTTTCAGCTGTGTTGACTACAAATCTCTGCTCAAGAAACGGACCAAAGAACACGTCCCCCTGAAGGTGGCCCAACGGACAGCTTCGACACCTTGTCTGGTGTGGTTTTTAATGTACAGAGCTGGCCAATTAGCTCCCCAGACCCTAACGTGGACATTTTAGGCTTCCGTGTTTTAATGATTAAAATGGCAGCATGGATAAATAGGTCTCCTGGAATTAAAGTTCATTATTCTTCCATCAGTATTCTGTGGTGAGTGCTAAACTTCAGTCTTTCCTCCGGGGAGTCCAGACCAGAAGGCACAATCGGTGTAGTGTCAGACACAAATTGTACTGTACTCTCCAGCTGAGCCCCAGTATGCCCATTTGTCCAGTTACAAACTCCTTGGGGCCCGGGTCCACTGGGCATCCCGAGGGGGACCCACTGTTCCCAAAGTGAAGGCTGAGTAAGTCATCATCTACTGTTATTATTAGTTTGTGTTTTTTTGGAACTCTTTTGTGACTGCAGCTTGTCACTTCACTGTCACTTCACTTCACTGAGACCCTGGTGTCCAGGCCCACGTCCTCACCTGGGGTGCGTCCTGCACACAGGAAGCACTCCGCAAAACCGCGGGGCGCCCTGTGGAATTAGGTGCCGCGTTTATAAATATCTGATGAACCAGGCTAGCTTCAGAGGACACTCCAAGAGGATTCCCAGATCAGCTGTAAAGCCGGGCCCTGGCAGCATCTTCTCGCAATGTTCTGTTTGGCTGACAGAGTCACAAAAGCAAAGAGGAATTAACCACCCAGAAGAGCCGACCGAGGTACAGATGTTGCCTTCTCTGGACAGGACGCAAGTGGCCACCGCAGTACAGCGGTCGCCAGCACAAGGGACAGGCCAAACCAGAGCACCCATGGAAAGCAGGAAAAGCCACCACGGGTGAAGGTCGAGTCCCCCTCGGCTGTTTGCAGCTTGTCAAATTCTGACCTGCCCAGGGAAAGGAAGCTTCTAGAGGCCTTTGAATTTTCCACAAAAGACCAAAAAATGAATTTGGCCTACATGGTCCTCATAAACTTCCGGGATCTGAATTTTATCTTCTGTTACTTTCTGCTTTCTTCACTACAGATAACAATAATTTTCTCAGAAGTGGGGCAGTGCTTCTTGGCCTCCCCACAAACATCGCCCGTCCCCTGAGTTACTTGAGATACCTTGTGTGCAGCCGATTTTGATGATGAAATGTCCTATAGACCTTCAGTTTCGTAGGGCTGGATTGTGAAAAATTTCTGACCCTTTGAGGCATGGAAAGAGATTTGCTGCTACAGTATTTTAAAGAAGCTTTTAAAACTCTTGTTGGGTTGGGCAGATGGGTGGAAGGACGCAGGGATGGAGGGATGGCAGGAGGGAGAGGAAAGAGAAAGGAGGGCAGGGGAGGGAAATTAGATAAGCTGATCAAATTCACGGTCGACCTTGGTTCGCTTTGACTCATCAGCCTCACGCAGTCAGCAGTACTTCCCTCCTGCAATCAGCACGAGGCGGCCAGCCCTAAACACAGTTCTTAGCGTCGCTGCTTTGAGGACTCAGCGGTTTGCATTCACAAATCCTGTGGTTTTACACCTAGCTACAGAGGTCAATATTTACAGTGTGCTAACAACACCACACACTAATGGGATTTCTACCAGCTAAATATCAAATCGCAGATAATTATATGATTAACTTTCAGTGCATCCTATAGGTCCAAAGGATACAAACCATGACAAAGGGTAGACCAGTAGGTCTTCAAATCTCTGTAAAAACAAAAAGTTCACCTCAGAATTTGTCATAGTAGCATATATTGGAACCACCCAAATATCCAATGTTAGGGAAATTATTATATAAGTTATGGTACATAAGGTGATGGAGTATAATAACAGTTATTTAAAACCTCATTTTCATAGAAATGCAATGTGATCAGTAATTGCTTGTAGTATAATTTATCACTTAAAAGAGAAAATGTCAAAAATATATACACAGTAATTATTTAAGAAATGTGACCATAATGAAATAGAAAACATGCCAACATAACTGGTTATCTCTAGTTAGTAGAATTGTGAATAATTTTTACTTTTTCCTTTATACTTTTCTAAGTTTTCTACAAAGACCTATTGGGTTTTTGCTTTTTAATTTTTACTTGTATCCAGGTACTACATCACCTGATAACCAAAAAACCAGATGAGTTTACGATGAAATGCAAAGGTCTTGCACCTGCCCCCTCCCTCTCCCAGGGGAAACCCTGGAGCTGTTTCCGGACTCAGTCGTCTGTGCCTGCCTGTGACTTATACATCTGTTCTCACAAGCTATCAGCAATGGACTACACCAGCTGACTTTCCAGTTGAGAAATGAAAATTTTACTAACTTCTCCTACCCTCTTTTCCCAATGTTTCATATTTATATTTGTGATTTTAGTTATTTTATTGGTTTTCTTTGGAACCTTAAGAATATTGTTAAATACCTGTTTATTTTTCCATCAGCTTTTCAAAGTATTAATAATTCCTGATCTCTAATTTTATAAGATGAAAATAGCAATGCTCCCACTCTCAACTTTCCTACTTTTTTCTAAATGTCCTTTTGCACTAATTTTTACTTTTGACCATTTTCGCTTTAGTGACAAACAAGCAGTGTATACTCTGTTCATAAATTATTTCTAATAACTGAAAACAAACAGTATTTGTATTATTATAACTATAAAATATTGTTCAGGTTTGGGCTAAGGGGAGCTGCCTTAGTGGTGGGCTTCCTTCTCTACAGAACCGACCTCACGCGCTCCAGGCCAGGGGCAACATTCTTGACATTGCCATCAAATAATTTCCCCTTTCTTATAGCTCTTTATGGCTTCATTTCATGACACTTTTTAATTTGTTTCATATTTGTGCCCCAGCTCTCTTGGAGAGCTTATTGTTTTATCCTGTTTTTAGTTACCTGTTTGTGTGTGTGTCATTCGGCTTGATTAGAGTCTCAAAAACATTCCAGGCCCTGAATCACAATTCTCTTCTGTTGGGTCCTTTTCCCCTGGACATGTCTCTCCTGGTCTTGTCACTGAGGTCCTTCAGCACACAGTCCAGCTGAGCTTCACCTGGGCAGTGTGCAGCCCGAGTGCCAGGAAAGGCAGCTGCCCCCGTGGGAGCCGGGAGGGCCCGAAACACTCCCGCCACCCTGCCCTCGAGGGGCGACCCTGCCAGGCTTCACGTGAAGACCGGCAATGTGAGTGCCCTTGCTGTGGTTTGAATGTTCGTCCCTCTGAAATGCTTGTTGAAACGTAAGACCCGCTGTGGCAGTACTGAGAGGTGACCAGGTCGTGAGGGCTCTGCCTCCACAAACGGATTGATCCACTCGTGGATTAACAGGTTAATGGGTAAGTGGGTGAGTGGGTCATCATGGTGGCTTTATAAGAATGAAAGCACATTCAGCCCCTCGCCATGTGACACCCTGCCGAGTGTGCCAGCAGGAAGGCCCTCAGTAGACACAGCCCTCAACCTTGGACTTCCCAGCCTTTAGGACTGCAAAAAATAAACTCCTTTTCGTTATAAATTACCCAGTTTCGGGTATCGTGTGATAAGCAATGGAAAACAGACTGAGACAGCCCTGGAGGTCACATGGAGGTTCGGGGCCATCTGGTTCCCGGGCCTGTGCTCCAGCACACATGTGGCTCTAACCCCCTCCTGGCAGGTCTCAGCAGGAGGACACCGTGGCCAGCCTGGCCACTCGGCCAACACTCGTTCACTGCAATCGTGTCAGTTAAGTCCTAAAGCAGGAACAAAAATTGCAGACGCACAGGCCGGGAAGGTGGGGCCCTCCAGCCTCCCTGGCAAGCTCGAAGGAAATGTGGAACGGGGCTTGGTGTCACCTGTGCCCTTGGAACACTGACGCAAGAAACAGAAGGCCCTGTGGGGGGCCGGGCACCTGGGATCCATGCACAGGGAGAGGCACCGTGGGCAGCAGGATGAGGGCTCCATGCCAGCCGCACTGGCCCGAGGGAGCTCCAGGCCTGGAATGTCCCTGGAGACTTGCGCCTGTTAGGCAGCTGCCGGCCCTGTGCCCCTGCCTCCAGCAGCACTGGATGTGGCCTTGGGGTGGGCACAGGGCTCTGGAAGCTCAGTCCGGGAGGGAAGCTGGCTGAGGGCCATCTATTGCCCACATCCCTGCAGCTGGGCAGCAGGTCTTTCCTTGAAGGGGGTCTAGGGACGCATCCCAGGATCCACCGAAGCTTCTAGGAAGCTGCACATTGTCATCTTTATCATCATCATCACAGGAATAACTGTCCTTTGTTGGATCGTTTCCAGGTGTCCTGCATCTGATACCTCATTTACCAAGTAAGAAACTAAGGCACAAGGAAACCGAGTGATTTGCCCACTATATTAACACCCGGAAGAGAGACATTTTCCAGTACATCATGGACATGGAGCAGAGGTTTAAGAAGAAAAGACTTCAGTGGAATCCCTTGGGAGCTGTCAGGGCACACGGTTCAGAACCACATTAGAACACCGCTGGCTCTAACCTCAAACCCCTGAGGATGCGACTGAGTCCAGGGCCTCCAGAGAGGGCAGAGTGCATGCTTGGGGGACTCTTTGGCACAGATGGCACCAGAGCCATGGCCTCAGCGAGAAGCCCTGCAGAGGTGGCCCAAATCGCAAGTCCAAGCATAAATCAGTCAATGCCAAGGAAGGCAAGACCACAAGTTTCTGCATCTTCTCCAGCAGTCGCCTCATTTATTTATGGCAAATGATAGAAAGGTGGGAACAGCAGGTCCACTCCCTGGGGGTGGGAACCAGCAAGGAGGCTGCAGCTAGAGGCGGGAGAGACCAGGCACTGTCACTGTTGGAGGGTCTGTCTGGGTGTCCTGTGAGAGGCTGAGTCAGCAGCCGGCCAGGTGTGAATTAACTGAAGTGCGTGGTGTGAGAAGGCAGGAGGAAGGAGCACTGTGATTATCTCACCAAAAACTACAATGCTCTTGTGACCGGCATGCATCTCGGGTGAGCAGAACATTGCACATTCTTCTTTTCCCTACAAAGCAAGCGCTGGATCCACCACATCATGTAGGTAGGGATCTCCACCTCAGTGGTTCCTGGGGCTCTCCCTGCCCTGCCCCAGAGTTTGTCCGAGTTGTCCGGCTTTATGCAGGGCTCAGCCATTGGAGAACCTCCTCAGGGCCACTTGCGAGCTGTGTATCCCAGTGCACACGCACCAGCCCCTAGGTTCAATTCTCTGCCCAGATGGGCACAGCCCCTCTGAGGATGCTGGAGGCAGGAGGTAGAGGAGCATCTGGACCCCATGCCTGCCAGATCCCCAGGCACCTCTGAGTAGCAGGGCACAGTCCTGCTGGAGGGACACACAGAGAGCCTGTGGAGACGTCTTATGTCCAGCGGAGTCTGAGTCATCCATGCCATTCCTCTCTGCGGGTACATGCTGGAGTGGAGGCACAAGACAAAGGCAAAGGCAGATGCACTCAATTCCACGGCAGCCCCATAGAGGACAAGGGATGCACCCGGACACGGTGCCTGCTCCCCTCCTCAGAAGTGAGGTCAGATGAGGAAGATTTATTTTTGCTGCAGGGGATAAGGTGTAAAAGCGTGTGCACGGCGTGTGCCTGCATTTGGTGTGGCATGAATGCATTATCGCCGTGACCAATGAGAACACAAAGCTGTCACTCAGGGCCTGCAAAGGGAGGCCTGGCCAGCTCCCACAGGGGACAGCAGCCAGCGCCATCTCCAGCTCCCTCAGAGGACCCCCAGCCTGTGGCTTGGTTCACAGCTTGGATTCGTGGCCCACCCACACCCATTCAGATCGTTTTATGCTCCAGAAAGGTCCACTGAGAGGCATCCAGATACCCCAGCCCCACAAACCTCCCAAGGAGAAGCAGGCACGGAGCAGCCCTCAGGCCCCGGCTCCCTGCCAGAGCCAAGCTCCAGGCAGAACCGATAGAACAGAATGTCAGCATTTCACTTGTCTGCAGGGCGCAGAAGCACATGGATCTGGCCTCAAGCAACAGCCCAGAAAGTCTGCCCCTGGCGTTCACCGGACACCACCCTGTTCCTGCCAAAGCACAGCGAGGGCTGCTGAGGTCCACAGGGGACCTGCCCGCCCAGGCAGGGTCTGGCTCCCAGGTCTCCCAGGCTCTGTCCAGCTGCCAACAGATATGCTGCACCCAGAGGCCGAAACATTTTGCCTGAAGCTTTTATTATGCAATGACACTAAAAATTACCAAGTGAAAAACACTTTTCATCTTTAAAAAACAAATGTTATTGGAAACATCAAATGTTATGCTATTTCCTATGCCTTATGTTCAAATACTTAATTTTCCTGGACAAAAATGCCAGGAAAATAACTTGCCTCTCCTGAAGAACTGCTCAGCCTTCTTTCTTAAATTAAGAACTGGCACTTTTTTTAAAAAAACCTTGGCTGCTGAGAAATGAGAGTTAACTGTTAACTCCATGCCAGCATCCATTTCATCTCAGGTTCCTGATATATTCATTTCTCTTTCCCATTTTTCTGCTAAAGTCTGCCAATGTCCTTGATTTCATTTAACTTCTTGTGGGAGCATGCCAAGGCACCTGCCAGCCCTTTGGAACGAGGGGAGGAATTAAAAGTAAATCAGCGAAGAGGCACTTGTAAATAAGCAAGCACAGGCTTGGCACTTGTGCCCCGTGATCTGGAGAGGCCTTGTTGAGAGCCAAGAACTGGAAATGGCAGGATAACAACTCCTGAGCCATCTATTTAAGAGGCTGTGGGCCATCCAGAGGCTTGTGGGGTGTCCCAGTCTGGAGCGGGAAGGGGAACATGGAGAGCACCAGGTGTTCCAATTATCTATTGCTGTGTAACAAGTCACCCCAAAACTTAGTGTCTTAAAACAAACAATCGTTTTATGGTCACTTCAAGTTTCCAGAAGGCTCATCTGGGTGGCTCTGGCTCAGGGCCTTCTGCAGTGTCATCAAACAGTGGCTGGAGCTGCTGGGGGCCGGCCAGGCATCCAGTCATGTGGCCCCCGGCCTTTATGTGCTCTCTCCCCACAGCTTGTGTGTGCTTCCCCACAACATGGCGGCCGCAGGTGGTAGGACTTGCTGCATCTAGCTCAGGGCTCCAGCAAGCGCCTTCAAGCGGCAAACAAGGTGGAAGCTACATCACCTTAGGAGTCGGGCACTGTCACTTCTGCTGAACACTGTATATCCACCAGTCCTGAAGAGGGGCCGGGTTCCAGGGAGGGAGATGGACCTCACCACTCCGTGGGAGGGGTGCCAGAGAACTTGGGGGTGTATCTAAAAGCTGCCACCCTGTAGCACACAAAAGTCAGCTGGCCCAACTCTAACTGAAAGGTAAATAGGGACACTGCAGGTGGACTTCATCTCCCACTGTCCAGGAACTGGTGACAGACAGCCTCTGCTGCATAGCACAGCACGCCCCACGGAGAGGCCGTGCTGGAGGAGAACACACGCTTCACCGTGAGAACAATCCCCCCACCCAGCATGTGCCGCACAGACCCTCTCCCGGAGCCCTGCCAGCCCCTCCCCTCGGGCCAAGCATATGCCTGAATCTGGCTGGAGTCACTGAGCCACAAGAGAGGAGCTGCCGGCCTGGCCCTGCTGCAGCCGCGCCTGCCAGGAACACGTGTGGCTCCTGCTGCCCTGGGAACAATGGGGACACTAGAGTCTAATTGGCCTCTGGCTCTGAGGCTAAGAGACAGCACAATATGTGCTCTCTCATTAAAAATAAAATAAAATAAAATAAATTAGTTTTTAAAAAAGTTGTAGGACCTTCAGATATTAAATGGCTTTTAAGGACTTTGATATCTTGTGACGGATGAAGATGAATAAATGACTTCTGAATGCCGCTTGGGCCTCACAGAAGACACCGCAGGAAAGAGGTGACCCAGGCACCTCCTCCAGAGCCTGGCCAGGCCACTGCACAGGCAGTCTGTGGTCTCCCTGGGGCATGCCAAGGCCTCTACTCTGGCCTCTGCCACCTTGGCCATCCTTGAGGCCCCTCTCTCAGCCTCCAAGGCCTGTGCCTCGAGGCGGCACAATGCCGCAGGCCAAAAGGAGCCTGCCTGTCCACACAGCCCGAGCCCAGGACTTCCCGGACGCAAGAGGCCTGTGCTGAGGACTCCGGCTCTCCCAGCTCTGAATCCCATAGAAGGGGAAGCAAAACCCAGGGGTGACGTCGAACTACAGCCCACCTTTGTGCGCTGCCTTCCCCAGGCACCACTGTCCCGCAGGACCACCTCTGTGGGATGACATTTGCTAATACGTGTTGCCAAATCAACTCTCCACTACCACCTGGGTTGGAGGGAATTTAGGAGGAAAACAGGTTATTTGGGCCACCCGGAGCAAGCCACATAGGAGTCAGCTGAGTTAGGAGAGAACTTTCTGGGTGTGTGTGATTGTGTGCTGTAAGAGCATGCCGTTTCTCTAACTTTAGTTTAATTTCATTTTCTTTTCCCAGTTTTCTGAACACAGGTTGTTCACACCCGTGGACACATGTTCATCCCTGGCATGCTACAATGTGCGTACTGGATGAGGATGCTTTTGAACAGCACCGATTTCTCCCAGATCTTTTTCTTTCCCTCAGCAGGAACAAGCAGGTTTGGCTACTGGGAGCCACGCATGGTTCTAAGCGCCCACAGGCACCCTAACATGGTGGTGAGGCTGTTCCTGCTACTAATTCCCCAGATGAGGATGCTGAAGCTCAGAGAGGGCAAGTAACTTCAGGACCCTGATTCAGCCCCACCCTCCCCGACTTTCTAGAACAATGCAATATTTCTGAACTCTACCTTTTATGTGAGTTCCAGTTTTTATTTTTATGTTGAGCATATAGACACACTCCAGGGTTATTAGCACAAAATCAGAATTAGCACACAGTCAAGCTCTCAGCTGGCACAAATAGCGTGGGACAGAAAGTTCGGATTCAGACAGACAACAGGGTGGGTGGAGTCCACCCACAGAGCAACCCTTTTGCTGTGAAGACACAGTTACTGAGAGGGCAGATCCCTCCGCACGTCCCCCGGCCCGCGCTGGATGGGAAGCAGGTGCCCAGTCCCAGCCCTGCATGGCCAGAGCCCCCTGTGCTGGCGGGGGCGGGCGCCTATGTCCAGCCAGCCTCACCTGCCTCCTGGGACGCCAGCAGCCAGCACCTCCCAACAGGCCTCAGCCACGCCGTCCCCAGCAGCTGGGCCTTTGTGCCGGAGACCCCCGGTGCCCTGTGATCCGCAGAAGCCCCTGACCCCTGCTGCCTGCCCCAGCGCAAGAGGCAGCTGCCAGCGTGCAGAGACCAGGGCCGTCACGGCCACCCGCCGCCCTGAGGCAGCTTGTCACCAAAGCCACCCGTCTGCAGAGCCCTGGCAAAGGGCTGGCCGGGGAAGGGTGTTTTCTACCTTGGCTCTTCCCATTTATGTTCTTTTTAAAATTAATTTATTTAAATTGACAAGTAAAAGTCATACACCTTTATGGTGACCAGCATGATGTTTTGATAGATGTATACATTACAGACGGCTGGATCAAGCTGTTTGATGTATCCATCACCTCACACACTCAGCGCTCTTTTGCAGTGAGAACACACCCCGACAATTACTCTCCCCGCAATTTCCAGTCTACAATATATGGTTATCAACTCCAGTCACCGTGATGTACAGTAGCTCCCTGGAGCTTGTTCCTCCTGCCTGACCAAAACTTTCTGTCCTTTGACCCGCGTGGCCCATCCCCCACCCCCGCCCACCCCTGGAGACCCCCTTCTACTCTCTACTCCACCTGCAAGTGAGGTCGCATGGCATTTGTCCCTGTGTGCCTGGTTATTTCACTTAATCTAATGTCCTCCAGGTTCACCCAAGTTGTCAAAAATGACAGGCTTCCTTCCTTTTGTAAGGCTGAATAGTGGAAACAGATGTGCACCTCCTCCCAGCAGTTTGGCAGTGTTTCAGCCAGAACGGCATTTCGGAGAGGCTGGGGGCGAGCAACTCCACACTCGGTCCGAGCAACGTTCTCTGTGACATGGAAAGCCCAGCATTTGAAGTCTTCAGAAGAATTGAGATGACCCATCAAAGAGCAGCAAAGTAACATTCCCCTGGCTTGTTTCAGTTCAGTGACAAATGGCTACAACATCTTTGCCCTGCATCTCCTGGCATTCAACCCCTCTCACCTTGGAAGGCCCCATCCATGCTGCCTTCCTCCAGCGCCTGCACCAGGCTGGCGGGCTGCTGCAGGCTTCCCAGCCTCTTGTTCTCCCGCCTCTTCACAGATGCGTAAAACTATACAAACACACACACATATAAAACTAAGCTTTTTTGCATGAAGAGCCGTTGGGAATGCATGCAGCAAGCCCATTTCATCGTCTGCACCCAAGGCCAGTCGAGGGCGTCATTTGTCATCATTGCTCTTCTTAGCAGCGTGCCTCTCTCTCCTTACTGCAGATGAAGCACATTCCTTGAATTTGGAGGTGTCTGGTCTCTCCCGCCTCTAGCTGCAGCCTCCTTGCTGGTTCCCACCCCCAGGGAGTGGACCTGCTGTTCCCACCTTTCTATCATTTGCCATAAATAAATGAGGCGACTGCTGGAGAAGATGCAGAAACTTGTGGTCTTGCCTTCCTTGGCATTGACTGATTTATGCTTGGACTTGCGATTTGGGCCACCTCTGCAGGGCTTCTCGCTGAGGCCATGGCTCTGGTGCCATCTGTGCCAAAGAGTCCCCCAAGCATGCACTCTGCCCTCTCTGGGGGCCCTGGATTCAGTCACATCCTCAGGGGTTTGAGGTTAGAGCCAGCGGTGTTCTAATGTGGTTCTGAACCGTGTGCCCTTGGAGCAGATTATGTACAAATGAACATCTGAAGTCCTGTGCATAAGCTCTGCCCCTCCTCTGGGATTCCTCCCTGACAGCTCCCAAGTGTCTCCCTCAGTCCCCAGGGTGATGGGCACAGGCACTTGTCATTGCCACTAACATTAGCAGAATAATTGGCAGGCCTGCTCGAGTCTCCCCATTCCATCCTGTGTTTGGGAAACAATCCTGCTACATCTGACATTGTGTAAAAACACATACGGCGAGTGGTAGTTTTTAGGCAGCCCCACACATTCTGAACAACAAGCAAAGACGGCACACATATGCCCCAGAGGTCCTGAAAGGACCTGATTGAAATACAACTGCTAAACAAACATGGTCCTTCCTGTAAATTGAGAACACAGGGCTGTAAGGGCTTCTCGCAGCCCCACCCGTGGGGCCCTGTGGAGCGGGGTTCACGTGAGTTGTGGGAAACTCTGGGTCTGCGCCATCAGGATCCTCGCTGTAAGAAGACAGCTCCTTCCTGCCACTGTCGTCTGAGGCACGTGCCCTCACCCTGCGCCGCTCACTCTGCAAACCTGTGGTTTCCACTCCTCGGCCCTGGCTGGCAGAGGAGTTTGGAATAGAATAGGGGGTTAAAATAACACCCATCTCTCAACATTGGGGTGGCCACGTTGTCTCCTGAAGCCACAGGCCGGTGTGTCCCCATGCCTGACTCTGGCCCCCAGGACCACTGTGGCAGCAAGGTGCTTGTGTGGTGGACACATCCGTGCTCAACGTAAGATCATCTCTAGGTCGTTGAGTACAACCTACCAGGCAGCATTTGCAACCCTGAGTGCACGCTCAAAACCCCTACAATGACTTTGTATAGCAAAATCACGCCTAGCTCCGACCTCATCCCCATCCCCGGGGACTCTGGCTTAGCTACTTGGGGATGGATGAAGCCTTAGTGACCTCTCCAGAGGGTACGAGTGTGTAGGCAGCAGACAGGGCTCAAAGGGCAAGAGCGTCAGCTGGACCTCACTAGGAGAGGCGTTAACTTTCTGCAGTGACACCATGGTGACTCAGAGGGTGAAGACAGCAGCTTGTGGTCAGAAACAGCACCTTAAAGGTGGCCACAACCAGGGTGCAAAGGGACATCTTTGGGACGTGGCTCTCCTCCCTCTCCTTTGCTGGCTGAGCCCCTCACTCTTCAGCCTCTACAACCAGGTCAGCTCTGGGCTTTAGTCGCCATGGCCCAGCGAACCATCCCTCCCACCTGGTGACCTGACAGCCTCCCACGACCACAGAGCAGAGACTCGGACCTATTCGCCAAGTCACCTTTGGGAGGACACCCCCTCCTTCATGCTGACTCAGGAGAGCACTCGTGCCCCAGAAAGCAGCCCTGCCTCCTCCACACACGCCATGACAGCCAACATAAGCCCAGGTGGCAAGGATTGTCCCCATCACAGAGGCACTAGGAGCTGACAAGGGTATCAGGCTCAGGCCCAAGCTGCTGGGCCGGGATCGCCGGGCACGGTGCTGAGAGGTGCTGGAAGCAGCAGACCGCCATGCGCACCTCTACCTGGGAGGGCGGCCAGAGTGACCCCGCAGAAGGTCCGCACCTCGATTGCCCCATTTTCCCTTTTGACATCTGTATTTTGACATAATTTCAGACTTAGAAAAATGGTTGCAAAAATAATACAAAGAATTACCATATAACCTTCACCCAGATTTTCCAAATGTTAAGTTATTACCACTTTGCTTTCTCTCTCGCACGCGCTCTCTCTCTCTCTCTGAAGACGTATACGGAGAGAGCTGTAATTTTTTTTTCTGAACCACATGGGAGTCATTTGCAGGCATGATGCCCCTTTCCTCCTGAATAATTATTGCATATTTCCTAAGAAAATCAGGGACAGTCTCTATGTAACCACAGTACAAATCCTAAATTAGCGCGAATGCAATGCTACTGTCCCGTCAGCAGAACTCACGCAGATTGTGCCAGTCGCCTCACGGATGCCTTTTACGGCAAAGCAGCCCCGCGTGTGCTCCCAGCAGGCCTGTGTGTCCTGCAAGCCTCCCAGCTGCCTGTCTTCCAGGCCCGCGGGTTTGTCAGGTGTTTGCTCAAGCTTAGGTCAGGTTATACATTTTTGTCGGGAATATTCCCAGAAGCGAGGCCTCGCCCTGCTCAGGGCACCGGTGCAAACCCAGGAAGCTGCCTTGGGAGCTGGCCGGTCGCGCAGGAAGCTACTGAGGTGTGCCAGGTGCTGCTCCTGCTCAGTGGCTATTTCCGTCCTTCCTTCGGCGCTGCCTGTGGCCCCTGCCTTCCCGACTGCCAGACTGCCAGCCCTGCATACTCTCGCGGTTACAACCCTTCTCTTCACGCACAAGGAAGCGGTCCAGGGGTCCCCTCTAACTGGCCCAGCAGTGGCCAAGTGCAAACAGCAAGCTGGGGAAGTCAGACATCCTGCCAAAGGGTGACAACCACGCCGGGAGCATTGTCTGCCCCCCTGCCTCCTGCTGCTGTCACCTTGTCGCTTCATGACTATGAAGTGTATTTAATCTAGCCCAGCGCATAAATTAAAATCCACACAGGCTGCAGCAAAGACCCCCCTCTTGGAGCCCGGCTAGAACTGCACCCTCCGAATTCAGGGGCACGGTGTCCCCGGGGGTCACTTAGGGGCCCGGGCTTCTGCACTCGAGCAGTGGGCACGATTGTTATGTAAACAGAGCGCTGCGCCGCCGGGGTGGCTTACCCATCTGCTCTGCCACACACTTCTTGCCTGCGCTAATCATTTTCCATCCTCTTAGGTGAAAACTTGGAAAATGTAAGGGGCTCTCAATCTCCCTTTCATTTGCAAACGAGCCATTTCAGCTAAGCATGGCCCCCTATTCTTCTCCAGCGTTTGTGTTTGTGAAAGGACCCGTCTCAAATTTCTGGGGCAGGAGCAGCTGCTGCGGAGGCCTCTTTTCTCTTGGCCGCCCCCCACCCCCACCCCCACCGCCCGCCCCCTCCCTGCTTTTGTCTCTGTCAAAGCCAGCGCCCCCTTTGACCCCTGGCCAACTCGGAGCCTCCTCCTTTGTCAGCCTCCCCAGACAACTTTCACCCTAAATCAAGCATTGTTTGGGCTCCTGAGGCCAGCACGTGCCCATATCCCCTAATCTTTTAATTTCATCCCAGGAAAAAGCAGCTGTTAGTGATACACGCAATGCACAGCTGTTGGCTGGGCCTGCTGCCTGCCCCGGAGAACAATGGGGGAGAAAGGACGCTTGCAGGGCTGCAGGAATATGTACATCTCCTCTCTTTCTTCTTCTTGGGTTTTTTTTTTTTTTTTTCTTTTTGCAACAGTTGGCAGCACGTGCTGTGAAACGCTGCCCTGCTGGCAAAGCTGCCCTCCCCCAACATCGTGTTGGTCACCACCGGTTCACTGCCCCCACACACCATTTGGTTTGCACTTGGGCTCATTTAAGAAGCAAACTTTCAGTTTCCAAGATCCCTGGCGCGTGGCATGATGCCTTTGCTACAAAAATGATCATCTGATAAATTACAGGGTGAAACCCAGACGGCAGACAGAGGCTTCTTACTCGCTGGCGCGTGGCCACATGGGGCTGCTGGAGTCCCTCACGCTGGCCTCCATGGGTGGAGGAGCTGTTTAGTGGCATTGACGCTTTTGGGGTCCTAGGCATGCATGACCAGAGGACAGAGGATGCCCTAGAAATACCCATTACCAAGGCCAACCAAGGTCAGTCTGGCACTGGAGAGGGGTCTCCACAAAGGCATTTGGGGGCCACTTCATCTTTCCCTGCTGAGTGAGCCAGCAAGGCAGTGGTAGCTGGATTTTCTGGGCCCCTTCCCTGGGCACGCTGGTGCCCCAGCAGCCTGAGGCATTGGGGAATGGTTCAGGAGACAGGACCGGCGCTGCCCTGAGCTGCCAGTGTGCCCCAAGCAAGGTGAGTCACCTCCCCAGGCCTCGGTGCCCCCACCTCAGAAAGCAAGGGGCTGGAGGGACTCTCTACAGCCCCCTGCCCCGTGGAACGTTCTGCAATTACAGGAAGTTTCTCTCTCTGCACTGTTCAACGCAGCCACTGAGCACTGGAAATGCAGCTGGCACAATTTAACCAACTTTTTAAAATTTCAATGAATTTAAATTAAGATAGCCAGTGTGGCTAGTGGCTGCTCTGTTGAACAGCGCAGCTCTACACTATGGGTTTTCAAACTTGAAATCACATGAGAAAAAAAAATGCAGATACGGGGTCCTATTTCTGGGGTCTGATTTAAGTGCTCAAGACAGCAGCCTGAGCATGGAGGTATTTAAGGAACCCCAGATGGCTCTAATGGATGGCAAAGTCAGGGCCCCTGCCTTAGACAGCCTTCCAGTCCTGAATCTGGGCTCTGCAGAGACAATGTGTTTGGAAGGCAAATGTCTAACTTAGCTATAAACATTCCTTGTTTCTGAAATGCAGAGGATTTTTAAAAACAATTACCCAGTTTGGTGACTCCTCAGAGTCAGGCTGCAGTCGGGCATCTCCCTACCCTGACATGTGTCCCTCTTCTGCCTGCCATGCCAGGGTTTTAGGACTGTCCCTACCCAGAGGTGGCTCGTGCAGCCATAAGTTGGCATGGGCCCCTTTCCACCCACTTTATCTCACCTGGTAGGTCACTGAAAAATGCCCGCAGAAACCCAACGCTCACCAGAGCATATGGCAAGCCACACACCTGCCTTGTGGGCACCTGCTGGGCCTCCCAGGGGTGTGGGGCTGCTGCCTCTGGCACTCCTGGCCATGGCAAAGCGTCCGACTCATTTGCGTGCTGGACGCCTGCCACGTGCCTAGACTATGGCAGATCTGACACGGCATGTCGTGGCTTTGAAGACCAGCCAATCTGGAGAAGGCTGCGCCTCTGACAACAAAGCCGGCAGCCTGTCTGAGACGCGTGCTCAGGCCTTCCCAGGAGCAGGCACACACATGTGCACACAGGGGCCCAGCAGGGCTGCTGCCACAGACTGTCCGCCATGAGTCAGGACTTCCTGAAGGTCATGGCTCTGCAGTGGTGGGGGAGTCAGCTCCCCTGAACCGTGTCCTGCAGCCCCCTGAAGAGCCTGCCATGCCCTGGGAAAGGCACATTTTTATAAGTCAGAACCAGCCCCCCTGGTTTCTGTTCTTCAACATTTCCTTTTCAGACAAAGGATCGCTTTATTTTCTTTATCCATCTCTATAGCTAAGCAAAAGGAAACGAATGGCGACACATTGATAACTATCATGTGACGTTTCTTCCCGATGCTGGTAATTGCACACCAGAGCTGAGCTTGCAAACGCCCCCAGAAGCAGCGAGTTATCTTTTTGCCAGATGCGGTACAAATCACCGGAGACCTTTTGCTGCCCTTCCCCCCCTGCCCGAGTGGGAAACAGCAAGGGCAAGTGCTAGGGGCCGACCCGCTTCAGATGAATCCTCTCCCCTGAGGATCCGGAGTTTAACTCCAGAAAGGGTTAAAAGTCAATGCAGCCACTGCTGCCCTGTCCCCTCTGCCCCTGCAGGGTGACGCCTGGGTAATCACAGTGCAGGAGCTGCCCACCAGGCCCGAGGCCAGCCGCCTCCAGCCCACCTCGGCCATCTGCCCAGGCCTGGGGACAGCCATGCCCTCAACGGAGGTAGGGCTTGGAAAGACACAGAAGTCACCAAGGGACGGGGAGGCACCCATAAAATATTGTGACACTTGAGGTCCAGCTAATGGCTGCAGCTGAAGGCTGGTGGCCGGCTCACGGCCCTGAGCACAGGCCTGCATTCCTAGCACCCTCCCCGCCGGCCTGACGCGCAGGAGGCCTTTCAAGTCGGAGGAGATGGAGGATTTCCTCCCCCAGCCAGGGCCTCGGGAAGGTAACAGGCAGGCACGCTTTAAGGCCATTAGCAAAGGACAATGGGAAGCTGAAAGGTAATCCCAGTGAATGGAAGACAGAAAGTGGGCTTGTGCCAGCAGCCGCAGGGTCAGCTCTTTATCCCAGACGGCAGATGGAGGGGCCTGGTTGCCGGGCAGACTCTGTGCTGCCTGCTGGCTGGGGGAGGGGAGCTGCGGGCTCCTCCAGTCAGCGCTGCCCCACCCGAAGCATGGCCCCAGTGCACTGACCAGGAGTGAGGGGGGTGCTGTGTTCTCTCTACAGGGATGTCAAGGCACCCCCTGCAGGAGCCCTCACTGACCGGGGCATCTCCACTCAGCCAAGATGCCCTGAGCCCTGTCCAGCGGCCCTCCCCAATCTAAGCACTCTGACCACAGGCAATGGAAATGCCTGAGGAGGGGTCACATGCCCCTCATTCTTCTGTCCTCTGTCATTGCCTCAGCACAAGTAGCTTCTCCCTCTGCAAAATGGCTTCCATGTGCATGTGTACGCTGAGGCTGTGGCTGGCCACCGGGTGTGGACACAGGAGCACATGCACACTGACAGAAAGACTTCCTCGCGGGGTGCAGGGTGCACATTGGGGTATGTGCACACTGGGGGATGTGCACCTGGGGGATGTGCACCTGGGGAAACGTGCACACTGGGGGGATGTCCACACTGGAGGATATACACACTGGGGGATGTGCACCTGGGGGGATATACACCTGGGGGGATGTGCACCTGGGGGGATGTGCACCTGGGGAAACGTGCACACTGGGGGGATGTCCACACTGGAGGATATACACACTGGGGGATGTGCACCTGGGGGGATATACACCTGGGGGGATGTGCACCTGGGGGGATGTGCGCCTGGGGGGATGTGCACCTGGGGAAACGTGCACACTGGGGGGATGTCCACACTGGAGGATATACACACTGGGGGATGTGCACCTGGGGGGATATACACCTGGGGGGATGTGCACCTGGGGGGATGTGCACCTGGAGGAACGTGCACACTGGTGGGGGGATGTTCACACTTGAGGGCATGCACACCGGGGGGCATGCACACACTGGGGGTGTAAATGTTGGGGACATGCACACTGGGGGATGTGTACCTAGGGATGTGCACACTGGGGACATGCATGCCAGGGGGATGTGTAGACCGGGTACATGAGCACTCAGATGAACCCAACTGGGATCTGTACCCTGGCCTGGGCACTTACACTCCTTTGACACCCACAGAGCTAGGGCATCAGCATTCAGCAGACCTTGACCACCCTCCATGGAAAGGCGCACCTCAAACCTGCGTGCATGGAGAGCGCCCTCAGCTGTGGGATGGCACAAGAGCCGCAGCAGGGAGGCTGGGGTGCACTGTCCTCCTCCCCGGCCTGCTTCGACATCTCCATTATGTCTTTCTACCCCTGCTGCCGGATGGTGCCAGCAGAATCTGGTGCTTTTGAGAACTGGAGTGTGTCTGTTTGCAAAGTTGAGTTTTCCTTCTGCCGCAGCCCCTTCAGAAACAAGTGAACACAGCTTGGGGTGTGCTCGCAGCTGAGCTTCATGGCCAGACTCCACACTAGGTGCGTTTTGTTCTTCTGCCTCTGAGCAGGCAGCCCTTAGCCATGGCTACTCACCATCTTCTACCTCCGCTGTGCTGGAAAAACAAGACTTCAAGAAAACATGTCTGGGCCGGGCGCGGTGGCTCACGCCTGTAATCCTAGCACTCTGGGAGGCCGAGGTGGGCGGATCGTTTGAGCTCAGGAGTTCGAGACCAGCCTGAGCAAGAGCGAGACCCCATCTCTACTAAAAATAGAAAGAAATTATATGGACAGCTAAAAATATATATAGAAAAAATTAGCCGGGCATGGTGGTGCATGCCTGTAGTCCCAGCTACTCGGGAGGCTGAGACAGGAGGATCGCTTGAGCTCAGGAGTTTGAGGTTGCTGTGAGCTAGGCTGACGCCACGGCACTCACTCTAGCCTGGGCAACAGAGTGAGACTCTGTCTCAAAAAAAAAAAAGAAAAAAGAAAACATGTCTGTGAATATTCCAATTGTGATTCAGCCTATCGCTTAACAAGCAGCCACAGAGAAAGTGCAGGTGCTAAACACATGCTGGGGCTGCCACAAAGGATGCACGAGAATTGGCTGTGTCCTTCTAAGTAAGGTAAAACAACCATGATTTCATCCAGGACGCTCTTTATAACTCATTCATCCAGTAGAGCTCGCCACTAGGTGCACGCAGCAATATAGCCATGAACTTTGGGAGCAGCTTCTGGACAAAAATGCAAGGGTGGAAGCAGCCTGCTTCTGTTCCTTCTCCCTTGCTCCCTCCAGCAAAGCAGCGGGAAGCAGAGCCCTTTGTGTTGCATCTGTATGGTGCCTTCAAGAGCCACTGCATGCTGCAGACAGAGCCACACAGACTCTGCCCATGCTGGCCATCACCAAACTTTACCTAAAACATTTTCTTCTAGATTTCCCTTTCTGAACTCTGAGCATTAAAGTAGTACAAATTCTTTTAAGAAAAAATATAATGGCACACGGAATATTTTTAAAATTAATTCCTTGGCCATGGTATTCCAACCTTTAGAGGAATTCTCTTTCTGGATTAGTTTTCTAGGACTGCTGTAACAGAGAACCACACACTGGGTGGCTTAAGCAACAGAAGCGTATTCTGGAGGCCAGAAGTCTGAGATCAAGGCATCAGCAGGGTTGGTTCCTTCCGAGGCTGTGAGGCAGAATCTGTTCCAGGACTCTCTCTTCGCTCTAGTAGTTTGCTGGCCAGTTTTTGTTCTCCTTGGCTTGTAGATCTCTGCTTTCATCTTCAAATAGCATTCTCCCTGTGCACCTTCTGCCTCCAACTTTCTGTCTCCTATCTGTCTCCAAATTTTCTCCTATAAGGGCACTAGAATCAGTCAGATAGCATTAGGGCCCACCCTAATGATCTCATTTTAACTTGATTATATCTGTAAAGATCCTAAGTCCAAATAAGTGTACAAAGGCTTGTCATCAACATAACCATCATCACCACCATCACCACCACCACCATCACCACCACCATCATCACTACCACCACCATAACCATCATCACCACCATCACCACCACCACCATCACCACCACCACTACCACCATCACCACCACCATCATCACCACCAACATCACCACCACCATCATCACCATCACCATCATCACCACCACCACAATCACCACCATCACCATCACCACCATCACCATCATCACCACCACCACCATCACCATCATCACTACCATCACCAGCACCATCACCATCACCATCACCATCATCACCACCACCACAATCACCACCATCACCATCATCACCACCACCACCATCACCACCACCATCATCACCATCACCATCATCACCACCACCACAATCACCACCATCACCATCATCACCACTACCACCATCACCACCACCACCATCACCACCATCATCACCACCATCATCACCATCACCATCACCACCGCCATCACCATCATCACCACCACCACAATCACCACCATCATCATCACCACCATCCCCATGACCATCATCATCATCACTATATCTAAACTTAACACTGATTCCTGTTGGGTGCCATTGTAAGTGCTTTGTGTACATTAGCTCACTTGCTTACAGCCTCTGATACTTGTACAGATGAGGACCCTGTGGTACAGAGGGCCACTCAGGCAGGGCTGGGAGGCAGGATTTGAATTCCGGCAGCAATGCTTTGGGATCTGTGCTTTTCAGGGAATATGCAGATGGGCTTTGTGGCCAAAAAAAGCCTGGAAACAACCCGGATTATTCCTGTAAGGGAGCACTGTGAAATGACTGACTGCAGGCGTATGCCTCAGCATGGACATGTCTCATTAGTAGAAAAAAGCAAGTCACAGAATTTACACAGTCTGACTTTGTTTATAAAAGTCCCAAAACAGACAAAATTTAGCCATCTATTGCTTGGCAACTCATACATACATGGTAAAACTTTAAGGGAGACAAGGTGACCATCACAACGGTTATTGCAGTGAAAGTGGAAAAACCAAGACCGATGCTGCGGGACCATGCAGAGGTCTGGGTAACATGCCAGCTGCTAGCCTGTGTGTGCTTTATTCATTATTGCCATTGCATACATACATGTAAGTTATAGGAACTCTTCTGTGTGTATAGTATATTTCAGAATTATTTTTTGAATCTACAACTAGGAAAAAACAACCAGAAGGGATGATGGGGTATCTCTGGAGTCTGCTTGGCCAGAGCATCCTGCCCGCAGCAGTGCGCCCCACATTTCTCCACGGCCAGAATGGGCGTCATAATGCCAGAGCTTCCCTACAACTCTGAGCCACAGAGACAACTTTCTGACCCCAGGCGCCTCTGTCTCCTCAGGATGGCTGAGGCCATCTACATGGTGAGCACAAATCGTAGTCTTAGCAAATATTTCACATTCCATTATTTCTGTTTAGATTAATTTAAAGCTAACTCTCGGGCCCTGCCTGTCATCTGGGCAGATTGGACACCCAATCTCAGACTTAGGACGGCCTTGAGCAGCTCCAAATCTGGGTGGCTTCTCCCAGGACCCTGAATGGGATGATGAACCCCCTGCAGCCCCTCCACCTCCACGCTCAGGAGGCAGGGACAGCAGGTACCCCATGCTGCGCCAAGTGTCCCTGGTGACATGACGTTGTAGAGCCCTCACACTGCAGCCTCCTCACCTCCCTGGGCCCCGCTGTGGAGGGCAGCCTCCCCTTCCTGCCTTCCCCGTCGAGGACACCCCTATCAATGAGCACAGGTGGATTGCCTTGGCCCCAGCCTCTGCTGAGACTAGGAAAACAAAGTCTGGGGCCACCAGGGGCAAAAGGAGGTGTGACACAGAATGAATGGGCCACCCCCTCTTACCCCAGAGCACCGGCCTGGCTGAGCTGAGGGGTCACAAGCACTTGGTGCAGAACCAGGGCTGGGTCACCTCTGATCAACGCCTTGGCTGGTACCCTGTCCTGCCTCCACCCTGCCTCCCTGGCTCCAGATTATCCGAGGGTGATTCATCGGCTCCTTGTTCCTCATCCCTGACTGAGAGGGGCCAGTGTTTCCCCTCATGCCCACCTCCCTCCTCACCCAAGCTTCCTCCCCTCCCCCCAGGCCCCTTTTCAGTTGCATTCACCTCTCATCTTCCCTGTCCTTATCTACTGAGCATTTGCAGCCGAGGTGTCAGGTGGGGGCTGCAGCCTAGGAGAGGAGAGCTCAGTGCGTGGCCTCCCTGGCCCCGACCCAGCCCCGCCCGAGGGCAGAGGCCCCATCTGCTGCAAGCAGAGCCCAGCCCTACAGGGCAGCAGCTGGGCGAGGAGGGGCTCTACTAGGGGTGACTTTTGACCTCACCATTGTCCTAAGGCCCAGAGTGTGCACGCGCACACTCATACTCACACACGCACGCACACACACGCACACACACATACACATACTGTGTGCTTGCAAAGCCCAGGGTCTGACTTTCGAGTCCACTTGGGTCAACCGAGTTTGTTTACCTTTGCAGGTCTGCAATTTCTAACCAGTCATTCGAAACCCAATAAACTTTGCGAACCGAACATGGTTTCGTAACTCATCTGGAGGCAGAGTTTGACCTGAATGCACTGAGGCTTTATTTATCTGACTTAGTTTCACTATGAAACATTAACCCATTTGCTTCCAGGGTGCTCCCACCCTTCCCAGGGTGGTTTGGGGTGTGTGGTACTTGGACAAGCCAAAAACTCCCAGGTCCAAATCTTTGTCTCCAAGTTTGCAGTGGAAGGACCGCAGGCCTGTGTGCACAGCCCGTGTGCACAGAAAGTGAGTTCAGCACCATCCTCAAGGAAGGCTGGCGCTCAGCACAAACCCAGTGCCCGGCCACTGTCACCAGGGTGTGTTTGTCACTGGATGGGAATAGGGAGCTACAAACACACACAAAGAATACAAGTCTCACTCATTCCCACCTCTCTCACATGGGCTCTTTAAAAGACACGGAGGCCTCCAAGCAACTCTCCATGCCAGAGCCAGGTCCTGTGAATCCCACTGACTCACTGTCTGCTGCAAAGAGCTGCTGGGGGCCTGTCCATCCTCTTCCTCTGATGACCCGCCTAATGCACGTGCACACCCACACACCGCCATGCAACACAGACACACCGTTGTACACACAGGCACACAACATGCATACACATGTGTGCACACACACAAAGCATGCACACATACATGGAGACATACACACATGCACCCTCCATATTAGAAGTTTTCTCAGGACTCTGTAGCAACCAGCTGCAGCATGTACTCTTATTTTCCAACTCAGAATAATCCAGTATGTGAACATGGTATGACCATAGCCTGGCGTCTCCCCCAGTGTTCACCAAGCCCACCAGAATTTATGCAACCAAAGGCACGTTGTCCAGGGAGGGCCCTTCACTTACCTCCAGGATTGTGTTTCAAATAGCTGTGGGCCCCCTTCTCTGCAACAGAATTCTTCTCAAAGATCATTTCAGAACCCACAAAGAGACCCGGCTCGCTGCACACCTGCCATGAGGAAATTGCAGGAGTGGCCGAGGTGAATGACTGCTTAGATCGGCGGCTCCTCAACACACATCAAAGCCCTCGCCTCTCAAAGGGATCCCCAGACCAAAGGAGGCCCCTGCACAGGAAGGTGACAGTCACGGGGCGGGGGGGGGGGGTGCAGTGGGGGGGACCTCTGTGAGAAAGTGAAAGGGCACCCTACTGGGTTCGGGGAAGGTGCTTCAGGTGAGAAGAATGAGAGTTCACCCTGTGACATTCACAGAGGCCCCAGCACGTGTTGACACCTACTTTGCACAGATAGGTTCCGGGATCTCAGCAAGTGGCGCTGGGCTCCTTCCTGTTTTCCTCCCACAGCACTGAAAAGAACCCAAGGACTCAACCCCAGTCTCGGATCCATGGGCCTTTCAGGCACCTGCCCAACAGTGCCAGCCTCCCTTCCCATTCCCCATCCCACCCTCTTATCGCCTGTGTCAACATGCATTTCCCAGCACCACCGAGAGTCCTGAAAGCAAACACTCAGCCACCTCCGGGAACTTGCTGGGTGTGAGGCTCTGAGGGGAGCAGGTGGCTGCGCCAGGGCAGGCCAGGCAACAAACCTGCCACGCAGGCCCGATGGCAGGAGGGACACAGCCAGAGCTCGCTCGCCTCGGTGGTCGGGCTAGGCCCCTGCAAGGCAGGACAGCATGAGGCTTTACCTGCCGTGGACGACTCCAGGCACGACCGGTCAACGCAGTCAACTTATTCATTTCCAAGAAGGAAACCACTTCTAGAAGGAAGAGGTTCTGCACCTGTTCTCGCCGAGAGCCACTCTTCCTGCTCCTTAGCCTCCTAACCGTGGTGCTTCTCATAATTAGACACACTGGCCCCGGGGCACACCTGTCCTGCACTTCAGGGTCAGAGAGCTGGATCGCCAGACGCCAGCACGGAGCAGTGCTGGGCAGAACTCGGCATGCACTAACCAAGTCCAAGTCAGCCCTTCACCTGGGTGGCCCGGCTGCAGTGAGGGCGAGTGAGGGGACCTGTCTGTGCTGGTATCCTGGCCTGAGGTCACAGCAGAAGCACAGACCTGGAGGGGCGTCTGCAGACGTGCGGGCTGGGGGAGCGGCAAGGCAGAACTCCCGTCCCCTGCCTCTTGCCTGACATTGGATCCCCTCCTGGCTTCTCCAAATCCGAGGACCCTGCCCAGCCTGCCTTCCCCGGCACCTCAGTGCCCAGGAGGTCTCAGGGAAGACCAGGGGGAGGCAGGCTCAGCCTGGTGGGGGACTCCCTTGACCTCCAAACCAGCCACAGGGCTCTGGGCAAGAGGCGTAACACCCAGCTCTGCTGCCCCGACAGTAAACTTGAGGTGACGACAGCCACACGGCCGCTCGCAGTGAGCAGCAAATCAGAGCCTCGGCGCAGCCTTCTGAGCACAGGTGCGACGGCGCCGGGCACTGCCAGCCTCCCACCCTCACCACCACGCCCGACATGGGACTCGGAATTCTGCTTTCCTTCGAGAGAGTGTGAGCTCCAGCCCTGCACACCTGGCTGCCCTCACCCCGCCCACCTGAGGCAACAGGGTCACACGGCAGGGCCGGCATTTACTGACCACCAACAGTGTGCTCAAGTCTCCTCTTCCGGGGGCTGCCCAAGCGTACGTCCTTCGTAGACGGAGCAGCTGCTCCGAGAGGGGAGGCGAGAGTCACGCAGGGAGCTACTGAGGCAGAGGCCACCACCTCCGCCGGCAACCCCGCAGCTGGCACACGGAGCGCCCAGAGAAGGGCCTTCAGGAGACAAGCCGAGCAGAGTTCCTGGCACTACCTGGGAAGCAGGACAGATACATGACGCTCCCACTGGGAGTCAGTGGTTCTGCAGGCCTGGCATCTGTCATACGGAGCCACCCCTTTTCATAGTTGTTGATCCCAGAAGGTCCCCCGCGACTTCTTAGCCATTCCAATGAAGGCGAATCTTACAAGTTATGTTTTAGCATTTGTTGTTTTATTACTAACAGGTCACACAATTTTTGTCATTTTTTTTATTATAAAAGTATAATTGTTTTTGACCGTGCTGCACGTGTCAGGCCCCTGTTGGGAAACAGGTGGCAAAGGGTTAACAAAGAGAGACTAAGGAAGTGTCCACAAGGTGGGCCATGAGGAGCCAGCATGTGGCCCTCGGACCAGCAGGGATGGCCCAAAGGAGTGGGGACACGGGGACAGGCAGAGGAAGAAGCTACTGCTAGGGCTAGCCTGCAGGGGTGCAGAGCCACAGAGAGAGCCGGGAGCGGCTTGGAGGGGCGGCGCAGAGGAGAGCGGTGCACTGGCTCAGCAGAGCCCTCATCCACAGGGAGGGCTGAGCACCCCTGCGCTGGCCCCGCACACTCCGCAGGGAGGAAGGACGCTGCAGGGAAGCCCAGATCCTATGCCCTCGCTCCGCACTGGCTTCCTGGACTTGCTTTTCAGGGGACGCAGCAGGAGAGATGCTCTGGTACATCTGAGGCTCACTCGCAGAGACTTTGCAGCTTCCACCTTCTCCCCTGGAACCTTCTCCCTCTGGGAGAAGCCATGAGAAAGCCCAAGGCCCCCGACGACCTCGGTGGAAACACAAGTGGGCTCTAGTGACCTCCCCCAGGCTCAGCCTCTCGGCCACCTCCAGAGAGGCCCCAGGCAGTGAGTGAACTGTCATGGAACCCCAGACCTGCCACCTGCCAGCTGGAAATCACCATGTGACCTCCATCAGCTCTGTGAGGAGCAGGGGCCCCTGTCCAAATTCCTGACCCACAAAATCAAGTGATACAGAAAAATGATTATTGTTCTAAACTTCTAAAAATGATTATTGTTCTAAACTGGTGTGTGTGCAGCAATGTCACCAGGACCCAAACCTCCGTCTCATTTTCAGCCCCTTTTTGAGCTCATGCCAGGTCTGCCTGCAGCGCCAAGCCCAGTCGAGACAGCGATTCCTCACCTGCAGGGCCTTGACACACTGTGTCCGGTGTGCGACCTCGTGAACACAAAGCTGCCTGGATTCACCGCAGTAGCACGTCAATGTGCACGTGCGCATTTACACACGCCTGAATACATGCAGGACTCGTGCTTAGGTTAATTTGGTTGGCAAAGAGGCATTATTAGCAAAGACATGAATTTAACCGATTTTGTTAAATTTCAGTGAACACCTGCCAGTGGCTTTAACAGACCCGAGGTACTACTTCTGGCTGCGCATGATGGAGAACTGCTTTCCACCCAGGGAGACACTGTCTTCATCACAGGAACCACACGGGGGTGACCGGGAAGCTGGTCTCGCTCAGCTTGGTCCCAGAGTGTGAGATGCTGGCAGTGGAACTGCACTCACCAGCCCAGGGGCGACAGAGCCGTGACTGACACCCCGGTACCCTGAGAGCGGTTCTGACGGACAGAAAGAGAACAGCCGGCCCTGCTCCTGCTCTGCACGGCCAGTCGCGGCTGAAAACAGGCACAACACGACCAGCGAGGCCTGCTCCCGGGGCTCAAGGAGCACGTGGGCAGTGTGCACGGTCACACGCCTGGCGCCTCGCGTGCTGCAGGCGCGCTCTGCCCTCGCCGGCAGCGCTCTGCGGGGAGGTGAGCCAGCTCCGCTCAGCCCTGCTTGTCAGAGCCTTTAACATCATCATGTACGTGATCCCTAAGAGGGAACCCCAGAATGCAGTGTCCCCACCATTCCGCGGGACCCGATAACCTACAGGGTGTGCTTAGGAACGCCGCACGGCACACGCCTGTCTCTCACCTGCCCTGTGCTTCCGCGTCATCACCCTCCAAACAGTGGAGGAGCCCCTGCGGTAGCCCCACCCGGTGCCAACTGTGATTATCGCTGTGGACGTGGGCTAGTGTCTTCACTCCAGCCACGGTCACCTTCCAAGACGTCTCAAAGCGGTCCCAGCAGCCCGGGCGGCCTGGAGTACTCCCCTCGGACGGCAGCTCTCCTCAAGTGGTGAGAAGGACTCGGAGGCTGCTTCAGACACAGCCGTGATGAGTTAGAGACGTCTGCCCATTGCAGAGGAAGTCGTGGTGATATACGTGAGGACGCTTTGCTGTTGCAGGAGTATGGTAAGTTGGGGAGGGCCTGTCTGTGACACGGACAGACTGACAGAGATGTGCAGAAAAGTCTGTCGTCAGAGGCAGGGCCTGCACCCGGCTCGGGCCAGCACCCGAAGCTAAGCGGCAGCTGGCCTGCCTCCCACTCTGCACTGAGAGGACAAAGGCCAAGGTGACCCTGCCTGCAGCCAGACCTGAGCCTCAACGGGGTCAGCGTGTGCGCTTCAGCCAAGCGGCCAGCCCTCAAGTGACTGCAGGCTCTCAGGGCCCGGAAATCAAAACCTCCTGCTGAAGGAGGTGATGCTGCATTGTTCGCCCGCCAGGGGCTCCAGGCAAGCCTGGGGGCTTGTGTGTCCCACAGGAGCGCCTGACTCCAGGAGATCCCAGTCCTAAGGCGTCTCCTGCGTTGGCCTCCCTCCCGGGTGCCAGGCGCCCTGTACTTGGCAGAGCAGTACTGGGAGCCGGCATTTTTTCAGGACTGCGTGAGGCTTTGGAATTTGAAGAACAAAATGTGTTTTATTTTAAAAGAATCTACAAGCAGGCAGGGTGGGCCCCCAGCCATGGAGCAGCGTCACTGCAGGGCTTCAGCTGAACGGTAGGGCTGCGGCCGGACCTCCCCCAGCACAGCTGGGGGGCTCGCCACTGCTGTGCCATGGCTCACCTGTCCTCCTCCCTTCCAGGGACTGCCTCGCCACAGGTTTATCCTCATCAAGGCCCTGCCACTGTGAGGCACAAGACACGGGCTGAGGACAGGAGATTTGGGCTCCAGCCCTGGGAGCTCACGGTCTCCCAGACGATTCGATCCCAAAGCCTCAGACCAGGCACTGAGTGCACAGGCTCTGCCCAGCTGTGAGGCAGCAGAGAGGAAGGCCCAGGTGCTCGGGCAGCTTGGGGGACACCACGGAGGCCATCGTGGTGGGCTATCAAGGAAAAAATGGCCATCAGCTGACAGGGAAATAGAGGAAGAGAGTTCTAGGCAGAAGGAGTAGCTGCCGCGAAGGGCCAGGCTGGGGGAAGCGTGGGCAGCTCTGTGGTCTGGAGCAGGAGCCCAGGGGGCCAGGCCGGAGCTGGGGCATCACTGGCAGCAAGGTCGCAGCTGGGAGGAGGATCCACTGCGTCAGACACACCGCCAGGACTGACGGGCTCATCATGACAAGTGTGGAGGAGAAGCTGGGGTGCCGGGGGTCTGTCGGCTAGGGAGCCAGAAGGAAACGGTGTCTGGGGAGGGAAGGTCTGTGGGCATCCCTGGGGTCTAGCCAGTGCAGTGGAGACCCGGGCAGCTGGCAGGAGACTGGGGCGTGGATAGGGGACTCCAGGACTCCAAGCCAGGCCAGAGAGAGGACAGCTCGGGCAGGCGGAGGCTGCAGCAGGAGGGGTGAGCTGCGGCAGCTCTCACAGGGTGGGCAGAAGAGGAACAGGAAGGTACTGGAAGGAGCAGTTACCGGAGGACAGAAATCAGGGCTGGGCCCTCTGCTGCAGCAGGAAGGAGCTATGAGGAGGGAGTGCAAGTCACAGCCAGAGGCCACGCAGGGTGAAGCCAGGGGAGCACGAAGCATGGGCCCTGGATCCGGTTCCTTGGAAGCTAGTGCTGCCCCGACCACCAGCATGTTTAGCAACTGGAAAGCACCATAGTGAGAACCCCACGTCCTTCCCAATGTATGTGGGAATAATGCCAGTGGGACTTAATAAACAAATATGCTTTAAAAACTATAAATTTAATAGAAAATGTGGATGGAGATGTTTATCACCTTGGTGTAGGGATAACCTTCCTAAGCAAAACATGAAAACCCAGAAGCCATCAGAAGATTGATACCCAGAAGCTGCCGTCCGCAACTCTGGTTAGGAACCAGCTGCACAGCAGGAGGCGAGTGGTGGGCGAGCCCACGAAGGTTCCTCCGTATTTACAGCCGCTCCCCAATGCTCACATCACCACCTGAGCACTGCCTCCTGCCAGACCGCAGCAGCATTAGATTCTCATAGGGGCACAAACCCTACTGTAAACTGAGCATGCCAGGGATCTAGGTTGTGCTCCTTATGAGAATCTAATGCCTGATGACCTGAGGTGGAGCTGAGGAGGTGATGCTAGTGCTGGGGAGCAGCTGCAAATACAAATTATCATTAGCGGAGAGGTTTGACTACACAGTAATGTGATGCACTTGAATCATCCCAAAACCATCCCTCCTCCCCCCACCACCATCCATGGAAAAATTGTCTTTCATGAACCTAGTCCCTGGTGGCAAAAAGTTTGGGGACCGCTGCCCAGAAGCACATAAAACCAAAAAGAAAAACGCGAGTAGGGTGAAAGAGAACAGGGTTTTAAAACAAAACTATAAAGTGGAAGGAAATATTTAAACCCTCCATGACAAAACTAAAGGTTAATAATATATCAAATATATCCATAATATATCAAAAACCTTTACAAGTTCATAAGAAAAAGACAAACAAACCAGTAAAAACACTGGAAAAACAAAGCTTTGTCAAATATGGTCAAACTTTGCAAAACTTTGCAAAAGAAAGACAAACTTTGGTGGCAACAGGAGTTTCCCAGCCCCCCAGCAAGTGACAGAGACCCACCAGCTCTGGCCAAATGGGACAGAGCATTGGGTGACAAGAGTCACTGAGGAGCTGAGGCAGCTCCAAGCCCATTTGTCTCCCATACCCCTCCCTTCCCTGCGCAGCCCCCAGCTGCCGGAGGCCGTGTCCCCAGGGCCGAGGAGGAGGAGGAGACTTGCTGTAGGCAAAGATAAGGACTTGGTCATGTGAGCTTCTTCGATGTAGGAGTCTGTTATGGCAATCAGCATTGATTTCCCTGATTGATATAGAAAGAAACTGGCAATTCTCAGGGACAAAATAATAAATTAGCCATAAAGTCCTGAAAAGAATGCTCACCCCACTGGTAATCAGAGGCTTAAATTTAAAGCAACCGTGAGATATTGCACTATTTTTGACCCATCTGAAACATTTTAAAAATATTGCTAATAGATATTTAGTATTGGAGAGGATATGAGAAAGGGGTGCCCTGATACTCCGCAGGTGGAGGTACAAATTGGTATGGACTTGTGGAGGATAGCTTGGCAACAACTACAGAAAATGTAAATATGCACACCTTTGAGTCAGCAGTTCTGCCAAGAATCTATTTTATACGCATATTCTTACTGATGTAAATATACATATATTCCTACTGACTGATATGTATATGCTTATATATTTCATTTCAGCACTGTTTGTATAAGCAAAAAAATTTCAAACAACTTAAACGGACACCAATAAGGCATTGAGTTAATTAAAGTCCATTCATTCTAGGGAGTATAGTAGAACTGACAAAATCAATGAGGAAAATCTATATGTGTTAATATGGAGAATGTCCATGATTTGTCACATGAGAAACCAAATACAGGTTGAGCATCCCAAATCCTGAAATCTGAAATCCAAAATGCTCCAAAATCCAGAACTTTTTGAGCACCAACATGACACTCAAAGGAAATGCTCATCGGAGCATTTTGGATTTTGAATTTTGGATTAGGAATGCTCGACCAGTAAGTATAGTGCAAATATTTCAAAATCTAAAAAAATTCAAAATCTGATCCCTAAGCATTTTGGATAGGAGAGGCTCAACCTGTAGCAGGACATTTATATTATGATCCAAAATATGGGGTTTTCAAAAACATACTATATGAATATGAGGTTATTTATATGTGTGTGTGTAAGCCCACCTTAACCCACCCATACACACAGATACACATAATTTTAAATTATTTTAAAATACCTGCAGGAATCCATACCAGTTAAATCTTGACAAAAGAGGGAGAATGATCCAAATAGGTATGAATGAATTGGGACTTCTCTTTGATTATATTTTTCTGCATTATATCAGCTAGTAATAAAAAATAAGAAAATAATAATAATAATAATAAAATTAAATAAAACAATACCTGTAAAGAATGAGAGAAAGAGAAGGCAGAATAGGTGGGCCTGGGTACGTGTGAACCTTCAAAGTTATCTGCAAAATCTCACGTATGTATACATACATGTATTTTTCTTTTTTCAGAAGAGGTTCTATAGCTTTTGTCAATTCTTAACAGTGACCCATGGATCCAAAAAGGTTAAAAATACTAATGTATACTATGTTTTCTAGAAGTTTGACCACAGAGAAAAATAGACATGGGAACTTACTTGAAGGGAAGGGCACATCTGAAAGGTATATGTAAAACTGGGATAAATCCTATACCAAATGAGGCTGCAGTTCCTTCCTGAAAAATTCTGTATTAATCTAAACGAAGGAAAATGTGGGCATTTTGATATGCAATTGACTGTGTTTTCTAGCAGCAACTCTGATTTGAGTCTCACATCTTACTGATAGTTTGGCTGGATATGGAATTCTAGGATGCAGATCATTTCCCCTCACGGTATGGAAGACATCGTTCCACTGGTGTCCAATTCCCAGTCCTGCTGTGCAGGAGTCTGAGTTTATGCTTATCTTAAATGCTTTGCATATGACCTATTTTTTCTCTCTCTTTTTATGGATGCCTTTAGTATTTTCTTTTAATTCCCGGTATTCAGAGTTTCATGATAATATGCATTAATGTGGGTCTTTTTGTCCACCATTGTGCTAAACACTTGGTGGCTCTCTCAATCTGGAATCTTCTGTCCTTCCATTGTGATAAATGTCTGCGATAACTTCCTCTCCTCTCTGTTTTCTCTTCCTGAAACCCCTCTTTTGTCAGATATATCTCCTTGATTAGTCCTTTAATTTTCTTCTTATATCTCTTTGTGTTTCTGTTCTATTTTCTGGAAGATTTCCTTGACACGATTTTCCAAACTACTATTGAGTTGTTTGACTTCTGCCACATGTTTTTGATTTCTAAGAGCTCTTTCACATATTTTAAAAGTTCTCTTTTTAATATCTCATTATCATCTCATGGATATTTCTTTTTTTTTTTTTTTATCATCTTTGAGTTGTCCTTTGTTTTCTGCATTGTACTTCTTTCCCTGAGTTCCTTTTTTTCTGTTTATTGTGGCCTGTTTGTTTGTTCATTTCTGGTTTTCCTGATAGAGGCTTTCCTCATCTGTCAGGTGTCTGAGGCCATCTGTCTCACTGAGGCCCTGATGGCGGAGTGGATGCTCAGTGCGGGTGAGTGGAGCTTGTCATCGGTGCTTCACCATAGGCTGATCAATGGGCACCTGGATCTCACTGGGCTCCCACCAATGTCAATTCATAGGCCTTTTCTCTTTGGTTTCTCAGTTTTGCAAAAGAAGAGTCCTTTAGCATTCTGCCTAAAGGGCAAAATCCTGGTGGCAGCATTCCCAAAGCTGAGTGGGCAAAGAGGTTGAGTGGGAGGAGTCTGACTATTTGGAAAGCAGATTTCTGCTTAATTTACCTGCTCTCAGTCTGGATTCTCTGTCCTCAGCTCTGACTAGAATCTCCGAGTTCAGAGGCTTTCTTGTCAGTCTCTCCCAGGAGTAACTCTCCTACTTTCTACAGGGTGGATATGCCACACCTGATCTTAGGATTACCTGGTGCTTCTGATTCCAAGTCTCCTGTGGTTCTATGTGACCACTGTTGCATTTGTAAACTGTGGCTCCAAAGCTCTCTGACCCTTTCCCATTGAGAAGTAAGGATCTATGGACCCTTCCATCTGTCAGGCTTGTGACTATTTCAACCAATAAATTATGGTAAAAGCGAGGCAATGTGATTCCTGAGGCTAGGGTCAGAAAAGGCCATGTGGCTGCCACCTAGCTTGGAGTGCTCCCACTGAGCTCTCAGCCGCCACACTGTGAGGAAGCCCCCACCACATGAAGAGGTCACGTGGAAAGAAGTGCTCTGGTTGACAGTTCCAGCTGAGCCCAGCCTTTGAATCTCCCCCGCTGGGTTCCCATTATGGTGGAGCAGACACAAGCCAGCCCTGCTCTGCCCTGTCTGAATTCCTGACCCACAGAAGCTGTGAGGATGATAAAATGACTGTTATGCACCTCTTATTTGGGTCGGTTTGTTGTGCACCAACAGTAACTGGAACAATCGTAAGTTTCCTTTTTGTTATACCATTACTCAAACCACACACACACACACACACACACACATGCACACACACACTTGCTGGTACGTAGGTTTTAGTTAGTACCTGCCTCTGCTGAGCCATGTACTTTCTATTGATATTTTTTTCCAAAATTTTGTTGACATGTCTGACCTGCTGTTGTCCACATCTCATTAGATTGATACCTTTTTCTCCTCATTTGCTATAACTTTGTGAAGATTCAGAGAAGGAGCCGAATTAAAATCACCTCCGGTAAACTGAGGCAATAACTGTGAAACACCAGAGCCGTTCTTGGCCTCAGTGGAAGCACTGCCACACCTATGCAGTCATCCTGAGCCCAGGGTGAGGGGCAGGGTTCACCTTCCGTGGCTTCGTGTGCATGTATAACATCAAGGACAAGGGGGAGGCTTCCTGCATTGATCTCCATGGTGCTTGGAGCTCACCACTCATTTAAAATAAGAGCCTGATCCAAAATTTGGCAAGTGAGCCCTCCAAAGAAAAAAAAATCTCTTAGTGGAAAGTCACTAAATCTCCCGTGAGGCAGGGCTGGCTCCTGCTGTGGTGGGGGGCGGCTGGGGCCCCACGGAGACACAAGCTTGACGTCAGAAGCAGTGCTCCCGGCTCAGCCACTGGAGAAGCCACAGTGCAGCCCACGCACACCCCCAAGGAGCGTGGGTGCTCATAGTGACTTTCCACCAATGGCGAATCTGGCCAACTGGCTTCAGTTGTGAGCTCAGGCTAGGAATGGGTCGAGTCCCAGGTTTAGTACTGCTTAGCTGCACCCACGAACCTGGCGGCCCCATCAGATTCTGCTCTGCGGTACTTGAGTCAGCAAGACCTGTCAGGGCTCCTGGGAAAACAACTCCAAGCACATCACCTCTGAGAGTTCCACGACCTTGCAGAAGACAGAAAGCACATCCACAGTGATTTGCGGAGCACTGAGTGTACCTGGTGCAAAGAATTGCTACAGTGCCCTCAACGACTGGCTTGAGCACCATACACAGTCCCCTAAGAAGCAAGAGAATAAAGACAAAGCCCCGCCAGGGATGAAGGCCTCTGGGCTCTTAGTTGCTGCAGCCATTCCGATGCTGTGTGCCCTTCTGGGGGCAGGCTTCCCTCTCTGGGCCTCCGAGGGCTAGAATAGTGCTTGCAGACCTGAGGTGGCACCACCCGACCCACTCTGTCTGGGCTCATCTCCCAGGAGTCAGTGCCTGGGGGCCAGGGCTGCTCTCTGCCCTGGGAGATGAGACCGGCCCTCCACCACTGGGCGTTCTTCTCGAGAACATGCATCACGTGCCTTTCCAAGGGCAGGTGTTGGGTCTCCAGTACAGTGCTCTGACAATGGAACCAGTACAGCATGAAGAAATGAGCGGGCGACCCACTCTAAGATTGCCCAATATTTCATCGTGAACATTTCTAATGTCTAGAAAAGTGGAAAGAATTTCATAGTGAACACCACAGCTTGGATGCCACTGGGAACATTTTGCTATACCTGTTTTCTCTCAAATCTATCCGCCCACCCATCAGTCCATCATGCCTTGTGCTCATTTCAAACAGAGGCCTCTAGCCCTCAGCACATGGGCATAAGCATCATTAACTCGGCTCAAGATTTCCTTATGATTCTTTTTTATCTTTGGTAACACGTATGTAGCACAGCAGGACCATGTTATGATTTGTGTATGTCCAGGAGATCCACCTTCTGGCCGCCATGAACAGGTGAGTCCCATGTTCCCCATGGGAACCCTGGAAACCCCGGGATGGTGCTGAGTAGAATAGCACAGCCCAGTGGTCTGTGGACGGGGATGCCACACCTCCCTCAGGGCCAGGCCTGGTACACAGGATCATGTGACCCAGGAAGGCACCACCTTCCAGCCTCGATTTCCTCATCTTCAAGGAGCAGCTGAGGACATTCCACCAGCTTCTGTCTGTGCAGTCGAGGGTGGCTGTGGGACCTCAAGAGCCAGCACGGGTGAAAGTGCTTTAAACTGTGCAGAGTCCTAAGGGATTAATAACCAGAATTTATAAGGAGCTCAAACAATTCAATAGGAAAAAATAAAATAATCCAATTCAAATGGGCAAAAGATCTGAATAGACATTTCTCAAAAGAAGACATACAGATGGCCAACAGGTATTAATATATGAAAAAATACTCAACATCATTAGTCATCAGAGAAATGCAAATCAAAACTACAATGAGATATCACCTCACGCCAGTTAAAATCCAAAGACAGGCACTAATGAATGCTAGTGAGGATGTGGAAAAAGGGGAATCCTTGCACACTGTTGGTGGGAATGGAAATTACAGCAACCAGTATGGAAACCAGTATGGAGGTTCTTTAAAAAACTGAAAATAGAACTACCCTATGACCCAGCAATCCCACTGCTACATATATAGCCAAAAGAAAGGACATCGGTATATCAAAAAGATGTCTGCACTCTTGTGTTTATTGCAGCACTATTCCCAATAGCCAAAATATGGAATCAACCTAAGCACCCATCAGTGGATGAATGGATAAAGAAAATGTGATACGGATAGACAACAGAGTATCATTCAGCCATAAAAAAGAATGAAATCCTGTCATTTGCCGCAACATGGATGGAACTGAAGAACATTATGGTAAGTGAAATAAGCCAAGCACAGAAAGACAAATTACATGTTCTCATTCACATGTGGGAGGTAAAAATTAAAACAATTGATTTCATGGAGATGGAGGGTAGAATTATGGTTACCCGAGGCTGGGAAGGGTAGCAGGTTGGGACGGGGATAAAGTGCGGATGGTTAATGGGTGCAAAAATATAGTTAGATTGTTCAAATGAACAATCTTTGTCACACAACAAAGTGACTATAGTCAACAATAAGTTACAATAAGTTACAACATGCTTTAAAATAACTAACAGAATGGAACTGGAATGTTTTCAACACAAAGAAATGATAAATGCTTGAAGTGATGGCTACCCCAATTACCCTTATTTGATTATCACACTTTGTAGGCCTGTATCAAAACATCACATGTACCCCATAAGTATATACAACTATTACATATCCATAATAATTAAAAATTTAAAATTTAAAAATGAAATAAAATAAACTGTACAGGGTCCTACAAATGGCAAGTACTGAAATAGAAAACTGGGTTGTTGACCACCCCAGGCCAGAGAAGGACTCTTGGATGGCCGGGCTGGGGCCAAAATGACACCCCGAGCCCGTTGCAAGGCGAGTGGGGAGAAGGGGAGAGGGAGCGCTTGGAGGGAGAAGCTCCCTTTCCAAAGCAAAGCTGCCTCCAGCCTACAAGGGGCTGCACCTGCCATACTGACAGCTGACAACCGGAACCCAACTGAGGCTCTGGGCTGTGCCCAGGCAGGGCTGGCTTCCTCCTGCTGAAACCCAGGGGGCCATGGATGCGCCCCCACAGATGGTGGGGCAGAAGGGTAGTCAAGGAAATGTTCTTACCTCCTCGGCTGCAGAGGGAAAAGAGGGTACCTCCACCCACAAAGTCCCCTTCTCTCTTCCTTGCAGGACTGAGCCATGTAGACAAGACGTGGTCTCCCCATCTTGTCTCTGAGAGGGCTTTCTGGTTGTACTGAGTCCCCCAGGAGCAGCCACTGTGGGTGCCTGGCCACATCAATCCTGGCACTGCCCCTAGGGCCTATGACTCTCAGTCGAAGAGGAGCTGACACCTCGAGGAGCCACCCTTGGCCAGCGGTGGACAGGCTGAGAGGGCCAACATGGCAGCTGCTGTTTGCTCAGCTCCCCCATGCCCCGCGCCTGGCGCCACAGGTGCCAAAGCTGCAACCTGTTGTGTTCTTCCTTCCCCCTCCCTCCCTGGCCAGGACTTTCTGGGGCGAGCTCCCAAATAAACCATTTGCAGCCAAGTTCTTTCTCTGGTTCTGCTTCAGTGGGGGGAGGGCCACGCAAGACGCATATGCTGAGCTGCCAGGGGAAGCACCTTCTGCACACAACAAGGCTCCCTTGGGTCCCCGTCTTTCGGTTTGCACACTCTCAGAGCTTCAGCCAGTCCAGTTATAGCGTGTCATCCCTGGCTGTCAGAAACCAGGGTGGACAGTGTGGACAGGCTCACTTGACAGCCATTCCTGACCCCTCTAGCCAGCCCCCTGGACTTCAGAGACCCAGAGCTCTCGTGCCCCGCTCTGGCCGTGGCTCATGTCTCCCCAGTCAGAGAGGTGCACATGGGCTTAACTGAGAGCTAAGTGACACGAGAAGAGACACGCCCTATGTGTCCACTCTGCTCGGACCTTGGTTCTGCCATCCACAGCTCCTGATTGGTGGCCTCCTGCACCCACAACACAGGTGGGGTGACCACAGGGCCACAGGGCCACGTGGCCGCAGCTGTTCCTGGAAGTTCAGCAACTCACTGTTGCCCTGATTGGGCAATCGACTAAATCTCTCTATGAGCCAAAGTTTTCTCATCTGACACAGTGGGAATAGCAATGCTAAATCCATGGAGGTAATCAGGGATCAAGTTCCTTAGCACGGGCTTCCTGATTAGTTAGTGATGTCCAAGAAATGCCAACCTGTTTCTATCACATGATTTATTCTCTTTTTTCCACTCTCTTTTGAATTGCTTCTCGTTTGTGGATACCTGGCTTCGCACTGCCATTAGGAGGAGTCACCACCTCCTGTGCAACACCTGGGCACGTGCACAGACAGGCGGCCTCAGGCTCACAGCAGCCAGCCCTGCAGCTGCAGTCAGAGAACTCCTGCCTCCTCCCAAAGCTGTTTCCGTGGGACTCTCAGGGGGGCACACTGCTCCCTCCCCAGTGGCCTCGGGGGAAAGGGGCACTCCCCTTCCCCGATTCCTAGGCCAAGGAGGAGGACACCCCGCTGGACTCATTTTGGAGGCAGTAATTAGCTCACCATTGTAAGAGCCTTGAAATTGAACCACTCTCTGGGTGTTGAGGGTCTGGACACTGGGACCATGGAGCAGAGGAAGTGGGCTCCCCAAGCACTGACTTCCCTAGAACCTTCTGCAGCTCTCCCCAGCTTCACTCCGCTGCCCGAAAAGGTTTCAGACTAGCGTCTGTGTCCTCCAAGGTGCAGCGTGAAGGACCCGCCACACTGACAAGGGACCAGCGACAGAGAGGGGGACTTCCAGGTACTCCCCACGGGGAAGTCTCAATCAGTGAGATTTTGGTTTCTAAGCCTGTATTTCCACATGGGCCACAGTGGAGAAAGGTGACAGCACAGTCCATCCTGCTCTTGTACCACACCGAAGCTCTGCCCTGTCTGGGCCCTTTGGTGCGTCTTCCACTCTGCGCCTCCTCAGACTCAGGCTCTGGACTTGGGCCTCCTGCTTCCCTCTCGGTGGGGACAGTCTGCTCCTTTCTTCCTAACAAGCAGCCTGGCTCTCCGTGTTCCCAAACCCCATGAAAGCAGATACTGAGCCGGTGGCCCACCCAGGGCCCGAACTCAGGGCCTTCCTTTTTCTTAGAAGAAACCCTGGAGCCCCCGCCCCTGCTGCCCTCTGTCGTCTCACCGCCTGTGCGGGCTCTGTGCTTGCACCGCGAACGGGAATCCCGAGTTCCGGAGCAGAGACAATGCATTGGGCCACCTCCTTACACAGGTGGGGCTGGGCTTCCAGGAGCTGAGACCATGGGGGAGGGGCAACACGGTCCCTGCAGCCCTGCCCAGATGTGCTGTCCTGCGAGCACAGGTAGAGCAGGGCCTAGCTAGGGACGGCAAGTCTAAGGTGAATGGGACAAGGACACTTGGCTGGGTGGCCTCTTCCCCCTGGGCGGTCCTCCCCTGTCTCTTCTTTCCCTTTTCTGAGAACTGCCCGTGACCTTCACACCCACTAATGACAGACAGAAACCTTGGCCTCCAGCAGGACGGGGTTTTAACCAAGCACTGGGGTGCTTCCCAGTGGGGAGCGCCACCAGGAGGTGGTCCCCAAAGCGGCAGAGAGCTGTGGACTGAGCCAGCCGCCGCCCACCCTCCCTGTGCTCAGGCTGCTGTGAGGCGTAGGGGTCTTAATAGCAGTCCAGGGCTTAGAGGAGGAGCCCCCACCTCCCAGCTGGTGGAGCATCACAGAATTGGGGCCACATTAAAGCCACCACCCACCACAGGTGCCCCTGAAATCACAGCTCCTGCAGCTGCTACCCCAGTGATGTCTCAGGCCCACTGCTCAGAATCATCTGGCCGAGGCTACAAGATTTTGCATTTTTAGTCAGTTTAACTCAGGTTTTATGACTCCCACATCTTGGGAGGGGACAGACAGGAAGAAATGTAGGCACAATTCAACCTCCCCAACACCATCACCATGGCCGCCCCAAAGCTTGAGAAAAACAAGTCTGTCCCCTGGAAAGGGCAGAGCCTTCCTCCACAGCCAACTCAGCTGGGACGCAGCCGCGGCTGTAAAAGGAATTTGTTTTCCACAGAAGACGTTAACAAATACCATCATAAATGTGGAATCCGCAATCCCACAGCATGTCAGAGGATTCTGAAGAAAACCTTCACTCCTGTGAGCCACATTAAGGTCTAATCTCCCAAACATTCGAATGAAACGAGCTGGCTGGCTGGGCACCCGCCTGTCCTGTGCAGACCCAAACATCCACGGCACAGCGTTTGTGCAATGAAATTGCAACCCAAACCCTGCACACACAACAGATAAAAGGACGTGCCCAAGACTGTTCTTGCAGCTCAAAATAAATCCACACTCATGCTGTCAGATTCCATCTGTAGCGGATTTTAACCCAATTTTTCAAAGAGCCTCCTAATCTATTTATGAAAATTGGGTATTTGTAGCCTCCAAATCTAGTAAAAATCCATCTAGGTGTGGGCAGGTACAAGCATGCTGATCACAGCACACAGCCAGGCGGACAGGTAAGCAGATGTGGAGCCTGTCTTTGTCTCCGCTTTAAATCCCCCCTTGGACATGAAGATCCATAATAAAGTCATGGAAGGTGTCAGAAATCTAATCGATAGGTTCTAATATCAAGTATGTCTGCTTCTAAAAACATACTCCAGTCACAGTGTACCACGTGGCATTTTGCCTGTTTCTCTTCCTGTTGTTTTGCAGTGCAAACGTGGTGGCCGTCTGCTGTCTGTGAATGTTTGCTTGGACGTGCCCGGAGCTGGATGTGGCGGGCGCCCATCAGCCGTCTGATTCTGAGCAGGCTTGTGCAGTCTGTAGCGACAGTCCCTGGAGTCACATTTTCCCACGTGCTGTGGAAATACAGACACAAAACATTCAATGACATGTCCTCACTTCAAGTTTGCAAGTTTAACATTAATGTGAAAATTCATTTTGACTTAGGCCCTTTCCTGGGGTGATCTGATTTTTGTCTGCAGCTCTAAATAACCAGAGTCCCCAAGAACACAGTCAACTAAAAAAAGTAATTGTATGAAACTTCCTGGCTCACTTATTCTCTTCCTGCAGGTATGATTATTGATGGAAACAACCATAACTGCTGAGGTGATGCTGCACTGGCCATCTGATGCAGGACAGAGTAGGTTTAAAGAAGGACAAACACACGGAAAACAGGCCCCCGTTGCCTTGTCCTCTGCAGTGCAGAGTGCCGGCTTGGCGTCAGCAACTCTTAAGAACTTTTTTCTTCTGTAAATGAGTAAGAAGATGCTGAGAGCTTGGAAGTCTCCACTGCTCTATTCAGAGTGTTTGTACCAGTCTGTTCGGGCTGCTATGACAAAATCCCATAAGCTGAGTGGCTTATAAACAACAGAAATTGATTTCTTACAGTACTGGAAGCTGGGAAGTCCTAGATCAAGGCCCTGGTGAACTCGGTGTCTGGTGAGAGCCCCTTCCTTGTAGACGGTATCTTTTCACAGGGTCCACACAGGATGGAAGGAGTGAAGCAGCTTTCTGGGGTCTCTTTTATAAAGGAACTAATCCCATTCACGAGAGTTCCACCCTCATGATCTAATCACTTCCCAGAGGCCCACCTCCCAGCACCATCACTTTGTGGGTGAAGATTTGGTCATATGAACTGGGTGGGGGGTGGGGCACAGTCAGACCACAGCAGTGGTTGACCTCAGCCCTTTCTTCTTCTGTCATCTTGTGAAAACAGAAAGAAATGCACAGCACCATGTTACTCCAAGTAAAGACACATTTCTCTCTCACTCACTTATTACACCAGCTAGACTACAAAGACAAGGAAAATGAACAGGTGGACCTGTCCCCGAGGTGTCCATAGGCATATCAGCAAAGAAGAGTTAATGCCTATGAAAACAATTCTCAACTCTCCATGAATTAATAGGATAAAAGTTTGCTTTCCCTCATCCCAGTCTACTGCAGGTTGGGGAAGAGAGTGTCTGCTCCATGCAGACATTCAGGGGCCCAAGCTTTTTCTCTCCAGTGGCTCTGCCACCACCAGGGCCTCAGAGGTCCCCAAGCCTTCTTTGCCTGGCCAACAGACAAGGGTAGGAGAGAACCTGAAGGAAGACACAGAGGATTTAGGGACCAGCCACTTCTACCCATGTTCCATGACTCTGTCCCAGGGCCACAGCGACCAGTCGCAGAGGCTGGGAAACGCGGTGCCCAAGAGGGAAAGAGTGAACACATGCGCCTGGGATGTGTGTGAACTCACACACTCACCAGAGTCTAGCCACCCCCAGAGCAGGAAACAGAATTCACTTTTCTATTTGAAGTGCTCCAAGTCAGGACCTGCTCTTAGCACCAAAGTCCCCTTCATGACCAGAGAGGAGCACACAGCCAGAGGTTTGCAGCCAACGCTTATGTTCTTTCATTAGAACTCCAAATCCAAGGATATCTTTCAATTTAGACCACTTAGCTTTCTTCTGACAATTTTCTTTAGCAAATAAATTTTTTTTTTCAAACTCACTTAACCAGAACAGAACAAAGTTAAAGCATGAATATAAAATGATTTTTCAAAAGAAAATAGTCCCTGCCTCTGGTAGACCTAATCATTCAGTAATTGAAGCTCTTTGTGGCTAATGTGTCATCTCTTGCAGATCAAATGTAAATATTCAAAATTATTTCCCAGATGTCCTTTAGGTCCTCAGCCCCTTCTTTCTTATTTATGCTGCTTTCTGGTTGGAAGGAGAGAAAAATAAACAAGGAGTCCGGGTGTCCCTGTGTGCTGAGCAGTAGGTGAGGAGCCAGGGTATATGTCTCAGTTCTGCTTTCAGTTTTATCAGAACCAAGAGAGCCACATCCAAAACCCTCAGAAGTTGATACCTAAATGGCCAATGAGCACAACAGATATTTAATTGATAAAGTAAGGCACATGGTCCTGATCTTTGGAAGAACCATCATTGAGCTAGGAAGTCTCTGCCTATAGTCTGAGATTCAATAATGCAACAATGGTCTCCTCTTTATTCCCATGGACCTGTGCAGGGTACAATGACTAAGAAAAAAAAAAAAATCCCAAAACTTAGTGGCTGAAAACAACAACAATCACCTTTCATCTCTTATGGTTCCCGTGGGTTAGGAATTCTAGCAGGGCTCACCTGGCGTTTCTGGCCGGGATCCCTGGAGGGCTGGGGCTGCAGCCGCTCCTGTTGGCCGCTCGGTGCTGGCTGTTGGCCACTCCTCGGGGCTGCTTGAGTGTCCTCACAGTACGTCAGCTGGCAGCCCCCAAAGTGAGCAAAGCAAGAGAGAGCAGGCCCGGTGGCATCTATGACCTATGTCACCTTCCATGACACAGCTTCAAGCCATACAGTGTGGCCTCCATCACAGTCTCCTGGGAGAGGCAGGTCTCAGGGCAGGGGACAGAGACCCCCACCTCTCAGTGGAGCAGTGTCAAGCCACACTGTGAGAGAAGCTAGTGAGAGGGTTGGTATGTTGCAGTGACTGTCTTTGGAAAGCACGATCTTCCCCAGGGCCAAGCACGCAAATGTTGGCCCCCAAACTCATCTAAGCCTGAGAGAATCTTGGCTGGGAAAGGCGATCCCACCCAGCTGGCTCACAAGCGAGGGGGTGCGGGAAAGGAGACGGACCAAGCCTGGCTGCCCCTGCGGCCCCTTCCCCAGCACTCTGCTAGAGAGTTCTCAACTCTCCTGCGGCTGTCTCAGCTGAGCATTGAGTGTCAGCCCTCACTGAGCGGGAGCGACAACCCTGCCCCGTCAGAGCAAGGAGAAAGGAGACCTGTATCACCAGTAGGGGGGCAAGTCCTGGCCTGTGCTCCAGGTTCCCTGCCCCCAGGACCCACCCAACACCCGCAGCTGGGGTCGGGTGCCTGAGGCACAGTGCCGGGTGCCCTTAGGGTGCCTTTAAGGGAAGAGAAAAAAATGAATTGCAGAGACTTAGAGAGCTGAAAATTTTGCAGGGCAGGGTCTGCCAACTAGCAGCAGGCTCAGGGCCAGCGGGGAGCCAGTGTGCGTTTCCACCGAGGTCCTTCTGCCCTCGCTCAGGCCCAGGTGCCTCCCTATGACTGAGACTGCCCACAGCGACCGTGGAGAAATTATTTCCCGAAACAGATCTCTGACCATGGGCCTCCGAGGACCTGTGGAACAATTTAAGGAATGTGGTGGCCAAGAACCCACCCCACCCCTGCCCCAGGAAGAGGGCTCTGCGCTTCATGAGGTCTTGAAAAACAGCAGGCTCCTGCCACCAGCGCCCCCTCTCCTTCCCCCCTCCCTCCACTATTCCACTGCACTTGTGAAGTACATTATGGATGGGGCCACCGGGTATAGCCCCAAGAGGCTAAGGACCTGCAGCCGGGGTAGCTATCATTAACACGAAGATCATGGAAGTCAAGACAAGCCCTCTGTTCTCTGCCCCCACCCTGCAGCAAGATTTGCAGGCCAATCTGGGTTGGGAGGGGAGGGGAGTCTCGTCCTGATACAGTGAATGGCAGGAGCCCTGGGTAAAGACTTGCTCACGGTCTCTTCTCATGCAACGCCATGTGGGCCCTTGAAACGCTCCCCTGCGATGGGCTGCTGCTCTGGAGTGAGGCGCAGGCATGTGCCGGCTGACCAGCGCTTGGTCCGGAACACTGTGCGGTCCTCATCCTCGCCAGGGAGCCAGGACGGGCAGCTCCCCTCCACCCCTGCCGCATGCCCTGCTCTTTGCTGCCCACTGACCTGGTCACAGGCCCTTCTGTCTCAAAGGGACCCATAGGGTCTCAGGAACTCTGCCCTGAGCATCCCCCTGCCCCTGGGGAGGCTGTGGAATGGGTCCCCACCATCAAAGCATCCTGATACAGGCTGGCAACACTGAGTCTGGTTTTTTCATACAAATTGAAGCCAGGCTCACATTCCTGCAATGCCAGATTGAAGGCACAGCCACAGAGCCCTTCAAACTCACTTCCTGAGGGGCCAGAGTGGAGTGTACCCCAGCCTGTGATCCCGGCACAGGGAGGGGGCCATCACCCCAGGCTGTGACCCGGGTACTCTTCCTGCTATAGCTGGGAAGGCTCCTCCTGCCACCAGGAGCCAGGACTGGAGAGGTCTGGGCCACCTGCCTGCTCACACTTGGAGCGGGGTGGCTGGGGTAGTCGGGGCCAGCTGCAGGCCTGCTGGGAGCACTAGCGGGGCACAGTCCTAGGGGAGGGTCTGGATGTCAGGTGACCGGTCACTGCCTCTCCTTGCTGCCTTGCAGAAACTCGATCCTCAGACTTGCATCTGTCTCCAACCCTGTTCCTCCTGTGCCTCCTACAGACGGCACCGGAGAGGGCCGGAAACCCAGCTGCCCAACACATCTGCACCACCCCACGCAGAGCACAGAGCGTGTCGGGTCAAGGGAAGAGGCAGAGGAGGACAGTTGGGGAAAGTGAGGATTTGCACCCAACCGGGACAGCACATTCGGCGTCTTCCAGGAAGGCAGCTGACCATGGTGGGCACTGTCATTTCAATAATGGGTCTTTGGTGCTTTCCAGAAGCCCAGGGTGGCAATGGCAGCACACAGTGACCCCAGAAAGCATCTGTCTGTGAGGGGGTCCCCCAGGGCAGGCCCCAGGGACCAAGGTGTGTGCTCTGTGCTCCTCTGTGTGGGGTGATGTTGCCCGTCGGATGTGTTCTCCCCCCTGCCCCCACGTTCACCAAAGCCTGGACAAGTGGAAGCCTGACGTCCCTTGTCACCCACACACGGCCGTGGTCAGAAGGCAGGGCTGGGGCCAGCAGGGGCAAAGCTGGGTTCTTGGATACGATGGGAGTAGACTGGAGAGCATCTTATCGGTGTGTCCCAGGGACCTGAGCCCCTCCTGAGACGACCTCAAAACTGAGCCCCGACTTCACCTGCCCCAGCTTGCACTCCGGCCTTCTATCCGGGGCTCCCGGGGAAGGGGCTGCAGCCATTGTTGAGGGGGCCAGGCCTGGGTCTCAGGGTGCTCCAGGCCCATCCTCACTCCTCCAGAGCCAGAATGGGGATCAAAAAAGCCAGGACAGCAGGGACAGGGAAGCGGCTTGAGAGGAGGGAGGAAAAGACGGAGGGGCGGACAGCAGCAGCTGCTCTTTGAATGAAGCCTCCAGAGAAAGCATCTCAGGCAGCCAGATGGAATGTCCGCAGCCGGCCTCAGAAGCAATTCCTCCCCCACCCAGGCTTATATGGGTCCCCCTGGTGCAGCAGGCACGGGCCAGGCCGACCTAGGACATTCAGTACAAATGCTGGGCTGCTGGCTCTTCCCTAAAAAAAGACTCCAGCTGTTGGCAACAGGGCTGCTTAGAAGGCAGGGCTTGCCTGGGACAGGAAAGGAGCCCTTGGCTGCAGCAAATCAAAGGGGGGGGGGGGGGGGAGCAAGGCCTGCTTCCCTGTGACCAGGGCAGAGAGCTGCCAGCACCGGCACAGGACAGCCACTGGAAGGCATCCCCCCCACCCCCGAGTAGTTGCTTCTGAAACCCCCATCTCCTTTCCCCATATCTTGACCCCCTTCTGGTCCTGGCAAGGGTCCCTGGACCACACAGGCAGTGGTAGCGTGGAGCACCTTCTCCCATGCTTACAGCATGGGTCTGAGGCCTTGAGGAGTGGGGCTGAGGCCCAGAGCCACACCGCAGGGACAGGCAGGCGAGGGACAGGCAGGCATTCCTCAGCACAGCTGCAAGTGCCCCCGTGCAGGTGCTGCCCCGGAAGGCGGGGAGCTCACACTTGCGGCGAGCGTGAGTGCAGACCCATGAAATGACAGGAGAAAGGACTGCAGACACTTCAGAAAGAAAAACCAGCTAACTGGAGACTTCCTGTTCTGCACTGCCACCCCCGTGCTGAGGACGTGCCTGCGGGTGCTCCCAGGTCCTCCCGAGGACGGTCCACGTGGACATCGTTCCTCTGGCCCACGCTGTCTAGTGCACAACGTGCAGGAGCACTCACTGCTCTCAGTGGGGCAACGACGAACACTTACGGAGTTTTCCTACAGGCAGCACTGTCCTAAGCGATCGCTCTGTATTCTCCACTTGAAACCACACAGTGACCCTAGGAGGTAAGCACAGCTCTTGTTGTCCCCTCTGCTCACAGAAGGAAACTGAGGCACAGAGAAGTGACGTAGCTTGTCCCAGGCCAGGCGGCTGGTAATAGGGGCCTGGCTCAAGACCCTGTGTCCTCCACCTTGCTGTCGTGGGCCAGTCAGTGAGCTCTTGGGGCCCAGGGCTCCTCACCTTTAAGACGGCTGCAGGGTGAGGCGAGCCTAGGCCTGGCGCTGTGCCTGGCACTGGACTCACCCCGCAGTGCAGGAGTTCCTTCTAGATGGCACAAGAGCCTGTCCTGGGAGTCTGCACACCAGCGGGGAAGGAGGGGTCCACAGACAGAAAACTGCAGTGTCTTGAGAGATGCAGGCTGTGACAAGGCCACGAAGAAAGGGCCAGCAGGGCGGGGCCTTGGGCAGGAGGCAGGTCTCACAGTGGCTCCACAGAGAGGTGAGATGTGAGGCTGACCAGAGGCCACAGGGGCTTAATGGCAGACATGGAGAAGGGAGGACAGAGGGCACAGCAGGGGCCTCGGCTTCTAGAAGCAGCTCCCAGGGGTGCCTCTGCTGGAGGGCTGTCTGAAGGCTTGGGCAGCTCCCAGGGGTGGTGGGTGACTCACCTGAGGTTCGATTATCAGAAACAGAGCTGAAGAGTTGACACACAGCCCACGGAAGAAGGAGACACAAAGGAAGCCCCACCTGGGGCATGTACCTGTGGGGACGAGGCCTCTGGTCCCACCCCAGGTGGCCCCTGGTGCCTGCCTGGCCACAGGCCGTGGTTACGACTGACCTGGACTCACGGTGTCCATCCGTGCAGATGCAGAGCCTGACGCTTCCAGCACCTCTGCGGCGGCGCCGGAATGCAGGAAGCCCGTGTGGACAGTAGGCAGGGGTGGGGGCAGGGAAACTGGAGGCTGCAGGCCCCTCTGAAGACATTGCATAGAACGAGCTCGAAACACAGCACTGATTTTTAAACTCATCTGGAGCTGAGTCGTGTCCCCAGCCTCCAGTGAGAATTCCAGCTTCATGGAAGAGCAGTATCGATCCAGTCCAAACCATCTCCACTGTAGCTGAAGGAAGACTGAGGCAGTGACCAGCAAGGACCAGGGTACACCTGGAAACAGGCTTCACCCAGGGGTGGTGGCCCAGCCACACAGATAGGTCTTGTAAGTTCTGTGCTGACCCAGGAGAGGACAGGGCAGACTCCTGGCCCCGAACACTAACACACCCAGACACACACCCCCAGATACACACACCCCTAGACACACACACTTCTGGACCACAGCCCACCAGACACACACGGCCCCAAACACGCAGCCCGAGAGAGCCTGGCGCGCAGTCAGAGGCAGGGCCGGAGCCCGCAGGCTGCCCACAGAGGATCCCTCCCACTGTGTGGGGAGAGCCACGCAGAGCTTCGGAACCTCCTCCCCAGCACCCAGGGCTGCCCCAGGTACAGCAGAGCCTCTAGATGACCAAGAACGAGTACCTGCCAGTACAGACCTGACGTCCTCCAAATCCTGATCAATTTTTGTTAATGTGTGTTCAAACTTTGAGAGAAACGTCTATGTTTTCTTTAACGAAGAGTGTCTGGCACAAACTGGGGATTTAAAAAATATCTACCTCAGGGATCTATCTGGATTAGGGAGCTAATTAGCATAAACACAGCAGCCAGATGCTTGCTGAGAAGGCAGAGACATCCTGTCACTCAGGGAAGAGGCCACAGATTCCAGGAGCCCCGCGGCGGGGGTGTGGCCAGCAGGTCTCTCCTGATAGAGTGGGGGACCTTCTGGAGCCCAGGAGTTTGGTTCTCAGAGGGCAGGAAGGACCCTCTGCCCTTTGCTCAGGAGGGTTGTGGCAAGTGTCTGTGGGATGAGAGTGAGGCCCTGGTGATTTCAACATTCGGCAAAGCCGAGGGCAGAAGTGGAGCCGTTCCCAGAAGGCCAGCGAGGGTTTTCAAGCTCCAATAAGGTGTCAGGGCTCCATCGAGCAAATGAGTGATTGCCGAGAACCGATGGATAGTTGGAAATCTGTCAGCACCCTATTGTTTGTGTTTCTTTAATTCTTGGTCCAAAATGCGTATCATTTGTCATCTATGGTCATCAGAGTTTAGTTTGTTGTTGATTTTAAAAGACGCCCATACAAGGGTGGGGAAGCATGTTGAATTTCTCTGCCTGGGTGAGTCAGATGAAAGAATATCTGAGTGGGCCCCCGGGCTGTGCATCCAGGGACCATGGTTCACCCTTGGACAGCTCGTACACACTCCACGGATAGCCATGGAGCTACTAGGTGAGGAATAGTCCATGCAGAGCACTGGCCACAGAGATCCAAGTCTATAAATGAAAGCTGGCTGGCAGGGGTGGAGGATTGCGCTGGCTCCTACAAGGGATAGCTGGCCCCGTCTACACAGCCACCAGAGGGGAATGGTGCTTGGTCAACACTGGAACCAAGCCACGATGGCCTTGCAGAACTTCTCAGGCACACGTGGTCTGCACGTCCAACGCCCAGCGGAACGAGGGCCCTGCAGAGGGCTCAAGCCATGGCTGGACCCTGAAATGCTTGGCGCTGATCAAAATCCCAGAACCTTTCTGATGGTGTTTTCTCAAAAGACGCTGCACACAAAGACCGGTTCCCTCCTGGGCTGGCTGCAGAGGAAAAGCAAAGCTGAGACCCTCTGGCCACCCACAGACACTCTCAGCCTGGAATGAGCCACCTGCATTTTATCTTACCCCAAAGTGGTGGGTAGACTAGACGTCTGGGCACGACTCAGACCACGGGTGGGCAGTGTGCGAGCTGGCCCGTTCAAGGCCATTTGGACTGTCTCTGCCCAGCCAGCTGGGGCCGGCTCCGTTGCTCCTGCCCCTGCAGCAGGCTCTGGGTGGCGCCCCTCCTGCTTCTCCATAGAGTTGCTCTTGTTGGGTTGTTTTCCAAAGAAAGTTCTATCTGAAAATTGACCCCAGCAACTTCTCCCACACTCTTCTTTCCCACAACAAATAGTAACAAAGGAAACAATTTCCCTGCTAGGCTGAGACTGGAAAAGGGAGATATCACCTCCTGAGCTTGTTTAAATTTACTTCCTTTGTTCTATTCATAACATGCCAAGTGACTAATGGACATGGCAGAGCCCAGCTTTAATGGGAAATTAAGGTGGGGCGGGAGAGTTTCTCCATGGTAATTGTGGCATTTGGGCATTATACAGCTTTTAAAGAAGTTGAGGCTGCTGGAAAGTTTGTTGCTATTTTGGTAAGTGGCTTCGTGGCCTGGCTCTCGCCATGGAACAGCACTCACCCCCGCCGTGAACGTAATTCCCAGGGCTTGCCCGGGAACACTCTGGGCTTTGTCCTCCCAGCTTTCAGCACATGATCAAAGGATGCTTTGACCTTGAGTTTGCAAACCCATTGTCTATATCAGTGCTCAGCTTTAGGTTCTATCTTTGCAAATTTTCCCCATAGATGTAGATAAAGACAAACTTATGTTACTGTTTTGCTACTGGTACATCTTATGTATGATTCAACCCACTTTTTCCTATTGGAACTATTGCAAAAGATGAATTGGAAAGTATTTGCAATGTCCTCTGATCTTGATGAGCACAATGCAGGACCTCAGAGATTGGATACTATAGCATTTCATTTTGTCTTAAAGTTTAAAAAGAAAACCTTCTATATCCACAGTGAAAGCAGGGAGGGTAGAGAGGTAAGAGGAACAGGTAGGTCACACTGCCCGCTTGGGTAGTTCTATGAATCTGTGCCTGAGCGCCTCAGTGCCTGCTTCTTCTCCTGCAACGTGGGGACGATGGTGCTGCCCAGGTGGGTCACTGTGGGGCCAGGGGAGTGAAGCACGCGGCCGTGCTGCGTGGGGGAAGGCCCGGCAGCTGGATTTTCCCTCCTCGGCTGACTGCTCGGCTTTGGAAGAGAGGCAGTGGTGAGGCGGCCGTGACAGCAGGCACAGCCAGGCCTGGAAGAGCCCAAGGACGTGTGACATCTCAGGGGGGGTTGCAAAGGCTGCTGCAACACAGCTCCACACATTGGGCCCCTGAAATGACAGACATGGCTTGTCTCACAGTTCTAGAGGCCTGAAGTTGGAAATCCAGGGGTCACAGGGCAGAGCTCCCTTGGACTAGGGAAGAGTTTTCCCTGCCTCCTCCTCGCCTCTGCCATGGCTGGCAGCCCTTGGCACTCCCTGGCTGGTAGGTGCTTCCCCGCAGGCTCTGCCCTGTCTGCATGTGCCATTCCCTGTGCATCTGTCTTTTTCTTTTCTTATAGAGGCACCAGTCGTTGGATTAGGGGCCACCCTAATTATCTCATCTTAACTTGATTATCTCTGCTGAAACCCTATTTCCAAACAAGGTCATATACGCTGGTACCGGGGCTAGGATGTCAACACGTCTTTGGGTGGTGCACAATTCCACCCCTAACCACAGGGAGCACGCTGACACTGCCTGGCCAAGGAGGTGATTAGGTTCTAAGACCCTCCAGCCGGCATGGGGTCCGCACCAGTCTCTGAGACAAAGGCTGCCTAAGGATGTGATGGAAAGCAGGCATGCAAGTTCCCATCAAAGGGCCTCTCAGCTCTGCCCATGGACGCAGCTCCATGCGGAAGGGAGGCCCTTCCAAAGCTCCTCGCCTGGTGTCATGTGGACGCCTCTGGGGCTGGGCCTGCTCCACATCATCCCGGGGCATCAGGCATAGTCCTGGAGATATGGGGGTTCTATCCTCACAGCCATCCTGGGCACCTCCACCCCTGGGCTTGATGTCTGTGGGTGTCCCTTCTCAGCGGGCCAGAGAGGCCTGGGTGTGGCCAAGGCTGCCTACTGGGGTGTCTGGGCGGGAGGTGGGACTGGGGCCTGGGCAGGCCTCCACTGCAGTGTGGACCTCCCCGGGACTTCCTTCAGAAATGGAGTCACTGTCCATGTCCTCAGGGGCCCACTTCACCAGTGACCCTCTTTGTCTGGGTTCCTCCAGAAGCGACTCCAGTGGTCAGCACAGATGGTGACCCAGGAGGCCTGGGAAGGGGAGGAAACCCACGAGGGCTGCTGCTGGGAGCCTCCCACGGTGGGCAACTCCGCTCCGTCCTGCGGGCAGCTGGGGGTAGACACTGCCTCGGAGCCATCCCAGGGAGGGGAGGGGTGGGGGCATTTATCCACCACCCACAGCTCTCCTGACCAAAGGCAGCTCTCCAGGGCGTGACTCTCAGCACAGCAGGTGCAGCCAGGGTGTTTTCTCTGGAGAAAGGGAGCCACAGGGGCGGCAGGTGAGTGCCCAGGAGGCAGAGGCAGGGAGGTCCTGCCTGGCCATTACCACACCCCAAATCAACCTGCAGCCTGGGCTTGCCTGGACCATTACTGCACCCCAGTAACGCAATGTTGATTTGGGGTGCAGTAATGTTCCAGGCAAGACCTCCCTGCCTGTGCCTCCTGGGCACTCACCTGCCACCCCTGCGGCTCCCTCTCCCCAGCAGAAACACCCGGCTGTGCCTGCAGAGAGCTGCCTTCAGTCAAGGAGAGCTAGGAGGTGGATAAATGCCCTCCTCTCCCCTTCTACCAACTGCAGCCTGGGCTTGCCTGGACCTTACTGCATCCCAAACCCCCTGCAGCCTGCCATGCTTCCACCAGGTGACAGGCTCAGCCCACCCCTCACAGAGCACTCTAGGGCATAAAGGACTGAAGGCCCCACTGCTGGGACCACTCCCTGTGGGTTTCCCAACTGACAGTCTCCCCAGTGCGCTGTCCTGCCCCCTCCCAGGCAGCCTGCACCTGTACCCAGGACTGGTCCCCCTGGGATGGAAAGGCCTGTCCTCTCAGCCCGGCTCTGGACACTTCTGCAGGACCACCCAGGTTCCGGTGCCCCAAGGGGCCACTGTGGCTCCACATCTCCCTGGGGCTGCCCTGCCCCCTCCTCCTCCCTTCCACAGGCGTTAATCCCAAGAGTGCCCCCAGCCCAGGCGTCTCCCCATCAGGGTAGGTGTCCCTGGGAATGCCACCCGCAAGATACTGCTGCGTCTCGTCCCCCAGGCCAGAGTGCTTGCCAAGCATTTCACTGCTCATGATCTCCAGTAAGAGCTGGAGCTGGGCCGCCCCCTCTCCCAGCCCCTTCTGCAATGGAGGTTTACACAAACCTTTAAACAAACTTTGCATGGGATCAACATGGTTGGAATTCTCTCAACGTTTGCCAGCATTCTGCTAGCAGTCCCAAAAGGCTTCTAGCAGAAAACATTCCATTTCCTTGTAAAATAGAAAGATTTCCCTTTCTACGAGCTGCTAATAAGCACATGCAGACCTGGACGTCAGCCACGAAAGCTCAGGGGGACAGAGGAGTTTGCTTGGAAGGCCCCACTCAGCTGGATGGAGACCTGTACACTGCAGGGTTTCCAAGTGTGGACTCACAAAGACCTTTAAGCAAATGCCACCTCTACCAGGTACAAACCAGAAGTCATATCCTGAGCAAGCGAGGAGTCCAGAGTGTCCAAGGACTGCATGTCCAATCTGCATGTCCAAGCACAGATCTGTGAGTGGTCACTGGCTGCAAGCCAGGCACTTCCTTGTTCTCATTCTGACTCCTCCGTGCCAGGCCAATGAGACATCTTCAGAGGGTTCGGGAAGTCCCCAGTCACAGGCTGTCCAGCCCAGCAGGCTCTCATGAGCACTTGGAGATTCTGGTGCATTAACTATGCCCCAACTCCCTCAGGAGGGTGGTGATCCAGGGTCCCTGGGCTGGGAGGTGGGACCATCAGCTGTGCCCATGAAGCTGTCCACGTTTGGGAGGGTGGCCCATGGCTGCTCAGGGAAAGCAGCCCTCATTTCCTCCATTCAGGCAACTTCCACTGGGTCCACAGCAGCCTTGGGCTGTGAGCTTCCCAGTTTGACATCCTGCTGTTTCAAAGGGAAAGGGAAGGAGCGCGCAGGAGGCCAGCAACACTGGGAATCGTCCTCCCTTCCTGGCAGTTTTTATTCATCTGGTTAGGGGTGAAAGCACCCCAAATTTATAAAGATGTTAAAATTCATAGATATGGCATGTATGGGGAAAGGCAGCTGGGACAGGGCCCTTCACGTGGCCCTTCACGCCCGTCGCAGGCCACATCACTCCCCAGACCTCACTTGGCATCACCCTGACAGCCCAGCAGCAGCACAAAGGCCAACAGGAGAGCTGAAGGCAGCTCCTCCTGCCCCGGGTCAGCTCTGTGGCTCATTTCCCAGAGGAGCAGACACAGGGACGTGTGGAGAAGGGAGGACCACGTGGAGGCCTAGGAGCATGGCAGAGGGCATGCGCTCCTGGCCAGGCTCCTCCTCCCTGCCCTGCAGGTGGTTGGATGCTTGGCCCTTCAGGTTAGCTCAGGAGAGCAGTAGGGTCCTAGTGGACCAAAGCAACATTGTTTCTGAGATCTGGCACATGGAACAAGGATCCCCCTCCATAGGACACTCTCAGGAGCTGCATTTTCCATCAGTTTGGAGTTTGAGGTTTGCCGGACCAGCACATCAGAGACCTTTTTCTTTCCGGTAAGATACTGCCTGTAACTTGGGACAGTGGCACCAAGCCGATGACCATTTCTGCAGACTGAGCACAGGAACCAGTAAGTTAGAGCTTCTTCAAAGGGCCACACACAACCTGGCCACCCAAGAATGCTCTGAATAAGCAAAATAGGGAGTACAAATGTCAATGCCTCAAAACTGCCATGTGCTGGGGAGTCACTAAGGGGCCATTGCACACCTTCCTCCCTGCCTGAGTCCATTAACACAGGTATAACCAAACATCATAGACTGGGTGGCGAGTACGCAACAGAAATGTGTTTCCCACAGATCTGGAGGCTGGAAGGTCCAAGATCAAGGCCTCTGGTGGGTTCCGTGTCTGGTAAGGGGCACTCTCTGCTCCCACGATGGCACCGTGTTGCTGCGTTCTCTGGAAGGAACAAGTGCTGAGTGAAGCCTCTTTCATGAAGGCCTCATCCCACGCCCTCGTGACCTAACCACCTCCTCAGGGCCCCACCTCTTAATGCTTTTGCATTAGGGATTAAGATTCAACATGAATTTTGGGAGGTGACAGAAGCATTCAGACTACAGGACCCAACTAGGGAAACGAACGTCCACCGGAGCAGGGGGTGGGCCATTGCAGAGTCGCCGTTAGGGCAATGCCCAGAGGAGCTGTGAGGGCAAGGCCACCTTCAAAACCCCAGAACTGTGAGAAATAACTGTTCTTTACAAATTCCCCAGTCTCTGGTATTTTGTTACAGCAGCATGGGCAAACTAAGACATTCACCAAACGTCCATTGTTTTCACCCACTGCCCAGCCTGACCCTGTATTTGTCCTGGCCTCGGGAGAGCTTTACCCACGAATCCTTTCCAACGTGGCAAACGTTACCCGCTTGGAGGGGAAAGTGAGAAATTCCACTTCGGGCCCTGCCTCTCTTAGTGCAAGCAGCCCTGGGCCCCTGGCTCTCCGCCCTCGAAAACCAGGTGGAAACTGGGGCTTCTCTGCGGAAACACGCCCACCTCGCAGCGCCACACGGCAGGCTCGGAAAAGGAGTGGAGAACAGTTCTACACACAGAATAGTGCGCTTCATTCTCCTTCGCCAGACGGGAAAGTCAGAGCTTTCTCCCTTACTTCCACATGCTGGCTTTGAAGAGTTTTGTTACTTAAAACAACAACAGCAGAAACAGATGCAAAAGATAGAATTGCAGATTAGCCAACCTTAGCTGGCACACTGCTCATCCAAATGGGTAGAGCAGTTGTGCTTGAGGAATTTAGACTTGAAAACATGTTTTCACAGAAGGGAACCTTCTTTATCTACTAGATGGTCAGTGATTTTTCTAGAACTGAGAGCTGAAAGGGAAAAACCGGAAATGTAGCCAAGTCCAAGAGCACCCGCAACAGGAGGCTGTCCCAGAAGGTAGTGGCGGGCGCTTTGCCTGCCGCCATCTGGTTCCTTATTGCTGACTCTTTTAAAATTACAGAAACAGTGCATGTTGCTGGAACAATTGACATGGTACGCATGCATGGGGAGCATTTCTGAGTCCCCTGCGTCTGGCCCAGCCCATCCTGCAGCATCCTGCCCTCCTCTGCTGTGTACACTTGCATGCCTCGGAGGCCCACTCGGGGGCAGGCCACCCGGGGCACTGGTCAGAAATTTGCTGTGTTTCTGTAATTTAACATTTCCTGGGCATTCCTCCAGATCAATACTCGTAGATCTAGTTCATTCCTGTTGGAAGCTACAGAATGGAAGAATATTCCACAGAATTGATGTCCCATCATTTATCCAGCTATTCTCCTGCCTGGGAACATCCAAAGTGCCCTGCTGTGTGCCACCTTTGTACAAAGCTGCAATACACACCCTATGCATATATTCCTACACATGGGTTCACTTATTTCTGAAGGATGAATTCCTGCTGAGTCAAAGTGCCCAGGCATTTTACCTTGTCATAAAAACCACCAGGGCACCTGCTGCTGCCTTTCCTGTGGCTCACAATCCCAGCAGTGTGTGGGAGTGTGGTGTTGCCTTGCAGGCTGCCACCGCGGAGGGCGTCAACTTGTAAACACCAGGCCAATCTCAGAGGAAGAAAATATACCTCATTGTGACTTTGATCTTCATTTCCCTGATTCGTAGTGAAACGGAGCATATTTTTATATAACCTTAGCAACTGAGGTGGCCTCTTCTTCCATTTTTGTAATCTGCCCATTTTTTTTTATATTTTGTATTTATTTTATTTGTAAAACTCTTTGAGCATTGTAGATACCAACCTTCTGTCTTTCACGGGGATTGCAAAATGTTCTCCCCAGTTTTTCCTTATTCATTTCACTTCTTGCCAAACAGAAACATTTAATTTTTATGCAGCAAATTTGTCATTTGCATAAGTCAAAATTTGTCACCTTTCAAGCTGTCCTTTCCACTTTCTGAACTATTTTAAAGGGCAACTCCCCACCCCAAATCACACAAATATATGCCTAAAATTGCCCCTATCATTGCCAGAGCTGCGTGTTTTACAGGTGGGTCCCAGGCTTCCTAATGCTCCCTGCCCCGCTGGAAAAGCTGCCGCAGGGCTGCCCTGGGCACACACTCAACGTTTTTCTTTTTCTTGATCTTAATTCCAACAGTGGGATTCACGGATCCATGCCCTGGGAACACTTCTGTCTGGGTCCAAAGAATCCAAGGGATGCCTCTCTTCTTTCTGGCGAATTTCTGAATTTTCCCAAAAGAAACTGCCTGAAAGGGAAAAGCTAAGCCAAGGAAAGCTGCCGGGGACATTGGGGAAATCAGTGTGTTGGCGGGCACCAGCGTGGGTGCCTCAGTCCACGCCCCCGCCTGCCTGGCCACACCCAGTGCTCGCCATGACCCCACAGGACAGCAGCTCTCTGCGGGACAGAAGACGGGGGACAGGGGCACAGAAGGAAGTTCATGTGGACTGAGCTCACTCTGTGCCAAACAGTGCCATTCAGATAAGATGCTCCGCTGGGCTGTTCTCAGAATAGCCCGACACCCGGGTGACTTCATCCCAGTTTCACAAGCAGAAACCAAGGTTGTGAGCTCACCCCGCTGGTTAGCAGACCCTGGTGAGCTCACCCAGGTGATAGAGACCCTAAGATTCCCCTGACCCCAGGGTCTTGGTACCCGGCCTCCTACACCCCTGGGCCCTGCCCTGGTCTCTGCCTCTCCCTGGGACACTGGGCTACTGCATGGCAGCATTCAGACCCATGGAAGGACTCGCTCTGTGTGCCCAAGCCAGTCAGCTCAGAGGAATGTAGCAGGACCCTCATCTGGCACCTGCCCTCCAGGGAAGGCAGAGCAGGGCAGGGCAGGTGCTACTCAGTGAGCTGAGCCCGTGGCCCGCTGGGCCGGTGTTCCTTCCTGGGTTTCTTACCGTGCCAAGGTGTGAGGTCCAGACGCTGATCCTCTCCCGAGCTCTGTATCTCCCTCAGGACAGCTCTCCCCCAAGTGCAGCCCGTGTCACCCCAAACCTTCCATCCAATGATGCCTCAGCCTGTCTCTAGGCAACTGAATCCAGGAGCACATCTCCTAAGTGTTGGCTGCTCTGGCCCCAGACCCAGCTCGATGTCCCCTTCCTGGAGGAGCCTTCCCTGCTCCCACAGCGTGTGTTCTTGCACTGTGGCCCGGGGACAATCTTTCCCATACTCACGACACTTTATAATTATGAGCTTACTTCTAGGGTCACCTGGCGAGGGTGCTATTCTCAGCCCACAGGTCCATCCCCCACGTAGGCAGCCTCTGCCCCTTGCAGTGGGCACGTATAACGCCAGGGACACCATCACCAAAGCCCCGGTCTGCACTATCGCCAAACCCCACGCTACTCAGACCACGGTCAGTGGGACATCAAATGCCAACACCCAGGCCTGTCGGTGTTCCTGGCACCTACAGTACTGCATGTCTGCCCTGAGAGGCAATGGGAAGGAGGACAGTTTCCCTTTTAGCGTTCCAAGGTCAGCAGTTGATCCAGAAAAATAAGACCGGGAGCTGTTTTCCTCCCCTGGGGTGTGTCAAAGCTCGCTCTCTCCCTGTAAGTCCTGACATCTCCCAATCCTCCTCGGGCCCCAGCCAGAGCTGGGGTGCACGCTCTGCTTCTCCCACTCCTCAGAGAGGTTTTGTTGGCCTATAGGTCGCACCCTATGGCTGCAGGCACCTCCACACCCACCTGAGCAGAATGTTCCCTGATTTCACAAGAAACATGGGTGAGCTGAGAAGTCAACTCTGGTGGCAGCAGCCCCAACTTGCACTGGCCACTGAGTCCTGTAGGAGCCGAGGGCCACTCTGCCTGCGGCGAGAGCCCTGCCCATCAGTGAGGCTGAAGGCGTTGCTGTCCAAGAGGGGAGCCCCTCGTGAGCCAGAAATGTCCCAGCAAGGGAGACAGGGGACCCGGTCAGCAGAGGACGGAGCCTCCCTGACGCTGACCTTGGCGGGGGTGCAGCCTCTTGGGCTCGCCGTCTCCTCCAGCCGTGGACTCTCTGACTCGGGCTGCACTGGGAGCTGCCTGAGGCCATGTCCCTTCCTCCGAGGCTGATGGAAATGCAGGGTTTTCAGCCGAGTTTGCTGAATGCCGGCTGGGGGAGGTGGCACCGGGCCAGGCACAACATGGAACTATACGGATGCCACAAGAGCAGAGAGTCCATGGGAAGACAGACGCACCAGGGCAGGCCCAGCCTGGAGGCCACCTGGACAGCAGGGTCTTCTAGGGCTACCCAGTGGTTTGGTTAGTACCAGAGACATCGGCACAAGGCCAAGCCCAGACGTAACCTGGAAGATGCCCGAGGAGAGGGGCCCCACCCAACTGAGGGAGGCATCAGCGTTAACAGCACAGACCCTGGGGGAGGCCACAGCACCCATCTGCTCTCCATGTGGCCATCGGCAAACCGGACCTGCTCGTGGGGAGACCACAAGCCTCCCTGTGCTCACACGTGGGCCCCAGTGCCCCTGGTGAAAGATACTAAGAGCTTCCAGACAGCAACAGTTGAACACCACACCAAGCACAGGCTGCAGGCAGGAAGCCTCACTGGACATCCATGATGCAGTCAGCTCCATGAGAAACCCTGTCTGGGGATGCCTGGTGGCCTGGCACCGAGGGAGGTGCTCGTGCCTGTCTTTTCAATGATGCCAGGAGGACACTGTCCAACGGTCCACCCACTTCCATTGCCGTGGGCCTTCCTGGCCTCCTTCACATCGCCTCAGTCTCCCTCCGGCCCTCCCAGGACCTGCTTCCGGCCTCCCCCAACCCCCAACTTTTAGTTCTTCGCTCTAGAGAATCTGACAACTTTAGAAAGAAGGAGAAACCCGTCCCCGAACTAAGCCCTTCCGTGTAGCTCCTGTGTGGCACCGAGAGGAATGCGGCAGGCCTGCGTAGGCACTCTCAGGAGCTCCAACCAGCATCAGCGATGCCACGGAGCCCTGCAGTGCCAGGGCTGACATGGAGCAGAGGTGGCAGCCCTTTGTCTCTAGGTTCCTGGCAGCTGCACAGCAGGACATCAGCCGGGCCACAGGCTCACCGCATCCAGCAAGGCTCTGCTGGAAGCCGGCAGGGGCTGCAGCCAAGTGGGTAGAAGTATGTGCTGGCAATAGACCCTGAACTGTCGCAAGGTGAATAGAAAACCAGTGACCCGGAGGAATTAGGCAGAAAAGCTAACATTTTGCTTTAAACTAAAACAACACCTATTATTGACAGCCCTAGAAAAGGTCAATTTATTATCCTCTGTGTTCCGGTTTGAACTACAGTGGGAAGGTATAAAAGAGATGGATGTAGGATCTCTGTTGCTCAGGGTTCCACTGGCCATGCAGTGGCATCATTCCAGAATCACCAAGTCAACCAGACGTCAAAGATGGTGGCCTGCTGCATCCACCCGCAGGCCTGACTCTGGTGGCCCAGTGGCCTTCTCAGCCAACTGCTCACAATATAAACATGCTCCAGTATGCGCCAGCCAGACCCATCTCCAGGCACCGAGTCTAGAAAAGGGTGGCTCTGCAGACGCCATCAGGCCGCTGCTCCGGAGCAGCATCCACATCCAGCCAGAGGGAGGCCGTGACCCCGCACGCCGCCTCTGGGCACTCCTGAGCCCTCTCCGCCCTGGACCACAGCTACAGACAGGCACCCCGTCTCCTCATCTGGACTCAGCTCTCCGAGGGCGGGAGCCCCGCTGGTCCATCTAGGACCCCATACAGCCCAGCCCTGTCCCGGCCTGGACGGTCTGCAGGGTGACTGCATCGGCCCATCTGCAGCCGCCAGAGGGATCCCCAGAAAACAAGTCTGAGTCACCCTTGAGAGTAACGGGAAGCAGATAGAGAGCCAGTGAGGCTGCTTCTGTTCACTCCAGAATGTTCCATGGAGGCTGTCTGTGCTCTTGCTCTGTAAGTGGAAAGCCTCTGAGCAACTACAAAGGAGCGCAGTTGCACTCGAGCCCAGCAGCGCCTCCTAAGACAGGCCTGCTGCGCCTCGAGGCTGCGCTCTGCCAGGGGCCCACGTCCCGCCACGCCCCTCCTCCGTCCCCTTGCCAAGCACTAACTCCTCCACCAGGTGCGTTAGGGGAGGTGACCCCCAGATTCACCCCTTTCGGCCTAGGAAGCATTCCTCAGCATCTGAAAAACAAGAAGACAGAATGAGATTTCTGCATTGTCCGTTTGGTTTTCTAAATTTGTCTCCATAGCATTTGGGGAGCTGGGTTCTGGATGCCCCCCACAGAGCATGTCAGCTTGAATGGGGCACAGCCTCAGCCCACGGGGATTCATAGTCCCCGATGAGGAAATGTCCACAGCCCGTCAGAACTCAGGTCACAAAACCCACCGGGTGGGCTCAGGCTCCCTCCAAGTGCCCATCTGGAAGTCACAGAAAATGGGAGCTGAATGGCTGGAGAGCGTGAGGCTGGGGTCCCTGTGCTGGGTGTAGCCCAGCACCAGGTGAGCTCTGAGGTCTCTCCTCTGCACCCCAAACCCACAGTTCTCAGGAGCCATGTCACGGGGTGCCCATTTTGCACCCCACAACCAATGGCAACTCTATGCCCCGAGCAAGGCAGCCTGGGGCAAAGGCAGAGTGGGGTCTCAACCCCTGTCCACCAGACTGTGGAGTGTGGTCAGCTCCCCAGCTCAGGGCTCCCCGGCAAGCAGCTCTCTGGTGAGTAATGCCACCGGCAGGGCGGTGGCCCCACGGGAAGCCCCACAGGCAGTGGACTAAGGAGCCGCCTTCTTTATTTTTCTGGAGGGCGGGCAGGGCCTTGGAGAAGGGTAAGCTGGGAGACAGAGCTGCCCTCACAACTGCCACAGGCTGCCGCAGCACACTTTGTTCAGAAGTAATAACAGCTATTAGGGAAGAGGGAAGTCATCACCGCCAAGAAACAAAGGGCGCTCAGTGCTCCTGGCCGCAGACCAGCTGGCCGTGGGGAGCCGAGGGCCTCCTCACCTCAAATGCACGTGGCAGCCCTCAGTGGGGGATCCCAGCCGCTCCCCTCCTGCTCCCTGTGCTCCAGCCAGTGTGTGCGCCTTACTGAGCAGAGCACCGTGGCCCTGGCGACATGGGCTGAGGGGCTAAGAGCCCAGCGGGCCGCATGTGGTTTTCCTGCACTTCCTCAACTCTGTCCACTGCTGGAAAGAGTTTCCCAACGTTGCTGAGCCTGCCAGAAAGCGCTGAAATGCAGGCGGGTGTGAGTCCTAAACGCCAAGACAGAGGCAGCCGGGGAAGGCTGCAAGCTGTGTTTACGGGGAACAAGAACAGCAAGGTAAACTGCGACCCAGCGCAGAGATAAAAATAACGGCAGTACAGCAGGTCCTGCCAAAAGGAGCCTAATCACCACCAAGCCCTGGGGCAGGAACCCAGGCTGCGAGGACACCGGGCAGCTCATGCAATCTCTCTCCCTCTCCCTCCCCCGGCCCTGCAGACATCTGAGAAGTTCAGTCGGGACACACAACTCCTAGCACGGTTCAACCAGGCCCCATAGACAGTTCCCAGATGAGCTTTAGAACTGGGACAAAGCAGTTTCCCAATGCCAGGAGGCGTGCGGCAGCTGGCGAACTTGAGCCAGTCACTTCACTGTGGGCACCTCAGTGTCCTCTCCTTCCCAGGATGGAAAATGACACCCAACCCTTGGGGTCCTGACAAGTGAGAAACACCCATGTCAGGACATCAAACCTTAGTTCTCACAGAGACGCTCAGGCCGCGAGGCTCGGCTTAGCCCCCCTGCTCTGTTGGAGCATCCCCACCCTACCAGGGATGCACGCAGGGGGCATGACAGCACCCCCAGCCGAGGCCGGTGCCGGTGCAAAGCCTGGGTCCGCTGCCCTGAGCGCCGCGGTTTCTCGTTCCAGTTGCCAAGTGTTGGTTCTACCGTTGGTTCTGCGAGAGGGTTTAGCAGAATTAGGGCTCGTTTCAACAGCTATATATGTGTATGTATATTTAGTTGCTTTCTGGCTCACAACACAGCCTTCCCAAAGCCACTTGTAACTGGCTGAAGAACAAGGCCACCCACGTTTCTGTGTGGCACTCACTTTTTGCCACTAGAATAGTCGGAGAGGCCCCATGACTATTTGGGGACAGGCTCTCCTTTTGTTTTCCAATGTAAAAAAATGATACCTTGCCATGTACCCCAAAAACTGTAATCTCACAGAAGATGGAGCTTCACTGTCCCCGGGCTAAAGCTGGCAGGGGCTCTGCTTCCCCACCCTCCGACCACACTGCCCGGGGCTGCCTGGCGCCTCCTGAGTTCCTTTGCTGTGCTTCCCGGCAACCCCGCCAGACCTTCCTCCCGCGAAACTTCCAGGGTGGTAGTGTTCAGAAGTGCACGTGCCCCTGACGGCCAGTGGGGAGAGAAACGGGTCCACACGGCTCCCCACATCGCCACCCCCACTGTGGGCTCTGGGCGGTCCGTGCCCACTCTGGGAACTCCGAGGCTTGTGAGGAGCACAGACGTGAGGCCCGCGGGGGCTGAGAGGGGAACCCTCAGGTGAAGCTGCAGCCTCAGGCCCAGTCGTGAGGCAGGAAACAGAACATGGTTCACCTTCCAAGTGCAAGGAAGAAACTCCTTGTCACTAAGCATTCTCCTTGGGCAAGGCCCTTTGCTGTGCACACACCCTTCACGTGTCTTGTCTCAGTCTTTGCAACAACCATGATCGAATTGTCTCGTTGGACGGAAGATGACTCGGGGAGAGGCTGGCACCACAGCCAGTTAGTGGGCAGCGTGGGGAGCGGGGGTGCCAGGGCTCTGCCTTCCCATAGGTGAGACCTGGAGGCCAGACCCTTCTCCGCGAGGGCGGACCCCAGCCAGAGAGGTCTCCTCCTGTCCAGCTGCTGGCACACACGTTAATGACGGTGTTCTTGCTAAGGACTGCAAGGACAGAATCTCAGGACCTGTGCTGTGTTGCCGAATCCTGGCCCTGGGGCAGCTGAGAGCGGCTTCCAGAGAACACTGAGAGCTGAAGTTCTCCTCCAGTAACTGCTAACCTGTGCAAGACCAAGCAAGAGAATGAAAGTTACTGACGTGCAGCTCAGAACAGAACATCCTGTGCACCGGCTGCTCATCGGCCACACCACATGGGATTCCACGAGGCGCCATGTTCCCATAAACAATCGTGTAGTGGAGACCAGGCATTCTGGCCACTACCTTTTGGGTACTAGTTTGTTTATTTGAAGTAATTTGCAGACCTGAAAAAAATAAATAAATAAGGTAAGTGCTAGGGACAGAGAATGCTTGTAGAAAAAATAGTTTTGTTCAATATTTACCCATGGAAAAAGGCAACGGCTTTTTGGATTTTTCAACTTTGAAACAGGGTCCTCTCTTTGCAGTTTTATCAGACCAATGTCAGCCTCTGTGGGAGGGAACAGAAGCAAGTGAAAGAGGCCTGGGCCTTGTTCGCCTCTGTCTAGCTTGTGGCTCATTGGCGACAGTGTCAAAACCAGAGGGAGAGATTCAGAGCCAGGTGTCACTGGTAACATCCAGGTGTTCCATGGACCCTCGGGCCACCCAGGGACGGAGCCCGGGAGAACCAGTCGTTGCGTTTTCTGCCAGTGCTCACTCTAAAGGCGGCTGCCAGGCCTATCTAGGATGCTCACACAGGACACGCTGGCCTCCCTGCCCCGGACACCTTCCCACTCTCCAGCAAAGCAGCCCCTGTTTTTTCACTCATTCTTGACCATCTGAGGTTGGCTGACCCAGCCCTGGGATCCCAGCAAGGTGGAGAGATCGGCTTTACAGTGGCAGGCGTGGAACGTGTGCATGTGCGCACGCCCGTGTGTTGCAGGAAGCAGTTAATAGAACAGGTGACTATGGGACCTTCGGAAATTAGTGTTCTATAGCTGGGAGAGGCTTTAAGGGCCCATCGGCTTCAATTCTTAGCTCACAAGCAAGACGGCCTCTGGCTGGTCTCTGGAAGTGCTGAGTGCCACAGCAGGGACGGCCCACGAGCAGCTGCCGTCAGGTCTGAGTGGATCAGTGCGTTGGGCACCTCTGAGCACGCAGGCACTGCGAGGGCAGGCTTCTTGCAGACACGGACACTAAAGCTCAGAGAGGTACTGAGAGCTGAGGCCACAGCCGGGAAGCTGGGAAGGTCGGGAACTCGACATCCAGTCCCCACCCCCACGCTGGCTCCTAGCCCAGAGCTCTGGCCACCACCAGAGGCCAGCCGGCGTCCCGTCATGCAGCAGCACCCACCAGTCCACCACCGCGGGTCCAATCCACAGGGGACAGACCCCTGTCCTCCCAGGGTCAGCCTGGAACTAGAGCTCAGCTCCCGTTGAGTTCAGTGTAGGTTCAGGAGGAGCCCCAGGCTCTAGAGAGCGGAATTTCCCAGAGAGCTGCGCCTGAGTGGAAATGCACTCCTGGGTCGAAGCGTCCGTCCTCTGTCCCCTCGATGCCCAGAGTGTGCTCCGTGGGCCAGCAGCAGCATCAGCATTGCCCCAGGGGACTCATTGGAAAGGCCCTGGCGGCAACCTCCCAAGTGTGCCGGGGGCTCCCCGGCAATCCGGGGGCACGTTAGAGGCGGAGATGGGCTGCGCTCCCAGGGCCGCGGAGACCCTGAAGTCGAGGTCTCTGGTCCAAGTCCCCTAGGGAGACCTGCCCACCTCAAGCGCCCTGGCAAGTTCTCTCTGGCAAGTTCTTCCCCAGCCCCAGGAGGAAGCCCTGGCAGACCCCCGGCTCAGCCCTGCCCCACTGCCACTCTCCCTGGGCTGCGTCTGTCCCTGGCCACACCTGGGTGAAGGGGCCTTGCTGCAGGGAAAGGCACCTGCTGTTGGCCCTGCAGGGGGGCAAATGCTGGGGGGGACCTACTTGGCTGGCTGCAGGGGCCTGGGAGCCACTCCTTGCAGGGGGCCCAAAGCTTGGGGTTTGCATGGCTTTTAGAGCTTGTCATTTCGTACCCAACTTACCTACTCTTGACAGAGGAAGTGCACAGGAGGGGCTCCCCAGCATTCCCATTCTGTCCCTTTGCAGAAAGGGAGAACTCCCCCCACTAAGAACCCTAAGCAGAAGCCACAGCAACACTGGCTGGCACTCACAGCCCCTCCACCGGGCAGGCGCTGTTCTGGGCACTTTTTATACATTTGTCCCAGGGGGTCCTCAGGCTGCCTTCCGGAAGAAAGCAACTTGACCCAGGTGACACAGCTGGTGAGACTCAGCTCCAGGGAAGCTCCCAGCTGGCAGACACTGCCCTGCGCCCCGCCTGCTGCCACCCCTGCTTCCCCAGAGGCAGTGTGGTCGGTCCCTGTTGTTTATGACGGCTTTCCATGACTGAATCACACTTCCCACAGCACAGAGGGTGGACACCAAGACACACCATGAGCCTTATTTTGACCAAGGCCCACTGGATTTCGTCTTAGTCCATTTGGGCTACTGTAACAATACCACGGGCTGGGTGGCTTCTAAATGACAAACATTTGTATCTCACAGTTCTGGAGGTGGCTTGGAAGTCGAAAATCCATGTGCCGCAGACTTGGCCAGTGTCGACTTCCTGGTTCATAGACAGCACCTTCTCCTGTGTTCTCGTGTAGGGGGAAGGGCAGGGCCGCTCTCTGGGGCCCCTTTTACAAGGGCGTGAATCCCATTCCTGAGGGCTCCATCCCTACGACCTAGTCACCTCCCAAAGGCCCCCCCCCCATGCCATCACTGGGGGTGAGGATTTCAACACACGGATCTGGGGGAGGGGCATGCTCAAACCATAGCAGATTCACTTTTTAGCACTGGTAAGAAGACAGGATTTGAAGTCACACGTGCCTCCCTCTGGGTCCTGGCTCCTCCCCTTACCAGCGTCATGACTCTGGAAAAGTCCCTGTCCCGGGTCAGGTTCCTGAAGGCTGGGACGTGGGCTCTCTCAGGAGAAGGGCACAAGTGGGGAAAGCCCAGCAAGGCTGTGGCCCTGCCTGTCTGGAGCTGACCCGCTGTTCTCCCGCCGAGACAGGGGTTCACATTTCAGAGGTGTGGTGGCTCATGGGGCCAGGGAGGGTGGAGCTGGTGCATCTCCCGGAGACGGCGAGAGGTGCCCACGACAGCCTGGTAGGAGGTGTGGTGCAGAGGGGTGGGGTGCCTCTGGGGACTCAAGCTGTCCCCCACTCCCCACAAACCTCCCCTCTCCTGCTGACACCTGCTACTGGCCAAATCCAAGCAGAAGCCAGCAGGGCAGGGGCCCACACAGTGCCCTCCTCAGAGGGGCAGGCAGGGCCACGGAGGGCGCAGGGCCCTGGGGCAGTGGCTGCATGTGAGAGAATGACAAGCACAACTGGGACCTCTACGCTAGATGCCAGATTTTAAAACTCATTGTATTAGTTGATATTCTCTTTACTCAAACAAGTGTAAATTATAACAATATTTTTCCCACCACCGAGGGGGAAATGGTGAGTTAACAGGGGAAACCTGGATTCTATTTGAAACCCTTTCCTCGCTGGCACCGGGCCCACCCCTGCCCCACCCAGCTTCCTTCCTTCCTAGGGGTGGGCTAGGGTCCCATGGCCCTGCTGAGAGCCCTCTCTTTGCAAGCGATATCCCCCCATGAACACACCCACCCCCTGCTGTCTAACAGATGTTTCGGATGAAGTGGGAAGACCTGGTGGGCCTGGAGCGGGGGTGGGGGAAGCAAGGAAATCAAGTCCCTGAGGGTTTGCCTCTCGGAGAACAGGGTCTGTCTCTGAGAAGGAAGCTGAGGCTGGATGGAGGATGGGCTGGGACAGGGCCCTGACCCCGTGGGCTCCAAAGGCGGCAGGGAGGGCGCAGGCCCTGCTGTGGGAGGAGGCAGACCTGAGCGCGCGGGTAGCAGTGTTCTTGCACACGCGCCGGTGCGGTCAGGTGGGGTGGAGGGTCCAGGGGCTGAGGATGTGTTCTCACTAAGTTGCGAATTAACCCTTGTCCTAAGCTGAGGCATGAGCTTTTCTGCTTTGGAATTTATCGCAGTAATTCGTGTTGTCTGTAAAAGTCCCCTAAAGACCTTTCCTAGCAGACAATAGCAGAACACTTCAAAACTGCAGCCGCACACACAGAACTTTGTACTTTGAAGTTGTCTTTCCTCCCAAAGTGAGTTATGTAACCCGAATAAGCCTCACACCTAATTCAGAAACAAGAGTCACCGCTAATCTCCAGCGAAGGCCCATGGCCCACGGCTCCCAGGACTCGCGCTCTCGGGTGCTCCCCTCCCATACCGACCCAGGCGGGTGGCTCCAGCTCACCCACAGAGGCAGTGGGAGTGGAACGTACCCGTGCAGGACGCTCTGGGGAGAGACCACGCCACGAGGCCGTGTGGAAAGGCTGAGTGGGGAGGGAGGGGCGGGGACACCCAGCCTCCCAGCCAGGCCGGACTGCTGGCCCCCACTCCACGCCCTCCAAGGCGCCACCTGAGCCTCTCAGCAGCCAAGCCCCTGGTGACGGACTGGCAGCCGTGGCAGCCTCAGGAGAGATGAGAAACACCCCGCAGGTGTGTGGCAGATTGTTACGCAGGGAAACTGAGAAATGTGCCCCAGCCTCTCAAGAAGCTCAGCAAGTCCTATTCCCACCTTCAGTCCACACCTGGTATGGGTCTGCCCAGGGCCATTGGAGGCCAACCCTGTCCCTTCCATGGACAGCCCACATGGAACGCTGACCCTCGGCGTCTGGGCTGCCGTCTCCCTTCCCGAGGGGCATCCCACGTCTCCTCAGGACGTGCCTCGGTTGCCAGATTCCTGCAGAAGAGACCCAAGACCCTCAGGCTCTGTGTTCCACATCTGAAGCTTCACTGCCTGATCCTTCCTGTTCCTTCCTTTCCTCAGACTCCTGGGCTCGAGCATCCTGCTGCCTCAGCTTCCGGAGCAGCTGGGACTGCAGGTGTGCGCCCCCACACCCAGCTGTCCCCGGACTTCTTGAAGTTAGTGCTTTGCTTGTCTTCCTCTCGATTAAAAAAAGAAAGAAAGACATTGGTGTTGCTTCTCAGTGCCTATGCCCCATTCCCACGTGGCCCCTGGCAAAGGTGTTGAGGATGTTGACGAGGATGGCAGGGGTGATGACGCAAGGGCAGATCCTACCCAGTTCTCACAACATGGATCAAACCCATCTTGTTGCTCCAACGGTTCCACCTCTGACTCTTCCTCTGAGTGCTCAGCATGCAACCACTGGGGACTGAGTGTCAGGAAGCTCCGAACACAAGCCCAACGCGCACCATGCTCCAAAGAACATGGCATTCTTCCACCAGCTGGGCACCAGCGTGAGCCTGCCCCAGGCACCGTGTCAAATGCAAGGTATTCCAGCCTAAACTCTGTCCCTCTTCTTGCAGAGCTCTCGGGCTGGTACACAGATCTCCCTAATGTATAATGACAGTTGTGAGGGAGATGGGGAGGAGGCACATGGAGACATGGGAAGGATGTTTGGAGTCCTAGTGACACAACAGGGACATGCCAGTCCAAGCCGTCCAAAAGCAAAAGGGGGCAGGGGTGTTGACCAGGTGAGAAACATCATGGTGCCAGAGTCATGGGCATGGTATGGAAGACAGGACAGTGACAGCAGGGCCAATGGGAAGCCCCAGGCCAGCACTCAGGGCTGGAGAGCCCACACCATAGGTCTGGAGGAGAGAGGGAGGTCTTGGAGACACCACTGTAGCAGGGAAGGCAGGGTTGAGGACGAAAGAGCGGCTAGGGGCAGCTCTGAGAACCCCTCCCTCTGCCTCCTCTCTCTCTCTCTTTGTCTCACTCTCCGTCTCTCCCCCACTCCATTCAGCCATAAAAGAATTTCACTCCGGAACGCCTCCTATTGCAAGAATGTATGAGCACAGGTCCCTGAGCTGGGCAAAGTGAAGGCAACGCCATGGAGGCTCAGTACCTGTCCCCCACACCTGGGATCCCTGCAGACCCACCCTAGGAGAGGACTGAGGTGCTTAGGAGCAGCCCAACAGGATGTCCCCAGGCGGTGATGGTCCTCAAGTTGTTTACGAGCTCTACTTGCCTGAGTTCTGCACCATTTTTAAAGCTCCAAGCTACGTCCTAGCCAATCACCCCCATCCTGCCAGTCCCCTGGAACACTCAAGCCCCTAAACACAATGTCAGTCCATTTGAGCTGCTATACCTGAAACTGGATAATTTATAAAGAATAGAAATTTCTTTCTGGAACTTCTGGAGGCTGGAAGTCCAAGATGAAGGTACCAGCAGGATCGGCACCTGATGAGGACTGCTCTCTGCTTCCAAAAGAGCGCCTTGCTGTGTCCTCCAGGAGGCAGCACGCCGTGTCCTCACAAGGCGGGAGCATGGAAGGGCAGAACAGGGATGCAACTCCCTTGGTCAAGCTCTTTCAGGGCCGTGTTTGTCCATTCACAACGGCAGAGCCCTCCTGACCTAACGCCTCCCACAGGGCCCTCCTCCCAGCACGGCTGCACTGGGGACTAAGCTTCCTATACATGGCTTTTAGGGGACACATTCAGACCATCACCCACGGCCCCATCTAGTGAGCTCCAGCAGCCATCCTCTGAGCCTGCAGTGACTGCTGTCGAGGGCCTACGATGACAGCTCCTCGCAGGATGGGGCCAGGGGCACACCCCCAGCTCTTAGTTTAATCCCTGGGCCCCCCTCCCTCATTTCATTCGAGCTACATGCTGATGTTGACCTCATGTGGACACCACAGGGGGCTGGGGACCAGACAGGCAGGAAGCAGGGCTTCCCCAGGCCTCATCCCAGCCACCAGGGCAGTCCTGAAGCTGAGACAGTCCCTTTGCCTTGGAATGGGCTTGCCTGTTGGGGAGGGACTCAGGGTGGACAGGCGGCTCCAGGTGGTCAAGCTCCTGCCCTAGCAGAGACTGCTGCTTCTCCTGCTGCCACAGGCCTCTCCAGCCTCTGAAGCCCCACTGGGTGGGCAGTTGTTTCTCTCCTGTCTTCCTTGTGCCTTTGGAGAGGCTGAGCGTGCCTGGGGGCTGGGAGCCACATGGAAAGAGAAGAGCTGCCTGCCCTGCTCAACTTTACCCTGTGCAGGCACTGTGGGTGTCCACGCCACCTGCCGGGACCCCAAACCCTGGGTCAGCGCAAGCTAATGGTTTGATGACATGTGTGCCAACCACCAATTCCCTGGACTTTACCTTGGTCATTGTTTTGGGCTTGCAGAGCTAGGACAAATCACTCAAGTGATTTGTGGAAATCCGAGGACACAAAATGAGGACAGCAGGGTTTTAAGTGGGTCTTCTGATAGCTGAGCCTAACCCACAATCTTTCCTCCTTCCTGGAATGTTCGCATCACATTCCTGCTCAGCACGAGGAGTTCCATGAATTGCTTTGCTGCCGCGAATCACTCTAGGGAAATTTAATCTTGCTGCAAACGAGGGTATTTTCTCCAAAGTGTGTCTGTTTCTTTCTTTTCTTTCAGTTTTGCTTTTGACTGTTGTATTGGTGTTGTTCCTTAGAATTCTATTTTCCTGAAGTTTATCATAATAAAAATCCAACAAATTTTAAATTATTCTCCTGAATTTTCCCACTCAGGGAAGACTGGATGTGAGTGAGTGTCCCTAGACCATTATTACAGGGTGGGGATGGCAAAAGAGACAGTGTCAAAAATCGGAATCAATTCGAACAACCATGCAGCATCACTGCTGGGCTTGCAAACCTCAAACCAAAGCAAACTCTGAAAGCTGAAAAAATGAATCATGAAACCCGGCAGCAAATCCCACCTCTTCTCAAGGCGACACAGAAAAACCACATCAATGGCTTGGTGTGAGATAAAGACGACCAGTGGTTATGGGATCAGAGACCCACTTTGAAAGGGGAAGAAAGCTTTGACATCCTTTTAGCAAGTGTTCCCATAACTGCCTGCCTGTCGGCCTCGGCTTCCAGACAGCAGGCGCAGGCTTTTCCTGGATCTCATCGATCTGCGGCCCCATCCAGAGGCCAGAGAGACCAGCAAATGCGTCTGCTCCTTATAACAGGAAGCCATGAGCAGCAACGACAAAAGAGCTGCACTTGAACCAAAAGATTGTATTACAGGAAAATTAGGCCAAGGTCCAGACGTCACAGGCAGGTAGAGAGCCCACTTTCCCACGCCATCCTCCCCGCTGCTTCTTCCTTCCTCTGGAGAATTCCAGACTCCGGGGTCAACCTGCCTCAGTCTGGCCGCAGGGCCAGGCCTCCGCTGGACCCAGGGCTGGAGGCAGCCCCGGGGCCCAGACAGTCCTTGCTCTGCATTGCGATGAGGATTCCGTGGTTGTGGGGAGAAGCCCAGACCCGATGAGACCTGGGCCTCCTGGCAACAAGCGACTTCACCTCTCTGAGCCCATTTTCTTGTCTGCGAAATGAAAAATAAGTAACAACTATTCTTCCTTCCCACTAAGAATCTGTGATTTGGCAGAACTTGGGAAATGTCATTGAAGGGGAAGGATTTATGGACAAAAATCAATGATTCAGTGGCCCTTGGGGTTTTATTCCACAGCTGCCTGTGGGGGATGGAAGATTGCCAGTATTCTAAAGGAACAAGCAGGCTCTGGACCAGAGCTGGGGACTGGACCAGAGGCAAAGCCAGCCCACCACCCCTAGTCACACTGGAAGGACCCCCCGCCCCCAGATACTGCCACCTCTCTGTGTAGGGCCACTCCCTCGAATGCTAAGATGGAACCCAGCCCAGGGCCCCCAGGTTGACCCCTCTGGCACCTCCATGCTCAGCCCCCATGTCCCTCTCCAGGCAGATGCCCATGCACTAAGAACGTTCCACATGCAAGCAGAGCCGCTGCTTATTCCTTGAACTTGGCTGAGCTCTGGTGCCGAATGTGTACTGCAAACAGTTCAAGAAAACACACAGTTCATGAAGCAGGACTGGCAGGACCAAGCCCCAGGGTGTCTCTGGAGAGAGGGAGCAAGCCTGTGGGACACAGGGCTGGGGAGAGAAGGGGTGGCACAAAAAGTGTGAGACCCAGTACAGGTAGACCCAACCAGAGCATGAGGGGTGGGGGCCAGGGAGAAGGGGACTCCGACGCTCCTGGCCTTGTGGTGTGTTAGTTCCCTGTTGCTGCGTAACAAGTAACCTCAGGCTCAGCAGTTCCAAACAATACCTGTTTTATGAGCTCACAGTTCCAGGGATCAGAAGTCAGCCAGGCTCAGCCAGCTTCTCTGCTAGGGGTCTCCAAGGCCTGAACCAAGCTGTCGGCCAGCGGGGTTCTCTTATCCGAGGCTCTGGGGAGGAATTCACCTCCGAGCTCGTGCATGCTGTTGACAGAATTCAGTTCCTTGCACCTTTAGAAATAGGGTCCCCGTTCCCTTACTGGCTGTCAGCAGAGGGCCACACTCAGTTGCTAGAGACCACCTTCATTCCTTGCTTTGAGGCCCCTCTCTTTGCAGAGCCAGCAGTGGCGTGTCCAGTCCTTCAAAGATCTGAAATCTCTCTCCATCCCTGTTTCCCAACCCACTGGTCTCTGCTTTCCAAGTGTCCATGTGATCAGATCTGGTCCGTGCAGAGCAACTCCCTATTTGCAGACCAAGTGATCAGTAACCTGAATGGCATCTGCAAAATCCCTGCATCCCATATCCAGTGAGCAATACCAGGAGGTGGCGTTCAGGGGCCCGTGGTAGAATTCTACCTTCTGAAGAGATGTCCACTGGGACGCCTCTAGGAAGAGTCTGACAGATGCATCCATCGGCTGCGCTTCCACGTGAGAGGCCAGCAGACAGCAGCACATACAGGTCCGACCAGCTGCCCCGGCCCTGCTCAGAGGGGGTTGCCTGTCCCAGATCAGGACGGGGAAGGAGCTTGGGAGCTTCGAGGGATCCTCCTAAAACATTCACAGGATTTCTACCACTGGAAAATTGTCCATATCTGGCAGGGCTTTGCGGATTTCCATGCCCTTCACGTGACCTTCTCCGGTTTGCAGCCTGACAGCTCAGTCTTGGGGGTCCAAACACCCCTCCTTTCCGCTCAGAAGACAATTCTGCCACACAATTTTGCACTCCCTGAGAGACACAGAAAACACATAGGTTGTCTCCTTTCTGCCACACATTCTGTCACCCACCTCTAGTCGTATTTCCCAGGGTGATGCACCTTTGGAGATGTCAGTTATAACTCATTTTCCTCCTGAGAAGGAGCCCCGGAGGCCTTGGTCATTCTGTTCTCCCAGAAACACTGTGTTCTGTTCCAAAGCTCAGATGAGCCTCCTCGGGGGAATTGCCTTATCGAACTACCTTATCCCCGGTTACCTGGAGCTGTTTCAGGCACACACAGCCTTGCGCCAGCCTTTTACCTGTGCCACTTGCCTGAGGACTGTCTCAGGGTGGTGGCCGGTGACCCCCACGTCCTCCCACCCTGCCCCTCCACCTGCCCCAGTGAGTGTACAGCCCGGGGCACTCTTCCCTCCACCCGAGATGAACAAGCAGCTGGCCTCTGCCAGGCCCGCAGGGGATTCGAGAAGAAGCAGGAAGGTAGAAAAGGAATCTCAAAGGAGCTCCCACCAGTGCTCCCTCCTGGCCAAGGCCCAGGACACAGCCATGGACTGGGGTGAACCCAAAGCAGCCATCTCTCCAGTGTGCCTCCAATCAGGGGCCTTCTAGTTACCCCGAAGCCTAGACCAGACATCCCTAAAAGTGGGGGCTCGGCAGGTGACGGTGTAGGACTGGACCCCGAGGAAAGCGATGTGTGGTTCAGGAGCAAGAGTTGGGGGAGGATAGAGCACAGGACCCTAATCGAGACAGTGCCACGTCCCATATTGGCCATGGGCTGTGATGCACCCTTCACTGCCTCGTCATCATCCACACCGCAGCCCCGGCCATTGGGCCACACGCCCACTTCAGAGGTGATGACCCAAGGCCCCAGGCAGGGACATGGAGCAAGCGAGGACACACATGGCTCTTTGCCCTGGGCCAGGTGGCTCGACCTGCGTGTGCATTCAGGGCCTGGGGGCTCTTGGAGAGAGCCCACTGCCTGTTAGAGCACAGCAGTTCAGAGCAGCAGCCCCTCAACAATGGCAGGGAGGGAGGAAGGACAGGGACAGGGAGGGAGCGTGGGAGTGTCAGATCTGGCCTCTTGGCAGAATGCTGTCCTGGCTCTTTGGCTCCTTGCTTGGAAATTCACAAGCAGGGCCGATGCAACAGAGTGACCACAGACAGGAAGCAATTCCACACAGACAGCTTTTATTGCAGAAAAGAAGGGAGCTCCACAAAGCGAGAGGAACGGGTCAGTCTCCACCAGTGGAGAGAGATGCTGAGGACTCCCAGGTTGGCCTGGTGAGGGGGTGGTTACGGGAAGTGTGGGGTGTTACCAGGTGATTGATACATGTGACTGACAAAGTTGCAGCTGTACAGGTGCACAGGTGTGTATGTCTCAAAACCTCGAGTTCCTGCTCTTTGCAGTTGTTAGCTACGTTTTCCTGCAGTCCCTTCCCTGGCTTCTCCACCCCTAGGAAGGGCCCTCCTGGCCAGCCTCTGCCACCTGCAGATTCGGTCGCTGCCTAACAGGAGAGGGAGGAGGAGGGAGGCAAGGCAAGGAAAAAGGGTAGGATGCCGGGCAGGGAAGTGGGCTTTGGCACGTGGTTGGAAGCCACTGGAGTGTTCAGGAGGGAAGCACAGCCACAGTCGGGAAGGTTTGGACTAGAGAGAAATCAGAAAAATGGAAATAAATGGGAGATGGTGAGAAGGAGAGACGCAGAGGATGCTTATGTCCCTAAAATGTCCCTGAGTGCAATCTGCAACATATTTCTAAGTTGGCTTGTGGGAATCTTAGAAAATTAGTGACTGCAACGGGAAATGGTGTCCCTGGCACTCAGCATTTTCATTTCCATCCTTGTTGAGTTTTCTAGGTGGGATGAGAGGTGAGGATGGGCCCGAGGATTCGGAGCCCCGGGCCTCATTCCAGCACTGTCGGGACCTTCCAGGCAGGCAGGCACCGGTGGGGAGTGTGTGCCTGGCACTGCACCTGGCCCAGCAAGGGCTCTGGGGAATGCCAGCTGAATTAATGAGTGATGAAGAACACATGTATGAACCACGAGGGAGCAACTTGTGTCCCATCCCCAAAGCCCAGCAGCCCAAGCAGTGCCTTCCTCACCTGCCGTGAGTTCACAGAGGCTTTAAAGGTGGGCTGCAAGCCATGCACCCTGGTGCAGCCGCCGCCTCCCGGAATCCAGACTGCTCCAAGCAGCCTTCACCTGCGCAAGAGATCTTTACTTGCACACTCTTATTTGCCAAGAGAGGTGAAATTATTTGGCAATTTTATCCTAGAAGATAAACAAATTGAGCTAGACTTAAACATAGGGCTACTTAAAAGACCAAGTGCAAGTTTGCCCTAGAACAGAAATCAAAGCCATGTCACCATTCCAGGCAGCCGTGGTCCCCAGCTGGTCCCATATGCCAGCTCGGCCACCTGGTCAGTGGCTGCTGGCAGCTCAGGCACACCATGCAGGATCATGCCTCATTGCCCCCAGTTAAGTCATAAAGTCTCTGCATGGTGGCTGTGGAAGGACAATTCCCTTTTGACCTTTATGGGGACACACCCAAATGAGGAGTACAGGGGATGATATCTTGGAAAACCAACAGAAAATCACAAGAATCTCAAGAAAGAAAAGCAGAAATGCATATGTGCTCGTGGAGCTGACCTCACAAGCCTTGCCAGGTTTACCAACAGCCTTGCTTTTCCTCTGGAAAATTCACTTTTCCACTTTTTCTCAAGTGGCTCCTTGTAAGCCTCAAGAGCAATACACATTGTGCTATTGAGGCTAATGGTTTAATAAAATGTATGACAAAGAGAATTATTGCCTTTAAAAACAAAGTAGATCTCAGATCATTTTGTCCTGTCATCTTACCAGGCAAGGAACAAGGAGACCTCAGCTCCCTGTGTGGCAAGGCTGGGCGTGGACAAGGACCACCTGACCCTCCAAGCTGCTCCCGTTGTCATTTCTGTATTCATTTCATCTTCACAAATAGGTGCTTTGCCAGTGTAAATTTTTATAGCAATGATCAAATGCAAAACTTTTTTAATAAAAAGCAAGCATACTTGACGTTGATGGCTCTGAGGTGGCACCAGTTTGTTTTAGACATATGACAATTACACTTAAAATCCTACAACCAGCAGGCATCTCTCTTGTTTGGTGAGGAATGTAAGGTGCACAAGAGTCCCTAACTGGACCACAGGCTAGAATGTGCATTGTCACCCTGGCCCTGGAGCCTGATGAGACAGTGAAAAGCCCTGTCCTTCAAGGTCATTCGGTTACCTGGGGGCTACCATAGCATATAATGAGGAGCAGGAAACTAAACCTAATTCAGGGTGAGCCAATGCAGCTTCATGCAGACTGCTGTGTGTGTTTATGTATCTTACCAATATTTACACCCCAGAGTGAAAACAAAAGGTGATTAAGAAATACACCAAAATGTGCCCATAGTCAGTTATAGGTGCTTTTACTTTCTTCTTTAATGTTTTTGTATTTTATAAGTTTTCTACAACAAATGCATATAACTTATGAATATAAAAAGTTATCTTATGAAAATAGCCTTCTTTCCAAAATCACCCTGCACACACAGCAGTACCTGGGAGTGCCTGGCAATAGGTGTTGGCCCTAGAACCAGACTGCCCAGGTCCGAAACCTCTAGTTCACTTGGAGTTCTGTGGTCTCCCGCAAATGCTTTCATTAGCTTTTAAGTGTTATTAACATTCATTCAGCACTTCCTAGCTGCAGGGCATTGGGCTCAACAGTCTGCATGGGTCACCTCAACACACACGTAGTAATAATTAGTGTGTACTCAGGGCTTATATATGCATTATCACATAGGATTGTTGGAAGTATCAAATCTCGTAACGTGTTCATAAATACTGTACATTTTATTACCTGCCCTCTAGGTTAGTCCATTTAAATAGCATTAAATATCCGTTCATCAAAAAAAAAGTTTTTGCCCAACCTTTGGGCCCGGCACTGTGTGTCCACGCATGCATATTTTTTCCCCCGTAAATTCTCCTAGCCCCTGGGGCTCCAACAGGTGGCCTCACAGCAAGCTCTAATAAGAGAAAGGCAAAGGCTGCCAACTTAATGTTCTACAAGGGCCACCCGGCCGGCAGGAGGGTCTGCCCGCCTGCTCTGTGCAATGTTCTGCTGAATTTACTCATTTAAGGGTACATTTTAAAGTAATTACGCCCCCTCTGTGTTTACGATAGCATGTTGTGGCAAATGGTCATTTTGCCAGAGGCAGACTGGTATAGCTAGGCCTAACCCAAGACTCCACCTTGATCAGAAAACCTCAAGGTTTTGAGCAGCTAATAGGAAAAACCTGGGCATAAACACGGCTGAATTATTTCGCTGGGCTTCTGTCTCCTCAAGGGGTAGATGTTTTTAAGAGCTGATAAATGGGAAACAGGATGCTTTCATTGCAAGAAGAGTAATTAAGCTCTTACAGTTTTCCTGTTGTCTTATGAACGCTTCCACAATTTGGAGACAATTTAAAAAGTGGCACTCAAGGCAAATCAGCCACCCCCAAGGACTGCTGATAAATCTGCAGAATGTTTCTTACAAAAACTGCACACCATCCCTCCTTTGCCCAGAAGGCTCTTGGTGTGCTTGGCAGCCTAGCTGACGGCCCAAGGGCCCACGTGTGTGTACCCTGCCGAAAGCAGCTACCGTCAGGCACAGGGAGTGAAAGCAAGATATATTGGTCTAATAAAAAAGATTGATTCCCTTGGATGTTTTCATCTAGACCGTTCTTAAAGAAAGTCTTGGCTTAAAAGATTTTAAATCGTTTCCTTCTATAAGTCTTTAAATGGCATTGTGAATAGCAGCAGTCCTCGTAACTCTGATGTGGGCAGAGAACACTCGAAATAGTAGATAGCAGATGCCAGGCCCCGACAATTGCTCACACCTTATTTATATAGATGCTGTCTTCCAATTTCTGCTCAGATCTTCCAAGTTCTATCTCTGCCATGACAGAATGATGACTCACACTTAACTGCAGTCATCAGTGTCATATTTGATATTAATACCTTTGTAACATTGCTTTGTGTCAGAGCATTGAAGAGGAAAAAGTTCCTGAGAGCAGGAGCAGCCTGCCACCACCCTCAGGGACCACAAAGGGCAGGGCCTGCAGAAGGCAGTGCTCATTGTGCAGGACTGCAGACTGCTCAAGCTGTTCAGATAAGCAGCTGTCAGAGCAGGGAAAGGAAGGGAAGGGAGGGGGCTAGGGCTAAGGGGGGGAGGGGAGGCAGAGGTCACTGTTATGGAGTTGGAGGGCAAGCCTTTAGCTGCTGCACTGAAGTCTTATCTCAAGTATGCTCCCCTTTTACAAGTATAAAATCCTCCTAAAAGGAGAGAACAGGAGCTGGCCTCAAGTTCTACCCTACCACTGCCGCTGCCCTCCCCCTCTGCCAGCGTGGAGGAGCCTGTAATTCTTGCTCAACAGGAAGAGGGAACAGGTGCCATCAGTTCCATGGAGTTCCGGCAATCGTCTGAAACCCTGCTCACCCCCTCCCCTGAAACAAGGATCCCCTACCCTCAATAAACAGCGTAAGTTTGTTTCAAAAAGTTTATTGTAAAATTCAAAGCTTCGACAGCAACATCCTTTAGAACACGAAGCATTGCCTGGATCCGTTTTGAAAAAGCAGCGCACTCTGTTGAGTCCGTCGCAGCTCCTGCAACTGTACCAAGTCCAGGCGCCGCGCCTTTCCCCTCCTTCCTGCCGGGCGCAGGCTGCTGAGTCACGCCTGCCGGCCGGTCTGAGCTTCCCGGCCCTGCGGCCAATGTCCCCGCCTCAGCCTTCCGGGGCGAACAGCCTCTCCGGACACTTGCTGAGTCCTCAGTTCGGGCCAGCCGGCGCCTGCCGCCGCCAGGCCCCCTCTTTAGGAGGCCGCACCACCTCGCTCTCCAGGCGCCCCCTCGCCTGCTAGTCTCCACGCCGTGCTCGGGCGCCCTCCGAGGGCCCCTCCATAGAGCCAGCCGCGCACTAGGCGTCCGGGAGCGTCACCACGTCAATCAGACCAAGGTCCCCGCTGGGCTGTCACTCGGGAAGGGTGATGCTGGGCACCCAGTCGTTGACGCTGCGACTCTCCTCACAGAAGAGGCTGAGCTTCTCCAAGGCTGGGTCCTTCCACGTGTCCTCATTGGGGTTCTGAGAGGAGAGAGCAGGGGTCAGTCTGGCTAGCTGCGGGCCAGGCGGGACGACACCAGGGTGGAGACCGGGGAGGGGACGGCACTCACCGAGATGAGGATGCAGTGCAGGTCGCCCGGCGCGCCCGCCTCATCGCCAGCGCCCACGATAGCCGCCAGCCGCTGCACATCGCCCACGCGCACGATGTCTATGTCGTTCTCGCAGCAGAACGCCTGGATCAGGGTGAAATGGATCTGCAGTGCAATGTCGCCCTCGTCCTCCTCGTCAGCGGCCAGCACGCAGAAGGTCACGTTGTCAGGGTCCCTGAGCAGGCGGGAGTGGGCCAAAGTCAGAACCAGCAAACTAAGGTCTGCTGCCACCACCGCCTGGTCTCCCCATCGTTCTCCCCCGCCTCAATCGCCCAGCTCAGGCCGCGTCTATACTCACACGTTCAGGACTTTAGCTGACTCGTAAACGCCGGCGGTGAGGCAACCCTGGCGCTGCGCCGACAGCAGCAGCTCGTGTAGCGCTTTCCCGGCACCCTGCATCCTGCGGACAAGCCAGAGTCACGAGGGGGCCCCGGACTGGCGGCGCGGCGGAGATCCCAGCCCCAACGACAGGGACGCACACCCGTCTCCCCAACTCCAACCCGCACCCCAGCTCCAATACACCGCCCGCAGAGCTGGCTCCCCAACCCTGACCTGGCGCCCGCACCCCCGGGATCTACTCGCACCCTGCGGACTCCCCCTTCGGGGGCCTGCGGACCCCTAAAGCCGCCGCCGGACCAGCCGCACTCTCAGCGCCGACAAACCCACCTGGCAGTGCTTTCCGGAACTGTATCCTGGCTGCGGACTTCTTCCAGAGTCATGGTGCGGTAGACGAGAAGCAAGTTATCCACGAGCGGAGAGCGCGGAGCGGACGCGAGCTCACACAAACCACCAAAGACGAGCCCAGCGCGCCCACCACCTCCGAGTGCACTCGGGCGCCGCTGCGCGCCCTTATATAGGCCGGCGGGCGCGGCGCCGCCAGCTGGCGCGAGCTGCGAGCCCATTGGCCCGCACCCGCTTTCTGATGCAAATGAGACGGCGAGCCGGCGGCTCGTGCCAGAAGGCCACGTGGGGAGGGGTGCGGGGGATGACAATGCCTCAAATCTGCCGCTTTTGTCGGGGTGTTACCAGGCAGACTGGAGCCTGCAGATTTCATCTAGCCTTTCTTTCTTTTTTTTTTTTTTGAAGTCCTTAAAAGGAAAAAGTGAAAAAAAGAAAAAAAGAGAGAAAGAAAAGGAAGACCTCGTTTGCTAATATGCTGCTGCAATTTGTGAAATGCACCTTTGGAGAATCTAAAAAATTGTTTTTGCATTTATTTTTTATTGCTATCTTTCTTTTTTTTTTTCTTTCCTTCTAATTTAAAGTTTATGAGACTGTTGCATTGAAGCCGGAAATTAAGGTAAAAACAGGCAGCCCCACTATGGGGCTTGCAAAAAGCAGTGGACACAGCCCCAGGGCACGGCGCTCCTGCCCTGCATACCCAACGCCCCTCAGGCCGGCGCTGGACGGTCCTAGCCCAGCTCCCCGCGCGGCGGGCGCCGGGGCGGGTGGCGGGGTGAGCAGATTGCGGCCGGCGCGCGCGGCTCGTTTGCATTTCTATGGAGGGCGCACAATAGCGGAGGTCTGGCGTGTGGCGGTTTGCTGCAGGAACAATCGAGGCTTTCTCTTCATAGCAACACTGTCCACCTGCCGCGGGGAGGGGCGGGCAGGGCCCCCCGCGCGTGGGGGTCGCCAGGTCGCCCGACGCGTGGGGTCGGGGCGGCGCGCGGCTCCCGGCCACTGGGGCGCGCCTCTGCACTGGCCCGCTACGCAGTTCGGTACCGCCGGTTCCTCGCACGCGTGCCGAGCAGCCGCTCGAGCTGAGAGGACAGCGGGGCTGGGCCGCCGTCCGCGCGGCGGATGCCCTCCCGCTCGACCCCTGCGGCTGCGGCCCAGAGTTTGGGGACACCGCCGGGAATCCCTTTCACCGCGCGCCACCTACGGGCCAGCTGGAAAGGTGCTGGTCCCCTCTCCACCCCCATCCCCACCCTCACCCTCGCCTGGCACACACCTTCCATTGGGCTGGGGGGCGGGGGTCAGGTCGGGGGCGGCCCGGCTGGATCCCCGAGCCCGGTCTGAGCCGCGCGTCCGTGGGAACCCGGGCAAGCGCTGCGAGACGCGCCGGAGCCGCCCGGGAGTAGAGGGAGGAAGAAGACTCCTACTGGTGCTGATGAAGTAAGCCCGCATGTCTTGCGCTAGTCTGAAATATTCTAATTACCGAAATATGCACATGCAGAAAGCTTTTTTCCAGTAATAGAACAGCGAGTTTGCAAGAGCTCCTAGGGTTTAACAGACTAGAGGCTGCTGCAATTTGACCGTAACAGCCGGCACTTTCCGACGGTTCACACACTGAGCGCGGCACTTCGGCATCTGCCTTTCTGTGCTGCTCAGAAACGCTCGCCGGGGACACTTTATCGCCTGTGTTCTGGGTGAAGCCCGGGAGGCCGGCCAGGACGGTGGGCGGGCGGGTTCGCGGGGAGCCCGGCCCGGCCGCAAGGCTGGAGTGTTAGTGGGAAAGAAAACAGATGGCTTTGTTCCTTTCTCTCCGGCCTTCTTCAGGTGGGTGCTGGCTGTGCGACGTACTTCTGCGCTTGTTGAGGGGACATTTCATTCTCCCGCGCTTGCAGGCGCACGCCTGCCCCTGTGAGGGCCTGGCGCCTCGCCCCGGGCGGCTCCCGGGAGGAGCGCTGCCAGAGCTCGCGCCCGGACTCCGGGAGGCCTTGCGGCGCTGCGAACGTCTCCGAAACCCCAGGTGCGTCCGTGGTCGTGGGGGCCAGGCGGCATTGTGCCCCACTGGTTTGCTACAGTTTCCTTCCTTCCTTTCTTGGTGTGTAAAATGACGATGTGCCTTGATTGGATAAAATATGTTCATTTTTAAGTGATTGAGACTTAGATATTGCTCTTTTTAAAGTATTAAATATGTGTTAAAATGTATGAGTTCCAAGTCCCCAGGAAATGTTGGAAATTAGAGTTATTTGAGTGTACCGTGTGTGTTGCTTCAGTGATGTAGGCACCGAAGGCCCTGACTTCACCACAATGCAGTGTATCAATGTAACAAAATTGCACTTGTACCCCCGAATATATACAAATAAAAAATAAATGAGGAAAAAAGATATGACATCTTAGCACCCCCCTCTTCTCCAATTTATGACACTAGTAATCTGTCCACACACTAGGCCAGAGAAAACAGGGTCTAGGTCTAATGCCTCAGCCCTCCTCCTGGAGAAAGGCCACCACTGGGTAGTCCTGGCTTGGGGGTGGGGGACATTTCCAGTTCCCCCTGAGTCAGCCCAGACGAGGAGGGATGATTGGCAACCCCTTGGAGCTGTTTTATTTTGCTCACATTGTTAAGGTATTCAATTTCAGGAAAACTGCCTTTCTGACATATGATATGGCCTCACATGGCTTTGTTAAGCCATTGCCAATGGCCCCAAAGCCCCCATCTCCATCAGGGAAGAGCTGTTTTATCTGGAGGCAGAGTAGGCCTTCTGCCAGACCCACCACCACCCTGAAGTTAAGACAAATGCCAAAGCTACTGGATCTGGAAGGCCCCCTGTCAAGGAGTGGGCCATGCCCCTCTAGAAGACATTTGACAACAAGGAATGCTCCAATGTGCACTGTGTTGCTCCAGCTCTCCCATACTGCATTCAGCAAGGGACTTGGCCTCCTTTGTGCCACAAGTCACAGGTGGCTATGATGTCTCCCTGAGCTCCCTATGAGCACCCTTAAACCTTCCCCTGATCCTTCATAATGCTGGTGATAGTGACTTTCTTAAAGGGAAATCCTCAGAGATGCTCTATTTTAAAACCTTTTGGAAATGTTTATAGTTTAACTGTTTTTTTAGCACATTCTCTGAAATGTACTTCTCACTCACTTTCATGGCTTTGCTAGGACATTGGTGAGGATATACCCTTCATTTGGGTATGGAAGGAAGTAGGTTTTAAGTAAGCAACAAGCTTTATGACACACTCCTTGTTGCAATTTCTCAAATTATTTACATTTGGAGAGTGCACAGACATTGTCATCAAACAGCAGGTGCATACCCCCTTATGCCACACAAGCAATGTGCCAGAATCCACTGTGACCCAACCTGAGGCTGCAGGATGCAAACAGGTAGCACACGAGCCCCATACTCACTGTAGGTGGGGTTTGTTTGGCCTGTAAAGTGTCTTAAGAAAGGCCATATTCATTGCTACCTTTCAAAACCAGCAAAATTCACATAAAAATCTAGATTTCCAGCTTCTCTTGGAAAATAGGAAGATTTGGCCAACATGTGCCTACAGTTTCCTGCCATGGTAGCCATCAGTGGGGATGCGGGGTCTGCGTAACCCACACTGGGCACTGCTCTCCCATTCACCACAATCCCCACCAAACCCAACTGAGGACACCTGGCTGCTTTGCTCATTTAAATTACTTGTTCATTTGCAGTCTTTGAAAATAAATTGAAGTTTGAAACACAAAATAAAGGGGCCAGGCTCCTAATGATGAGGTCAAAGAGGTTGAGCACCATTTGCTTCCCAGATTGTGCAGGACAGTCTCTCCTGTGTCAGCAGAGGGCTCTCGGAGCAGTCCGGGCCAGCCCCTTTCCAAATGGTCCCATGTTGTTCTCACCATTGCCCATTTTGTCCAGCCCCTTGTCAAGGCAGGTCAAGTCTCCTCAGGGTCCTGTGTTTCAAGAAGAGTGTTGGGGTTGGGTTTTTTTCCCCCAAAACATCTCATGGATGATGGGTGGGCATCAAAGAGTCAGTGACAATGGTACATTAACTCAAAAAAGAAACCAAATTTTGATGCAGGACATACGCATATTACTTAAAATCCAGCAAGGCCATTTCAAATGCTAAAGGGCACCATCACATTGGCTGTCACCACCACCATGCCCTCCCCCTCCCCCAGGGTGAAAAGTAGACCTATAGGTGGGGAGGCTTCAAGTGACAGCTGAGACAGGAACCAGGACGCTAATAAAGGGCCCACCCCCATAGCAAAAGCCAGAAGTCTGTGGTCAGTCCCCCTTGTGGAGAGACTTTCCAGAAGGAGCAGTTATTCTTGGGTGAGCACTTACATAGCATGAGACAGGATAATGTTATCCCAGGGAAAGTAATGGGAGGGCACACGTTGTCCATGCATTTGGTCCTTTCTCCATCAACAGTCAGAAAGGATTTGTGGCACCTGTCACAGTCTAGGTAGTGACAGGCAACAGCCCTCACTATAGCTGAAAACCCCTGACAAATCACAGACGTGCTGTTTTCCCAGCCTGACTATGTGCCCAAGTCTTCTGAGCCTTGGTTTCCTCACTTAGGAAATGAAGACACTACCTTTTGCCCTTCATAAACCTCATAGGGGTTTTCTGAAGGTTACTCCTGGTCACCATGTGTCCCACAGATGGGTTTGGTTTGGTGGGCAGTGTCCTAAACCACTTACAAATTCAAGTCTAACTTGTTTGTGTAGGGGAGAATGGATGGCATGCGTTCTCCATGTCACCCTAGGCATGTCCCAAATGTCACATTAGGTTTTCTGGCACATGTATCCTCTGTGTGGTCACTGCAGGCATTTGAGTTTGGGGTAAATTTTCTTTTTCTTGTGCTGAGGTACTGTGGCTGCCTTTCTGAAAATGTTAACATGTAGCATATCATGGAGTAGTAGAACCATAGAACTTCCAAACTGAAGCCTTCCTTTATGTTCTGAAAGATAAATTAAAATGAGTGTATTAATAGCCCCCCTCCCCCAAAAAAAGAAAGTATGACGTGGGAGGTTGAACTTAGCAGGGCAGGGCTCAAAGCTGGATTTAGCTGCTTGTTAACTTTGACCTTTAGCAAAAAAGTTAGTGCATGATTTAAAGCGTGAGATAAAAAGAATCTATGCTTTTCAACCACTTAAATCTACATTAATTAAGCTCTCTAAAGGAAGGGCATTTAAAACTGTACATGACAAAGAAATATTTATTGCAACATTTCTTACAATAGTGAAAAATTAGAAACCGTAAAAGGAACTAAGGTTAACTCATGGTGTAGCCACAAATGAAACATTATGCAACCAGAGCAAAGGTTTTGAAGAGTGTTTTGTGGCATGGTAATGCCTCATGATATAAGGTGAAAAAAGCAAGATACAAAACTGTGCAATTCTAATTTTGCAAAAACTTTTAGTGCACATGAATGTCACTGTATAAGGTAATAAAATAGAAGTGGTGATTACATCTTCAAGTGATCAGATTATAGATGATTTTTTATTTTCTTCACTATGCTTTTCTGCAATTAAACATTCTGTGATTCAATTTTATATAACACAAACTAAAACTTCTCAGGCATAGTAACCTCAGTGCCAGACGTCCTCAACCTGATTGCCGTTTAGTCCATTGTGCCGAGGGATTTTTGACCATATGGTAAGAGATCCAGAAGCCAGACGCCTGTGGGGCTTCGCTCCCAGAGAGGGAGTTGCTAGAGTGTGACCTTTGGTTCCCGAGCTGCACATCTTGCCTCAGATGCTGAACTGTTCCCGTGACTAAGTGAAAATCATCATAACTCACTCGGAAGTTAACTCTGGCATGACTGGGATCGAGTCTCAGGCAACGTGCTGGAGGCACTACAGGAAGGCCCGGAGCCAAGAGCGAGAACCGAACCCCCTGGAGCGAGTGCGCTTTTCCACCGAGACCCGCAGAAGTACGCTGGGCACATCGTAGCAAGTAGCAGCGGTGGACTTCTCTTTCACTGCCTTCTTGGTGAAAATGCCAACTTTCCAGAAATGAATAACAGCCATAAATTATGAAAATTATTTCCATTGTCTACATAATCCATCAGGGAATTCTAAAATTTCAAAATACTTAAATATACTCAACCTATTTTTGAGACTTGTAGATGTGATTCAGTTTTTCAGTGTTTGAACTTCGTCCATTTGAGAAGCATGGAGCAACGCTTGAATACACTGATGTTGGTAGTATTATTGTTATTATTTTGTTTACCAGACTTTTCCAGGGCTTGCTGTGTGCCAGGCACTAGTCCAAGCTCTTTGCAAACATCATCTAATCCTCACAGCAGCCCTGTTCGGTAGGTGCGGGTGTCACCATCTTGCAGATGAGGAAACTTGGGCACAGAGGGGTTAAACAACCTGCCCAAGGTAGGGTTCTGAACTCCGCCCAGAGCGAAGGCATGAACTTCGCTGTAAAGCCTTTTCTACAGCCTTGGGAACAAACCAGTTGGCCACCAAGGACAAGGAGGCCATCCAAGTGAAAAGAAGATTTGAAACCCTTGTTGTTTGTCCTCAGGGGCCCTGACGCCGCGATGCCGGTCCCGGATAGCATGGTTGCACGGCGACATCTTGTGGTCGAAGAGAATATCGCGCCCAGATGTAAAAAGCAGCCCCTGTACCGTGGTTGGTGTGAACTCTTCAAGGCCTCTGAGTGCTGCCCCTTCTAGTGAGCCTGAGGGCTCTGGTCACACGCAGAAGCAGTAGATGCCGGTGGCAGTGGACTCAGACCCCACTCTGCTGTTGATCCAGCCTCTGGGAAGTCAGGCGGGTTGGGAGTCACGGGGTGAACTACCAACAACAGGGGAACAGTTATGTGTCGACTGTACTCCCCACGCCCGCTTTAAAGATGAGAACGCTGAGTTTTGGGGAGATGAAGGACATGCCCAAGGTCACACTAAGGATGAAGCTGGGATTCTAGCCAGCACCGCCAGACCTCCAGCAGCATGTCCGTCCTGCCACGCCGCGGGCAGCTCCTGGGCTCACGGCCAGACAGCTGTGCTGGGGAGAGCTGGGCAGGGTGCGAACCCAGCCTTCCTCACACAGTCGGCGGTGCTCTGAATCTCCCCTTGGCCACATGATGAGAAGTATATGGGTTATTTTTTCTTACTTACAAATTCACAAGCATGTTTAAACTTGGGAGGGACCTACAAGGCAACTTCCTCCAAAACACCGCCCAATTTTGAAATTTCTTCAGCAACACCTATGTGAACAGCCTGACAGAGATGGTGTCCCACTCACGGCATGACGTCCATCGGACTAGGTGCACTCCGGGTGCCAGTGCGTCCCTCATGCACCCAACACCGCCACTGCTACCCTCTCAGCACTAACCGCAGTCCTAGCTCCTTTGTCTCCAAGCCAGCAGCTGCATCCCGACGATGCCCGCAGGGGCATCTGCTGCCCGGGGTGTCTGGGGACCAGCAGCGGCGGCTCCCCCTGGGGGCTCGTCAGACATGCAGAACCTCGGGCCCTGCCCCAGCCCAAGGAAGTCGGAATCTGTGATTTAACAAGATCCCAGACGAGGCGTGCATGCATGCAAGTTTGTGCTCGTCAGCCAGGCCTCGACGTGTAGGGGTGCAGGGTGCTGGGCAGACTCAGAGGAAGACTTAGGAGCAAGGAATGTAGGGCAAGGGCATGTGGTGGAGAGTGGGGCTCCCAGAGGGCCTTACTGGGTAGACAGTGGCTGACGAAAGGAGGGGCAAGCCAGTGACGTGACGAGGTATTTCAGAATGGAAGGTGTGGACATTGTGAGGTACCCAGGGGAAGCCACTAGTGGGCAGTGGCAGGTGTAGGAAACTGGACTAGACATAGAACCTCGAGACTCATCAAGGCCATGGCCATTTGCCAGATACCCCTGAATTTGAGAAAAGGCCAGAGGGCGGACAGCTTGTTGGCCCTCAGGTCTGCCGTGCGCTGACCCACAGGAGCAGTGTCTGCACCTTCCCAGTGTCCCAGCTGGAGCCTGCATTCCCAGTCTCCCTTGCTGGTCCAGCCCCAGCTCTGGCCAGCGGGATGTGAACTTCTACCTCACTTGCTCAAACAGAAGTCTAGTGCCAGCCACTGGGTCCTTCCTCTGCCCGGCTGCAGCAGTGGGGACTCCTCGGGGGAAGGAGCCAGGTCCCTGCTTGACTGCGCGGGCCCAGCCCTCCTTGCTGGCCTGTAGACTCCAGATTATGACACAGAGTAGAGCAGGACACGATCTTCTGTCCTAAGCCACTGTATTTTGGAGGTCTTTTATTAATTTTGAATTCTGACAAAATTTCAAACATAGGAAAATTACAAGAGTAGTACAAAAATGTATTCCTGTGTCCCCTTCACCTGGACCCCCCCCATTTTACTCCATTTGTTTTATCCTTCTTTCTTTTCTTCAAATATATATGTTGATTTATAAATAGATGATATATATATAATTTTTGAACCATTTGAGAGTAAGATGCAGACAGGATGCTTCTTTACCACTAAACACATCATGTATATTTCCTAAAACAAGAATATTCCCTTAAATCTACAAGCCATGCAAGGAGACGGGGGTCCCTGCTCCACAGCTCTGGGGACCATGGCAAATGACAGGCCAGCCCAGGAAAAGGGAGAACAAGGGGAAAGAGACGGCAGTAGTGGGGGGGGGGCACACCAGCACCGCGCCGGGCTTTCCGCGGGTGCAAGGCGGCCTCTCGACTGGGGGCCATGAACAGCATGAATTCTAGCAGGGGAGGAGAGAGGATATTTACCCAACTTAGGTCACAAGTGTGCAGTGTGGCCAAACGTCCTCACCTCAGCTCACCTCAGACAAGTTACACATTTCCCTGTATAACCAATAGGGACTGACGCCTGGGACCTGCTGCCCTCCCCTGCGTGGACGGCCCACGCCAGCTCCTGGAGGCAGCCGGGGGACCAGAGCCGCTGCAGTGGGCCAGCCCCGTGAGGACGCTTTGCTCAGCCAGCCATTCTCACACACGCGTGACCCAAAGGTACCGATTCCCAGAACATATTTGGGGTAGCCCAAATGAAGCCTCTTCTCAAAATTCTACAGAAAGAGGTCACGTCATCCTAGGACTTCCTGAAATGGAACTGAATTTTTCACCCCACACTTTACACAGAGCTCTTTACTAACCAGAGGCTGGGACCTCATCATTCCACCGACACACAAGGGCAGGGGAGAAGGGTTCGCTCTGGCCACAGGCTCCGGACAACCAGCAGGACCCAGCCAAAGCCTGTCCTCCCTCAAAAGCCACCCTGCTGCATCCCCACCGGGAGGAAAATCAAACAGCCCGATTGCCAGCGACCCCCCCTCCCCTCCCAGGTCACCATACCAATCCCATGGCCATGTTCCCACTGCTGGTGACGATGGTGTGTGTGGTTTTGGTTGCATGTGCTGTAGTTGCAATGCAAAGCAGGTCAGCCCAGCAGGAGATGGTGGCCACTTGCAGCCTCCTCAGCGCACCGAACCGGCGCCTGGGAGCTGCCACTGCTCTGCATCATATCCCACTGGCCACTGGTATATAGACATGGTTGCCTTCCAGAGTGCAGCCTCTTCTGGGACCCCCCATAAATCTGGAAACCCAGGGAGTCTGTGGAGATCAGTGTCTCCAGGAGCCTGCCGAGAGCAGCCTCCAAGAAAGTCCAGATGTCCGCTGAACTGTGGGCCCTGCATGGCCCAGCCTCTGCCCAGCCGGCTCCCATCTCGACAGCCCGCCCTTGCTGCCAGGATGCGGGAGCACAGGGCTGCTGGGAGACCCGGTTTCTGAGAGTGTCTGCCACCAGAGGAGCTCTGCACACCCCTGTACACTGCCTAAGCACATCTGCGTGCCCCTGAGTGTCCTGGCTGGTTTTCTGCAGGGGCCAGCTCTCCTTTACTCATGACAAGGAAGGGCAGGCTAACTCAGTGCAGTTCAACTCCTGCCATGAGCATTAGTTGAGCAGCTACTGCACGGAAGACGGTGTGCTGAGGCTGGATCTCAGTCAGTGAACCAGGCTCTGACCTCAGGAAGCCCACAGTCTGGTGGGGACATCCCTCAACCTCACTGGACATCACCGCTGTCCCTCTTCTGGTGCACCCCTACCAGAGGGACCAAAGCCCGGAAACAGAGCCATGGAAAGGCGTGGGGAAGAGCCTGGAGATACAGGAGGCATTAGGTGAGGGACCGGTGACAGCTCTCATGGCGCCTGTGATGCAGCACAGCTGGTCTCGCAGGCCGTGCGAGACTGAGGAAGGCTCCACCTGGCCTGGGACTGCAATGACGATGGGGGGAGGGAGGGCAGATAAAGCTCTAGAGCAGCTTCTCAGACTAACACCTGATGGAGCCCCACTCCCAGGGTGGAAGGGATGAAGGCAAAAAAAGGGTTTCATTTTCAAATAGGTTAGGGAAATGCTGGATCGAAGGAAGTCTGATTCATTACTGCAGGACTCATCGCAGCTTTTATTATATCAAAGCACATCTTGAATCCTCAAGAGAGGCTTTGACGTGCTGTAGATATCAAACTCATTTGACCACAAAACCCTTTGTCCTGGCCCAGAAAATGAAGGTTCCCGAGAACACAAGTTGCGGATGCAGCGCCCAGGTGTCTCCCAGCCCTGACACTGCAATTGGAGTGTGGTTCATTTAGAACAGTGGTTCTCAAAATGTGGTCCCCTCAGCTGGGATCTTCCTAAAAATACAAATTCTTAGCCCCACCCAACCACCTGACTCAGGAACCCTGGGGCCAGGACCCAGTGATCTGCGACACAACAAACCCTCCAGGAGCTTCCGATGCAGGCTCCAGTTTGAGACCCCTGCAATAGGACAGCAGCTGTGACACCCTGCGTCCCCCCACTTCACACCTGACGAAATTCTACTTGTTCTTGGCCCAAATCACCTCCTCCCTGGGCATTGAAGCTTCTCCACCTGGCGCCCCTCCTCCCACACCCTGTCAGAAGAATCCCTTTTCCAGTTTCCAGGGCTCTTGCATATTGCCTGTTGTCACATTTTAGGATTGCTGATGTGTCTGCCTTCTCTCGCGGAGCAGGGCTGAGGTCCTCAGTCCCTGCCTCTGAGCTCTGCAGCACACGGGGAGGTATCCACCCACCGAGCCAGCAGGGGGACTGTCTCCACATCTCCTGGGGGTGGGGGGACAGCAATGGCTCTGGGCACTCCTGGAAAGAGCAGAGAGCAGATCTCAGCAAGGGGGTGTGAGACACAGGGAAGGAAGAAGAAATTCCAAGTGGGAAGCCTAGAGGAGGAGGGGGAGGGCAAACTGGAAGGGTCCAGAAGGATGAGGAAGGGCCTACAGGGCAACATGAGCCGGCCCTTCTGCGGGCCAACCCCAGCCTATCCCACCCACCACTGGAGGGAACAGACAGACAGGGCCTGATGACACCCCAGGATGGCTCCCAGAGACAGGGACCTCAGAGCCGTGATGGGGAAATGAGAGAGTTCTCCAAAATCAGAAACAACAAAGAGAAAACATAAGGGTAGAGGTGCTTCCCTAGAGCCTCGGGTTGCAGGGACCAGGTTTCCCTATAATGTCAGGATTGCAACAGGCGGTGTGGGCCGATGGGCTCAGCTGGCTGCACCGCAGCCAGAACCAGGCCCCGGACGAGCCGGAGCGGGGAGCAGAGCCGCCCCCCACCCCAGCCCATGGGGACGCAGATGTCGCCCTGCACACCCAGCACACTTTCTGACGGCACTTTTATGGCTGCAAATTGGGCCAGACTCAGCAGAAGTAACTCGGTGACCCCTGGCAGGAGACTTTTGTGGCAGCTGCTCAGGTCACGCAAGGCAACAATCTGAGGCTGAGGCCAGCTGGCGGCTCTGACACAGCCCCGGCCACCCCCGGGCGGAGGGCGGCCTGCGATCAGCCCGCTCCACTCACGCTCACGGGCAGTGGGTGGGCACATTCTGCAGCCTTTGTGGATGTTAAAGCCAGAGTCGCATCCGCACCTTCTTGGTCGTTTCCTGAATATCAGCAGGTTCCCCTTGGGAACACGGGCCCTCCCCACCTTGGAACTGTGTGGCTCACTTAGGAAGTCTCCTTGTAACTCAAGGGCTATGACATTTTGAAGGGAATCTCCCATGATTTGGGTCTGAATACACACATTTACATTTCACACAGTAGCATGAACTCAGAATTCTGGAAGCCTGTTGGGAAGTATGGATCTCTACCCTGACACCCACAGACATTCTTGGCCCAGCCACGCCCCTCTGTCTGCATCAGGGCGAGCACAGGAATAACGGGGAGCGGAGACCCCGCCACCCCCCGCCCCGAGGCCTCCGTCCATGGACAGCATCTTCCCCTCCACTCTCAGCTCAGCTTGGGGAGCTCCAAGGACCCAACTTGCCAGACAGAGCCCCACAGGCAGTGGTAAAACCGCCCACCCAAGCGGGATTTAGGATGCATAGACAGAACAGCCTATATCTCTGGGAACCGCAGAAAAGATGAGATGAATTTTAAAATTACACATTCCAGATCATTTTTGTAAAAACATGGAAATATTCCAGAAACATCAGAACAGTGTTCACCATGTATGAACCACACACACCTGACTCTAGTCTCTTCCTGACCTTAATTCAATCCGCCCACCCCACCACCAAGGTCATCCTGCCTCTGAGGAGCCAGGGACAGCTGCGGGGCAGGGGCACCACCTCCTGGTCACTGTGTGGTTTGCGGCCTGACCAGGTGAGTTTGGGCCTCTCCTCCTTGGTGGCGGCACCTGGGCCTCTCGTTCTGTGAACTGACCCGTGAGCTGCACCCGCCCTGGCTGCACGCAGACCGCACACCTCGTCCCGGAGTGCGGAGACTGCACTGATGACTGCAGTGGAGCACCCTTCCTCCTCGAGCAACAGTGTGCTTGCAATTGTTCACCTGCATCCAGACTGGGACAAAGGTTCCCTGGGTTGAGCGGGTCCTCTTTTGATGCTATTTCCTTTCTTTGGGCCATTGAAAACACTAAAACATTTGATTAAAAAAAAACCATCAACTGAGCGCTTCCGCACGTGGTGCCGCGGAAGCCCTGCACACACACACTCTCATTGCGTTGTCACAGCAGCCCCGGGAGGCGGCACTCACGTCATTACATTTCAACTAATGGGGAAACCAAGGCTCACGGGGCAGGCAGTTTGCCAAGGTCCCAGCAAGTAGGGTGCGGATGGAGTCCTGCATGCTCACTCCCGAGTCACCCTTAATCACACCGGAGCGTGGCCAAAATCTCAAAGGCAGAAGAACCCTTGTTTGAGTAGCTAAAACTGGGTGCCCGTTCACTCACTCACCAAACAAGTATGAGATGCCAGTTAGCCGTCCGCACCGGTGAGAGGAAGGGGCTTTGCTGCTGTGACGCGTGGACTTCACGCTGCCGCGGCTTGAAGACGACAGCGTCTGTTTCTCCTACCGTAGTTCTGAGGCCAGCAGTGCAGCGGGCCTGCGCAGGTGCCCAGGTACGGGGCTCCTCTGGGGGCACTGCCCCTTCATTCCCAGTTGAGATACTTTGTCACGGCAGCCCTAGGAGACGAGTACAATCCCTAAGAGACTTCATGGTCATTTTAAAACATGTCCAAAATTTCTTGACATGATTTCCAACAAGAGACGGGGCTGAGTTCTCCTCCCCTTAAACTTGCACCTGAGGACTAGGGTGCAAAGTGATGCCGCCTACCTTCCGAGGTCATGAGGGCAACAGCCTGGCTCTCTCAGGATCTCACCTAGGATCCAGCCACCATGTGCTGAGGAAGCCCAGGCCACATGAGGAGGCCACGTGTTCTGGCCAACAGCTCAGCTCAAGTCCCGCCAAAAGCCAGCTTTGACCACCAGACGTGGGAGTGGGGAGGCGTGGAGAGGACTCAGCTGCTCCAGGAGGGACCCTGAAAGGGAGCAGCCCAGCACAGCCCAGCCAGCACCGAAGCCTGCAACGGTCACGAGCAAATCACAGCACTGGGTTTGGGGATGTTTGTTATGCAGCCCTGGAGAGCTTTTTAGTCTTTTTTCCCCTGACTTTTTAAACATAGGGGATACAGTTACAATAACGATCTTAATGCTTTTGCCTGCTGACTCCACATCAGGGCCAGTTCTGGGTCAGAGTCCATTGATCGGTTACGCTCCTCGTTATGGGTCATATTTCCTACTTTTTCGCAAGCTGGTAATTTTCCATTCACTGTCAAAGATTTGAATTTTACCTCATTGGGTGCTGGGTTATTTCTGTATTCCTACAAATATTTTTGAACTTTGTTCTGAAATTAAGATTTTTATAAACAGTTTGGTCCTTTCAGGTCTTGTTAGATGGGACCAGAACAGATTGCAGCCTGGGGCTGACTGCTCCCCGCCGCTGGGCCAAGACCCTTCTAACTACTCAACGCCCCACAGATGACCTTTTCCAGCCTGCCTGGTGCGAAGGGGCACGATTCCCAGCCCTCTGTGAGTTTCCAGTACTGCTCCCTCTAGCCCTCTGGTGGTTCTGTCCGCAGCCCTGGGTGGTCCCCACACACGGGCACTGATGGGCACTGCTTCATGCTGGTGGGGCCTCTGAGGGTCCCCAGCTCCTCTCTGTCTGCAGTCCTGTCCTCTGTGGTGCTCTGCCCTGGGGAGTCCACCGCCTGGGACTCCCAGGTGCTCAGCACCAGCACTCCAATCCCAGCAGTGCACCCCGCTCCACTGGGCTCCCCCTTTGTGCTCCAATCTGGAAAGTCTCTAGATAGTCAGCTCAGGCAAGCGTAGGACCAATCTCATTTGTTTCCTACCTCTCTCAGGGATCACTGTCTGTCCCTCTCTGATGTCCAACGTCATGAAAACCATTATTTCATATAGATTTGTCTGGTTTTGCACTTGTTCCAAGTGGAAAGGTAAATATGATCTCTGTTTCGCCTTCTTGGCTAAAAGTGGAAGGGTTGGACAAGGGCTTACTTTCGGTCACCCTTTTCTAGCACGTATTCTCCAGAAGCAGAGAGAGTGTGTCTGCTTCGTCTGTGTAGCTCCCAGAAAGTCTACGTCAATGTCTTGCACATACGATGTGATCAGTAAGTGCTTACGATTAATTCATTCACTGCATGGGAAGAAATGGTGTTTCTTTGCTGAAGACTGAAGAAATAAGTAAGATGAACCATTTTCCAGTTTTTCCAAAAGTAGACCATTGAAATATGGCTTTTATAGATAAAACAGTGCATAATTTTGTTTTAGAACCTTTTTTTTTTTTTTTTTTTTGAGACAGAGTCTCACTCTGTCGCCTGGGAGCACAGCAGCATCATGATAGCTCACTGCAACCTCAAACTCCTGGGCTCAGGCTCCTGAGTAGCTGGCACTGCAGGCGTGCGCCACAGTGCCCTGCTTAGTTTTCTGTTTTTAGTAGAGGTGAGGTCTCTTTCTTGCTTAGGCTGGTCTCGAATTCCTGTACTCAAGAAATCCTCCTGCCTCGGGCTCCTAGAGTGCTAGGATCACAGGCATGAGCCACCACGTCCGACCTATTTTAGAACTTTTTAATGTTTTTAACAGTGAGTGCATGTTGAACATTAAAGAAAGCAAACGTTACCTGACCACTTATGCTATAGGACTGGATAGGTCAGACAACTAAAAGTGCTAAAATGCTACTTCAACCTAGGAATTCATTCCTAAGGAAATGGGATATTGTATGTATAAATAAATTTGTGTATTTATCTGACAACTATTTGGTGAGGACATCCACGTGCCAAGCTACCACCGGCACCAGGATATTGCCACGGCACACTGGCTCCCTCCTGGGCCTGGGGCCTGGGGCCACGGCTCTGTGGGGTGCTCCAGTGCCACAGCCAGGCAGCCCTCTGTTGGGGGTGGGCTGATGGTGCAGGGCCCATCCCACGCCAGCCCCACTGAAGAGAGCCCAGATGGGGACAGGGAAGCCTTCCAGCCAACACCCAATGCACCAATATCCAACGCACACAAATACACAGGCCAACGGCAGACCTTAATTCTCAGAAACCCTGCCAATTCAATGGGTAAATGATCATTTTTTAACAAATGGTGCTAAAACAATTGGATGCAAATTAATTTATGTTATCAGCCTGCTACCTGAGAAACAGAAAAAGCCAGCACAGCAGCGTCTCAGCTGACTTCTGCTAATTGGGCTGCAGTCATGGCCCCCACCCCTTGGGTGGGCCTCAGGGCGCCTTGCCTTGTCTTCTGGTGCAGGAGCTCTCTCCAGGGAGGGAGCAAATACACTTTGCGCTTCTTTCTGTCCTAAACTCTGAGAATTCTTTCTCAGCTGCGTATGACTTCACACCCTAACAGTTACAATTGTGGAGGTGGTGACTAGACTATACAGTTGGTAGAATTCTCTGCATTGTATGCTTAAAATTGTTGAATTTTATTGTGTATTAAATTATACCCCAGTAAAACTGACCAAATACATCGGAGAGAAGAAGTACTTTTAAAACATATTCCTAATTTAGGGACACTAAATTGAAAGTTGAAAGGAGGGCGATAGTTTGTGGATCATATTCAGTTTCAAATGTTTAAGCGTTAACAATGAATCAGTAATTTAGGGCTACAGAAACAAACACAAATGAGGGCACAGCACCATCTAGTGGTCGAATTGCACATTTACACTATCATTCTAGCTCACCGCAGCCAAGTGACGTTTACCCTACAAGTGCCAACATCGTAGTCTGTTTAAAGATATTAATGGTATACATTAGCATGAAAGGTCCAGAGGACAAAATTCACTTAATTACTAAAAGTAATTTGATAACATTTAATACCTATTCATGATAAAAATTTGAGAAACCTAAAAAGGGAAGAGTGATATCCACCTTTGAACAACAACCAAAATCTACTTTAAAGACATTTCCTGTTTAACTAGAAACAAACAAACAAAAAAAAAGGCCTGTTATCAGCATTATTATTTAACATTTTTATGGAAGTTTCATCTGATTTAAATGATTAAAAAATAAATAAAATAGGCCAGGCGCGGTGGCTCACGCCTGTAATCCTAGCACTCTGGGAGGCCGAGGCAGGTGGATCGCTCAAGGTCAGGAGTTCAAGACCAGCCTGAGCGAGACCCTGTCTCTACTAAAAATAGAAAGACATTATATGGTCAACTAAAAATCTATATAGAAAAAATTAGCCGGGCATGGTGGCGCATGCCTGTAGTCCCAGCTACTCGGGAGGCTGAGGCAGTAGGATCGCTTAAGCCGAGGAGTCTGAGGTTGCTGTGAGCTAAGCTGACGCCACGGCACTCACTCTAGCCTGGGCAACAGAGTGAGACTCTGTCTCAACAAAAAAAATAAATAAATAAATAAATAAATAAAATAGCAACAAGAGGTATAAGTACGTAAAAGGAGACAAAATTATCACAATTGGAGGATAATAGAGTAATACACTAAACAAAAAACAGAATTATCTTAAAATTCTTATAACTCATTAAGCGATTAGATGTAAGGTTAAATGTTACAAAACTGGTAGCTTTTCTATAACACAACAATCACAGAATATAAGCTATAATGGGGGAAAAGATTCCATTAACAATGGCAGCAATAGAGTCTCAGCCAATAAAGCAGCCAAGCTCCAGCCAGTCACAGTCTGCTGACTGATCAGACCATGCCCTAAAAGGAAAATGCCGAGCTATAACCAAACAAGTTATTTCTTGAACCTCATTTCTGTTTTCTGCCTATAAATGTTCCATGCCCACATGGTAATGGAGCTCTGACCTCTTCTAGTCCTGAAGGCTGCTAGGTACGTGAATCATTCTTTGCTCAATTAAACTCTATTAAATTTTTTTAAAATAACAACAAAAATACATAAATGCCTATCTATAACCCTAAAAGTAATGTAGAGTACCTGAAGAGGAAAACTATCAAAATTTATTGAATGAGGTACAAAAAATGTTAATGTCGTAAGATTTTTTTTTTTTTTTGAGACAGAGTCTCACTCTGTCACCCAAGCTAGAGTGCTGTGGTGTCATCATAACTCACTGCAACCTCAAATTCCTGGGCTCAACGATCCTTCTGTCTCAGCCTCCCGCGTACCTGGGACTACAGACGCGTGTCGCCACGCCTGGCTAACTTCTTTATTTTTTGTAGAGACAAGGCTCTCCCCATTGCCCAGGTTGGGCTCGAACTCCTGGCTTCAAGCAATCCTCCTACCCCAGCTACCCAAACTGCTAGGTTTATAGGTATGAGCCTTTGCCCCCAGAGGACATATTATTTCTTAATCGAAGAAACTAAACAGAAAATTGAACTCCTCTTCAATTTATCTTACATGTTTTATGGAACGCCAGTGAAAATCACTACAGTATTGTTTTTAGAACTTGTTCATATAATTGAAGTTAATCTAAATACTACAAATGTATAAAAGAATAAAAATAGACCACGTTGTGTTATATGCTTTTTTTTTCTTTGCATACTTGGCATCATATTGAATGCATCATTTTGCAACTTGCCTTATTGTGCACAAAACTGTCATTTTTGGATGCATTCGTGTAAATATGTGCAGTCTGTTGTAGGCACATACCCTAGTTTATTCATTGTTCTGTGGGTGGAGATTTACATTATCTACTTTTTTACAATACCGACAGTACAGCTGCAGCCATTCTTGCTGCTCCTGGTGCACAGGTGCGCACATCTGAGCTCAGACTTGTTGGGTCACAGGGCATACACACACTCAGCTTTCCAAAGAGGCAGTGCCCCTTTCAGATCTCTCTTGAAAGATAAAATATATGCCATGGGCTGAATTGTGTCCCCTTCCCCAAACTCATATGTTGAAGCCTTACCTCCAGTGGAATGGCATTTGGAGGTGGAGCCTTTGGGAGTGATTAGCATTAGACAAAGTCATCATGGCGGGGCACCCACAATGAAACCAGTGCGCTTATAAGAAGATGAAGAGATGAGAGCTCAAGCGCGCTCTCCACTCTACCCCCAACACATGGGGACAAAGTGAGAGGGCAGCTGTCTGCAACCCAGGAGGAGGGCCCTCACCAGGAACCAACCGTGCAACCCTGCTGGCACCTTGATCTTGGACTTCCGGCCTCCAGAATTAAGAAAATCATTTTCCGTTGTTTAAGCCACCCAACGTGGTATTTTGTTATGGCAGTGTGAGCAGGCTACTGCAAAATACCTCAGCTGTAAAACTATGTATTCCGTTCATGATGGCTAAAATTTTACTGTCTTAATTCAGAAATTTTTCCCAAAATTGTTTTCTTATTTTAATCAGATACATGTTTTACAAATTGATTCCATAAATTTAGATTGTAGTGATATGCCCATATCAATATTATTTTTAAAGTTCTAATAATATGCCATGTCTGAAAATGTTCAACTATTTTTAACTATATAGTAAAAAATGCAGATTCTGATGGTATTTTTTAATGTTTTTTCATTTCTATTATCAATATCCTTCAATAAATTTCCCCCGAGTATATGTCAAATGCTTTATTATATGTAACTGACTCATAATATTATTTTAAGTATTCTCATTGATAAGTACAAAACTTTTTGTATTTGAACCATGAATGTTATCAAAGTAAAATATGTATTCAGTACTTTCAACTGTTAATGACTGCTGTGGTTTGAATATTTGTCCTCTCCAAAACTCAAGCTGAAATTTAATCCCCAGTGTGGCAGTACTAAAAGGTGAGGACTTTAAGAATTGGTTGGGTCATAAGGGCTCTGTCCTTAAATAGATTAATCCATTCATGAATTGATTAATCCATTCATGGATTAACAGGTTATCATGGGAATGGGTTTTGTGGTTTTATAAGAAGAGAAAGAGAGACCTGAGCTAACACACTCAGCCCCTGGCCATGTGATGCTCTGCAGAGTCCTCACCAGTAAGAAGGCTCTTACCAGATATAGCCCCTCAACCTTGGACTTCTCAGCCTCCATAAGTGTAAGACATAAGTTCCTTTTCTTTATAAATTATACAGTTTCAGGTATTCTGTTATAAGCAACACAAAATGGACTAAGACATGACTTTCAAATAACATTTGTATCCAACATTTATTTATGTCAGTAACAACAAAAATAAGCCACTCATTTTTCTTGAAATTAGCAAGTTACTAATATTTCATTCTAGAAATAGATATCTGTTTCATTGTAAGGTATTGCAAGTTATCAATTTTTTGTACCTATTACAAATTCATCAAAAACTCTCCTTTAGAAATATAAATCTTTTCTCAATGCATTAAAAAATGTCAAGTATTCTATCAGCTGCATTTTTTTTCTTGAAAAGAGGCCTTCTGAAACCCTCTTCCTGCTACTCCCTTTGGCCCAACTGCTCTCCAGGCTGCTGCCCCCGTAACCTCAGGGTACCAGGTCATTGGGGGCATGCCTTTTACCTTGATCTAATGTCCATCTCTTTCTTGGTTTATTCCTTTATTTTGCTGGAGCACATTCAATAGCAGCTTTCTAAGAAAAGGTACCTACAAAGTGAACTCCTCAGGAAATTACATGACCAGAAATATATTTCCCCACCCTCCACTGGGATGCTCACCTTTCTAGGTCTAGGGTCTAAGCGGGACATCAATTCCCTGCAGTCGTAGGAAGGCATTTCCTCAATGCCTTCTAGCTTCCTGTGTTGCTGTTGAGAAGATACTTGGTCTTTAGCTTGGGTCCCATTTTTCTTACTGCACGATCTTAGGATCTTTCTTGATCTCAATGTTTTGATGTGTCAGGAGCTGTGCTTTAGTGAGGGTCTTTTGTCTTTCATTTTGTGGGAGAATCAGTGGATTCTTTCAAACTGAAAACTCAAGTCCTTCTATTCTAGGAATTGTAAAGTGTGTTTTTTTGATAATTTGTTTCCTCTGATTTCTGCTAGCAGGATTCCTTCGTGCAGACGTCAAACCTCCTAAATCAAACCTCTAATGTTCTTCACCCTCATCTTCTTTCAAAGCCTATTTTTGGGGAGTGTCCCCTGTTCTTCTCCCATTATTTCCACTGAAATTTTCATTTCTACATTCATAATTTTTGGTTTCCAAGACCTGTTTTCATCCTAAGAATATTCTTTTTTGTTTTTCCCTGCTTTTATTTCTTAGGGGCAATATCTCCCTTTATTTCCTTAAGGCTACAAATCATAGTTATTAGGAAATTTTAATTTTTATATTTTTTTTCTCCTTTTTCCCTTTTTACTCTTTCTCTTGAGGTTGGTCTCTATTTCTTTTGTTAGAAGCTTGCTTTCTTTGAATGTCTGGTTCTTGGCCCTCTGGTTTCGGAAAGGGAACTGAAGCGCTGACTGGCGGGTCTCGGGGACGGGGGCAGGTGCCTGCCTGGCGGGCGTCCCAGAGGGTGACTGGTGGTCACCGGGCTGTTTCACCCAGAACGGTCTTTTCTCCTGGGCTGGTGGGCTTCTCTGGAGAAGGTCAAGGGGTCTGCCCCTGAAGGGTGAACTCCTGGCTGCCAGCGTTCTTGGAGTCGCGTGGGGAATGCGGCAGGGCAGGTCGCCTTCCAGCCTCCCCCGCAAGGCTGCGACCGGCCCGTCCATCGCAGGAAGCGAATGCAGGGATTTGCGCTCGCAGGGCCGGCGGGCGTCGGTGCGCGGCGGGCAGCGGCTTTGCGCTTTAACGGCCTCCGAAACAGACTTCCTGGCAAGGCTCCAGCCGCACCACATCCCGCCCGCAGGGGCCTGGTGCGCCCCAAGCCTGCCCGCACCCCGCTCTGCGCCGTGGGGGCTCCCCGCTCCCCGCAGGCGCAGGCCGAGCTCCCCAGTCTCGCCCTCGCCAGCGCCCAGATGCGGCCGCGCCTGTCCCCGCCTTTCCTCTGAGCTTGTGGCTTTAGGTTTCCCTTCGGTCCCTTTGCAGTCTTCGGTGGCTGCGGGGAGAAAACAGAGGTAAGTCTGTCCCTTTGCCTGTACTTTACAATGAAATAATTTGTCTTTTCTGAAATGAAAATTTCTTAGTTTCAAGAAGGGAGAATGGCTTGCTTTTGTTGTCAGTAACCTAATGTTGGATGAAAGTTGTATCATCAAAGGTTGAAAGTGGTAAATACTTATTTTATCAGAATGGGCAGTGGTAAAGTTCATGGTTCAAATAAAGAAAATTTATAATCATCCATGAGAAACTGTGACAATATCATTACTCAGTTACATACAATAAAGCATTTGGAAAAAAACTTATCAAATAATAACAATAAATCAAGTTTGCATTTAGAAGATACCTTCACAACTTAAAAGTTTTACTGTTAGTTAAAATAATTTGGAATTTTCAGGCATAATACATTTAATAGAACTTTAAAAATAATATTTATATGGGCATATCACTGTAGTCCAAATTTATGGAATCAGTTTGTTACAAAATATATATCTGACTGAAATAAGAAAACAATTCTGGAAAAATATGTACATAAAGACAGTAAAAGTTCAGTTATAACTAATGAATCTTTAACTCTTTAGCATAAAAATTTTAAGAATTTACTTAAAACGTAAAATCCAAGATTTTTAAGATAACTTAATCGTTTCCTGATACTATAACATATCTGATACGATCACATTGGAAATTAAGTAAAAAAAAAAAAAAGAAGAAGGAAAAAAAAGATATCTGGAACAATATAGCACACTTTATTGTCAGTGCACATAAAACATGGCTTCAGTGAGAAATACTTACATACATACATTATATGATTTTGTCCAGGTGGTACAGTGTGATATTCCAGAGAAAACGTGGCTTTCCATCCAGAAGGTAGAAAAATTTAGTTTGGTTTATTCCCAGCCACAACACTGGATTTATTTATCTATGAAAAATGCAATGAAAACTATAAATCAGCTAACTTTCTTTTCTCAATAAACTTTATTTTTCAGCCACATATCAAATAAACCTTAGAGAGGATTAAACAGTATGTGTAGAAAAAGGAAATTAAAATAAAGGAAAATAGAAAACTTTTTGGGCAACAAGGTCGTTCTGCAAAGGCAATTTGGGAACCCATGGGCTTTGCAGTCTCGCCCCACAGAACGTGGGAAGTGGGAATCATTAAACATTGGAAAATGAAACCTCTTCTAGAGATTGGGCTTTACCTGAAGAAAATTTCAATTGTTAGAGCTAATAATAGATTAATAGAGGAATGTCTGAACATAAAAAGCAAAGTGAAGATATTCATGAAAACGACAGAAATTATCACAGCACTTAAGGACTATGATATTCCAGTTGAAACAAAGCAAAGTGAAATATCAATTCCAAGAGAAAAACAATTAGGTTGTCCGAATCAATTTTACAAAAACTGTATGTGTTGTATGACATTAATAACAAAAGTAGAATACATTGAACTAAAGGTTCTTTCCAGTTACTGAATCATAAAATTTGGTCGAACAACAGATTGTAGGTTGGATGTGAAGACGAATTAATAAAATTAAGCTAACTTCATAAACCTTTTATTCAAAACGCAACTTTCACTGACTTGGTTGACCAGCTCTGAACAGTGTCATAAGAGCTGAGCTTTGTTGAGTCCATCGCAGCTAGCTGGACAGAATCTGAGCGAGGTTCCATCTCGTGAGCAACGCTGCTGCAGTCAGAAGTCTCTCCACTGGCCATCTGTTTAATGGGTGCAGTGGCCATCTGCTCATGCCACGGTCATGACAAGGTGCGTGAAGCTTCCTACTTTCAATCAGGGCTCGGACGTGGGCCCCATTTAGTGATTTCCTGGAGCAAACCACAGATTGTGCCAATCATTTCAAAACTTCATCTGATGACTCAAACATTCTTAGAATGTTTTGCTGAATGATTTACACTACTGATTTCATCACTCGACAGTTTTTTATGTAGAGTTCAGTTTATTTAGAAAATAAAAGGGAATATACTTTTACTTTTGCATTTATGTATTGATCTATGCATCCTGCATTTCTGTGCGGGTCATCATACGTGGTGAACACCAGACTTCTGCAGTCCTGTCTCCCGCCAGCCCCTTGCAGTCGGAGCTGGCCAAGAACCATCTCGAGAGTCATTGCCTCCTAATACCCCCTCTGGAGGAAATGCTGATGGCAAGAGGAGCACGTGAGCATGGCTCTTTAGTTGCAAGCCAGAGAAATGAATCTGGGGAACTTAGAAGAAACAGAAAATATAAGAAGACTATTCAGTAGATCATAGTAATGGAATAGCAGGCAGCTAGGCCTTGAGAAGCTTGGGACCCCCAGCAGAGGGGCCATGTCACCTAGCTCTTGGGAACCTCGTACAGGACGGCTCACTTCTCGCCCCTCTGGATCTGTGTGTCTCAGCTCAGGAAGCAAATTCCTGAGAAAGAATCAGACTGGCCAGCTGATTCTGTGCCCACTCCCGTGGTTAGAGGCCTGAGTGCTCTGAGCCTGAGCTGGCAACAGGGCACTTCTCTTGCCCAGGGAAGGGTAAAGGGATGTTGAGCATGCAGCTCAGGGGAGGCCCAAGTTTGAATGGCCCTGGGGGAACAGAGCAAGGGCTTGGCCCACAGATGGTGGAGAATTGTGGCTGGGACCACCATATAAACCCAGGACCCTAGAAAGGCTACACACTCAGTGGCAGAAGATACTATTAATAGAAAAATTCACCCATTGCTAAAGTGTGACAGTAAGAAAACATGTCTTTCCTGGCCCCAGCTCTGAGGGTGAAAAATACTCTCCCCTGTAAAGTTTCAGTCTCAAGCCTCAGTGTGGCTTTGACCTTTGCAATGTGTACCATCCACAGGATCCAGGAAACCGTAAGCCAGGAAACGAGTGTCCCTGCCTTGATGGCACCAGGGCACATGACAGAAGCAGCTTATAACGCCCCTGGAAGGAGGTGCCTCAGTCCAGGCCCCAGAGAGCGCCCAGCCACCAAATATGAGCTCACAACCCAGCATCACAAAGCAGGTGTCCACGGACACAGCCACGCCAGCACCAGTCTCCCCAGCTGCAGACCTTGGCATGACTAGATCCAGAACATAAGGAAAGTTTGAGGAGAGAGAAAAGAGGAAATTGAAGAATGAAAAAGAAGCTAAATACTACAAAGAAAGTGAATGGCTATTCAGGGTCTAAAATTCTTTTTCCACTCAGCTGCTTTCAAGTTCTTTGCTCTGAACAACTTGAAGGCAGACTTAGTTATCAGTCGGTAGAGCGTTAAAATCATTTTTGATGATAAATATATGTTTATTTGACATGTCACAGAAGGAGTACAAATGACTTCCATTCATACATACTTATTTCTGTAACAAGGTTTCTCCAGGGTGTAGAGTTAGAGACGGAGACAGAGACGGAGACAGATAGAGAGAGACGTAAACCAGGCCACAGTGACGGTGAACTGCCACACCTCAGCGATAGGTGCTGTTCTGCCACAGGAATCTGAAGTAATTAAACAAAAAACCTCCACCCATCTCAAAAGGAATTAATTTCCAATAAAATTTTACTTTTTGTGTTTTAAATTATTTATCCAAATTTGTGATACATTCTTGTTGTTTTGCTCTAACAATTGTACTACCAACTCAATCCAGAAAAAAAAAATATATATGTATTTAACTTTGGAACTTATGATCATGAGGAATTTTGTTATATTTATACTGAATTATTGCCTATGGTCCTGTAAGATAGAGCCTGCTATACCAAACTGCCACAAAGGTTGTGGCTTAAAACAACAGAAATTTATTTTCTCACAGTACTAGAGGCCAAAAGTCTGAAATCAAGGTGTCAGCAAAGGCTCCAGGGGACGGTCCTGCCTCTTCCAGCGTCTGCTGGCCGCGGGCATCCATGGCTGGTGGCCACATCCCTCCATTCTCCACCTCTGCCTTGATGTGGCCGTCTTCCCTCAGTGTGTATGTCTGTGTCTCCAATCTCCCTCTCTTTCCTCTGATAAAGTTATTGGATTTAGGGCCCACCCTAATCCAGGATGATCTCACCTTGAGATCCTTAATTTAATTGGATCTGCAAAGATCCTATTTACAAATAAGGTCATACTCACAGGTATCAGGGTCTAGGGCTTGGACATATCTTTTGGGGAGACACAATTCAACCCACTATAGCTGCCAAGAATTAAAAAAAAATACATTAGGACACATTTTGTGGGAAAATCGGGATAGAAATATGAGTTCAAGAAGAATATTACTGATGTAAAATTCCTGACTATTAATTTTATGGGTTTTTAAAGGGAAGCTGATGAGAATCAAATCATAAGATTTACTCCATACTGCAAATTACATTCTTCATAACTAAGCTTATGATGAAATTTTTTAGTTGTTAATTTTGTAATACACAATGAAGTACATGATTTTTCAAAATTCTTACAGGGAGGATTAAAGAAAAAGCTTGTGAGCACACCTGCCATGGGGCATCCCTGCCACCGGGCTTGTGGGGCCTCCAGCAGTGGGCCGGGAGCCACCCAAGGAGGATGGAGCAACTGGCTCTCGGAGCAAGGTGTGGGGTAAGGGGTCACCCCCGAATCCTGGCACACCTGTTCTCCAGCCCGTAGACCGTTCTGCATCCTAAATAGGGCCAGTGGTGCAATCTAACTTTGCACTGCCAGGCTCTGCTCTCGACGAGCGAAGGGTTTGTATTTGTTCTTCGTTTTTTAACCAGCATTTTCATCCAACCCTCCCATGTCACATCCTCCGTGCATGGCTCTGTCCCAGCCTCCAAACAAGTCTTGCTCAGCAGGCTCCAAGGCTGACTGCCTTATGCTGGCACCCTGGAGCAGAAAGTGACTCCTGAAGAGCTTCGTGTTATCACAGGCACAGATCAGCCGGAGGCAACAAGGGCCTCAGACCAACCAAGTCGGAGGCTGGCTGGTGGCTTGTCCCTGCTGTCGCTGAGAGCTCCTTCTGACCATGGCATCCAAGGTAACAGATGAGATGTTCCTTGGTCCTCTGTGAGTCGGCAGCTGTCAGCGCTTGGCCCCTGCCACTTTCTCTTCCCTTGGCCTCCCAGAAGCCCCACTTCTCAGAAGCCACCGTTCCCTGTGTGATCAGTCACCCAGGAGGTGCTGCGTGGGGCAGGGCCCTGGTGCCTGCCAAGGACAGAGTCCCGTGGGGACCTCAGCATGCCAGGAGGGCCAGGGCTGCCTGGGACAGACCAGAGGCTATTCTGCCAGAGGCCTCTCTGCGCATGCACAAAGATGTGTTAAGGGGCAGGAATGTGGGCGGTGGTCCTGCCCTGGGGACACTGACATCTCGTGGTACTAAGACTCTGATTGCCACATCTTGTCATCTCCAATGCTTGTCCCCAACATCCCTTTCTACATCAGATGTAGTGTGGCCGACATACATTGCATCAGGACTGAGCAATGTCAGAAGACAAGTTAGACAACAAGTATATAATACTTCTAATACTTAAATCATTCACTTTTTGGAGGAATAAGAACCTAATTACATATATTAAAAGAAAGGAAGGCCGGGCGCGGTGGCTCACGCCTGTAATCCTAGCTCTCTGGGAGGCCGAGGCGGGTGGATCGCTTGAGGTCAGGAGTTCGAGACCAGCCTGAGCAAGAGCGAGACCCCGTCTCTACTAAAAATAGAAAGAAATTATATGGACAACTAAAAATCTATATAGAAAAAATTAGCCGGGCATAGTGGCGCATGCCTGTAGTCCCAGCTACTCGGGAGGCTGAGACAGGAGGATCGCTTAAGCCGAGGAGTCTGAGGTTGCTGTGAGCTAAGCTGACGCCACGGCACTCACTCTAGCCTGGGCAACAAAGTGAGACTCTGTCTCAACAAAAAAAAATAAAAAAATAAAAAAAATAAAAGAAAGGCAGCAGGCCCATGAATAATGCAGCGCAGTCGGTAATAAACAACAGGATTTCACTGGAGAGGTGGCAGAGTCCCTGATTGTTCTCTTTAGCTGTGTAACTAACATTTTCATGCTTTTTAAAAATGTTGATTATTGTAAAGTAACTGCAGTAGAAAGAAATTGTCCCAGAAGAGGCCGTCAAAAATATGAGCAAGTTAATCTGGAATTTAAATATTGTGGGCAGACCATAGCGTGGTTAATCCTTAGCCGGCCTCCTTTCTAGGGAACAAAACAGAACTTAGTGAAGTGGAAAAGATAATTTATTAAAGTGATAACTGTGGCCTTAAGGAATTCTGTAACTATGACACCCAAGTCCTACCCAGGCTTTTTCAAAGCCTGCGTCCGGCTCTCAAAGCCCTTTACAAGGTTCTCTGTAACTCTCCACAGGCCGGCCGTGTTGGAAGGGAAGAGAGCTGTCGCTACATGTCCGAATTTGAGGCTGGCCAACGTAAGGGCCTTGGGGATACTGAATTTCATCAGGAAAGGAGGCCAAAGGGAGAAAAAGTCCTTCCAAGGAGGGTTAATCGAGCCACTTCCTCACGGCCGAGGCCTTGGCGACAGCTGTGGGCGCGGGCCTGGGAGGAAGGTGCAACTCTGGACCGGCCCTTGCAGTCCTGGCCATGAAAAACATGGAAACAACCCAGATGTTCACATGCCAGTAAACGGGTGAGCAGATTGCAGGACATCCCTACAACAAAAGACTACTCAACAGGAAACTGAGCAGATCGTTGACACACACGACACGGATGAGGCTCAGAAACATCACACTAAAGCAACATGTGCATGGACTATTCAGTGTGTGGAAATGTGTCGTGAGGAAGTCAAGAGTTTTGGTTTTGATTTTTTTAAGAGCGTCAGATAGAACCCATACACCTGATTTTCAACTGTGTGAGCATACTGCCATGTACAGGAATCCAGAAAACAGAAAGGAAGTTTGGGTTTTACTGGGCACTTTTTTCTAATGTTCATGTTGCATTTGCATACTGATATATCAGAACTGATGTGTCCTGCTTTCTTAGGAATCTTGGCAGCCCAATCCTCACTCACCACCCTGTAGTCATTCCAATCCTATTGTCCAAGTCCCTTCCACCTCAGCGCTTTTGCACATGCTGTTCCCTCCACTGGAGCCCTGCCTTTGCCCCCAATTCCCTTCCACACACACCTCATCTAGCCAATTCCTCTCCTCCCTTTAGAATTCAGAATTCACTGGCTCAGAGTTTTCCCTGGCTTCCCAAACCCCCTTGCAGAACAATCTCATGGCTCCCCGTACTTATCTTTCAAAGCACTCTATTGATGACAGCATCATTGTAACTTAAATAGTGAATCGTATTGCTTTGTGGGTCCTTCCCTCACAAGAATGGAAGCTCCAAATGGCAGGTGTCTCACCTGTCTTGCTCACCACCCAGAACCAGTACAGTACCTGGGACACAGTAGGAGATAAATAAATATTTGTTGGATAAATGAGTGAATTAACAGGCCGATTTAAACAACATAAGTATTATAGGGGTATTAACAGCTGGTAAAGGGAGAGCTCCTCAATTCTAAACTCAGAGTAGCTGAAGCTGTGAATTGAACAATGTTTTGACTATTTGGTGCCCACTTCATGTGGGATTTACTCCAAGGACAGGGGAGGGACCAGAGATAACAAACTCAGGTAGAGAAAACCTGCTGAGCACTGCCTGTGGATTGAAGGATGTAGCCAGCCCAACTCTGCTCCCCAAAGCCCAGAGGGTGAGGGAGGTTTCACTGTTAATACTAGAGGCCAGAGCAAGTCTCTACTGAGGGCAGGCTATGATCACAGGCCTTTAATAAGGTTGCATTCCACTGAATCTATGTCCTTGCATGTTAGCGCAATGATCTGAATGTTTGTGCCCACCCCCCAAGGTCATATGTTGAAACCCTAACCCTCAATGTGATGGTATTAGGCAGTGGGGCCTTTGGGGGGGTGGCTGGGTCATGAGGGTGGATAGAATCAGTGTCCTTATAAAGGAGGCCCCAGAGAGCTAGCTAGCTCCCTACTCTCCACCATGCGAGGACACAGCAAGAGGACGAAGTCCAGTCCGTTCACCAGGACGTGGCCCTCACCAGACACCAAATCTGCTGACACCTGGATCTTGGAGTTCCCAGCATTCAGAACTGGGAGAAATAAATTGTTGTTGTTTAAGCCACCCAGTCTATGGTATTCTGCTATAGCAGCCCAAATTGACTAATACATACATATAGGGCGAAATGATAGGATGTTGGGGAGTCGCTTCAATGTGAACAGACATCCACAGGAAAAATGAATTTTGACCCCTGCCACACACAGAGAGATAAGTATGGGATGAATTATAGACCCCAAATAAAAACTAAAGCTATAAAACTTCTAGAGGAGAACATAGACTGTATTCATTATTTTGGTGTAGACAAAGCCTTCTTAGACAGGGAAAATCAAAAACCACAAAAGAAAAAAATTGTTAAATTAGCCTTCATCAAAATGTGAAATTATTGTCCATTAAAAGACATCACTAAGAGAATGAGCAGGCACCACCTACTGGGAGAAAACATTTGCAACAGTTGAGTCTCATTATTTCTGGTAGTTACGTTCTATAAAGTACCTCAAACACCAATCTTGTGAACACTGAACCATTGTTCTTAGGGGAACTGAGGTCCCTGTGAGCCTCTGGTGACATTTTCATCATCTGATCAATACAAAACCTTGTTTTATGTGTGTTTCTGTTTAAAGACACTTTATTTAGTCTTCGTTGCTGATGCACTCACATCGAGCACACAGCTAACAGCACTGTCTAGGGCTCACACGTGAACGAAGTGTCTGTAACACGCGTGTTTTCTCCATAAGGTGCATCACAGCCTTCTTGCACTTAGGAACCCCAGACAGCATGTCAGCGTGGTGCTGCAGCTCTTACAAACCATAAAATCCCGACACAGCGCACAAAAATGTGAAAGGTGTGATGCTAAATAGACCGTGTAAAGAACACTTGCTTTCCATATGACAGCTGAAAGAAGGCAGAGTCACCCCGTCCCGCTTCAGCTGGGGACGTGTGCATGTCAGTTGACTCACATTTTTATGGCTCTGTGCATGTCCACGAATGACCACAAAAGCACCAAGAGCGTTGATTTGGGGGCTACAAATAAATTGTATCAAGGAGGCAAATCTGGAAATATGGGATCCACGAATAATGAGGATCAACTGTATATGACAAAGGACGAGTATCAAGAACATATAAAGAAATCCTACAACTCTAACGAAAGACACCAATTTTTTTTAAACAGATAAAACATTTGAACAGCACGATTTGTCATCAAGAAAATGCAAATTTAAACCACATCAAGGTACTACTACACACGCACTACAGTGGCCAAGATGTAAATGACTGACAACATGAAGTGTTGGTGGGTTTGCCGAGTATGCCTAGAACTCGCATAACGCTGTTAGCAGGAATGGGAAATGGCCATTGCTCTCAGAAAAGGTTCCAGTAACTTCTCACACAAGTAAATATTGCTCATGATCAGATTGAGCAATCCCACTCCTAGGTCTTTACCCAAGAGACGTGAAAGCACACACACACATCACACACACACACACACACACACAGACTTGTACTAGAAAGTTCACAGTAGCCCCAAACTGGAAACAGCCCAGGTTGGAAACAACTTGTGATTCCATGACCTGGTGCCCTGGCAACCCCTGTGTAGCCCAGCTCGCCCACGTGGGAGGACAAAGTGGGGAAGTCCTGGGTCACAACAGGAGTCTGATCTGAGGGGACACACTCCCTCTGTAGAGTCAGAAGGCCCCACACCGACCCCGCACCCCTCTATGCTTGGACAATACCCCACCTCCCCTGCCTCCCGCTGGCCTTCCTGGGGTGGGAATGCCACACTGACCCCTGGCTCTGGAGCCCTCTGCCCTCAATCCTTCCTCAAATCCCATCCATCCGCCCACGACCACCAGCAACCCGCTGACCTTAGGCCACCTCTGACCCACCAGTCAAAGTCACTCCAGGGCGGCTTGTCCTAATCACGTCTGCGCAGTTGTTTCCTTGATTCTGTTTTGCTTCATTTTAACTAACAGTCACTGAGCGCATCTTAGGCCGCACACTCTAATCTAAACACTTCAGGTCTATTTCCTTATTTAATCCTCCGACCTGCAACTTGGTGTTAGGGTCCTTATCTTACAAAGGGGGAAACTGAGGCAGAAGAGGAGAGGCATGTGCCACCAGGCCGCCAGCTGTTCCGTAAAGATTCACACCCAAGCCTGGGAGGGAGGAGCAGCAGGTGCCGGAAGGGAAGGGAGAAGGTGCCGCGGTGCCTGGGGTGGGGCAGAGGTTGGCGCACCTGAGAGCAGAGCACCGGCACCTGCCCGAGGGGCACCCACGCCCAGGGCCCAGCCCAGCCCAGCCAGGGAGTGCCAGCAGCAGCAGCCCGGAGGAGTGGGGACAGGGACCCTTCCCCAAATCGCCAGGCCCGGTGGTTTCTATAAAACCCTGAAGGGGCCTATGACAGACTGGGAGGGCCCAGAGCCGCTGAGCCAAACGTATTTGTCCTTAAAATAAAGGAATCTGTAAGGTCCAGCCCTGAGAGGCCATGGAGCAAATTCAGGGGCACCTGTCCTACCCGTGCGATGTCTCTGCTCACTTCCTCCCTTCCTCAGCACTGCCGGCCCTGGTGCTGCAGGGGCTGCTCTGGGGTCTGGGGTATAGCGGTGACAAAGACGAGCCCCGGCTCACGCAGCTGACACACAGCAAATGACAAACAAACAAGGAAAATATGGAGTCGTGCTCACGGGGACAACTAGCGAAGGGGTGGGGCATCGTCACGAGGACCGGATGGTTCCCAGAGCACCGCGGTGGAGCTCAGGTGTGACGGGCAGGAGAGGGAAGAGCTGGCGAAGTCCCTCGGGTAGCAGGGCCTGTCCGGGAAGCAGGAGGCAGGAGCCCGGGGGCGGCCAGGGGAGAGGAAGGCAGGTGCGGCCGCCGTGGGTCGCATTTCCACCCCTCAGAGGCCGTGCAGGCCAACGGAGGGGTTGTGGCGGGAAAACCGTGTGATTTGGTGCAGGTTTTTCAGGGACCCCTCAGCTTCTCTGGAGTCTGGATTTGGGGGCGGGGCTGGAGGCCCCTCCCGCAACGTCCAGGCAGTGGGGGCCAGGTGGGTTCTGCGCGCATGCTGGAGCTGGGGAACAAGGCTTGGTGATGGGTTGGAGAGAGGTGACTCCTGGGCTCCTGCTGGCTGTTGAAGGCTCTGCGGCCCTTACCTCCCTGCAGCTGCCAAGTGGAGACGATGCACCCTTGTGCAACCCCCTCCCCTTGGTCTAACTGATACGGTGGGGCAAAGGTGGCGGCCCTCTGTGACCAGGGCACCGTATGCAGGACCCCCTCTCCTGGTGGCCCTGCAGAATCAGCTTGCTGCCAGCTGTCCCCGAAGAAGGCCCCTGGCAGGGGCAGCCTCCAGCCCATAGCCAGTGAGAAGTTAATGAAAGGGCCTTAACAGCTCTCTGTGACAATGAATTTGAAATTATATAGATAACAGACACAGTCCTAGGAAAAAACAAACCTACCCAAACTGATGCACAGAAAAAATAGAATATTCAAGTAGTCCTAAATCTTCTAAAGAGATGAAATCCATAATCCAAAACCTTCCCATGAAGAAAACTCCCTACCAGTTAGTTTCACTTGTGAATTCTACCAAGCTCAAGTACGAAATTCTTCCAGAAAAATGGTAAAAGAGGAAACTGTTCCCAGCTCAGTTCGCAAGGCCTACATAATCCTGATCCCTGAGCCCAAAGAGGACATTAGGAGAAAGGAAACCACAGGCTGATCTCTCCTATGAACAAAGGCAAAAAAACCCAAAACAACACGCTTGCAACCCAAAGCCAGCAATGTATAAAACAAGGATAACACATCATAACTAAATTGAACTTATTCCAAGAATACAAAGTTGTTAAATATTCAAAAATCAAGATATATTGCCACATTAACAGGACAAAGCATTTTTTAAATCATATAAAATCATCTCAATAAATGCAGAAAAGTATTTGATAAAATTCTGTCTATTCATGATTTTTTTGAAAATTTAAAAAACTAGGAAAAGAACAAGTCCTTCTGGTAAAAGGTAACTACAAATGTCCATTTAATGGTGAAATGTTGGAAGTTTCCCTCCGGGATCGGGAAGAAGATGGACACCACTCGGCACTGCTGACCAGCATCGTGCAGAAGCTCATGGCTAAAGAAATGCAAAAAAAGGAATAAGGATCAGAAAGGAAAAAATAAAACAATCTCATGAACAGTATGATTGTCTAGGATGGACAGGAAGATTGTTAGAATTAAAAAGTGAATGTAGCAAGTTTGCTGGATAAAAATCAAAATTCAAAATCAGTTAGATATCTGCATACTAGCAACAAGTCATCATTAAATATATCATTTATGATGACACCAAAAATAGCAAATACCTGGGAATAAATTTGACAAAAGATGTGAAAGTACTTATATAGCAAATTATAAAACCTTAAGAAATATAAAGGAGACCTAAATAAATGGAGAGATATGTTTGTGGATTGAAAAATTCAATATTATAAAGATGTCAGTTCTCTAGAAATTGATCTATAAATTCATTGTGATTCAAGTTAAATTTTCAACGTGTGTGTGTGTGTGTTAAACTTGACAGCCAACAACCTAATTCTAAAATTCATGAAAATGAAGAGCCAGGACATTGTGGAAGGTTGAAGGAATTGTTCTAGTGGATACCAAAATTTATGGTAAAGGCTCAGGAATTAAGCCAATGTGATATTAGCACAAGGATAAAAAAAATTGACCAATGGAACAGACTAGAAAACCCAGAATGACATCACACAAACACAACCCTCGATTTCAGGAAGACGGTTCTGCAGAGTGTTGGGGTCTTTCCAATGAGCCCCACAGAGACGTCGAGGTCAGACATGCCCCTTGACCTCTGCCTCACACAACTCCAGGTGCACTGAGGATCTATTAGAAGGTAATGCAGGGTATCCTTGAGACCTTGGGGTTAGCAAAGACTGACATAAAAAACACTAACCATAAAAGAAAACACTGAGAAATCTTTACTGCATTGAAATTAAGAACTTTGTTCATCAAAAGACACCATTAAGAAAGTAAAACCAGGCAAAACTGAACGATAGTGTTAGGAGATGGTGCTGAGAGGGTGAAGTGCTGAGGGAAGGAGGAGGCGGTTACCGTCAGGAGCTGCACTGCCCCAAGGCGGTGAGGACATGGTGAGCAGCCGACCCCGAAGCCGGCAGGGGCTCTCGGAGGATGGCCACATGCCCTTTCTTGAACTGAGTGCTGTTTATGCGGAGGTTTGAGTTATAATAATTAATTAAGCCGTAGCTTATACATTTTCTGAGATTTTTATGAATGTGTATCATATTTCACAACAGAAAGAAGTAAAAACCTATATAAACATTAAATTATTTTTCAAATCCACTAGGACAGATTAAGTGGATTCATTTTTTGAAATGGATGGTAATGATGTGCACACTACATTTTGCAAAAAAGAAAAGACTGCGCATATGCTACAAAATCCATCCCGACAGTCCCCAAGTCCACCCGCAGGAGCTCCAGGCATAGAACATGTCATCTCTCCAGGCTGTCCTACCACACCTGGGAAAGGCTGTGTGCACAGCAACTCGGATCGAGCCCCTGTCGTTAAAAACCTCTCGCTCCGTTTATGCCCATCTGGCTGGTCTCTGCAAGGACTTCACAGGAACGAGCTTCCGCGTGTGAGGTTGAACACGCCTCTCCTGACTGCTCCCCTCTGCACTGTGCAGCGTGCAGCGAGACACCCAAATGTCCTGGAGAGACAGCTCAGCAAGAAACGGTGACTGGGACGGTCATCTGACCATGGGAGTTCCTTGCCCTCGTGCCTAATTCTTCCAGTCAGGTGGCGAAATACTCAGTGGAGGAGGAAGAACACAGAATGAAAAATTCCATTCTGCACAGTGGAAAAACCCAGCGTTTTCAAGGACACTGTGACCAAGCAAGCCAAACGGCGCCAAGCAGAAGCGAAAGAGCTGGGAACGGCCGGGTCGGTGGAGCAGCCAGACGCCCTGCATCTGCACCAAGACCAGCTTTCCAGGAGCTGGTCTGAGTGCTTACTGTTTCGTACAGCCAGGAGTCCCATCCCCGGAAGTAGCTGGAAGTAGCTCCAAAGCAGGGATAAAGGTCACGGAGCAAAGTACTCAGTGAAAAAAACCCTGAATGATTAACATGGAGAAAAGTCTGGCTCAGTCCTCCATGTCCAAAAGGACTTTGTGGGCTTGGAGAGTGAGGGGTTGCAAGGACTCCACAAATAGCTCCACAATATTTCGATCATCTCCAAAGACCAAAGAAGTAAGCAGTCGCGAGACTCAAAGAACAAAGCCAAAATTCACTTGGCTCTGAGTTCCAATTATTTTTCAGGCATTGAGCAGGGGAGGGAAAATAAATATACTTAATTTCCATTTATATTTTAGAGGAAATAAGCTTTAGGGGAAGTTACTAAGACCTGAGATAGGAGTGCATTAATTAGGGAAACAGCTGTTTCGATCTCCCACGCTAGAGAAGGAATTGAAATCACGGTTCCTTTTAAAGTATAACCCTTAAAAAGACTTTCATGTATTCCAATTTAAAATATAAAAAAGAAACATGTAATTTTTTAAAAAGACATACAATAACAAGTGTTGGGGAGGATGTAGAGTAGCTGGAACCTTCATACAACACCGATAGGAATGTAAAATAGTGCAGCCCCTTTGGAAAACAGTTTGGTAGTTTCTTTAAAAAGTTAAATATAAACTTATCATATGACCCAGGAATCTCACTCCTAGGAATTCACCCCAGACAAATGAAAACATTCGTCCACACAAAGATTTATACATGTATGTTCACAGCATCATTCATAATATTATTCATAATAGCCAAAAGGTGGAAACAGTCCAAATGTCCATCAACTGATGAATGGATAAGTAAAATCTGTAATATTCCTACAACCAAATATTATTCAATAATAAAAACGAATGAAACTACTGGCGCATGCTACCACATGGATGAACTTCAAAAACACTACCTAAGTGAAAGAAGCCAGGTGCAAACGACACGTGGTGCACCGATACGCCATGTCCAGAGAAAGCTGGTCCACAGACACACAGCAGATGGGGACTGCCGGGGGCCAGTGCGGCATGGAGGTGACAGCCACAGCAAGAGGTCACAGCTGGGTTGGGGGTGACGGAAATGTTCTAAAGCTGGATTGTGGTGATGGTCGTATAGCTCCATATATTTACTAAAATGTATTTAATTGTACACATTAATTAGTGTATTTTATGGTACATAAATTATAATTCAGTAAAGCTGTTTTTGAGAGAAAGAAGCAAATGCACAGAGGAACAAGGAGTAAGGAACGGAGCATTCAACAAGTAGTGTTGGGGAGATAGACGGTTGAGGGGAAAGAAATCAACGTCAATTCTGACTCATATCACACACGCTAAAATAAACTAAGCTTTACAGTAGCCAAACCATAACAACCATCAGACGAAGAAAAAATGGTTCATAGGTAACTAATTCCAATGCCAGGAAAAGACTCTAAGCACAAAGGCAATGGGAAAAACCATGAAGGAAAAGTTGTGCTGATATTTGACCATGGAAAAGGTCTATACTTATCTGTATACCCAAAAAAATCAAATGAAGTTAGAAGATAAAGGACAAACCAAAAATATATTTTTGCTACAAATGTGCAGGGCTCATGTCTTTGATGTTTGTATGTAGGAATCAGCGAGAATAGTGCTAACACTGGCAACGCCCGGAAGAACGTCCTCCCGGGTAGACCAGCTTCCCTGGCCCAGCGCCTCCGAGGCCCTCAGGGACGGCCCCCGCTGACACGGTTCTCGCACAGACGTCTGTTCCGCCCCAGCCTCGTGAGAAGATGGAGTTGGTGGTGGCCTAGGGGCTGTGACCGCACCGAGTGCAGGCATGAGAGTAGCCCTGACTCAGCAGGGCCACCTCCTCGCAGGAGGGACGCCCTGTCCAGCAGACCGACAAGCAAAAACCACCTCCTGGGGAGGCAGCTGTCTCCCTGGTAGGGGAAGGACTAGGCAATAACCAGTTTTTACTTTAGCTTGAATTTGTTTATAATATTCTATCTAAAAGCAGGGAAGAGAAGGAAGAGAGCCAGCGTGCTGTGGAGAGGCACGAGGGGCAGCACCCGTGGCTAACGCGGAAGCCGAGAGGCCTGAGCAGCTCACCCAGGCTGGCGTAAAAGCCCGCGTCACTAAGACCTACCAGAGAGCTCCTATTCCCGTGGGTTCTCCAGAGCCACTGAAATCTGTCCCTATCATTCCACAGGGCCCCCAGAAATTCCATCTCCCTCCCGCTGCCACACTCAGGGGACTCATACAGTGCAGTGCCCCTGCCCCAGCACCCACGCCCTGACCCAGCGGCCAGAACCCTGGGAGGCGGAAGCCATTTCTCCCTGCGGCACCAGGCCGCTGTCCCCCAGAGACACTCACACCAAACACACAGCACACACCACACACCACACTCACACCACACACCACACACCACACTCACACCGCGCACACATAGCACACACCACACACCACACTCACACCACACACACAGCACACAACACACCACATTCACACCACATACACAGCACACACCACACTCACACCACACACACACATCACATACACCACATACATCACATACACACACCACATGCACAAACACACACCACATACCATATATACCACACATACCACACCACACCCCCACACACATTATATACACATTACAATTACCACACACATCACACACAAACCACACACCATACATACCACACAGATCATATCAGACACGTACCACACACCTGCCACACATTCACACACACACACCACACCACACACATACCACACACCACAGCACATATATACACATGACGCACACATGCACGCCAACCCATTGACTTGCTTACACCTTGCAAAAGGTGATAAGGAAGCGTAAGGACTTGGTGTTGTGCTTAGAACAAGGGGAAGGAAACATGGAACAAATGAAAGGGTCTGATCAATCATCCCGGCACTGGGTGCCCTCACAGGGCAGGTGCCGATGCCAGAGCTCCACTTCCCAAACCTGGGGAGAAAACAGCAGCAGCATTTGGTTGCTTCATCTTAGATTTGAAACAGAAGGGAGGAAGTGTCTTATGGGCTGGAGGAGAACAAGGGCTTGGTGGGAAAGCTCTAGATGAGTGTTGGTAGATCTCTTAAGGTGCAAAAGGTCTGTGCCCTGAGATAAATGTCCAGGACTCAGCATGTTGTCTAATATCCAGTTCACTTACTTTCAGTGATTAACATTCCCCCAGGAAGCCAGTCCTCAAACTTGGGCACACTTGGAAAACCCTTGGAGGGCTCATTGAAACATATGTGCGGGGCCCTCCGCAGAGTGTCTGACCCAGCGGGTCTGGGGTGGAACCTGAGAATGTGCATTTCTAACGAGTTCTCAGGTCGTGCTGCTGCCACTGCTGCCCCTGGCCTGGAAACCAGAGTGAGCCACTGCTCTACGTACACACTGCTCTTGCAGCCAGCAAATCAAAAATGTTCTAAATTCAACCAGACGTCCCTAAAATTTGAAACGTTGATTGCAAACTCGAACTCTTCTAAATAGTATGTTAAAAATGCAAAACTAACATATCAGTTGTTCTTGAATGTTTTGAACAGTTTAAACAGCAGGTAAAACACTTCTGCACGGCATTGTAAGGATTACAAATATAATCAGTATGTGTAAAGTAAATATTTACAGAAGCGTCAATACTGTGAATCTCAATTGACTTTTTCATGATCACTGTTCCGACTCTGATTTCTGTTTCTATTATCCTTATTCTCATTTCCTCCCAGGGGCACAATTTCACTCCCCTAATGAGACAGACGGGTCACAGTGTCAGAGGCCAAAGCTGGCAGAAGTTGCAATTGTTGCCTGAAGCTCAGTAACTCAAGACCAGGGACGTACACCTTGGGTGCACCCTCCTGAGCAGTTCCCCGAGGCATTGCCCAGCTGCACAAACGGATTTCCAACAGCTCTACTTAGTGTGCGACAGCAGAAACTATCAAAATTATAAACTCTCACCAATTGAATTAGTGTAGAATTTTGTGACCTAGTCTTTTCTCCTACATATGTTTTTGTGGGCATCTTGTCCAGTAGTATGCTAGAGCCAGCCAGCACATGCTGGTTTACAAGAGTCAGTTGCTGAATTTTTAGGAATCTCACAAGCTGATTATTAAACACAGCCATTATTAAAATTAAATTATCTAAACCTAGAATTGAATGCATTGTATTAAGAACAAAGGTAATGAATACTCTAAACGCATTGCTTCCTACTTATTTTACTAATATCTGTGCTGTTGATAACATTTACCTCCATTGCATCTGCAGGATAGAAGTACCATATAGTGGTGCTGCTGGCCATCTGTTCTCCACTCCGGAAATGTCCAGTGACATCACCTCGGTAGCTTGAAATCAGCCACGGTGGGAGTATTTACACCTCAGCAATCAGTACACTCTGCAAACCAGTTTCCCTCACCCAGGCAATAAGGAAACAATTACCAGTACAACATTAATCCTGTCTTCACAAAAGAACATGCTGATAAGTCTACTTTAAAACTACAGGTCCAGAGAGTCTTTTTTGCAAAGTTGTTTTGTTTTGGTTTATTTGCAAATGCTTGTTCAGGGTGGGAACTACCCTTGTTCTGCGTGGGTCAGTTAGAGTTACAGTGGGGGGTCAGTTTGATTCACTGAAGCTGGGACTTTTCTTCCTCATCCACCATAAAGACCTGCAGGAGAAATAGGCCCAGAGACTGGCTTTCCATCCACCCCACCACCAAGCAGTGGGGCAGCCTGACTGACACAGTTTCTGCACACGTCCAGGCCTCACCTGGCCCATCTGTAAGGTGAGGATAATGACATCCATCACACAGCATGGTCGTCGAGCTCGAACGCAAGAAAGAATGTGCACATTATAAGATGCTACTTAAAGTGGTTATGATCTATTGAAAATCTATGTTTTGACAGGAAAGCCGACGTGGAAAAGGAAAGTGCCCATTGATTACAGCTGCAGTGATACTCCAGGAGGCACTCCCTGAATACGGACAGCAAAATCATACTTAGGAGTACGAGATCTGAGTGAGAAAATCATATAGGAAATATAAAACAAACATGAATTAATCCACACAGGAATAAATAATCCGAGAGCTGACATTCCGTGCACGTGCTTGGGAACCAGCCTGGTCAATGATATCTTGCAACCACAGTAGCTACAGTGACGTGATTGGCTAAGAGTGTAGGGAAGAAAGAAAAGTAGACTGACATATTAAGACAGAGAAGAGGAAGGGAGAAAAGAATGAGAAAGAAAAAGGTTAAAAAAGGAAGAAAGATAAATAAAAGAGGAAAAAGAGAAAGTGAAAAAATAAAAATAAAATAACCCCTCTACAGAAGTTTGTAGCAGCAGGTAAATATATGATTGCAGTGGCACAAGAGACAGGAGGGAAATGGCAAATGGAATCACGCCATATCGATCTCCTGTGCCTTGTGTGCTGTGGCACATTATTAATTTATGTAGACCATCTCCCCAGGCTGCCCCATGCAGTGTGCAAAGCACCTAATTGAAGTTAAAGATTCGTATTCTAATTCTAATCTCTGGATCCACTGTGGGTCTACTTTCGTCATTGGTTGTTTCTGCTTGTTCTTATTAGTGTTATTAATATCTTGACCCTTCCTGTGGCTGACTAAATTTGTTTACCAGACGTTGTATTTGAAATTATTTGTACAAATTTGAGGCCTAAAAGATTTTCATGATTTCTGTGACATTCCTGGCCAGCTAGCAGTCTGGAAATACTTAACTCTGTTTTAAAAATTGAGAATTTCTGAGCCCCTGCGTGTCTCAACACCAGGATATGGTCTATTCAAGATGGGCTTTTGTTTGTTTTCTTTTGTTCCATTTTGTTTTGTCTTTGCCTCTGATTCACTATTACTCCAAGAGTGAAGCCTTTTGGGTTCCTAGTCCCAAGTACAGGAGATCACCACGGGCACTGCAGCTGTCCCCCACATCCCTCCAGCGTCTCAAATGCACTGCTAGACTGATCAGCCTCCTCCATGGCAAAAGTGACCCAAATTTCAGTCCCACGTTTTTGAATTTCTGTCTCCTCTTGCATCTCTGTCTTGAAATTCCTCACTTCCAGGTAGCTCTCTGATGCTTTCAAACTAACTTTAAAAAATATTTTTCCAGCTTTTCTACTTATTTTCAGCAGACGAACTGAATTGAATTACCTAGTCTAACATTGCTGGAAAGTTTTAATGTTTTAAATATCAAGGGTCTGTTATGGGGGGAAAACACCTACATAAAGAGATAATGGGGTTTAATTAGTGAATATAAGTGTAAATTAGTAAATGTATATAATCTGGGCTGTTGGCCGAGATGTATTTATTCATTGGTTCATTAATTCATTTATTCAACAAAAATTGTTAACCACTACTCTGTATCACCAGGACAGGATGTGACCTGTGCAATCTCCTTAGAAACACACACTGCATGTGTTCTCCAGGGCACAGACTCGCCTGGGTGCTCCCCAGCATGCACTCAGCCAGGCCGTGGCCGGAGCACAGGTGTTTGGGGCGAGGGTGATCTGTGGAGGTCTGGAGAAGGGGGCGGGCCCTGAGTTGGCGTGGGGTGGGGCCAGGCCGGGCTCTGTCCCTGCCAGCTATGGCGGTCCCTCCTGCATTGGTGAGGGGTGCCTTGGCCTGTCCCTTCTCCCACCTCAGCTAATACGCTGATGTGCCCAAGTGTGCTGGGAGCCCCTCACAGGCTCGGGGAGCACCCTCAGCTCTGCTTTCGGGATGGAGAAGGCGGCTGTTGCGCAGATCGGGGAGCATGGTCCCACACTGCTTGCTCCTGGGGCACTCAGGCTCGCATACACCAACGATAGAATTGTCACTTCACTTGGGATGGGTTTGTGCCCACTTCTCTCCCCATCATCAAACATGCTGGGGGCACACACATCACACTGGGCCAATCAAGCCTTCTGTCCCCCTCTTAATATTGAAAGAGCTTTTCAGCTCAATTTTTAAAAATTCTGTACTATCACACACATGCATTCACACGTTTTTACAGACACTAGAGAAGTGGCAGCCATATGTAGCTATAATTTGGGAGAATACAAAAACACAAATCCAGGGTTTTCTCTCTATTGCCTCAGAGCAAAGTATATGTTACACGTATTTGGTGAACTGCCTTAAATCTTTCCTGGAATGGGGCAGATGTCTTAGGCTAAGTTCCTCCAAAAGCAGGCCCTGTGGCCAGGTAGATGCTGGTAGTGTTTCTGGAAGACAATTCCAAGAGCACGAGAGAGAGAGAGAGAGAGAGAGAGAGAGAGAGGATTGCTGAGCGGGGGAAGGTGAACAGACACAGCGGTCATGCACGAGCTGGCCACTGCGGGCAGCTGGCCTCAGCCCCACTACGGATGCTCTGAGGAGCTGCATGGAGAACACCACAGCATTGTCCTCGTGGGTGATGAGGTGTGCCACTAAATCCCCTGCATGTGTGTGTCACACCGGCCTGCAGGGGCCCTCCCCCAGCAGGAAAAGCTCTCAAGCAAAGAAGAGAGCTGCAGGCGCTAGAGCCGCAGGACTAGGGTGGGTCGAGGGCATTTGGGCGGAGCACCAACAATCCGTACCCTGGGCTACTTGAAAATAAGTGAAGGAATGAATCAGTGGTCCTTTGAAATGAGCTGTTTGTTTTAAGCATGTAAATAATTGGCCCTGGTCTTCTGTCACTGCACAGTAAGGGCATTCCTGAGCCCCCGGTTCACATCATATTGAGCCTCTGACTTCCAGCACAGGCCGCTGTGTGAGGAGGTCTTATGTGTCTGGGGAATGAGTTCTAGGAGCAAAAGCAGCAGTCACCCTGTGCACAGTGAGAGACGGAAAAGGGTAATGACGTCCCACAAGAGAAGCAGGCTCTGCGGCCCCTCCCTTCCGCTTGGTCAAGGTCGGCAGTGTGAAGAGTGGCTTTCAAAGCCTTAGAGGGTCGGGACAGACTTCCAGTTAGATGTGGTGGGATAATCATTGGCTACTTCTCCAAATACCCCTAAAATAAGCATAAAGGACTGAAAGGTATACACCTACCTATGCCCAACAAAGGACTTGCATCCAAATATGCAAAGAACGCTACAAGTCAATAAGAAAAGAGCAGACAACCCAATAGAAAAATGGGCAAAGTGTTTGGATAGTGTGGGTGCCCAGATACCTAACTAAACATTGTTCCCTGGTGTGTCTGTGAGGGTGTGCCCAGAAGAGATTAGCGTTTGCATTGGTGGACTGAGTTAAAGTAGGCGGCTCTCCCCAGTGAGGGAGGGCAGCATCCCACCATGGAAGGCACGACTAGAACAAAACGGTGGCGGAGGGCTGCGTTCACTCTGCTTGACTGAGCTGGGACAGCAATCCTGTCCACCCTCAGGGCTTCTGGGTCTCAGGCCCTCAGACTCACACCGAAATCTGAGCTCTCAGGCTTGCAAACTACACCACTGGCTTTCCTGGGTCTCCAGCTCACCAATGGCAGACTGTGGGACTTCTCAGCCTCTGTTGTCAGGTGAGCCGATTCCTCATAATACATCTCTTTGTATCTGTGGGTATATATCTCCCCTCGATTCCGCTTCTCTGAAGAGCCCTGACAAACACAGGCAGGCACTCCCGAAATGGGGTAACTCAATGATCAGCAAGCAAATGAAAATCTGCTCATCCTCATTAATAATTATGGAGATACAAAATAAAACACAATGCAATACAACTACTCACCTCCCAGATGGAAAAATGAAAAAGACTGATAATGCCAACTGTTGGTGAGGATTTAGAGCTACTGGAATTCTCTTATATTCCTGAGAAAACTGTAAGTTGGTACAGCCACTCCGGAAAGCTCTTTGGCCATATCTGCTAAAGCTGGGCATGTGCACACTTTATGACCCACCTCTTCCACTCCCAGGTGCATACCTCGTAGAACTGTGGTCACAGGCCGCAAAAGACTTGTGTGACACGATCCAGTCTAACACTGTTCATAATCGCTACCACTGAAACAATTCAAATGTCCATCAACAGTGGGATGGCTAAAATACATACAAATACATAATTGAGTATAATAATATATTAGGTAAATTATATATCATTAATTATATATTAGCCATGTGTATAAATTGTGCATAATAAATACACAAATAAATTATATATTATATAGAGTATATGTGATATACATGATATATGTTACACATTACATAGCTATGTCATTACATTATATATTATATATAGGTGGGTATACTATTATACTTATTTATTTGACGTTTATATTACCTGAGTGACACACATAGGACACAACGGAATCCCATGCAGCAGTGAGAAGGGATGAACTCAGTTATGCACACCGGCACCTGGGTGACTTCACAGCATGGTGTTGGGTGGCGGAGTCAGACACAGAGGGGACACCGGGCCCAGGGACAGACTCAGAGACAGGCCGCGTGGAGCCCGGTGCCACGCTCTGTCGCCCTGAGGGTGCCGCTCGGCTCATTCTCAGGAGAAACCATACGGCCGACAGGAACGGGCCAGGGGCTGCTTGTTCTTCTCCCAGGACTCCGGTTCTGTTGGCTTTTTCAGCTCAGTACATCCATTACCTTGGTGAAAATAAACGCTAGTTTTTTTTAAAAACCTAAACAAATCAACTCAGGGAGTCAAACACCAAGTGCAGGATGCCGAGGGGCAGGTGGGCTGAGCTGTCTGTGTCCTGGGAGGACTCCCTCAGCCCCAGGGAAGGCCCGGGGAAGGCAGCGCTCGTGGGTGGGGCTGGGGTAGGGGACACCCTCCCAGGTGTCACACCCCGGGCTTCAGCTGCCTGGAAGGTGTGAGGACACGAGGGTTATGTTTTCACAGGAGAGGGAGAATAATTCAAGCTCCCCCCCAACCCACACATAAACACACATGTGAGCATGTATACGCAGGTACACACACACATAGATATGCACATAGATATGCATGTACACATGTACATGCACACAGGCACATGTGGACATAGGCTTACATGTGCACACATGCATACACACGTGCACAAACACACAGGCACACAGCACGTGCAGGCACACACATGGATACCTCCTGGCTGCACGGTGCTGTGCTCCAGGGGAAGCATGGTGGGGAGGGGTTAGAGTGACCTGTGGAGAGCAAGGAGGAGGGAGAGGAACTATGACCCGGCTCCCAAGCTGGGCGCGTGCAGTGTGGCCCTGCCTTTCCTCCCAAGACATCATTCCTTCTGGTTCTCTGAGAGGGCAATCGGGGCTCATCGAAGGCCCGACAGCTGCAAGGGCTGGAGATCGTTACGGCGTCTCCCCGCGGCCCTCCCCACACGCTGTCCAGCCAGCCTCAGTCCCCGTGACACCCACCCCTGTAATCCAGGAGTGCAAGGACAGGCAGCCGGGGAAGGAGGGAAGGAGGGGACCAGGACGGACAGGTGCCGCCCTGCCCCACCCACCTGACTTTCACCCCCAGGTGGTGAAAGTCCCCCTTGCTCAATAGCCCACTTGAGCCTCAACAGCTATGAGGCCCTGGGAGTCCCGAGAAGCCTGGGCTCTGCCGAGGAAAAGGCCTCGTTGCCATGGAGCCCCTCCCTCTGCCATGGCTTGCAGACCAGGGGTGGAACCCACACCATCCCTGCCCACTCGGGGAAGCCCTCGTCGTCCCCCGCACCCATCACCCCCCTGCAAATGCCGGGCCCGAGCTCCCCACTGACACACAAGGGAGTGCTCCCATTGGTGAACTGAGGAACTGAGCCCAAAACAGTCCCCACCAGGCCACGCAGCCACCTCTGACCGCAGCTCTTCACTGAGGGGCCCCATCCCTCAGGCTTTCCCCAGGACTGAGGGTCCCTTCCTGGGACGCTGCTCTCACCCTTTGCAATGTGGAAGGGACCACCAAGCATGGCTGGAGAGTCTGCACAGCAAAGCCCCCAGCCAGCCAATGTCCCTCCCGGAAAGGACCTCACTGGACACAGGCCCACGCAGTGCCTGACCCTCTGCGCAGCAGACACAGCAGCATCTCCATTTTCAGATGCGGAAACAGAAGGCGGCAGAGGGTCAGGAATTTACCAAGAGACTGAAAAGGAGACCGTTGCCCCGCTCTGCCCACGAAGTACACCCTTCCCCCGGGGTGGGCAGGGCAGTGCCGCAGGCTTGCTGCGGGCTCAGGACACCGTTTCACCTTGCTTTGCAGGTGCCTCTGTGCTCCCGTAGCATGCAGTTGTCAGAAGGTCAGCGCAACACAGGTGCTTTGCACTCATGTTGCCAGGGATCCCTGGCTCACTGGCCTGCAGCCTGAGCCCAGTGGACGGCTGCACACAGCGTGGGGCGGGGATTGCTTTGAAAGGACAGGTGAGTACAGGGAGCAGGGGTGAGTGGAGGCATTTCTGCATACCTGCTATGCTCAGGAACTGGTCCCCTGAGGAGAGATAGGAATACTCAAGATTCCTGCTTTGGAGGAGCCTCAAGTCTAGGAGAAGACAAGGCCTTGAGGTGCGAGATAACAGCGGAGTCACCTGACAAACACACACCCCCAACAGGACAACCCAGCGGTTACCTCAGGTCCTCTGCCTGCCCAGGGCTCACTCCAAGGCGGGGGAGGGGCTGCTCCTGACCGGGCCCTGCGGCTACTTGCCCAGGGCCCTGTGCGTCCTGGTGCTCCCAGTTGGCTGAATCTAACAGGAAAGGCTCACCTTGTTCCAAACAGCCACATCTCTTCTAATGATCTCTCTCCAGAGGGCTCTGGGACGTTACAACCAACTACGGAATTCACAGATTAAGGCAAAACAGGCATCCGTGTGGAACGCTCTGACCGGGTGGGCTGCGAGCCGGCTTCCATCCTGGATGTGGCCTCCTGCTGTTTCAGGTAGCGTACCAGGTGAAAACGTGTGCCCAAGTTCTATTTCCTCCCACAGACTGTGAATGACCTTGGGGCACAGAAGCATGCTTGTGTGCTTGTAGAGAGGAGGAATGGTATTTGTTTTTTTCTCAACGTGATGAACCCAAAGAAGCCGCGGGTGAGAGCCCGGAGGAATCTGTTACCATGCATAGCCCGGCAGCGTGGTCTTTCTGGTCTTGATGACAAATGTACGCATTTGCAGCAGGAGTCTCTGGGCTTCTCCTGTGCTCTGAACACAGGAAGCAGAGGAGCGTCTACATTACGGCTCAGCATGCAAAGTAGTGTCTTCACACAGCGTTCTCCTGGTCTGGAACCTCACTGGGAACAGCCCCCAGACACCAAGGCCCAGCGGCCCTCCTCCCTCCCTCGCTGAAAGCCTGCCCGGTCCCTGATTTTCTCTGCGGAGACTCTGGGAGCCCCTGCAGCCTGCGTGGGGAGGCGTGGCCTGCATGGCCTGCACCCGGCCATCAAGCAGGCCGGTCTCAGAAACAACCCTCCCGCCGGGGGGCAGCGAGGCCGCTCAAGGCAGGCCGGGACAGGAGGCCAGACAGCTCCAGTCTCTGCACCCCAGCGTACACTGTGGTAAGAATGGGCACCCGTACTTCAGAGCACTGGTACACAAACTGAGATAACAGATGCTGCCCTAGGACCAGGCCTGCATAAGTCAGCACGCAGTGGAAGTTTCCTGACCGTCTTTTCTTAAACTGTTTTCCATATTTAAAACATATATATATACACACACACATATGTATATGTGTGTGTTATATACATATATATGTTTATTGTGAAAAAAAGCAAAAGATAAATAAAAGAAAGAAAAATAAAAGAGAAGGAAGAGAGAGAAAGAAAACTTCTGTTGCTACCTCTCCTATCTAACCACTTCTAGCAACTTTGTCCACTCCCTCCTGTCTTTTCTCTACACATAGACACACCTACATATGTGAGGGGTGTGTATGTGTCTGTCACCTTCGACACTGTCATATATAATTACAGATGCTATGGACATCTTTTGATCCATTAGGTCTTATTCTCCAGTATTATTTCAAATGCCTGTAGTTTTAAATCCACTAGGTGTGGATGCACCATTGGTTATTTAGCTGATCTCCACTTCTGCAGTCCCCTCTTCCTTTCCTGGGTGTCACTCGGAGCCCTCTGTCTGACGAACTCACACCGCGCCCTTGTGATTTTACCCAGATGACTGAGTAGTTTGCTTTGTTCTGCTTGGGACTTTTTGTTCCTTGCTCCGAAATTGCAACACCAAATTGAATACACAATGCTGTCTCGAAAAATTATATACAGATTCCTCTTCAAACCAAGCTCCTTCTCTTTCCTGTGCACTCATCAAGGCCCTCTTGGGGACCCGGTGACGTCTCTCAGAGCCCCCTCCCATCCTCTCTCTCCTCTCGACCCCCTCTGCATCTCTGACCTCCTCAGAAGCCCGCATCTGTCTATGGGTTCTTCGAAGTCAACCACTTTATGACATCCTCAGCTCCAGGAGGTGGTGGCCTCCTTCAAGGACTTCCTTCCTCTTGTGCTGAGGGGCAATTGGTGTCTCTTTTGATCCATTGCCTGCCCTGACATGCCGGCCATTTGAGAGCTCCCTGGCAGGTGTTTGTGGGTGTCCACAGGGCTGGGAGAATGAGGGGTCCCTAGGGCTCCCAGGATCTTCGCTGCCAGGGGCACTAAGAGTGCTTCTTCTACCCGGGGGCACTCTAGGGTGTGGCCAGAACACCGCGCAACTCCCCAGAGACAAAAATGTGCCAGATGAGAAACATGACAACTGTCAACAACGTAACAACAGTTCAACAGAAATTGAGACATCTGAATAAAAAAATAAAAATTTTTTAAAAATTAAAAAAGGAAATTGAGACATTTATCGCATTTCCATTTGCCTAACAAAGATTGCAACTTTTCATCTAAAAGGAAAATTAAAACTCAGTATCTTCATTAAACATTCTGCACTTATTTCTACCCACAAGCCCAATAAAACTCAGACACACACAGGGTCCTACACGCATGCACACACACACAGCCCTACACATATGTATGCACAGTCTCACACATGCTGCACACACGAAGATACACATGTACACCCCGGAGTTGTTTCAGCAGGAGCGTAGCATGAAGAAGGCAACGCTTTTCAATCTCCAGTGCTGTTTTTAGTGCTGTCCACTTAGACTATCGTGAATTATGACCTGAGCTAACATATGCAAAATTATTGTGTTAACATATGTTCGTATACATCCTCTGAGAACCATAACCAGCTGCCCCTGCCTCTCGGGCACGGTGCACACACCCCCGTCTACATCAGCAGGGCTTGGCTCCCCGCTGTTGGCATCATTAGCGTCACTCTGTTATCCAAGGAGACTCCCGCCCAAGCACATAGCTTAATTATTTATGACAGGAACTTCCCGAAAGACCCGTCAACTCTTCCATGGGAAACATCCACAAACAGTTTGCACCCAGGACCCCGGGAATCGCTCACCTCAGACCCCCTGCCTTGCTGTTCCGCTGACCAGACCACAGCACAGTCCTAATCAAGCCCTGCCTCATATTAGACATCCAGTCCTCAACAGAGTCCGCCCTTGCCACCCCGGGCACACGTGCTGGCGCTGGGCCCCCCTTCCCACGCGAGCAGGAAACGCAGCTTTTCGTATTCCCGGGTGGCCATGGTGATATCTGGGATCTGGCCTCCGACACTTGGATGGAAATCATGAGAGATTACAATTATTTCTTTACCAGTTTCTTATTTTCTAATTGATAAATATTACTTTTTAAACCATTAAACCACAATGCATAAACATTAGTTTATTAATCATAAGACAATCACCTAATGAAAATTAGGAAATTGAGCTCTTGAAACCATTAAAGAAGAGAGCTAGAAAAGAAAAATGATATAGCTATGGCATCAAAAATAAGGGAAAAAGAGACCCATTAACTGGTAGAAAGCATTTTTTATAAATAGCTCTAAAGGTATACAGTGCGGGTGCGTCCACGATAGCTGTTGGGAAACTCTGGATTGAATCATTTCCAGGGCCTACTCTGCCCTCTGAGGTCACTTTCAATCTCTTCACCTTCATAAGCTGTGTGGATTTTTCATTAACACAACAGCTGCTGTTCCTGGAGGACCTATTGTGCACCGGGAAGATGCACCGGGAGATCTGGGTTTGACTGGCACATCTCCGAAGCAGGGGCTGTCTGCATGGGCCCTGGGGTCCTCACCACCCCCAGAATGACCTCTTCGAGCCCACTGTCCAGGCTCCAAGCCACAGATGGTCACTGAATCAGAAGATACCGGCCTAGAGCATGTTGTGGCCATGACAGCATCAGACTCTGTGACCTGTCCGCCACCTGAAGTATCCCTGCTCTGCTATCAGCATGGCAACTGGGAAGTGCTGGGGACACTGGCCTTAAGGTATTTCCCAGGACAAACCCTCAACCTCCTGACCAGCAGCGGTTGGCGAGTCGGGCTGAGGATCGCAGCGCACACTGGAGTCGGCGCTGCCTCGTGCTGATGGTGAAGACATGGGGGACTGCCTGGGAGCGAAGGTGAGATGATGTCACTTACATCAGGAGCGAGGAACATGCCCAGGACATGGCTGGCTCTAGCAAGCCTTCGTGCCATCACTGTGGACTGCTGGGCTTGGAGCCACAGTCCTCCCAACACCAGGGTAACCCCACCCCCGTGCAGTGCGGAGAGGGACAGAGCCACCTCCTGAGAGTGATAAAGGGGCTCTGGTCGCACGGTAACTTTTGACCAAATGGCACTCCCAGGGCCTCGTAGGCCAGAGAGCTGATGGGGGCAATGACAAAGTGGACAGCACCCCGCACTTGCAGAGGGGCGGTTGTGTGCCAAACGGGAAACCCGAGTCAGGACTTCCAATTACAAATGGCAACCTTCGACATCAGCATCGCCATCCTCGTGCTACCTGTCCTTGCCCACGGAGATGGGCAGTTGTATTCCCCTGCCCAGGAGAGGAGACAGGCGGACCAGGACCCCGCCACTCAGCTGGAAGCTTCTCACGAGTCTGGAGTGGTATCTCGAAGACAGCTCACAGGGACGGCACTGTCCTTTCCATTTTACAGACTACACAACTGAGTCTCAGGGAGGTCAGGCGGCTCTCAGGCCATTAGATGGAAGAATCCAGATTCAAAGCCCTTGTCTTGGATAAAATATAGACCACCCATTAAATTCAAATTTCAGATAAACAGCAAATAAACTTTAGTGTAAATATATCCCTGAAATTTTTGTCCTAGGTCTGGCAACACTGTTGCAATTGATGTGTGCTCCACCACGTTGACAGCAGGTGGCCACTTAGGGGCCAGGACGCCTATGCTGGCTGCTGACTGGGGCCAAGCTGTGGGGATACGGAGGCCCTGAATCCTGGCCACTCTCGGGCCATCTGCACCTCCATGGAAAACCTGCTGAAGCTCCAGCTAAGAGACAGCACTTGACAGAGAGGCTGGGAGCCCACCCCAGGGACAGCCACCCCTGCTGGGCACCAGGTCCTGCCATATCCCGCGTGGGATAGGTGTCCTAGCCCGATCAATTACTAATACAGGCATCTTCCCAGACATGTCTCGGCATGTCTTAGACCATTTTGTGTTGCCATAAAGGAAGCCTAAAGCTGAATACTTTATGAAGAGAAGAGGTGTATTTGGCTCATGGTTCTGCAGGCTGTACAAGCATGGCACCTTCTGCTGAGAGCTCTTGTGCTTGGTTGAAACACGGCGGAGAAGGTCAAAGGGAAAGTGGGCTCATGGTAGGGGAATCCTGGTTATTTAACAACCCACTTTTGTGGAAACTAATCCAGGCCTCCAAGAACCAATCCAGTCTCCTGAGAGCAAGGACTTACTACCACAATAACAGCGCCAAGTTACCCATGAGGGATCTGCTCCTGACCCAAACAGCTCCCACCGGGCCCCACGTCCAGCACCACCACACTGAGCTGCAGATTTCGTGGGGACAAACAAACCATACCCAACCACAGCAGGCCATATATACCCTTCTCTTTAAAGCCACATGTATCTCGGTGTGGCGGTGCCACGCCGTACTTAACTTGTCCCTGTTGATGGACATGGTGATGGCCTTGATTATTTCCTGCCATTATCAACAACATGCTGGGTACCTTCTCACATGGACCTTGCACTTCTGTACGTGAATGTGGGAAAGACTCACAGAAAGTCTCAGCCAACAGGTCTGAGCCTACAAAATTGTGATATGCAAATTGCCTAAATGCCTCCCAAGAGGGGTGTCGCGGTGGTAGGTGGCGTTTCAATGGGTGGAGATGCTGAGGCGAACATCCCAGATGGAGGGGAGTGAGGCCGGGCGGGCGCCTGGGGGGACCCAGGGCCCCTCTGGGAGAAGTAATGGCTAAGGGGCTGTCTCCGAGAGGAGGGGAGGGGAGGACAGGAGGGGAGGACAGGAAGCAAAGGGAAGAGGGAGGGGAGGAGGGGAGGACAGGAGGGAGGGGAGGACAGGAGGGGAGGAAGGAGGGGAGGAGGGAGGGGAGGAGGGAGGGGAGGAGAGGAAGGGAAGAGGGAGGGGCCCACGACAGTGCAGCTGAGCTCCACTCGGATGCCTGTGAATACAGGCGGAGAAGTTGGAAGATGAAACCGGAGGCCATGAGGAGTTGGTGGAAATTTTCTCAAAGTTAGAAAATTAAGAGTGATGGTTTCCCCCAGGCTCCTAATAGGTTTAAATCCCTGTCCCTGGAGTTTGTAACGAGGGTAAAAGCCCTCAAATGGGTCTTCTGATTTGTTTGCTTTTTATATTCTCCCTGAAAGGTTGACCTAGGTGTATAAAAATGAAATTATTGGGTCAAAACATATATTAATATATAAAATTTCATATAAAATTCAAGTAGTACATCCATAGGAATATATATTTTTGAGGAATTTTGTGAAAGGTTTTGGAACAGCAAAATTTTAGTTTTTCTTCTTGGTCAAATCCTCCAGGTGTCATGTGAGTGGAGTCGGCCAGTCCCCAGCCGTGGGCTTCGCCACACGACACAGACCACTGGAGCCAGAGGCGGCCCCGCTGCTCCTGCCCGGGCTCCGAGAGGAGCTGCCGGCGTGGTTCTCCCAGCCCTGCTCTGCCCTGGGCCCAGAGGCTCGCGGAACCGCCGGCCCGGCTCCCTCTCTGCTCTCTCCCGTGACTTGAGAAGCCATGAGCCTGAGAAATGGCAGAAAGTGAAACCTTTGGAACCAGTCACTTCTGCTTTTGTCTTTCAGCCTCCTCAGAAATTACAGATATCAATCTTGAAGGTAAATGTGTCAGCCAAAGGAAATGCCACAGGAGCCCAAACAGGCTGCCGGCCTGAGTCACCAGCAAGTCACAATCTGCAGCTGTCTGGAGTGGGTCCTCCTAAACAGAACAATGCTTAATGACCCACTTTCCACAGGGACATTCGCATCTAAGCTTTGAAGCCGCTGCTCCACTGGACAAATGGGAAAACACACCTCGCCAGCATTGAGGAGGGACACTTCAAACACACAAGTGACAATTTGTGCTTCCGGCAGGGTTCCTCCCCAATCTTGACACCTACAAACTCCATCTTTTTCACTGCCCTGTGTTTCTCATTCCTTTCTCTCTCCTTCTCCTACCCTCTGTCCTTCACCCCTGTAAGTCTCCCGCGGCAGCCACACCTCTGCCAGGAAGGAAGGAGGCACTGCTGGCCCAAGAGGGCACGCCGGCCACGTCCGCTGAGCTTCAGCAGGTTCTGGCTTTTTCCTCCTAGGCAAAAGAGGGAACCTGGCTTCCTAGATGCATCATGGCTAACGTTAAGGGATCCGTTAAACTTCGTGTTACTAAAGCAGCAGCTCATGTGGAGATTCGGGGCACAGGGGAGAGTCTACACGTGAGGCTCCAGCGCATTTTACACATGCTATTGGAGTCGGCTGGCCAGGGACTTTGGATCCCATCCAAATGGTACTATTTTCCCCGTGTAGTGACTCCAGATAACCACGTAGACATCAGTAACCCAATCAGCCTGAGATCCAAACAGAAAAATGAGGTCTTCCTTCCAGAACAAATCCGCCTCCTGCCCGTGGTCTCTCTGCCGGTTGGGCTCGGCGAGGTGTTCTCTCGGGCAGCTGCAGCCAAGTCGAGGCCGGGGCCAGGGCCCCTCAGTGACCCGCACTGCCAGGTGCAGCCCTGGGGTGGGGAAGACTGAACAGCTAGAACGGCACTCTCTCTCCTTCTCATCCCGTCTCCCCTCCCTCCTCTCTCTCCTTCCCCTGTCTCTCTGTCCTCTATCTCTGTTTCTCTCTCTTTCTCTCTCTCTGACTCTCTCTCCGTCTCCATCTCTCTCCCCCTCCTCCTCTCGCGCTCTTTTGCTCTCTCTGTCTCTCTCCTCTTTCTCTGATCCCTCCACGTGGTTTCTCTACTTGACGTCCCCAGAATCCAGCCTTTGTACATAGCAGACCCCAGAGCAAGTGTCCCAGGGGCAGGACGCAGCCTCAGAATTCACACAAAGGCCTGCACAGGTTCGAGGGGAGGCAGCATAAACTGCACTTCTTGGTCAAAGGAATGTCAAACAATTTGCACACATTTTAACACCACCACATTGTCCACCCTCCCAGTCGGCCCAGGGAGTTGTGGCGGTCCCTGGGGAGGAGGTATCTTTCTGAGCCCTAAGATGTTGACCATTCAAAAGCCCGAACACTCTTCTGTTCGTGGCTGCCAGACAAAGCCCAGACTTGAGAGGACAGAACACACTCGTCCCTCCGCCGCACGGCCCTCTGCAGCCCACAGAGCCCAGCAGGCAGCTTTCAACCTCCAGTCTATCTGCCTGAGACCTGCGTGGACGTGACACCCTCCAGCTGGCCTCCCCATCCTTGTCTGCTGACAGACAAGATCTTCAGGGAAAGGAATGAAAACCACATGGCTTTAGGTTGGCTGAAAAAGAATGAACATGGCTATGTGAGATAACACCTACTCAGGTTGAAAATTTGTAAAACTATTTCCAAAAAAGTGGTTTTGCCTACAAACATAAGAACACCCTTCTCAGAGGGTCTTAAACAACCATGACATTTAGTGGTGTCACAGAAGTGGTCTGGACATGGAGAGTCAGAGCTAGTGCCATTGCTCAATGATGTCGTCTGTGCCAGGTAAGTTATGCCCTTCAATTTCCACTCTCAGCACTAGGGCTTTTTATTCACATGCTGCTCACCTCCTAGTGACAAAATAGCTACCAGAGCTCCAGGTATCAAACAGCATCCCAAACTGTAAGGAAGCAGTGGGGAAAAGGCCTCAGGATGCTCCAAATGACTTCTCCATGTGCAGAAAAGAGTTCCATGCCACCCCTAGAACAGTCAGTGGCAAAAGAAAGGGGACTGCCACAGCTTGTTCAAACCAAGGCACTGTGGGAAGCCTACCTTCTCTGAGATCAAGGGCAGGAAAGGAAATGAGGAAAAGCCATTGAGAAGGAAAAGGACAGTGTCTTCCTTGAGTGTGATTGGGGGTGGGAAGGTTTCAGATATCCAGCTGGCTTCCTACTTCAGGCAGGGTCTGTGTTTGGAGTTTCTAAATAAGGTCAAATCCGAATTATCTTCAGAATTAGAGAAAGGAAGACCATGAATAAGTGAGCAACAAAGCTAACTGTAGTCCATCATTTCATCCCATGTCCCATTCCCCCCCCCCTCCGCCAGTCCCAATCCCTTACCCTATTTTTTTTAAGATGTGGTAACATAAAGAAAAATGATCTGATGAATTTCCACCCAGTAGCTACTCAACAGAACCTTGCTGATTCATTGACCGCCTGCAGGTTGGTGTGAGGGTTATCAGGTAGGTGGACCTCAGGCCAATGGCAGGAGGACGGGATCGCAAGCCAAGGCTGGGTAACCAACCGGCTTTAATAAGATCTCCAGTAGCTCAGAGCTTGTTGTATTTTCAGCCTCTAGTGCTAGACAAAAATTTTTCTCACTGAGTCTGTGAGTTTAACAAGCTTTGTATTTCTTTTGACCTTCAGGAGAATTTCACAGCACATGTTCTATTGGTTCCATTTCTCTGGAGAATCTTGACTAATGCAGCCTGATGCCGATAAGTGTCCCACTCTGCAGAGGGCTCTGTGGTGTGTGTTGGGCATGCTTTCGACACCCGCCGGCCAGCGGGTTGACGCTCTGCTTTAGCTGTCACTCCCTGTCGGCACAGGGCTCCAGGGCAGCCAGGGGTCACAGCTCAGGGCCTTCTTGGGTCTTGCCTGGGCCTGCACACAGCCCTGTGCACAGCCTTATGCATGCATTACCAATTACTCCAAGCTAGTAGCTTAAAACAGCTCCATTGTATCACATGACACTTCACAATTTTACAGGTGAAGGTGAGGAGGACTCAGCTGAGTGAGTTCCTGTGCAGGGTCTTAGGCAGCGACAGTCAGATGTCAGCTGGGGCTGCCAGCTGGGAGCCCTCCATAAAGCCTCTCCCTGCAGCTTGGGCATCCCCAGCACAGTGGCCTCAGAAGGCTCAGACTTCTCATTTGGTGACTGAGAGCTCCAAGAATGAAGACCCCGTGCAGGGAGCCTTGAAAGTCACAGAGCACCATTTGGGTGTGCTCTTGGTCGGTGCTCTGGGTTGTAGCAGCCTGAAAACCTTCTGCTTCTCACGGCCCGTCCGGGGGCTTTCCTGGGACATGCCCCGGGTGCACGAAGACTGGACTGTCCACTGGTGAGGAGACGAGATTCTCTTCCAGGAGGGCAGGGGCTTCTAGAGTTTGCTTCCAGGCCAGCCGCAGACTGCATGGCCAAGCCCGCTCAGGTCTGGTGAAGGGAACAAAACCCATTCCTGCCCCAAGTTCCTGTTCCAGTCACACTTCCCTGCACCCTGGGGCCACAGTTTCCAAGATGGCCAATTGCATCTGAAACAGACCCAAGGCTGATTTCACCCCCCAGGGCTTTCAATTATTTCTGTACATTTGACAATCCAGGGAGCCCCTCCCCTCCCCTCCCTAGATAGGACGTGGGTTAAGCTTCGCTGAGACTCAACAAAGCACAAAAAGGGGTCAGTTCTCAGTCAAAGGTCTCACTCCGGTCCCAGGTTGTGACATCTCCCAGCCCCACCATGCCCATCACCATCTACAGACAATGGGGGGCGGTGGCCATGCCTCACTCTGGGAACAAATGTGCCAGGGCCTCACCTGTCACCCTCCCTGGGGTCACTACCTTCCTTGCCATCTTCTAAGCTGAGTCATGACCACTTTGCAGAGGTCTAGCGTATTATCCCAGCAGATATGCAGCATCCATCACACTCTCAGCAGGAACAGGCAGGGTTTCGTGCTGTCAAGGGCAAAAAGACGTTTCTCCCTGGGGGCTGGTATCTCGGATGCAGAAGGCGCATCCATCCCTCCATCCGCCAAGCCCGTGACAGGCAGTTTGCCGCACGCTGCGCCTTTTCCTGGGCGGCAGGGAGGCTGAGGGCCCTGATGGATGTCAGCGCACCTTCAGCATCTTGATGATGGTCTGTTACCATGGTGATGTGTCTGTAGTCCCACAGGGGCGACAGGCACAGCCCCTGTGAGGTGTGTGGGTAGGTGCTCCTGCCCAGGACAAAGGGACACACTATTCATGGGAACAGTCTACTTTTGCTTGTTTTAGATGTTGGGATACACGTATGCTTTTGTTTGGGGAAAAAAAAAAAATGGCTGAAAAGTTTTGAAAACATACCCAGATAACCAGCAGGCATTCCAGCAGGGACAGCCAGGAGGCACAATTCCTTCCCCAGGCTTGGCCTCAATGCCTGGGCTTTCCAGTACTTGAGGTTCCTGGGGGAGGGTGGTTCTAGATGGGACCCAGGTCCCCAGCACAGCTGGCTCTGAGCTTGCTCCCTGGTCCTCCCCCCTCCCCTGTCCCAGCCCCCAACACTGCGGCCCCTCCCTCATCCATTCACCCCACTGTCTTTCACCCCTGCAGAATTTGGCCTGGAGAAGCCAAGAGTAGCCCGAGGCTGGGATAAGGTGGAGTCAAAGATCCAAGCCGAGTGCCGAGCTCAGGCAACCCGGGCCGTTGCTCCTCTCAGGCTGGCAGCTGGGGAGAGGCGCTGAAGCGAACACCTGAGACAGGAGGCTCAGGTGCCCGCCACACTCCATGCAGCCACCCACCTTCCCCTGGTGCTCCCGGGACACCCCGTTGTCCCTACCCTGCTCCCTGGCATTCTTCCTCTCAGATCTGGCCACCACCTGCGTCTGAGGAGAGAGGTGGTAAGATTCAAGTGCAGACACTCCTAGAAGTACCAACATCATTAAAGACCTGAGCCCTAAAGACATGAGCTTCTCATGGTGGAACGTCAGACACCATGGTAGGGAGGAGCCCTCCTGGCACCCATAAAAGCCGCTGTTCCAAAGCTGGCTCTACCCTTGAGCCTGACCCCGCGACCCTTCTCAGCCCACACCGTGCAGAGGGAAGGAGGTGTGAAGAGGAGACATTCTTCCTGATCCAGGATGCCCATCGTGTAACCAAGCAGCAAACCGTCTACCGGACAGCCAGGGCCCTTCAGCCCACCACGGCCCCACTCACCCCACCCTTCATGAGCAGCAGGCGCCTCTGGATATTAAGGCGGGGGAGGGGGGATGGGGGGTGGGGAGAACAGAGGGCCGCACTCTGACATGCTGGCTGCCGCTTCACACCATTAAACGAAAGCAAAGCGAGAGTTGATAACTGCACAATGAAAAGAAATGTAAAACACCTGAATAACTTGGCCATAAAAAAGTGTGCTTTTTACAAACCGCCAATGAATCTATTTTCTGCTCTGAAAGACAAAGCAATAAACTACTTCAAACTGTCATTGACAAAGGGGACAATGTCGCACATGGGGGCATCCTGGGATCCTCTCAGCCTCCAGGACTGAAGTGGGGAGCACGCAGAAATGGGGGTGTCCAGGCAATGGAGGCCCACCCTTTGTCTCCTGGAAAACACACGTAGACAGTTGGCTTCTGTCTTTCTCTCTCAACTGGGTTTGTTCCAGAGCAATCTTCTGCTGCACTCTGTATCTGCTGCAGGCAGTGAACAGAGATGCTGTTGCCGCCGTAATAAAAAATATAGTAGGCTTTGCCACGGCCCCTTTTCCCCGGCTCCCGTCACTCTCCTGACCTTGTCGGGCCAATGGTCCCCGGGCCCTAATGCCATTAGCACATGATGAGAAGACGCCATGGCTTTGCAAACCACTTTACTTAATGAAGAAGGAACCGCAGCTTTCTATGTAACAAGAGCAGCTCAGCGTGGAACGAGCCCACACTGCTCACATAAAACGCTTTCAAGAACAGGATTTTTCCTTCCAATTCATTTATAGTCTTTGAAAAGTAATATAAAGACTTCAATTTTCTCTCCGAGCTAAGAATCTCTGTGGTCGAAGAGGCAAGGGCTGGGGATGGAGAGGCTTTTTAAGGAATACTGTTGTATTACGGGGCAAGAATACTGGGAGGGTTTCCTACTTGTGTCTCACCGTTGCTTTTGTGTTACCCGCCTCCAGCACCAGAGAAAACAGCAATTTTTCTGCACTCAACATTATATAAGGAGATTTCAAATACAGTATTCCATACTGAAACCCTGTCCATGTTAAGTCTGGCTGAAGCACATTCGTTCCTCTTTTTGGCTGCTACAGTTTCCTGCGAGTTCACTGAATGTGATGGTTTGAACAGATTGTGGCAACAGATGGGAAAAGTAACCATCTGATTTTGACATGCCGCTGAGGAATAGATTTGATGAACAATAATTAGAAGAAGCCATACACAGCCAGAGGAGACACTATCAAAACAGGGAGATTTACTGTAGGTCAGAAGCAGCTCAAACACAGAATGGGGAAAAAAGAAAACTCCTACAAAAGGGTGTGGAAAATGATTCTAAAATACAAAAGGCACCTGTTTCAAAGGCTGACTGTCTTTCTATGAGACTGTGTGTTAATTTGCAACCTTGAGGTTCCCAAGGAATCTTTGAGTTAGGCATATTAACCATTTCTGTAAAGTTGAAAACCTATAAAATAACGCAGGCGAGTGGCTCAGGGCACATACTCGTGCAGTTACAATGACAAAGCAACACAAGAGGCTGAGGAACACCCGGCCGGCCGTGTTGTAGTCCTAGCAGGAGAGTGGGCGGTGGGGGCAGCACCTTCAGATGGTGCTTGCTGGATTCATTTTTGATTCTTGTTGTATCCTTTCAATACAGCATGATAAAATCTGCATATGTAAATAGCACTTAACCGGTGCATGGCCCACAGTAAGCACTCAGCTGGAATAAAAAGTGTCCTTTAGTCATCATTAGGGGTCTGCAATGAGGCAATCGTCCTGGCAACCATCAGTGAAGGGATGTAGGGGGCATTCTAAACCCTCGCAGACCCTAGGAAAACCCTTTGTTTCGGTGCTTGTGGCTCCAGGGCCTGGACTGTGGCTGGGGGAGGGGCGAGCTGCAACGCACCCAAGGGTGCAGGGAACGGCCGTCTCCCGACAGAGGCTGCTGTGTCTCTGGACTTGGATGAGCCTGGAGCCCGGCACGCTCGTTTTCAAAGTATGATGGAGGCTTATAACTAAGTAAACAGATCTCGTTTCCCTGGCAGGCAAACGGTTTCGGTCATTAAGTAGTATTAGGTACATTTAATTTATTTAATTATAAACACAACAGTAATGAGACCGTATTATATCTAAAGAAGAATACATGGAAGACAAGAAAATATGTGGAAGTATCCCTCTTTTACAAAAGCTTTTAAACTTCCCGAGTGGTCCCGTTGCTCTGGTGGGTGCGTGGGGCTGGCATGGGCTCCCTCAGGGACACAGAACCATGAGGCTCGATGTCCACCATGACTCTGAGCCGTGGCAGCTGCTGTCTTGGAAGCCCAGGGGTGGCAAGGGGGGAGAGGCATGTGACAGGGTGTGCACAGCCGGATCCCGAGACGGGCTTGCCCAGAGCGTGTGCTCCCAGCCTCCAAGCAGCCAGCCTCCATGACGTGAGTCGCCTGTGGGATAAGGGGACACCTCATCTCAGAGTGAATTACACACCTGGCCCAGGGGACAGAGAAGCTGAGCGAGAACATGGTTGTAGCCGGGGCAGCCACAGGCCTGGCCACTACCCACCCCAGCCGGTCAGCCAGCAGACCAGCCGGGACCTGTGAGCTGCAGCAGCAGCTGCTGGGCCTGCCCCGCCTTCCAAGCATAAAAAGAAGATTTCTGTGCTTCACTTCTGCCTCCCAAATAGCGTGGTCCCTGCTAGCCCTAAACAACGTGGGAGATTCCATAGCAGTCCACCAAATCACCCCCCTTCCACAGTTTGGCGGTGCCCAGCCTAAGAGCCAGCTCCCACCACCCCCCACACCTACAACACACCCACAGTTCTCAGCCGCAAGATGCTCCCTCACACAGTTAGGTCCAGGAGTCATTCCCATGGTGAAACAGACCCACAGCCTCACAGGCAGGGGGAGGCTGTCCGAGACCATTTGTGCTGCTATAACAAAATACCTGAGACTGGGTGATATATAAATAATAGAAATCTCTTCTCACAGTTCTGGAGGCTGGAAAGTTCAAGATCAAGGATCTGTCAGTTTCCCTGTGTGGTGAGTGCTGCTCTCTTTGCTTCCAAGATGGTGCCTTTTTGCTGCCTCCTCCTATAGCGGAAGGCAGAAGGGCAAGAGGGATGAACACTGTGTCCTCACATGGTGGCGACGGAAGGGAGTGAACCCACTCCTTCAAGCCTTATTTTAAGGGCCCTAATCCCACCCATGAGAGAGCTTGGCCCTCATGCACTTAATCACCTCTTAAAGTCCACACCTTTTAACGCCATCACATTGGCAATTAAGTTTCAAAATATAAATCTGGGGAGACACATTCAGACCATAGCATAGGCCAAGCTATGTTAATTTAGCCACCTAAATAGATCAGTTCAGGTCTTTGTTCTTAAAAATGAGCAGACAACCAAGAATTCCTGGACAGTTGGGAGAACTGTCCACAATGAAAGAGAAGAACAGCTGACCATGAAGAAAAACTTGATAATTTGAGGAACAGAAGAGAATGTCATGGAAATTCTAACTTGTTTCCTTAGACATCAGAGAAGGTATTGAAACCACAAAAAGGCCCAACCACTATTTAAAATATTAAGCCTTTGAGGGCACGTGTGCTGATGTCTGTAGTCAGAATGCGTTTTTTAAAATGAGATGAATTAATGGCTGGCTGCACAGATGGCCAGAAGAACAGACGTGTGATAAAGCGAGTGTGGCAACATGCTAGGGGTGGAATTAGCGGTGTCCAAGTGCTCAGCCTCCAATTCTTGCAACATTCTGTTTGGAAATTTTCATAGTAAAATGCTGGTGAGGGGGGATGAACAATTAGGAGAATGGGAGAAGAGATGACAGCAGTTAAAAAAATTTCAACAAAATTTTGTGGTTCTGACTTAGCAGGCCACAGGGAGCTAAGAGCCTGCAGTGCAGAAGTCAGGCATGAAGACATCTTGGACAGCAGCCACGGAAGTCTCAGGAACTGGAGCCTATGAAGGTGGAGGTGAGGTGGAGACCAAAAAGGGAGAAATGGGGTGAAAATCCATGCAGCAATAGACTTCCTTGTCCACCCTCTATCCTGTGCAACCAGGTGTAGGTTGTTTCTTTCTGTCCTCAAAGATGCCAGGGATGGGGAGAACAGGGGCCTGGAAGGAAAAGTCTATCTCGGTAGACAAGGAAACCCTCTAGGCCCAGCCCCAACTCAGCCTGAGGACGGGGCAGCCAGGCTAATCCCCACTCCCACCACCCCTCTCCAGGCGGGAGATGGGAGAGCTGTTTCCCAGGGAAAAGTACAGTCAGGGAGAGAAGACTTATTGATATAGAAGGTCAAGGTCCCGAAGAATTATGTGGTCCCTATTCAAGCATTCTGCATGGACATTAGCAATGACCAATCGGTAATCAGTCGCTCCTGCTTGGTTTTGAGTGTGCAGCCCAAGGTGACTATGAAGGAAGCCTCAGAGCTGAAAGGGAGAAACAAATCAATCCATTCAGAAGAAATACAGAAAACCAGAGAACTAAAAAATTTCCCCAAAACTAAAATCAAGATCCTCAAAGGAAAGAAATGATACTGTTTCCATGAAATGAAAATAAGATACTGTAAATAAGAAACCTTTTGAGAACAACAAAAAAACCTATTGAAAATTAAAATTAGCAGAAATAAAAACATTAATGGAAGTATTTGAAGAAGTGAGGGAATCTAAAAGTTGAACAAAAAGACCAAAAGACAGATAATAGCTAAAAAATAAGCTAGAAAGAAGACCAACATTTGAATGACAGGAGTTACAGAAAGAAAAAAAATCAGAGAAAAGGAAATTATTAAAGAATGATTTAAAAAAATGCCCATATCAAGGTGTATCCTGAAACTTCAGAACACCAGGGACAAACAGAAGATTCCAAAAGATCTGGAGAGGACAACAGGTCACCAGTCAAGTTCTGAGAACAAAGTGTACCGGGCTTCTCCACAGCAGCACTGCTGGAGACAAGCGATGCCGTCCAAGCATCCGACCTGGGATTCTGCTCGGACCTCGCACCTTATCAGGGGCCACAGAGGATGCGCACCATTGAAATGAGGGCGTCAACTAAGAAAGGCAAGATGTGAGTCTAGGGAACAGGGATCCAATCAGGAGAGGACGTCTGGAGGGGAACAGCGTCCTGACCCCGTGTCAAGAATGCAGCCAGAAGGCGGTCAGCTCTGAGAAGCACGTCCTCAAGAAGAAATGGAGTCACAAGTAACCAACAGCACCAAACTAGCAGGACAGAAGACTTCAGTGTTATGGTGCAGGTATGTGCCAAGAAGGAAAATGCATTAGAAATCCCAGGAAGACAAACATGAAAACAGCAAAGCTATGGTCCAACTATGAAGCAAACCAAGTGGTGGCATGATTTGGGGGAAATTGATGAATGACAAGAACAGAGAGTCTGCTGGTTCTTGGCGTTGGGGGCAGCCTCCTCAGAGGGACACTGGTCAGTGAGTGACTCAGGACGCCACTTCCTTCCCTGGTGGTTCAGTCACACCACTCATTCTGCAGGGAATGACAGTTGTCGAGTTGATATCATGAAAATATTCTCTTGAGTTGTTCTGTTTTTTAAATCAATCTACGTGGATTACAATATAGAAAATTCAAAATGTAAAAAATAATGCCTTGACAAGGGGCTGAAGGGAAAGGGGAGGTAGAAGAGGGGTGGAGGGGTGGAGGGCATTTGTTTCTCGCGATACTTGGTGGGTAAATCTGCATGTCCCCTTGACCAGGCCGACGTTCTTCCCGGGTGTGTCTGGGTGTCCCCGGATGAGACATGCGTTTGAATCGGCAGACTCAATGAAGCAGGTGGGATGGCCCTGCCCCTGTGGGTGGGCTTCATCCAACTCATCAAGGGCCCTGAGCAGAACAAAAAGAGAAGAGAGTATTTGTGCCCTTCCCGCCTGCTTGACTTGGGACATTGGTCTTCTCCTGCCCTCAGACTGGGATTGACCCTGTGGGCTCCCCGGGTTCTCAGGTGTTCAGACCCAGTGAGTTAACCGGTGGCCTTCCCGGTCTCCGGCTGGCAGAGGCAGATCGTGGGACTTCTCTGCCCCACAATCACGTGCGCCAACCCCTCATAATACATCTCTCTCTGCAGAAAGACAGACAGACAGGGACAGACATGTCGCCTGCTGGCTCTGTTCCCTGGAGAACACTGCACAGTGGGGAGTGACGTGAAGCTGCCTATAGTGGGTGGGGAAACAAACCCTCAGGCTCAGCATTTGACAATACACACGCAACAGTGAAAACCTAATCATAGCATGACTGGCCCGTGAACAGCACGGATTTGAATTGTGTGGGTCCACTTACACCTCGATTTTTTTCAGCCGAGCAGGCGTCAAACACGCAGTATTCGCCAGACTGGACACCCGACTACAGAATATGCAGGTCCTGCAGGGTGTCAGCGTGCGTGGGCTTGGTGTACTCGGGGTCCTGGCATCCACCCCACATATATGGAGGGATAACGATATACATATTTTTTAAAATTTGGAAGGGAACAGGAGATGTGGGGCCAAGCAGGTGCTAAATCTTTATTTCTCATCTATCATCTAACGCTGATAAATCAGGAAATAGCGATGTAAGTACTTCATTTTAGAGTTACAGACATAATTGCCAGAATCAAAAAATGGTTTCTCTGGGGGTTGAAATAGGAAGTAGGGTGGGAAATATTTTCGTAAATGTAATTCTATACTGTTAGATTTGTTTTTACCTGTGCACATGTTCTTTTAATAATGGTTTAGAATTATTTTAAAAAGAATGAAGTAGAGCTGCATATATGCATACTGAAGGGTATCCCTGAGATTGCAGAATGAAATTTTTCCACTCCCACTTTTAACATAAATAAGAGAGAGAGGAGAAGGCAGAGAGAGAGGAGGGAGTGCAACTGAGTGAGCGACATTGACCTCTGGCCGTTTAAAAGAGTACATGCATATTTACATATTCCAGGGGAACAATCCCAGAATTAAGAGTATCAAAGCACTATGATTGTCCCAGAAGTGGGGAGGAACAAATGTCACCTTTTATTTTGTTTTCTTCTGGGTTTTTTTTACTACTTTTGATATGTTTACATAATAATTTTAAAACATAGAGAAACTTCCATGTTGTTGAGTGCTTTCCATTGAAACTGAAGTCTTCACTAGTATCTCCTAATTAACATTTTATTTATACTTTTATTTTGCCTCAGTCGTAGAAACTATACCTTTATTTTGAGTAAAACTCAATCTTTGCAAACATAACTCTGTTTCAAAATGATTTTGGTTCTGTTGAATAAAGTAACAGTCGAGTGCTTTGCAAGCAAGCACGGAGTGCTGGCTTCGAAGAGGGCTGTCCCGGTCCCTGAGGAAGATGGGAACATGTTTTTTACTTCTGTTAGCAAGTCCAGAGTTCTTAGAAGAGAATCCTTCACTTAGGCTATTCCATATGATAACTTTTCAAAACTGAATCCTAACCAGGTGGGAACGATCCTTGCCTGTGGGAGTGTTTTCATTCGAAGCCTACGACATCCTTCATGTGCCAGCGAGCAGAGCTCTGTGACGAAGGCTGTCTGGTTGCCAGATGCCTGAGGGTCACAGAAAGAGGAAAGAGAAAGTCACAGGGGCACACGAATGGCAATGAGGCCCTTGACATTTCTCTTTAGAGCCTCCAATTCTTCATACTCTCGAAACCCTGAATGATCAAAGGGGAATCAGAGTCACAGGGTTCTCTCATCCCAGCTCCAAGGCACCTTCCCTGCCAACAAGTATCCTGGTGGCAGAGGCAGGTGTGAGCCACCGGTCTGTCTGCAGGGCTGGCTGCAGCTCCCAGGGCTGGGGCTCCCGCAGAGCCTGGTCAGCATCACCACCTGTGCTCATGCAGAGCCTCTAGCACATCTGCACGCAGCACAAGTAGTTGCCTCTCACTGCATCCTGGAAGTTGTGAAAAGCATTAAAGCGTATGTAGAGAGACAATACTGTGAAGTCCAAACACTGAGGTCAAAATCCTTCTCAGAAAGGGCACAGCCAGTGAAGAACAAACACAACTGGCCTGACCCTGTTTTCTCCCCCATAAAACAAGGCAGTACAACCTGCCCTGCATGTTTCTGTCGGGAAAGTCAAGCCATGGTGTTGCTGGGGACAGAGCTCAGCCTGCAGGCAGCACCTGCCCATCGGGAATGCTCCAGTAGGATTTTTGATATGTTTGACAAACCATGGTGAAGAAGGGGGCTCTCCCACCCTGGAGCAGGCCTCTGTTGAAAATTGAGCGCACCAAAATTTTTAATACATATACTTTCCTTTACTTGTTTGCATTTTTGTATTTTTCATTGGAGGGATAAGTTACACACATTTGCACACAAAGTTCAGAGCTCGGTGAATTTCAACTTAAGCTGTGTGGAGTTCATTCTTTGTCATTGCTGAGTAGTATTCCATTGTGTGAATACACCACAATTTATTTGCCGTTCTACTACTGATGGACACTCGGACTGTTTCTAGTTTGGAGTCACAACAAATGAAGCTGCCAAGAGCATTCTTGTATACGTCTTTTGGTGAACATATACACTTAATTTTATGCATTATACCCAGAAGACAAATTGCTAGGTTACACATCAGATCTGTATTTAGCTTTAGTAGTACTGCTCTGTATTTTTCCAAAGTAGCTGTACCATTTTATACACTCACCAACAATGTATGAGAATTCTAGTTGCTCTATGTCCTTGCCAACACTGTTATTTGCAATGTTAGACATTCTACCGGGTGGGCAATTTTCCATTTATGTGTATAATAGCACTAGTTATACTAGAGCATGCATGGCAGTCTCATAGTCTATCAATATCTACTTTTCCTTTCCTTAACATAATGGACTTTTCACTGGTTACACAGGCATTCAGCTAGCAACCACATTTCCAAACCTCCCTAGCATGTGAGTCCATGACTAAGTTCTGGCCCATGCTATGGAACAGGAGTGATGTGTGCCACTTCCTGGCCTACGGGATCTACTGATCATGCTCTTCCTCTTTCCAGCTGGATGGACGGTCACATCCAGCTGGAGGCTGGCAAAGCTGCCTGCCAATACTGGTCTACCTGTCTACCTCTGGCAACGTTACATAAGAAGTAAATAAGCTTCTGTCTTGGTTGAACCACTGCAGGTGGTTCTTCATTATGGCAGGAACCCTGCCCCCAAAGGAACACACTGCAATTACTTGTTTGCCCTCTGGCTCTGACACACTTGGGCGTGAGTTGTTTTTGTCTTCTGAGCACCCATCTGTCCATTAGGGAATGGTCCTCACCCAGTCCTGTGGTTCTGGGAGATTCGGGACCAGTACCACAGATATAGGCATGGGGCCTAGGTCTGACCGGTCGTGGTTCCTCATCCTGTCTGGAATTATGGGTCCACGGGATTGGCACGAGGTTCAATAGAGGCATCAAAGTCCTTCCATGTGGCTTGCAACAGGGAGAGAGAGTCGTTGTCATCATGGCAGTTTGGCTGCCAGCAGCATTATGGCAGAGAGAATGAAACCAACGCCCAAATAGAACCAGAGCTAACCAGAGAGGGAAAGAGAGACAGAGAGAGGAGGGGAGAAGACCTTACAATGCCATCTGAGCCCCTGGATCTAAATGTACCTGGAGCACCTTTAGATGTAAGTGAGCCAATAATTTGAGCTGAATTTCTGTCACTTGCAACCAAGAGTCCTGTCTCCTTCATTAATGCAATAAACCTGTTTGAGGATAATTTTATATTTTATTTTATTTTATTTATTTTTTTTTTTGAGACAGAGTCTCACTCTGTTGTCCGGGCTAGAGTGAGTGCCGTGGCGTCAGCCTAGCTCACAGCAACCTCAAACTCCTGGGCTTAAGCGATCCTACTGCCTCAGCCTCCCGAGTAGCTGGGACTACAGGCATGCACCACCATGCCCGGCTAATTTTTTGTATATATATATTTTAGTTGTCCATATAATGTCTTTCTATTTTTAGTAGAGACGGGGTCTCACTCTTGCTCAGGCTGGTCTCGAACTCCTGACCTCGAGCGATCCACCCGCCTCGGCCTCCCAGAGTGCTAGGATTACAGGCGTGAGCCACCTCGCCCGGCCGATTTTATATTTTAATACAAGCATTGTGTGAGATGCTGGGGATACAAAGTCCCTTTCTTTAAAAATAGTAATTCTTACTCTGATAGGCCTTGGAGGGTCCATCCAGATGGAATGGGTGGGAAGAAAAGAATTAATTTTTCCCACTAACCTCTGACTGAAATGAAGCATTTCCTTCAAATATCTACACAGGCAACAGACACAGCTATATCAGCAGTATGTGTGGACTTGTTCCCAGTAGAAATCACAGCAATTCTCACATTACATCTCATTTGTCACCGACCTTAAAATATCAGGTAGCTTATCACGACTTTGAAACTAGTAGTTATTAACCCTGCTGCTAGAGTGTATCATTCAACATGTAAAAAAGAAGCTAATGGACCACATTTTGAAATATTTTGGCAATTGGCTTTCAGTATAATTGGTCTCCTTTCTAATCCCATATTTGACTCAAAATGTAGACCAAAGAAGAAAGAAAAATATGAAGAAATAATTGTATTATTTCCTCAAAATAGAGTGTATTATTTGATGTGTAAAAAAGAAGCAAATGGATCACATTTTAGAATATTTTGGGAATTGGATTTCAGTATAATTGGTTTCCTTTCTAATCCCATATTTGGCTCAAAATGTAGACCAGAGAAGAAAGAAAACTATGAAGAAATAATTGTAGTGGAAGCTGGTGCGGGCTCCAAAGAAGAGATGTGTAAGGTGACATCATCATCACAGAGTGGGGTGGGAGACACTCGGCTCTGCCCAGGGTACGTGGGAGGGAGTGGGAGGAAACCACGTGTGGGCAGAAACTTACCGTCTGAGGGTGTCTGCCAATAAGCCAGGGGTGCAGGGAGATCCCGTGGCTCTGGCAGCTGGTGGCAGGCCAGAAAGGTGCCACTGGGGCAGGTCATTCGGGCAGGCACCAGCACGGATTACACCAGTGGTCAGACAGGGTGGCACACCAGCGCCCTGTTCTGCTGACAACCCTGCGCTCTATCTCTGGAATATTTGCCCTCTGTCTGACATAGGGTGGCTTGATAATTCAAGCCGCGGGCTCAGTGACACAGGAAATGCTGCAGTAAGAGTGCGCACGAGGACTAGATTACACCCCTTTGCCGGAGTTAATCTGTACTTAGAGGCTTGACAGCTGAAACACTGTGCAGGGAGCACAGAACAATGACAACGTCTCAGCAAGGCCTTCATTTATATGCTGCTGCCAGTGTGACCCCAAATTTCCAAATGCAGCTTTTAGCAAAAGAGCCCTGAGTGCCCTGTGGGGGTCACAGCAACAGCAAGGACACAGGAGAGTGTGAGGGCAACTGGAGGCCTCAGAGTCCTCAGAATCCTTGGTGGCTCCCCTCTTCCAGCTGAAAGACTCTGACAACAAGGGTGCCTGCTGGAGACCGACTGGGGAGGACCCTTTATTTTAGAGAGGCCAGCCAGGAAGGTGGGCCTGGGTGTCCACACTCCTAGCATCCTTTTCTGGGGTAGGGGAGGGACAGGGATGCCTGGATGGGGGTGGTAGTCCTGGCATGGTACCAGCAGCCACTGCACAGTAATAGTGGAGGTGCCATCCCAATCATGCCTCTGCAGAGCACCTTGTAGTCACACTCAAAGGCCATCTCCCCAGACTTCCCCTGGAAGGTTCTAGCAGCCCCCAAGAAGGCCCCATTTCTCCACTCACTGTGCCAACCTCTCCCTAGGCTTAGCCCGGACACTCTTCCCACAGCTACAAGTGAAGAGCAACAGGCCAGCACTTTCTGAAGCCAGTTCCTTCCTCCACTGCTTACAGGGCCCCCACTGGGATGGTCTGGAAAGTGCCCCCAGCCCACCTACATGCACGTGTCCCTCGCACACTGCGGTGCAGAAGCAGAGGCCCAGCGTCTCTCCCCATGTCCGCTCAGGCGATGTTTGAAGCTGAGTATTGTTTGTGCCGTGTAAGCTGCCACAGCGAGTCTCTTTCTCATACGGGATTTAGATATTATCTATTCAGTTACCGTGCTCATCTCCCTAGAGGGATGTCGGCATTCCGGGAGGGGAAATGTAGAGAATTTTTACAAAACATGACCTCAGTGTCCAAACACTCGGCATTTCTGGGAAAAGACGAAGACAAATCGGTCAATATGATGGATACTTTCATATGCTTGACATTAACATAGGACTGGGGAAGTGAGTGGGTGAGATGTGAAGCAAGATTGGGGTTCATTTTGTTATCTTACGGGTATGTTTGAAACGTTCCACGATAAAATGCAAAACAACTGCAGCAACGAAAAGAGAAATCAGGTCACTTTGACAGTCCTGGGCAATGATGCTTGAGAGGAGGGAACAGGGAGAGCAGCTTTTTGGAGGTTTCAGTTAATTCTCTCCTATCCCCCCTGGTACAAATTAGGAAACAGGCTGGAGAGGTTTGGGATTATCGAAGGTCATGAAGCTAGAAGTGTGGGCTCCAGGACAGCTGTGCCTTGTCTCCTCTCTGTCCTGGGCTGTCCTCTACCATGTTCAGAGCCCGTGGGTCTAACAGCCAGTCCCGCCTCTGCTGCCGGTCCCCTCCAGCATGTTCCTGAGGTGGCCCCAGGCCTGTCTAGACACCAGCCCCGAAGGGCATTCTCCTGCTGGGGCCGCCGGCTCCTTGGCAGAAAGACCTGTCAGAATGCACTCAGAGCAGGCAGAAATCCACTTTCTCATCTAATTTCCACCCATCTGTCCTCATTCTGCCCTTCATAACCCCACAGGGTGATCCTTCTTCCCTGGACAGCTTTGCAAATATTTGGGTTCTGCCGTCTTGTGCTCCCACATCGATTTTCCAGGCTGAAGCTCCAGCGTGTCGGCTTCCCTCCCTCGGCATGCTGGTGGCTGCCTTAGACACCAGCCAAGGGCATGATATTCTAGATGTGCCTGACTGGTGAGGAACAAAGTGGAGTCCCCTCCATCCAGGTGACACTTGCATTTATACAGCCTAAGCATGCACCCTTCCTCAGGGCATAGGATGCTGTAAAAGCAGCCCTGCCCTAATCCGTTCCTGCTATGGTTTAATTCAAATGGGATGTGGAACATGGATTCATGGACTCCTACAATCGGAAAAGACATCTCCTCTACGCTGTTTCCTGTAATATTCGCCAGGACTGAACGCTGGGCACACAGCGCTGCAGCTTTACTGCCCATTCTCTCCCTGTGCTCTGAAACTCTGGCCACTTGGATGGCCGCCCTGTCCTTACGTTGGGGAGGCCAGGGAGCTGAGGCCCAAGGCTACCTCGGAAAAGTCAGAGGGAAGAGTGAACTGGAGTCTACCAGATTCCAGGCCCAAACCCCTCAGTGGTGAGTCATGCCCACCATGCAGCAGAGGGAGAAGGGGGCCAGCTCCACACCCCACCTCACTTGGCACCAGCTTGGCCATCTGTCCTTGCTAGGCCCAAGCCCTGTTCCCAGAGCCCTGACAGGGAGCTCTGTAGCTCAGGGGCCTTTGATCATTTAGGAACTGCTTCATTTGTAAGCTCAGGCTCTCAGCAGCTAGTGGCAGCAGGACCCCGCCCCTGCCCCCAAGGGCGATCTGTAGTCCAGGGAGCTATCACCTGGCCTGGCCAGGCGCTCCACACATTAGGGGGAATCCTGGCTGGTTCTATCAGGTACTATGTCCCTTTCTTGGGACTGGCCTGAGGGCCTGGCTAGTCACTGCATGAGCCCATCACTTTTCCCTCTGGGCAGAAGGGAGCTGGCCTGGGTGGAGCAAAACCACCTTTGAGGGCCCTCAGCTCCGCTAACCCATGGGTTAGTAACAAACATGTCTCACCAGGGGCTGCCCTGGGGGACCCTCTGCCATCTAGAGTGGAAACGGAGAAACATTTAGCAAAGTATTGGGATGGGAGTGCAGAAAAACTAGACTGGAAGAGGTGCCTGCCCACCTCATTCTGGGAAAACAGGAGAGGACTGGTTTGGAATGTTCTAGATGTGCCTGACTGGTGAAGAACTTTGTCAGCAGCCAAGTATCCTGGGTGCCTGCATGCTTTGCCCACACTGCAGGTCAGGTCTGCAGGGGAGCTGGCTCCAGGGCCTGGGGGTGCAGGAAACCTTGGGGATTTGGGGGATGTCTGGAAAAGGTGGGGTGTGTCCAGGCCCCCAGAAAGGGCAACCTGGTCCATTAAGAGGTTGTGAGGGAGGGGGTGGCAGGGCACATCTTGGTCTTGGGGACCAGGGCTTGACCCAGCTCAGGGCAGGGGACAGCCTCCAGGCTCTGCACTTGGGGCCTGGGGGGAGGGGAGGAAGGGAGGAGGTGGGGAGAAAAAACGGGGAGGAAAAGTGGGGCGGGGAGAGGGAGGCGAGGGGGAGGTGAAGAGGGTTGGAAAGATGGGAAGAAGGGAGGAAAAGACGAGGGAAAGCGAGGCTGGGGGAGGGGGAGGAGGGAGGTGAGCAGGGGGGGTGAGGAGGAGGGAGGAGGAAGAAAGGGGAGGGGCCAGGGAAGGGAAGAGCAGTAGGGGGAGGGGGAAGAGGAGGAGGCGGGAAGGGAGGGGAGTGGAGGAGGGGCCTGCGTGCCTGCCCCGCGCCCTAGGTCCCCGCGCCGGCCTCCGCGCCCTCGCGCGCCGCAGCATCCCCGCCGCCGCGCCTGCCTGCTGCCCCCTCCCCGCGCCGTCCGCCTCGCCGTCGCCGCCATTCCTGGCGCCCGAGCTCCCGGGCTGGGCGCCGCGGCGGGCAGGACGCGCGCTTCAGGTAAGCGGCAGGGCTGGCCTGGGAGGGAGGGCGAGCGGGGCTGGGCAGGTGCTCGTGCGGGGTGGGGGCGGTCCGGCCCCTCCGCGGAGCCCCCTCTGCGCACCCTCGGCCCCTCCCCGGCCCCTACCAGGAGCCCCGTTTGGGACCCCTCCCGGACCCCTTGGACTCCTCCCCGGTCCCTCCCTGGACCTTTCCCGGGACGCCTCCCGGAGCCACCTACCCGGACCCTTCCTCAGACGCCCTGGACTCCTCCCCATCGCTCACCGGCCTCCTCGCCTTCCCGGTTCGCTCAGGTGGCTCCTCTGGACGCGGGGGTGCGGGGCGCGCAGCAGACCCGGCCGGGGAGGGGGCAGCGCACTGGGCCAGGCCCCGCCGCGCCCCGGCCCGCCCGGTCAGGCTCCGCTAGGTCAGGCCGGGCTCCGGCCAGTCCGGGCGCCGGCCGGGCCCCCCGCGGGCTTCTATTTTGGGCACAGAGGCCGCTGCCCCAGTGCGCTGGACCTGGCGCCGCGCACTCAGACAGGTGGGGCAGGTCGGGCCGCAGCAGTCAGGTCGTCGGTCGCCTTGGCTGTGAGTACTGCAGGCCTCGGTTTCCTGTAGGGTTTTGGCTGCATCATTCTAGAACAGCCCAGGAGAAGCACAAGCCTTAGCTGGGGCTGCACCTGTTGCATTCGCCTGGTGAGCTGCAAGGGGCTGGCTCTACTGGGGTTTTGCCAGTAAAAACATGTAAAGGGGAGTTGACTTCGCGGTTGTCCTTTTTGTTTATTTGACTTAGTATTTTGGGGAGTGGGTGGGTGGGTGAATGGGAGTCTGTAGATGGGCAGTTCTCTTAAAATGAGGCCTGTTGTCTAGGTCTAAGGGCCCGGTCCTGCATTCTAGAGCGTTTGCCACATGAAGTTGCTCTGCTTTTGTTTTGAAAACCTGGCTGTGTTGAGCACATCCCAGGCTTGTGGGTGGCCAGGCCTCCGAAGGCCAAGCTGGACCTGGGGCCTGTGGCCAAGCATCTCACCCTGCTGTTCTGAGCCTTTTCAAATCCACCAGGCGCCACTGAACCGGAGTTTCCTTTTCAGGGGCTGAAGTGACACCTGTGGCCTGTCACCTCATATGTCTCCCAGGCCTGGGGCCTGCTTGCTGGCTGCCCAGGCGAGGTTATTTGGGAATGTTTGCTGTGTCCCAGAAATGGGTAGCTTTGGCTAGTGCAGGGGCAGGACTTTGGTAGGGATGATAATGCCCCGATTGTCATTTTGACGGTTGGTGTCTGTGCATATCATGTCTTGGTGACCGTCTGCCAGAAGAAGAAAGCAGGCTTGCTCTGAGTACCCTGCCAGGCAGGATGGAATGGGAGGGTGAGGGACACACCAGTCTGTGAGCAAGGACTGCCTTCCCTGAAGGCCAGCCCTTCTGGACTGATAAAAGTGTCTGGAGTACACAAAGCAAGCAAAATAAATAGAGAAATAAAAATGCATCTCTGGCACCAGGGCAGCTCTGGGGTCCCTCCCTTGCACAGTGTTGCAAGACCTCAAGCTGGCATGGGAGCCAGGATTCTGCCTCCCTGTGATGGGTTTTTCTGTCTCTCTGTTTGCCCATTTGCACTCTGAAATAGAGCCGTTGAGTTCCTCTGTGTCCCAACTCCTAACCAGCCCACCCTCCTGACTAGCACACGCAATCTGCTGAAAATGCAACCTTGCACAGACCCCTGCCTGAGTGGCTGGGGTCTTGCCCACCCTGGGCTGAGATTTGGGGTGCAAGGCCAGTGGCTTTGCACTAACTGTCCAGGGGTTCTGGGGCCAGAGAGATGTCCTTGGTGACATCATCCACTTGTGGACAATCCACTCAGAGACTGTCCGGGGTAGGTGTCATCTGGAGCTGCCTTCCTCATGCCCGGTGTGTCTAGGCAGATGCTTGGGAGTGCACGCTAATGGCGGCCTTAGAGTGAAGAGGGAGGGAATGTCCGCTGGTGCCAGTACATCATCAAAATCAATAATGCATTGCAGAGATCAATGGTTTTCTCCATCTTCTGTGCTTCTGGAGGGAGCCTGCCGAGGCCTCTTATCTCTCCCTCTGGGTTCCATTTCTGGTGGGGAAGGAGGGATGAGTGGGTCCAGGAAACAGGCAGCAGACTCCCCTCCTGACTCCCTGGAGCCAGAGCTCCTGGAGCTGGAGCTGGGACCCATGTCCTCTCCACCTCTGTCCCCAGGGTGTCCCTACTGTCCCTGGATTAGGCCTACCTAGCCACTGCTGGCTTTGGAAGGGAGTTCTTTTCCTGATTGTTTTGCAATTTACAGGGACCTCCTTGCTGCATGTTAAGAACTTGATTGGTTAAAAGAACTCTTGGGAAGGTGCAATGGCTCAGGAAAACGGGGGCTTCCTGTGTGCCCAGGTCCCCAATTCACAGGCTCTTCTGGGAACGACAGTGGCGACCTGTTAACCATGCAGGCATGCAGGGTGCCCATGGGGGTGAACCGGCTGAGTGAAAATATAGAAATGACTGTGTCATCGGCTGACTGTCAAGGGTGTTGCTGGGAGAAAGACTGCCTACGGTTTCCTACTGGAGCAATTTTTTCTCTCTTGGACTTGGACAATTCCAGGGGTAGACTGCAAGATGAGAAGGGAAGTGGCAGAGACCCCGGGGAGGCTTCTCTCTCCCTTTGGCCCTGTCTGCCCTATGCTTGGGGGTGTACCTCCTGCAGCTCCAACCCTGCCATCCCCATCCAGGGCCCGGGGCTGTCCCCTGAGAGCTGGGCCGGTAGGGCAGGCTCCCCTGCATGCCACAGGGAGAGGTGTGCTAGGGACTGGGCATAACTCCTCCATTGAGAGGTGACACAGGAAAGTGGAGATTTATTAGGAGGAAATATCTGCTGATTCAGTCAGGTTGAGAGGGTGTGCCCACGGCCTTCCCTGGAAGCTGGGGTGGGGCTTTTCAGCACACCAATTAAAGTGATCTCTGGGATAAGCAAATGGGCTGCCTTAATTCTCTTTCCAGCTTGCCTGACCCTCCCTGAGTGCACTGCATTTACCTGGGGGTGCTGTGCCAGGGGTTACCAGCATCCTGCTGCTGCTCCCAGGGTGTTGACGACAGTCTAAGGGTGCAGAACCCCACAACCACCTTCCTACTGAGCCTGTATGAGCCTGGGATGGGGGTTGGGGGGGCGCGTGCAGGGTCCTGTTACTTGGTCTAAAAGTCTCAGATGCTGCCCATGAAAGTGATGACTGCACCCCTCCCCTGGGTTTCTTCTACGTGGCACCCTGAGATGGTGGGCTTTGGGCAAGGCCTGGCCCCCTCCCAGTCAGAGCAGCATTTGATCCAAGAATCACTCCTCTCAAAATTACGCTATTTATGAGACAATTGGACATTTGTTGAGTAAATGAGTTTAAAGAATTCCTTAATCACATCAATGGTACTATGTTAAAATGATTTTTACCCTTTAGTGATAGATGCTGAGTGTTCGTAGATGAAGCGGCAAGATATTTGGGAGCTTCCTCAGATTGGTGTGAGTGGGGAGACTGTGGGAGTGGGGAGGGGTTGGCATCGTCTGTGAGTGGACAGTTTGGGGCCCGGGTGAGAGTGCCTGGGTTCATTATTCTGTTCTGGCCACTTCTGTGTACTTGAAATTCTCCATAATAGAAAGTTAACAATCATCTAAGAACTCCAGTTCTTCCCCCAAACATGCCATTGGATCTATTACCATGCAACGGCACAAAGGTTTATTTTAAAAGCTGTGCTGATATAGTAAGTGAAAACATCACTCCTTAGTGTAGAAAGCATAGAAAGGTCGCACGCACGCACGCACGTGTAGGTGCTTATGCATGGAAACCCATCTGGATGGACACACGTCTGGTGTTCAACAGGTGGCTGTGGAGCCGCCCCAGGCTATGGGGACACAGCCCTGCGAAGGCAGCTCCGTGGTGGTTGGCAAGGGAAGGAGGGCGCCGGAGGGGAACAGCAGGGAAGCCTATACTTTTGCCCTCTCTTCTGTATAGTTTGTTTCTGTGGCAAAGGAATTATTTTTGTAATTATAAAATTAATTTTTAAAAAGCGATCTCCATTAGGTAATAAAATATCCTTAGGCACTTTAAATAGAATTTCATGTGAGAAAGTCACGTTCCTACACAACTTAATAACAAACGAATTGGCTCACATGAGGCAATTGCTGAGTCAATTGTTACTGACCCTCTGAATGTGTGCTTTGTGGCCATGGAAAGACAGAAATCGGTACCCTACCCTCAGCCACAGAGAGGAGACCCTGGAGGTTGGGTAACAGCGCAGTCCAGCGACGGCAGACCAACCGGGAGACGCGGGTGGAGAGGAAGGCAGAGCCTGGTCTGAGTGGGGGGCGGGGGGCTCTGCCCTAACCTAAACTGGGGCTCAGTTCATGCGTTTTCAGGGGTGCCTTTGTTTTCCCTTTCTGTTTAGAAGAGGACATGTAGTAACCTGGAGCTATGGTAACAAAAAAGCATAAAAATGGTACATATAACATAGAAGTTTGCAAAGTAAAAAGAAGTTGCCTAGAATTATAATTTTCTTTTTATATTTTCCTGACCAAAAAATTAGAGTTGCTTAGACAGAATATGATTGCCTTGGATCTAGAGTTTGAGTGTTTGGCCCTTTGATCTGCGTGTGTGTTTTGATTTTGTGTGAAGGAGAGTAAGCATGCGCTTGGCCTGCCCACCTCCTCTCTGTGCGTGTGGGACCTTCCGTTTGCTGGGGTTCCCCAGCGTACTCCGGATGTGGCAAGGGCACAGCCTGGCACAGCGCTGGACCCGGGCACGTCCGCAGGGGTGGCAGTGTGTGCTTGTGGTCACAGTGCCGCTGGGCTGCCTGCCTTTGCCTGGCCCAGAACGGCCCAGAACTGTCGGGTGTGTGAGTGCGTCCTTCGTCCGGCTCAGGTCACACTCACTCCCTATAGCCGCCTCCCTGCAGTGGCCTCAGGGCTCTGCTCATGGTGATGTTCCCACGTCCTGGGTTCCTGATGTGAAGGAACTGGTTACCTTTAAGGGCCCTTTCACCTCTCAACTTGGTCCACTTGGTGGCGTTTCACGGATTGCCCCAGAGAATGTTTGTTGAGTGCCAGTGAAGGTGGGGACCAGGGGACAGAGACTCTGCCCTCTTGGAGCTGTGGTGGGGGGAGGGGGGAGGAGGAGCAGGCGCAGAGGTGGTGCAGCCAGGCTCAGGGCTTCTGGAGTCAGGTGGCCTGTGGACGCCTGTGAGCAGTGGCAGAAGGGTGGTGGGCAGTAGGAGGGAGGTGGGCAACCCCGTTCCTGGCATTCTGGGCAGATGGAGCCTATGAGGACTGTCGGACCAACAGGAGTCAGGGATGGCCCTAGGTTCTTGGCTTCAGGCAGCTGGAGGGTGGAGGCACCGTCACCCCCAGACAGGTGTCTGTGAGGGCACAGTCTGAGGGGCAGGGAGCTGCATGGCTCTTAAGGTGGTACAGTCAGAGGGCGTCACTGGGGAGGAGGGGGTGGATGAATGAGTCTGGCTGTTGGGGGCGGGGCAGTCAGGCTGAGACTCTAAACCTGGCAGTTGTCAGTGTAGAGGAGACATTCTGAAAGCTGGAAGTTGAGACCCCCAGGGTAGATGGAGAACAGAAGAGGCCTGAGGACTGAGCCTGGGACAAGGGACCAAGAGGATGCGGAGCGCGGTAGGAGAAAAAGTTGGGGGTGTCCTGGAGGCAGCACTGGAGGTGCATCAGGAGGGCGGGGGTCAGGATGGGCAGAGGGCGGAGGATGCCCTTGAGTTAGAGTGAAGCTACACAGTCACCAGTGACTTTGCCAGCAGCCTCCGAGCGGTGGGCCAGGTAGAAGCAGCGGAGGGAGCCTCTGAGAGAAGGAAGGAAAGGAACCTGGGGCACAAGAACCGATAACTTTTTCGAGAATTTTGCTGTGAAGAGACGTGGAGAAGTGCGGGGGCTCGCGGGCAGATGGCCTGGGAGAGGCCTGTGTTTCGGGTTTACATCTGGAAGGGAAGGACGGAGCCCGCAGGAGGGAGCTGGGAGGTGGAGAGGAGGAGCCTGGCTGGAACCCCCCCCTGCAGTGGGCGGTGGGGTTCTGCCCCCTGCCAGTGTGTTCCCCCAAGGGCTTTTATTCACCGGCAGTGTGTGCTGTCTCTGCTTGGCCCAGGCTGGCTCGTGCCAGCCCCAGAGGCTCAAAATTCCTTCCTGCACCTCAGTGCTCCAACCCCCTCTGGCAGTCACTGATCTGTTTAGATCAGGTTATTATAGATTAGGTTTGTTTCTTTCAGAGTTTCACAGGGGAAGCCCATTTTACAGTTGATCCTCAATGTACGATGGGGTCACATCCCAGTAAACCTATCGTTAAGTTGGAAATATCCCAAGTCAAAAATGCGTTTAATATGCCTACCTACCTAACATCACAGCTCAGCCTAGTCTACCTTAAACATGCGGAGAATATTACATTAGCCTACAGCTGGTCGAAGTCATCTAACACAGAGCCTATTTTATAACAAAGTGTTGAATATTGTGTAATTTATCCAATACTGAAGTGAAAAACAGAATGGTTGTGTGGGTACTGGGAGTACGGTTTATACTGGATTCGTATTGCTCTCACACCACTGTAAAGTCAAAAAATTGTAAGTTGAACCGTTGCAAACTGGGGACCGTCTGTATACTCTTTTTGTGTCTAGCTGCTTTCACTCCGCATAATGTTTTTGAGATTCTTACATTTAGCTGTGTATATTAGTACTTCTTGTCTTTTTATTGCTGAATAGTATTTCATTGTATGGATGAATCATGGTTTATTTATTCATTCATCTGTTGGTGGACGTTTGGGTTGTTTCCTCTTCTGGGTTATTGTGAATTAGAGTGCCATGAACTAAAACTCAACAACAAAAAGACAAACAACCAGCTAAAACATAGGTAAATATGTCACCAGATAAAATACAGGCGGCCAGCAAGCATGTGAATAGATGCTCAACATCATTAGTCATCAGGGAAATGCAAATCAAAACCATCTCTCACTCCACTAGAATGGCTTTAATCAAAAAAATGGAAAATAACAAGTGTTGGTCAGGATTTGGAGAAATTGGAACCCTCATACACTACTGATGGAAATGTAAAATGGTGCAGCTGTTTTGGAAAACAGTTTGGAAATTCCTCAAAAAGTTAAACATAGAATTATCATATGACCCAACAAGCCCACTCCTAGGTATATACATAAAAGAATTGAAAGCAGGGACTTAAAAACTTATCCACGACTTTTCATAGTAGCACTATTCACAACTCACTATGCACAGTAGCCAAAAGGTGACCCAAATGTCCATCCATGCATGGAAGAATGAATAAGTAAAATGTGGGATATCCATACATTGAATATTATTCAGCCATAAAAAGAAACAAAGCACTGATACCTGCTACAGTGTAGACGAACCTTGAAAACGTTATGCCCAGTGGGGATAGCCAGGCACAAGGACCACCTGTTGTATGACTCTGTTTACAGGAAAAGCTCAGAATGGGCAAATCCTTACCGACAGCAAGCACAGTAGTGGTTGCCAAGGTCTGGGGAGATGGGGGGATGACATGTGACTTGGTATGTATGGGGTTTGCTTTTAAGGTGGTGAAAGTGTTCTGGAACTAGACAGTGGTGGTGTTTGCATAACATTGTGAATGTACAAATGACATAGAATTGTACACTTTAAAATGGTAAATTTTATCTTATGAGTATTTTATCACAATAAAAAATGATATAAGGCCGGGCGCGGTAGCTCACGCCTGTAATCCTAGCACTCTGGGAGGCCGAGGCGGGTGGATTGCTCAAGGTCAGGAGTTCGAGACCAGCCTGAGCGAGACCCCGTCTCTACTAAAAATAGAAAGACATTATATGGATAACTAAAAATCTATATAGAAAAAATTAGCCGGGCATGGTGGCGCGTGCCTGTAGTCCCAGCTACTCAGGAGGCTGAGGCAGTAGGATCGCTTAAGCCGAGGAGTCTGAGGTTGCTGTGAGCTAAGCTGACGCCACGGCACTCACTCTAGCCTGGGCAACAAAGTGAGACTCTGTCTCAACAAAAAAAAAAAAAAAAAAAAAAAATGATATAAAAGTATTATGCGCATTCATAGGCAAATCTTAGTGTGGACCTACGTTTTTGTTTCTCATGGGTAACTAACTTCCTAAGTACATATAACTTCATAAAAAACTGGCAAACTGATTTCTAAAGTGGTCATATCATTTTACATTGCCATTACTAACGTGTGAGAGTCGCAGTTGGTTCACATCCATGCCAGCACTTGCTGTTGTCAGTCTGTTTAATTTTAGCTATTCTAGTGGGAATGTTGTAGTGCTGTTACCAGTGAGGTTTTAGTTGAGCATTTTTTCATGTTTTATTAGCTATGTGTATAGTCTTTTGTATATATTCTTTTGTGAAATATGTGTTCAAATTGTTTTTCACTTTTTAGTTGGGTTATTGGTCTTATATTTGAATTGTAAGAGTTACTTACATATTCTGGATTCTAATCTTTTGTCAAATATTTGTATTGCAAATATTTTCTCTCAATCTGTAGCATGCCTTTTAATTTTATTAATTATATTATTCGAAGGGCAGACTTTTTAGTTTTGAATAGTTCCAGTTCATCAGTTGTTTTAATGGTTTATGCTTTTTGTGTCCTATTTAAGAAATCTTTGCTTAACCCATAGTCATAAAGATTTTCCCCTATGTTTTCTTCTGAAAATGTTATAGTTGTAGCTTGTGTAAATCTATTGTCCATTTTGAGTTAATTTTTAACTGGAAAGAGCTAAGGATTGAGGTTGATTGTTTTGCATGTGGCTATCCAATTGTTCCAGCATCATTTATTTTTTTTAAAAATGGCTATGTTTCCATTGACTTATCTTGGCACCACGTTCCTAAAGTAATGGGCCATATCTGTGTGGCTTTGTTTTGGATTCTGTTCTGTTTCATTATGGCTCGGACTATTCCCAGTGCTTGATGACTTGCTTTGTAGTAGTAGCTCTTGGAGTCAGGTAGTGTGACAGTTTTGCTTCACTTTCAAAATCATATTGGCAATTCTAGATCCTTTGCATTTTCATATATACTTAAAATCAATTTGTCAATTTCTCCACAAAGCCTGCTTGCATTTTGACTGAGATTGTATTAACTCCTTAGATCACTTTGGGGAAAATTGACAAAACAGTATTGAGTCTCTTGACCAGTGAACATGGAATATCTTTCCATCTATTTTCATTTTCGTTAATTTCTCTTAACAATGTTTTATAGTTTGAGTGTGCCGGTCTTGTACATATTTTATCAAATTTATTGATAAGTATTTCCTATTTTGAATGTTAATTATAAGTAGATTCTTAAAAATTTTACTTTCCAATATGTTTCTTGCTAGGATATAGAAATACACTTAATTTTTTTTATATTTTTTGTTTATCCTATAAACTTTCTAAAGTCGCTTACCTTACTGGCTTTTTTTGTAGAACCTTGAGATCTTCCACATAGATAATTCTAGTGATTATGAATAAAGACCACTTTACGTCTTTCTTTCCAATTAGAATGCCTTTTATTTCTTTTTCTTTTTCTATTTCCCTGTCTTTCAGTACAATTTTTAACAGAAGTGGTGAAAGTGGAAATTCTTGCCTGTTTTTAATCTTAGGAAGGAAGAATTTAATGCTTTTTAATTAAGTTTGATGTTAGGTGAAGATTTTATGTGGATGCCCTTTATGAAGTCAAGGAAGTTTTCTAATTTGCTGAGATGTTTTGTCACAATTGGATGTTGAATTTCCTCGTGTACTTTTATGTATCTATTGAGATGATCGTGCGGTTTCTCCTTTTTTGTTTGTACATACGATGAATTGCACCGATTAACTTTTGCATGTTAAATCAACCTTGCATTTCTGGCATGGATCCCACTTGGTCATGATGTATCCTCCCTTTTATGTAGTGCTGGATTCGATTTGCTGCAATTTTAAGGATATTTGTAACTATATTCATGAGGCCTATTGTTTTCTTGTAATAATTGTGGTTTTGGTATCAAGAGTAATGTTGGCCCCACACAATGATTTGGGAAATATTTCCTCTTCATTTATTATTATTTTAAAAGTTTGTGTAGGATTGGTTTTTTGTTTTTTTGTTTTTTTTTTTAAATGTTTGATGGACTTTACTATTAACGCTGTCTGGGCTTGGGGCTTTTTTTATGGGGAAGCTTTTAATTATGAATTCAATTCCTTAATATAAGGTTATTAAGATTTTGTTTGTTTGTTTTTTAGTGACAGGGTATGGGTTCTGTTGCCCAGGCTGGAGTGCAGTGGCACGGTCGTAGCTCACTGCAGCCTCCAGCTCCTGGCTTCAAGCCATCCTCCCACCTCAGCCTCCCAGACAGGTGTGAGCCACTGCGACTGGCCAAGATTTTCTATTTCTGCTTGAGCCAGTTGTGGTAATTTATGTGATTTATTGAGGTATAATTTATATACAGTAGAATCCACCCTGTTAAATGTACCATTCTGTTAGTTTTGGTAAATGTGTTGTAAAGGAAAATAAAAATCTCAGGCGCACCCCAGGACTGGTATTGGTCCACAGCCTGTTAGGGGACTGGGCCACAGAACTCCCCCCACCCCATGAAACTAGTTCCTAGTGCCAATAAGGTTGGAGACCGATACGATGCCTGCTTCCAGATGAATAGCTGTTCTAACACTGTGCTGATCCCCAGGAAAGGTTAGCAGGCCCTAGGCATCTGCAAGGACTGCCCACAGATAGTAAGAAAATTCCTTACCTCCCATAAAGAAGGACATGCAAATGGTAACTTTAGTCTCTACGCTAAGTCTTCCCTAAACTAAAGTCTGTTCAGTTCTAATACTAATAATGTTGATTAGTAGTTTATTATCCCTGGTGCAGAACAGAGGCAAGGCAGGATGGATCAATCTTCCACCCACCCAGGGACATCTATTGGATACATAATTGATACTCCCTTCACTCCCTTTTCCTCTTCTAACATTCACCTAATCTTAGGTGTAATGCAGAGTTCCAGGGCCTCACAAGAATACAACCATTTGCCTCACTGCTCACCCCTCGTCCTTTTTCTTTCTGTGCCCCCTGCCCTTAAATACTGAAGTTCCCAAATCCCCCTTTGGAACAACAGTCACAGATCCACAGATCCCTCTGTGGTTTGTGTTTTTCTCAGGTGTGTCCTCAAAATTTGGCTTAATAAACCTCTGCTGATTGAGATCTTAGCCTCAGTCACTAATTTGGGGTTGTCAGCATATAGGCATGCGACCGTCACCAGATCGAGATGTGGAAAATTTTCATAGTGCCAGAAATTCTCTTGTGCCCTTTTGTAGTAAGTTCCTTTCCCCCGGCTTGGCAACCACGGATCTGTTTTCTGACCCTATAGGCTTTTCCAGAATGTCATATGAACGGAATTGTACAGTTTGTGGCTTGAGTCTTGCTTCTTCCACTCAGCAGAATTGTGCAGGTGTTTGAGCAGTAAATAAAGCAGTATGTTTAGGGAGAGACTCCGGCACTTCTGGGTGATGACTTGGAAAGGAAGGTCAAGACGGGGGAGGCAGTTACGGGACAGGAATGCTATGATGGTATTCACGGTGGCCTGGCCGTAAATGGTACGCCAGGCACTTTCCACCCATCTCATGGAATCCTGACCACAGCCCTGTAAGACGGGTCAGTTCTTCCCCTGTTACAGCTGAGGACATTGGGGACAGAGAGAATAAGAAACTTATTCTTGGGACCACTTGGGCAGGAAGTGGTTTGAGCCCAGGAGTTGTGATCTCAAGCTCCATTCTCGGCATTTAAAGCACCCACCGCAGGGTGGCAGATGGTCAGGGTGTTTTAAAGATTTTAAAGATGTGGGTACCCTTTGGGTACTGAAGTCCAAATGAACTAGAAATGTAGTTTATCTGAAAGAATCGTGAATGTAATAAAGCATTTATGGAAAAAGATGTTTCTCAGTGTTTATAAATAGAAAATCTAGACACAACCTGAGCAGCTCCTGACAGAGACATGGCCAGGTATGGGGCGGAGTGGTAACGTGGCTCTCTAACAACACCCGCGTGGAGTGTGCCTGACGAGATGCGTGTCAGCGGAGCACTCGTGTGAGGACAAGTCCTGGAGCAGCGTGCGTAGGAAGCACTTGTAAGTGCCTGGAAAGCGCTAGCCTGCGTCCTCAGTGGCAGTCAGATGTTTAGCTGATGACATGGCTTTTGTTTCCTCCTTGGTGTTTGTCTTCGTTTGCCTGATGTTCTGTAGTACTTCTTGTTATGGAAATCATAAAGGAGAAATACAAAGGAAAAGGTTGAAAAACGTAGTTTTAGATCACATACACCACACACCTCATGACACACACACACGTTGTAGGTCGTGGGAGTCCTCCCATGCTTTTCCTGGACTCGTGCTGCCTGTTCAGAAAGCAGGTGAGTGTGCACGGCTCGTTCTGCTCCTGGAGCGCATGAGTGCAGCGAGACCGGCCGGCCCCGCGCTCGCCTCCCCCAGACATGCGCGGGCAGCAGGTGGAGCAGGCGTGCGTGGGTGCTGGGTGCCACGCAGGGGAGGCGGGTCTGCAGGGTTGGGGGTGGCTGCCTCTGTCCTCTCCAGGGCTCCGGTTCCTGGGAGAGCCAGGAAGCCCTCCCATGCCGGGCCTGTGTGTGCGGCCTCTGTGGGGCCTGCCTTCTTCATAAGCAGAGTCAACTTGGCCCTCGGTGGTTCCTGGGGGGCTGCGGGATTATTAAATTACATGACTCCTGTAATATCCCTTCTTGGCAACGTTTGAATTGGGATGCGTGTGGAATTCAGTGTCACGTTTGAAACCAGGCTTCAAAGAGGTTCAGTACGTGTATAATATTGCTAAAACATTTTAATTAGAATATTAAAACTTATGACAGTCAGGAAGTCTGGCTGTGTAGGTGTCTTATGCCTGGCTGCTTCTAGACTCTCACAGTGACCCACACACTTTTATGTCATGAGGCAGTGCACAGACACACACACATGCACACGTACCACTGAAATCAAAGTTTTGCTCACCACAGTCACTCTTAACTGTATGTGCTGCCTTCTGGTATTTTTATTCACTTGTATTTTATTGAAATTGGAGTGTGCAAGCCCCAGACTGACAAATACTCCCATATGACACCTGGCCTTATGAGTGACTGCATGGGCATTTTAAAATTTTAGCATTAAGTCGGCATGTGTAAGCTATACATTGTTATCTTATGTCCCACATGGACTGACTTTGGACTGTGGACTCCCTCAGTCCTTGGTTTTCTCTAGGTCAGGATCATCCGTGGGGTCTCTGGGACCAGGCGTGCTCTGGAGCCTTCAGCACAGTACCCAGGCCGCATGTGCTGCCCGGGGGCCCGGCCTTGGACCACACGCACCGGAACAACAGGGCAGGGAAACTGGGTCAAAGCAAACGCTTGAGCAGGCGGAATTGGATATGTGGCCTGTCTTTGCAAAGCGAGGGCAGTGGCTTGGATTTCAAATGTGGAGTCCTGCAAAGCTGCCCGGTTCCCTGGGGCCTCGCCTATGAGCAGCGGCCGCCTCCTGCGGTGCTGTGTGAAGCTGGGGTCTCCCTGTGTGGGGACCTGCCATCCTCACGTTCCACCCACAGCAGCACGGTCGGAGCAGGGCTGGGTTTTCACGGCTTGGCAAAACCAGGAGGTGGTGAGGAGGTGCTTTTTAAAATAGATACCGGTCACCGAAGGGCCTGGAAACAAGCCTCCGGGGAGATACAGATTCCCGTTTGTTACACATAACCGCTCTGTGACCCACGAGCCAGTGTGTGCAGGTTCTATTTCAACTGGAAGAGAGTGTCATTTATAATTAGCACATTTATTTCCGCAGAAGGGAGAGACAGCTCAGCGCAGACGTCGCCGTCAGGAGGAAGGAGCACAGAACACAGGCGCCCACCCCTCTCCGTGCGGAGACGTGCCCAGGCCCAGCAGCCTGCTCTGCAGTCAGTGCCCGTGTCGTGGGGGCCTCTGCTGAGATGCTCTGTGTCAGGACTGCACTTACACTGTAGTTGCCAAAGATGGAAAAACACTTTTCCAGACACAGCCCCATTCATAAACCGTGCTGAGCCACCAGTCGGTCCCTGCTGGTGCCATCCTCCCAAAGTGCTGGGCCAGGGTGCTGTTCTTTGTTGCTTGAGGAGGCCGGGCACGGCTTCTGCTGCACAGAAGACATTTTCTGCAGTGATTTTCTCGAGCTTGGCAGGCCATCAGCTGTGCTGCGCTGAGACTGGCTCGGAGGCTTCCCAGAGGACTCAGAGCTGTGGCTGATGCTTGTGCAATGCCTTTCCGGTGTGGCTTGTGTTGTTCTTTGCATTTTGACACTCCTGAGTGCCTGTCTGGTCAGAGCTGAAACAAAGAGTGGATTTCATGGCCAGAGACTTTGGCCTCCCGGTCATCTTCCACCTGGCACAGTGACCTGGGTGTGGTCCACTCACTGGCCTTTGCTGGCCAGCATCTATGGATGTGTCCCAGGAGGGCAGCAGGACACGGGGCCAGCCTGTGGGCAGTGAGCACCTGGAGTGCTGTGAGCTGGTTGGAGTCACGGTCCCCAACCGGCTTCTTGCTGCTGTCTTCCTCGGGTGGCTGGGTCTCCCCTTTGCAGTGGGTCCCCTTGCCCAGCTGGGTGGTCACCCCTCTCCCTGCCTCCTTTCCCCTGTTGGAATCAAGGGAAGGTTGTCTGCAGTAAGACAGCAGTGGTGGTGGCGGCAGTGGTGGCAGCGGCAAGACCCTCTTGCTGGCACCTGCTTTCATCTTCCCCTCCCCACCGTCCTCCTGCAGTGAGATGTTTGTGGAATTTACTGTGACGTGCACCTGACTTTTCACAAATGGAGCCAGTGTGTGTTGGCCAGGACCAGGCACGGGGCATCGTGGCCCTCAGGGCGCCTGGTCACCACTCCCCCGCTGATCCCAGCAGAGCTTAATTTTGGCTGGTTTGACTTTGCGCACCTTGGATTCTGCAGGTCATCCTCATGTGTGTCACTCAGCATCTGTCTGTGACAGCCAGCTCAGGCTCACCCAGGGCCTTCTCCTCGTGCCTCGCCACCCAGTCTTCCGCTGTGTGCGTCCACCACGGTCATGTGCATCCCTGTACGCCACATATGCACGTGCTGGCTACTGGGTTTTCCGTGTGGGGCCGTTATGCATGAGGCTTCGGAACATCCTTGCACACAGGCTGTGTTTTAGTTCTTTGTTCTCCTTTCGGGACACCAGGGGCCTCTAGTTTTTGTGACTCCACTTGCTGGGGCAGGTGCTTGCCTCAGTCCGTGGCAGCAGGGCCTAGACCTCGCGGTGGCTCCCTGTCTCCAGCCCTGCTCTGAACCCTCTCCCTTTTAGAAGGGTCCCCTGAACTGGCCCCCGACCCCCCGCCTGCTGCCAGCTCCCTATGGGGGAAAGTGTCTCTCCAGCTGCACCCTCAGTGTCCCGCCCCCTTCCACCTCTGCCAGCCCAGTCCAGGCGGGACTCTCCCTGTCATTGCTAACAAGGTGCTTCCCAGCTTTGCAGTTCTGCCTCTCGCTGCCGGGCCCACCACTCCGTCTGCCACTGTCCACTCCTCAGCAAGCATGCGGTACGTGCCCAGTGGGTCCCAGCCCTGGGATTGAGACACAAGGTCAGGGGCCAGAGCAGGGCAGACAGGGTGTGTGACTTCAGTGGAAGGAGGGCACGTGGGCCATCAGCAGGGCCAGGGTGAGATGTTGAAGTGAGGAGCTGAGCTGGAGCTGAGAACAAGTAGGAAACAGCTGGTAGCTTGGACAGGAGAAAAGCCATGTCCCTTTTAAACCATGATGGCAAATCTTGCTGTTGCGCTCTCTGAGGTGCGAGCTATCTGCCTCCTCTTGTTGGATTTGGGTGGCCTCCTGACTGCATCGGTCACTAGAGCATGGCGCGCATAAGGCTAAGTGACGTCCAGTGTGGCTTCCCCATCGTCCACTGGGAGACTTGCTCTGGGCGTCCTGAGATGCCGAGGAAGGAATCGGCCCTGTGGCAGCCATGCTGAGGAAGCCCGAGCTCCACAGAGGGCCATGGGGGCTCCACAGGGCAGGCCCGGTGTCTGGTCCCCCTTGCTCAGGGCTCTTATGTGTGAGGGGACAAGCCTTCCAAAGACTGCAGCCCCTGGTCATCAAGCGTCCCAGCCTTGGGTGTCCTCAGATACTGGAGCAGAGATGAGCTGACCTTGGCTGTGGCCCACTGGGGCTCCTCGCCCACGGGACTGTGAGCGTAGGAACGCTTTATAGGCTGCTGAGTTCAGCGCGATGCGTCTCACAGCAGCAGCGACCAGAGCAGAAGTTGTGGCTCCCCAGGGAAAAGGAAGGCCCTTGGGGAGGGGCGGGGTATGGCCTAGGACTCAGGTGCTGGTGGGAGAGTGGAGTGTGAACGGGGACAAGACCCCTGACAAGGGCAGTGAGGGGGGTTTCATCCCACACATGTTCATGGTCTGTGTATTTGGATGGGGTGGGGGGGTCCTGTCTTCCCTATAAACTAAGCGTGAAGGAAATGTGCTCTCTCCTTATAGAATCACAGGGGTGTGGGGGGACAGGGATGAGTCCCCTGTGGCTGCCATAACCAAGCCTCACAAACTGGATGGCCTACAACCGCCTAAGTTCATTCTCCTAGTTCTGGAAGCCGGACGTCAAAATCAAGGTATCTCAGAGCCAAGCTCCCCCAGAGCCTCCCGGGAGGGTCCTCCCTGCCTCTTCCAGCCGCTGTGGCTCCTGGCGTTCCTGGGCTCGTGGCTGCATTCAGTCTCTGCTCTGTCCACACGTGGCATCTCTGTTTTCTCTTCTGTGTGTATCTTTCACACTTATCGCTGTATTTAGGGCCCATCTGGATACTCTAGGACGATCTCATCTCAAGATTCTTAAGTTTTGCACATAAGGTCACATCCCCAGGTGCTGGGGGGCCTGGTCTCTTCAGTCCCTTGCAGCACAGGGGCGGGCGGTTGACAAGCTGCACAGGCTGCCCTGGAGGCCCCTCTCGGCGGGGACGGGGACGGTGCTGGCAGTTGCTCACCTGCTCTAGGGTCCGTTTCAGCGGGTTCTGTCGCCAGGAAAATGGAAACCATGGCTGCTTTTTGCATCGTGGGAGGCTGTAGAAACAAGAGAGCACAGTGGAAACTCGCTGCTTTGTAAAATAACTTCGTGTTGACTCAGAAGGGAAACAGGAAAGGTGCCTTCTATCTGTTTTTTTAATGTGAGTTTTTCTCTCCATTGGTGGGGCTTGTGCTTTTAAGGAGTGTTTCTGCAAAAATACTTGTTGAATCTATAGTGTGAACAGGAAGTAAGATGTGCTGACTAACTTTTCCTTTATTTTGATGGTGTTTTTATTGTTCAGAAAATGAAGAAAGCAAAGAGTATAAGCTTCCTCTTTGTGCTGGGTGAATGCCATGAACAGCCTGCCTTTCTGTGTTTTTTTCCTCCGCCATTTTCAGGTACACACACGTGTTTGCATGCACAAGTACACACATGTGTTTGCGTGCACAAGTACACACATGCACAGCGTGCTCATCGAGGTGGTGTTTTCCCAAGCTGTGGCCACACCATGCAGAGGTGTGCGACCTACTCTGTTTGCTCACCGCTGTCATAGATGTGCACGTTCTGTGTCATGCCCGGAGGCTGCGCCTGGCCCTGTGAGGGCTGTGTGCCCTCCGCCTCCTGGTGGGCGTCTGTCCAGTCTGCTGGACCCTTGACCATTTTCCTGGTGTCCATCACGCATGTTCCAGTGTTGGTCAGCAGACACCTAAAGGCCTCTGTGAATGGTGGCGCCCAAAACAGAAACTGGTGGTGTTTTTAGTAGGCTGTGTATGTGTTAGTGTGCATGTGCACGTGTATGTACCTGTGTATGCACATGCACTGTACATGTGTGCGTGTGTGAGTGCCTACCTGCATATGTGTGCATGCATGTTCCAGAAGAGCAGTGCACAGCAAGCTGGAGTCTGCATTCTGAAAGGCTTTCCTGGATTTAGGGGTCTCTTCTCAATAGGAAGCTTACTGAACTTACCTTCCAGAAGGCTTAATTGTATTTTTAGCCAAAAGATAAAACTCACCGCTACTCTGCTCTGGTGCCTCTAACTTGTCTAGAGCGATAGCGCCTGTGTGACAATTTGACATGGTACCACAGTCGTGCAGCCTTGTTTCCCTGGGGTCAGCTGTGTCGGCTCTCCTAACCCTGGACAATTCAGCCAAATGTCCCGGCCAGGTGCTACACGTGTGCCCAAGTCATTCACAGGCATGGCTTTTTGTCGGTGCCGTGTGTGGGGTGCTGTGTGCTCACGGGGGCGTCCCTCCGCAGTCAGGTTCTGCTCTCTAGCAGCGGGTAGAAGGCACAGGCCAGGGGGCATCTTGGAAGCCAGGCGTGGTGACTTTAGTATGTCCCTGATTGAGTGTATTGGTCAGGGTCCTCCCGGGAAACAGAACCAACAAAGGGTGTGCGTGTGCCTATGTGTATGGTGAGAGAGAGAGAGAAAGAGAAGTTTATTATAAGGAATTGTCTCATGTGATTGTGGAGGTACAAGCTCAAAATCTGCAGGGTGGAGCAGCAGGCTGGTGACCCCGAGAAGATCCGAAGGCAGCCTGGAAGCAGAATTCCCTCCTAGGGGCAGGGGACCGGCCTGCAATTGACTGGGTGGGGGCCACTCCAGTATGGGAGGTCCTCTGCTTTACTCAAAGTGTCTGCTTTAAGTGTTGATCTCGTTCAAAAAACACCTTCACAGAAGCGTCAGGAATGATGTTTGACCAAATATCTGGGTACCGTGGCCCAGCCAAGTTGACACATGACATTTAGCCATTGCTGGTCAGTGCTCCCAGGTGCCTGGCCCTGTGCAGGCTGCGCCCTGTAAACACGCGTGGGCTTTAGGTGAAGTGTGTGAGCTTGCTGGGTGTGTAGGAAGGGGAAATCTGTCCCCAAGCAGGCAGGGCTTGTAATTCATCCCCAGAGGTCATCAGGCCGGCCCGGGGTGGACGAAGGTTGATGTTTCTTGAGTTCTGATCGCTGCGGGGAGCTCCCGGGCGCGTGGAGCTCACACCTCAGCTGTCTTCTCTTCTCAGGGCCCTTGCTTCATGGCTGTCCCCGCCCACCCTGTGTTTAGGCAGGGGCAACACCTTCGGCGCCTCTGGGACGATTCCTGTCGTCCTCCTTCCACAAACTGCTTCATTTTCCCGGCAGTACGTGGCAGTGCTTGGACACATAGAGGTGTTTATTAGCAGAAAGCCCTGGGGCTCTGCCTCTGTGATATTTTTTGTTTCTGGAGAAAAAATGTCTGCAAGTTGCAGTCTGGTCCTCGTTTCCCGCCCCTTTGGGAGTCTGCTGACCTTGGCCTTCCATGTGCCTGGCATGTTCTTATCAGACCTTCGGGCCATCCTGTGGACTTGGCGGTAAATAATCACGGAGCAGCAGAAGCAGCACAGCCCGGTGGCCGGCGGGCCTGGCCTGCTCTGGAAGGAGACACTGGGCGGGTGTGTAGGTGAGCACGGGGCGTGGGAGCTCCAGGGTTGTGGGGTGGGGCTCTTCTCTTCCTCCTCCAGCAGGAGTGATGATGGAGGTGAACGAGTGCTTGGAGCTTGCCACGGGGCCTGGAAGGACTCTTGGGCAGTGTGGTGGGAGCGGCCGTTTGCTCTGGGACTGGCAGTGGCGTGTGTCCCATGCCCTGCTTTCCACTGGCTGAGACTCGGAGGTGATGCCACTAGGAGCTGGGGACCCAAGAGGCTCGTCCCCACTCCCAGGTGTGTGAGGGCATGGGCCTCAGCGCTGCTGCTCCCAGGTCCCTGGGGCGTCCTGCCAAGCCTCGGGGGTCACCGTTTCTCAGAAAGCCAGGTCTTCTGGGCAGCCCAGGACGGGCTCCAGGTCACTGCGGTCCCCATCCTGCACCTCGACCCTTTCCTGCTGAAGAGAGCCTTCTGGGCTGGGCCTTGGTGACCACAGTGTTGGCAGGGCAGCCTCAGGTTCTGAAGCCAGGGCTGTTGTTCTCAGAAGCGCTTTTGAGATTGTCCAGGGTAGGGCTGCTGGGGCCTCCACAGTGGGGACCCCGTCGCAGGGGCCAGCCGGTCACAGACGTGAGGCCAGATTCTGCAGTCCCGACCCCAGCCTGAAGGAGCACGTGGTGCAGTGAAGACTCTGTCCAGCTGTTTTCTCTTCCCTGAGGGACCCATGTCTGTCAGGCGCAAGAGGCTGGTGGGATAGTGGCTGGGAATATTCAATGTGTAAGCCCTTGTCCTCACCTGGGACGTTCTTGGAATAGTAAGACTTAAAAAAGATAACAAAGTGTACACGTTTAAAAAAAATAGTGCACGGGTTTTGAAGCAAGGTTGGGTCCTACACGTAAGTTTAGTGGTTCTAACCAGAGAGAAAGAAAGAGAAACCAGTTGAAGTGAAGTTCATGTGTATTGTTTACTGGGTTCTTTCATTCACGTATACAAAGGAATATGGCTCACAATGAAGAACGTGGAGACATTCGGATCTGTTTACATTGTATTTGTCCAGCATAATCTTTGCGATGTTCTTATTTGGATTAAGATGCTAGTCATTTCTAAACTCAGCCACAGAGTTTAAATGAAGGTTAATTACTGCTGCAATGCTTGTGATGTGCAGGGCTGGGTAAATGAGTCAGATTGTGTTTGTCCCCGGACTTTATTGGTGCCATGTGTCTAGAAGCTGCAGATTGCATTTCTGCATTTGGACATCATTGGAGTGAGGCTTCTTGGCAACCAGAGCTGGGGCGGGGGGCGGGGGAATGAACTGGAGCTCAGAACCTGGTGTCGTGTGTCTGCAGAGAGAGTGGCTGGAGCTCCTCCACTCTGGGACGGGGACCACGCAGCATGACCCCAGGGGATCCACAGCACTGCTGTGGGCACGGTGTCCCCTTCTCTCCGCCCCACTCCTCCAGGTGGTGCTCAGAGGACCTGAGTGGAGTGCAGGGTAAGCCTAGCGAAAGCGTGGGGTGACTCGTAGCAAGCTGTCAACAGCGATGCTGTCTGGAGAGTGTGGTGTGGAGGGACTTCAGCTTTTTGCTTTTTTGTTTTATCTTTATACAAATACAATTTTGTAAATCTTCTTTTCTGATGAAAAAACAAGGTTTTTAAAAATTGTGGTAAAATATGCACAACATTCACGTTGTCCAACCATAACCACCATCCCTCTCCAGAGTTTTTTTTTTTTTTTTTTTTTTTAAGAGACAGGATCTCTCTTGCCTAGACTGGAGTGCAGTGGCCTGGTCATAGCTCACTGCAGCCTCCTGCCTCAAACTCCTGGGCTCAAGCAGTCTTCCTGCCTCGGCCTCCCAAGTAGTTGGGACTACAGGCGTGTGCCACCACACCCTGCTACTTTTTCTTATTTTTTTTTGTAGAGACAGGTTCTTGAACTCCCTGAGGCCTTAAGTGATCCTTCCGCCTCTGCCTCCTAAAGTGCTGGTGAGCCACCGCCCCAGCCTAGAGCGTTTTCATCTTCCCTAACTGAAACTCTGTCCCCATTAAACACTAACTCCCCAAGCCCCTCCCCAGCCCCTCGCAACCACCATATTCTTTTTTGTCTCTGTGACTTTGACTACTCTGAGGACCTCATGAGTGGGATCATACAGTAGTTGTCCTTTTTTGTCTGGCTAAAAATGAAGGTATTTACAAAAGATATTTCAATCAAGTTGGTGCAGGCATTGCATTCTTTTTCCCTTTCCCTTTAGTTTTTAAATTAATATACAATAGGAATGATTATCTTGGTGTATGGTTCTGTGAGATTTAACCCAGGCATAGACTGTACCCACCACTGCAATTAGGGTACAGAGAAGTTCCATCCCCTCCCCCAGAAACCTCCCCTGTCCTACCCCTTTATATTCAGACCCTCCCCACCCCAACCCTCACCGCTAGCCATCTACTCTTTGTCCCTCTAGTTCCTCTTTCAAGAATGTAGCATAATGGAACCCTGCAGTAGCCTTTTGTGATTGGCTTCTTTCCTCACCATGACTATTTCCCGAGGGTAAATGTCCAGGAGTGAGACCGCTGGACCACGTGGTCAGCGCATGTCCTACTTTATAAAAAACTGCCAAAATCTTTTCTAGAGCAGCTATACCATTTTTCATCCTCACCAACACCTGGTATTTTGGTTTCTTTGTTAAGCCATTCTAATATGTGTACCTTGTGCCTCATTCATTGTGGTGTTAGTTTGCGTTTCATAATGGCTAATGATGTAAAACATCTTTTCATGTGCTAATTTTCCATCTGCATATCCTCTTCGGTGAAGTATCTGTTCAAGTCCTGCTTATATTTTAATTGGATTATTTTCTTGCTGTTGAGTTTTGAGACTTCTTTATATATTCTATGTTTTTCTGTGCAAGTCACACAGCATTTTTATATATTCTAAATACAAGCCCTTTGTCAGCTGTGTATTTGAAATATTTTTCTCCAGTCTGTATCTTGTGTTTTAATTATCTTAGTGGTATCTTTCACAGGACAAACATTTTAATTTCGCAGTTCAGTTTATTGGTTTACCAAGTGCTGATAGAGTACATAGAAATATGACTAATATTACGTTGTTGACCTTGTGTCCTCTAACTTTGCTAAGCTCACTTACTAGTTCTAGGAGCTTTTTTGTAAAAAAAAAAAAAAAAAAAATTCCTTGTGATTTTGTACATAGGCGATCATGCTGTCTGTGGACAGGCCATTTTATTGTGTCCTTGCCAGTCTGTGTGCCTGTAATTTCTTTTTCCTGCCTGTCTCACCAGCCAGGCCTTCCCGTGCAGTGTTGAGAAGTGGTGCGAGCAGGTCTTGGCTGCATTCCCGATTCCAGGTGGAAGCATTCGGTCTCCCACCCTTGAGCATGTTGTTGGCCTGAGTTTTCACTGATGCCCTTTTTCAAGTTGAGAGACTTCCCTTCTAGTCCTGGTTTGCTGAGAGTTTTTATCATGAATGGATGTTGAATTTTTTCAAATGCTTTTTCTACATAAATTGGTATGCCTTTTTTTTTCTTCTGTTATTATGGTAGATTGCATTTATTGATTTTTAAATATTGAACCACTTTGCATTCTGGAATACACTCCATTTGTTTGTGGTGCATTGTTTTTGTATATCGCTGGATTCAGTTTGCTGATATTTTGTTGAGGATTTTTGCATCTGTGTTCACGAGGGATATTGGCCTATAATTGTCTTGCACTGTCTTTGTCTAGCTTTGCTAGGTTGGGAAATGTTTCTTCCTCCTCTATTTTCTGAAAGTGATTATATATAATTGCTGTTATTTCTTCCTTAGATGTTTGGTAGAATTTGCCAGTAAAAGTATCTGGGCCTTTTCAGATGTCTTTTTCAGAAGGTTTTAAACAACGTATTTGATTTCTTTAGTATTTATAGTATTGTTCGGGTATTTATTTCATCTTGGGTGAGTTTTGGTAGTTTGTAGTTATTGAGAAATTTGATCATTTCCTGTAAGTTGCTGACTCTGTGCGTAGAGTTTTTTTGCAGTGTTCGCTTTTAATGTCTGTGGGGTCTGTAGTGGTAACACTTCTTTCTTTCCTGATACTGGGAATGTATTAACATATTGGGGACCTCAAACCTGGTGTTTTAAATGCAGCGTTAGTCTGGAAGCAGTGTAATCACCACTGCAGTTTGTGGGTATTGCCAAATCCTTGCTGGGCTGGATCCCCTTGGTTTATGTGGCTCTCCCTGGGGAATAGCAAATGAGGTGCTTTAGGAGGGACATTAAGGCTTTTAAGCCCTGGGGTAGCATTTGCTGCCCAAGGGTGGTAAGTTAATATCAGACAACCCAGTGGCCTGCAGGACTTTGACCTGGAGGACTTAGTATCTCCTGAAGTTTCAGGTCACTGCCAGGAATAGTTACACACTGGGAGAATCTGGCCGGCTTTGTCCCAGAGTGAGAAGAAATCTGCAGCCACCACCTAGAGAGTGGATGAGATTTTTGTCCCTTTTTCTTGGCGTTTGGGGTGATTATTCTAGTGGTATGTTAATAGGCACTGATTTATTTATGTTTTTGTCTATTTCCAATAAAGGCCACAAGGTGACCTGCTTTAAAAACCCATGCAAAATAAGGCTCAATGGGGAGGCGTGTTTTAGTGCTGTGTCTAAACAGAGATTGTTTAGCTGTTGCTTTTCACTTGGTGGGTGGAAGATTAAGAGTTGACAGTGTGTCCTTGTAGATGATCTGTTGTCTGCTTTCAGCTTAAGTGGTAAAGTAGACGTTTTTCACTGATAGACATTGTGCATTTGGGTTCTTTTTTTTTTTTTTTTTTTTGAGACAGAGCCTCACTTTGTTGCCCAGGCTAGAGTGCCGTGGCGTCAGCCTAGCTCACAGCAACCTCAAACTCCTGGGCTCAAGCAATCCTTCTGCCTCAGCCTCCCGAGTAGCTGGGACTACAGGCATGTGCTACCATGCCCGGCTAATTTTTTCTATATATATTTTTAGCTGTCCATATAATTTCTTGCTATTTTTAGTAGAGACGGGGTCTCGCTCTTGCTCAGGCTGGTCTCGAACTCCTGAGCTCAAACGATCCACCCGCCTCGGCCTCCCAGAATGCTAGGATTACAGGCATGAGCCGCTATGCCGGCCTGCATTTGGGTTCTTGACCCTGATGGTGTAGCATCTTCCTATGTGCCAGAAAGGGTCACGGTTTTTTAGTAATTCTTCAAGCAAGATGAATTTTGCTTCATTTAATTAAAAAATCTATGTCACGCTGGGCTTTAAAATAGAGTAATTTATGAGCAAGGAAAATGGGTTTTACAGATGCAGAGGGTTTGGGAATGCCTGCTGCAGGTTGAGTAAAGCATGGTGCTACGTGTCCCCGGGAACCATCCTGGGACGCTGAGTTTTCTCAATGATTGGGAGTCCTTTGGGTGACCACGCCCTACCCTGTGACCATCCTAGTTCCTCAGTGTTTTCTTGAAAATGGTTTTGTTTGGCTGCTGTCCACATAATTGTTCTGTGACAGCTCATGCTGTCCTCTCTCTGCTGCAGACTGTGTGTCCAGCATTGCTGCAGGGGTGTGTGTCGTGGGTGTAAATGCCTGGTTAGGCACGACAGTTCCAGTGGCACTCTGCGACTCCAGCCTTGGCAGCGGGGCGGGCCGCTCTCCAAGCCTGGGCTGTGCGATGTGCCACCTGCTGGCCTTCCCTGACTGTACGGTGGTCATATCCTTACAACAGTTGATAAGAATTGTGACTTTCTCAAGTGTGATGTCACTGCTTATTATACAAATAACACATATTGACAGTTAGAAGTACAGATAGGTCGAGGGACGGGAATGAAAGTCAGTTCCTCCACCATGTGTATCCTTTTGGAACACACAGTCCTCGCCTCCTTCGGGGCTGAATTGTAGGAACTGAATGGCCAAGAGCTCTAAGAATGCTGTGGTGTGGGGACCTGGTGGGGGATGTCAGACAAGTATGTTTTCATGAGGTCATCCCAGTTCTGGGGTGTCACGAGTAGCGCGGCTGGGGACGTGAGGACATGAGCAGAGGGGCAGGCATGTGCCATACCAGGATGAGGGCCATGCATCTGTGTCTGCGCTGCTGCCTGGAGGGAGGCACGCATCACGTGTGGGCTGGGAAAGGAGTGGCCACTTGTGGTCATGGAAACTTTTCAGCCTTCACAACAAGGGGAAAACTCCAGTTAATCTTCACATGTAGGGTTGTGAGTGCTGCAGGTTAATAATTCAGTGTCTTTCTAGGAGGTTGATGACATTTTAGTTTCTGCTCTGATGGCTTGTAAAAGAGTAACAAAACCCTCTAAGGGGCCCTGCCTTCTGGAGCTGGTGGCTTAGAACTTTCTAGTTATATAGTAACAAGGGTTCCGTGGAGGTGGAACTGCATCCTTGAAGAAGGTTCCGGTAGTTGACGCTGAGCTCTTATCTGTCATCGTGTGCACTCATTGATGAATGCTTGTGTGCTGGCAGCTGCTTCCCTGGCTGCACAGGAGTACAGAACTCACTGGAAACAGACTGTGCAGGACTGCAGGCTACATTCACACATGTTGGGTCCGGGTGGTGATTATTGTACGTGGTGTGTGCTAAGTGTGGTGGAAAAGCGCAGTAGGCTCTGCTTTGAGAGTTAGAGCCTGCATGTCCACGAGCGAGGTTTCTCATGGCCGGTGCAGACAGAGGCTGTGTGCTCCCTTGACGCCATGCCGTGTGTGTTCTGGACAGAAGGGACGCTCCCTGAAGTCCCGAGTGGCCCTGGGGTATGTGGGAAGCCTGTGCAGGTGGCCATGCGCGTACTCGCGCAGTCTCCAGTAGGCGTGGATGCCGGGGCCAGCCTGCTGTGGCTCCCTAGGGCTGTGCCTTTGCTCAGAGAAGGGAAAGGCCCCAAGGCAACCCCCTCTCTGACTTACGGGCTCCTAGAGACGTTGGGGAGCCCTGGGAAGAATTCCAGATGGGAAGAAAGAAAAGGCGTTTCTGAAAAAGAATGTACATCGTCACTATGGGAGCTCAGATCTGAGCAGTCGCCCTACTTTTTGTTTAAATCAGGGAAATTTTTTTCATTAGTATCATTTAGTGTTTTATATCTAGTCCCTTGGTGCTGCGAAAGCCCCCCAGCCAGCATTGCTGCTCCTGTGCCTCCACGCTGCTGCCACGCCTCAGTGACCTCAGCTTCCCACTCTGTCATATGGCGGGCCGTCTTCTCACACTGTCCCCCTTCCTCAGAAACGCAGGCGTCCCTCCTGACACCATTTCCACGCTTATCCCCTTCCAAACCGTCACCTGGTCCCGAACCTCAGTTCCTCCTCCGTCTCCAGCCCCTCCTCTCTTTCCACCCAGGCTTTAGGAATAAGCAGCTTTTGCATGGAGGGTGGGGGCTCGTCTGTCTTGTACAGTTGCGGTAAGTTGTAGGTAACAAGGTGACATCCACGGACATGCAAGTGGCCAGCCCGATGGAGAGGCCGTTGACTTGCCCTCCTTGGAAAAAGCTGGTTTGTGTCCCTTGGAAATTCATTTCAGTTTCCTTTACTCTGTATCATTTTTTCCATGAGACAAAATTCACATGGAATAATTAACTGTATTAAACTGGATAATTCCGTGGTATTTAGTACCTTCACAGTGTTCTGCAATCTCTGTGTAGCTCCAAGACATTTTCAGCCCCCAAAAGGAAACCCCCTGTGCATTAACCAGCCACTCCCCAGCCCCTTCCCAAGCCAGCTCCGTGTCATTTTGTGATTCTTTGACTTTTCCTTTGAAGGGGTCGTAACATCTCCTGAGTAATGAGTTAAATAACATTTTAACACATGTCATTAAAGTGACCCTTTAATGGCCATCACCCCTCGGCTGAGCCACTGGCGTTCCCACAGACGGGTGGTGCTGGTGTCCAGGGCTGCTGGCCCTGTTGTGTGTTCTCCATGGGGTGTCATAGAATTGGGGCTCTTTTTAAAGTGAGCATCCGGTCGTGGAGGGCAGGGAGGAGCATCCCACGGGTGGACTTTCCCAGCCTTGTCTGTGGGTCTGAGCCAGAACAGGGGCTCTTGAGTGATATCTTGAAACGGGCCTCTTTCTGGCCTGGTCCTCTCTGCCCAGCCGAGTTGGTGCGTGAGCATTCAAGTGTCGTGTGCTCGGCGCTGTGTCAGGCACGCTCGATGCTTACAGCCGTGGGAAGTCAGAGCGCCGAAACAAGAGATGCATCCAAATAAAGAAATCCAACATAATCTGGAGCCCACAAGCCTGTGTTACAGTCCAGTGCGAGCTGAGCAGAGAGCAGGACCCCGCCAGGGGTGCTTGCAGCTCCCTGTGGTAATGGCCCGACTCGTCCAGGCCTGGCCCAGGAGGCTGAGGACGCCCTGCGCCCCGCTCCCTAAGGGGCCTGCAGGACGAGGGTGTGGGTTTGTCTGATGCTCTGCTCTCTGGTGGCCGACCTCTGTGACCACCTGCATGGCAGCCAGTGTCCCGTGGTGAGATGGGGGCAGGGGTGGGTTCACTCCTGTGCAACCGGTATGTTTCTGAACTCCGTCCTCCATGTCCCTGCTGCCCCCAGCTGGGGTGTTGTACCCCACCTCGGGGGTCTCTCATTGTCAATGAGTGTCCATCTTTTCCCTTCCAGAGGCCAGGTATTGGGGAAGTGGCCAGGGTCAGCCTGGACGCGTCCTGCTGCCCAACATGGGACGTGCTGCACCCTCTGGGTGCAAAACCCCGAGGCGGGGAGCAGGGTTTCTGGCCACTCCTTTTTTCTTCTCTCTCAGTTAGCATCTCAGTAAAATAATTCAATTTCCATTCAGACTTTTTTATTTTGTATCTCCTATATGATTTTAACAAACCATAATCGGCCACCTGAGCGTGCAGTGCCTCTGAGAGAAGAGAGGAAGGAAGGGGCACACAGTGCGGCTTGCGAGCCCGTCTGGGGCAGTTTTCCTGGGGGATGTACGTCACACCCTCCATTTCTGATTGAAGTTCTGGTTCTGAAACTTAACAAATACCTGCAGAACCCTGAAGCCCGTGTTTGAGGTATAAAGTGAAGGAAGCATCCCAGGGACCACAGGAGTTGAGGCTGAGCCCTTTGCTCTGATTGGCTTCATTTGGTTTTTGAAACACAACACAGAGACCTTGGTGTGGAATCTGCTTCTGAGACTGGTTGATGCTAATAGTTTAGTGCCCCCTCTCCTCCCCTGAAAAAGTGAAAAAACAGCAGCAACAGAGGGGTGGCCATGATCTGGATCAGCAAGAGAAGGGTTGGTACTTGGCCGTGGAATGCCCCGAGGGGACCCTGGGGGCACACCCAGCATCTGGGCGCGGACCCCCGTGAGGGCCTGCTGTGCTTGTCGCATGTCGCTGGTGTGAGCTGCAAGTAGATTTTCAACTCGGAAGTGGGTTGTTCTGATCCTGCTTTTGGTAAATGACCAAGGACAGCTTTAAATGCGAGGTGTCATGGCATGTTGTTTGAGTGGTAGGCCTCGTTGTTTCCTGTAGACAGCTATGGGGCACTTGTAGTCCTTCAACTTGAAAACGTTCATCTCTTACAAAAAAAAAAAAACAAACCAAAATAACAACAACTACAAAAGACACACCAAAACTTCTGTTTTGTGAGGGAAGCGCAGCTCTCCCCTGCAGGTGTGCCACAGCGAAAACACGTTTCCGCTTTTGCCACACACTGCCCATTGCCGCTCACGCTGCAGCCATTGCAGGGCAGGGTGTTGGTGGCCCCTTCCCCGCCGGCCCGCGTCTCTGCAGGGCCCAGCTTCGCGGGGCTCTGTGCCATAGGGTAGCGTGCAGGCAGTGACCGTGATTGCTGCCGGTGGTTGTAATGGCGCCACATCGAAGTTTGGGCTGAGGGTAGCCAGACGTCCCAACATGACGCATGCGAGAAGTCAAGTTTTAAGGATCTGCAGTGGGGTGATGCAGAGCGATTTCTGAGCATTGCTTTTGGGTGTGCAGGCCGTCCCCGGCGATTTCAGCACTGTGCCCTGCAGTTGGGTTTCAGCAAAGTTTGAGAATTCCCCTTCTCAACCCAAAGCGAGTTTAATGAGCCACTAGGGAAAGTGGGTTGGTAGAACTCATCCCGGCCTTAAAACTATCCGTTCATTCATTCGTTGTTTAAGAAACACACATCGGCCCCAGGACCTGGGGTCCCAGGACTCTGGGGTTTCTGTCCGTCCGTTCTCTGCCGGAGGAAGAGGCTTATTCTGACAGCTTTCTTGGTGTGCCCACACCTGTCCTGGCCGGTGGGGGGGTCACGTTGCCTCCTCGGTTATTTGAGTTACGGCTCAGAACTGCAGCCATCTCTCGAGGTCGCATACCGGATTGATGCACAGCCACAGTTTGGCTCCAGTCTGGTGCTTTCTGTGCTTTGTTTACTCCTCTGTCTAGACATTTTCAGCGTCATACCGTCCAGAGTATACCGGGGTGAGGGGTTCTGTTGTGATTACCTGTCCCTGTCCCTGTCCTTGTCATTGCCCACAGCTAGGACTGGCCCTTGTGAGGTTCCTGATGCCCTGGTGCTGCTTTCTCGAATAGTCTTCCCAGGGACTGCGGGGAGCGGCGCACCGCCCCCCCAACACTGAGCCTCATTGTCGTTTTCTCTGTTCATTTTGCAGGGGGAGGGCGGCGTCTTGTTTTAATCTGTGTTTTCTGATGGCCAGTGAGACACACGTTCTCTTCTACATGTTTCAGTGATTTTAGAAAAGACTCTTGGGCGTTCACAAGAGCACTGCCGAGCACGACTGTGTGCGTGGCTGGTGGGGGTCACCCGTGCTGGGAGCCCGCTCTGTCCTGGGTCGTGACCCTGTCGGGCTGCTGTAGGGAGGTGGCTTCCACACAGCACCCAGCGCCAAGCTCCACGTTTGAGGGGCGGCTTCTCCAGGGCGTGCGGGATGCCTGGTGTCTGAGAGGGTCGCTTCTCCCCTCTGTTCCTGCGCCCTGACCTCCAGGAGTGGCTACGCGTCTCCGACACTCCTGAGCGAAACCCCTGAACTGATGAGACCTTGTGTAAACCTGTGAGCACCAGCCTGCGGGAAGCAGAAATCAAAGCTCTTACCTGTGTGGCCAGCACTGTTGCACAGGTGTGATACATTTTGGAGCTTTGAGTCATTTGTAATCAGTTGTCAAATGAAAAATCCAGACTTGGTGAGAAGAGACGTCCCTAGAGAGGACTGTGGCACAGGGGCATGGGCCTTCTGCGCCCTGACTGCGGGTCACAGGTCTCTCAGGGATTAGGCCAAAAGGGCTCTCCTTGGCAGGGAGGCGAAGACCAGGCTGGGAAGGACCAGGGCGGGAGTGGGGCGAGGCGGTGGGATCAGAGGATGCCTGGTCTCAGGAGGGGCTGCGCTGGCTCAGGGGGGCCCTGGAGACTGAGGGGGTAGTGGGACGCCGGGGACAGAAGTGAGCCAGGGTTTGGTTACGAGTGTTTTGTTGTGACTGGTCTCCATGAGGCACAGAGTGGGAATCGGCGGGTTTCTGTGTCTGGCCACGTCTAGGTGGACGGGGCATGGTGAGCTGTAGCTCAGTCCTGTGGGGAAGGGGCTTTTTGGCAGGGGCCATTCCTGGAACACAGAGGGTGGGGGATTTCTTACCTGTCACCGTTTTCTGGGAGCACAGGACTTGGGGAAAATCAGCGTCGTCACGGTTGTTAGCTGGACTTTTGCACAGCATGGGGCCCAGCACTGTGGTTGACCCTCACTGGCCTAGGCTCTCTTGCTTCAGCCAGGCCCTGGATCTTAGCCGAGGGCCTTTCCCACCTGCTGGGGACTTTGGTCCCTGCTTCTAGGGAGGTGCTTTTCAGCTGCGCAGTGAAAAGGAAGGTGCCTGGCGCACACAGGCAGCCCTCAGGGCCTGCAGGAGTAGGGGGGGCAGTACCCTTTGGGTGCCAGGGCTGGACGGGGGCAGAGCAGGATGCTGCAGGGGGGTGGGGCCCCTGGGGTGCTAGTTAGACCCCCCCACACAGCTGCAGGCACTCTCTCGTGTGGGTGTCCTGTTTTCAGCGGTGTCTCTCACTCCCTGAAATGGCCTTCTTCAGTAGTTTGCTTCTTTGCACACTAAGGAGGACCAGGGACTCTGGATGCAGCTTGCCTTGTGAAAGGGGCAAAGGCATTCACTGAGGGACAAGCAAGCCTGGTCCATTCCCTGACTCCCTGAAGCTGTCCCTTGTGACCAAATGCCATTCACTGAACAGCGTTTCTCACAGTGTGGCCCCGAATCAGCAGCAGCACCCAAGAACCTGTTAGTGGCTGGGCGCGGTGGCTCACACCTGTAACTCCAGCACTTTGGGAGGCTGAGGCAGGAGGATCACTTGAAGCCAGGAGTTCGAGGCCAGCTTGGGCAACATAGTGAGATCCCACCTCTATAAAAAATTTAAAAATTAGCCGGACGTGGTGGCACGCACCTGTAGTCCAGCTACTTAGGAGGCTGAAGCAGGAGAATCACTTGAGCCCAGGAGTTTGAAGTTATAATGAGCTGTGATTGTGCTGCTGCGCTCTAGCCTGGGTGATGGAGGGAGACCCTGTCTCTTAAAAAAACAAAACAAAACAAATCATTAGAAATGAACGTTCTTGAGACCCCAAAGGACCAGGAGCTCTGACTGGAGCCCAGACCTCTAGCATGCGCGGCCCTGCCAGGGGTCCTGCTACAGGCTCCAGTGTGGGAGCCTCTGCCCAGAGGCGTGTGGGGTCTCCAGGAAGTGGCGATGACTCAGGACCAGTCTCTGGGAGTCGCTGAGGAGTTGGGCAGTGGTTGTTTCTCTGGTTTGTGAGTGTGTGGGGGTGCTGGGCTGCATACCCCCTCGGGAAGTGAAAAGGACCACACACATGCACAGTGTGTTGGAATATGTGTGCATATATGTGTGTGGGCATATATATGTATGTTTTTGTGTATGAGTGTGCACATAGGTGTGTATGTTTGTGCATGTGTGTGCATTCATGTTTGTGTGTATGGGCGTGTATGTGAGTGTGCATGGGTATGTATGTATGTGAGTGTGTGTAGCATGTGTGTGGCAGATGTGTCCTCTGGGTGGGCTCAGGAAGGGAGCCTTGTGACCAGCCGTGCGTTAGTCTTCCTCTGTGTGTGCCCATGTGGAGTTGGCAGGTTGGGATTTCCTAAAGACAAGTGGGAGCTGCTAAGTGGGGGACCGTGGCACATGTCTGTTGCAGTGTGAGCAGGACAAAACACCACCAATACAGAGTGTGTGAACACAGCGACTGCGTTGCCCTCCAGCCCTTAGACGACTCCACAGCGTGAAAGCCTGTTAGCACCCTCTTGGCCGTCCTCCCAGACACCTGCGTCCCCTGTGTAGCTGTTCATTCCTGCATAGAAGGACACCGTGCAGCCCAGGCCCACCCTGGCACGGTCTGCCTCCCCATTCTGTCTTGGCGCAGGTCCGTTTTCACGAAAGGTGACCTCCTACTTCGTTCTTTATAACAGCTGCATAGGATTTGGCATTTGGACAAACTGTATTTACTGTCTGGGCAGCCTGGACTGTGAGGCTGTTTCCATGGCTTTGCTGGCGAATCTTTGTGTCCCAGTGGGAGCGTGGCCGTGGAAGCATCCTGAGTGTCATGGCGGGGTGGTCTGTGTCTCCTCCCCTAATGGCTCGTCCTTCTAAGTCAGTGCCCACCTGGAAAGTGAAAACGACCATGTTGCTTTTGTTTGTGTTTCCTTCATGGTTACTGACATTGAACAGCCCTCCCCTGAGCGTGCCACTTGCACCCGCGCCCCTGGGGGTGCTCTGGGAGGCTCGCTGCCTGCCCCAGGGCCGGAGCCCTTTGTACTCTGTCTGCTGCTTCCTGTTCTCCCTGTGAGGCTTAGTAAGCCCTCCCCATTTTGAAAATTATGTAAAAACCCTCCCAAATTCTGGCACTTTTTTGGTTTCTTCTTTTCTTCTGTCTCTCCCTGCCCCTCTCCTTCCTCCTCTTCGGATTTTGGTTTTTAGGTATGTAATTAATTTTAAAACTTAAAAGTTGTTGGAATTCTGAGTACTAACTAGCATATGACTCTAACTTAGGGGCTGATTGGAAGCTTTGTGCTAAAATACCGTTCTTGACGATGGCTTTGTGATGGATCATGCGATTTCCAGGTGAGGCCTGGGCCACCTGCTCCGTCCTGTGCTCTGAGGTCCTGCGTTTGCGCGCTGTGCCAAGGACAGGCTCTCTGCTGCGCTGGTGCCTGGCTGGGGCCCAGGAGCCGGGAGCCGGTTGTGGTCAGGGAAGGTGCAGATGCCACCTCCTTCCCAGTTCTTGCTAATGCTTGTCCTTTACCTGCGATGCCTCCTCTGGTCTCACCTGGCCAGGCAGGCTGTACCTGTAGCTGACCACTGTCTAGGGTGATGTTCTCCCGGAGTCCCTTGGGGTCATTTTGAGCACAGTTGGAGTGGAATTTGTGTGTGTATGTTGTAAAAGATTCTGGTCCAAAGTTCATTCTGCTAACATGTCTCTTTTTTGAACTGTTTCAGACTGTGCTGACACCAGACAGTAGGAAGAAACTGTGTGCTGAAATGTTGGACAACACTGATGACTAGGTAAGTGACAAAATCCGCCTATAATGTCTCTTTTTAGAATCAGCTCTTCAGAAGGTCTCCTGCGGGTGTTCTGCCCTGTCAGTTAGCAGCGACGTCTGTTTATGGTGTGCCCTGCCCAGGTGGCTGTGCCTGGAGAGCAAGGGAGGGAAGTCTGTCTGCAGAAGCCCAGTGGTCCTGCCTGAAGTGGCCAAGGTCCGTCCGGGAGATGTGGCTGCAGGGGACATCTGTCTGCAGAAGCCCAGTGGTCCTGCCTGGAGTGGCCAAGGTCCGTCCGGGAGATGTGGCTGCAGGGGACATCTACGGATCCAAGTGGGCGTGGCAGGGGAGGTCCCTGGGCAGGTGATGCTGGGCTGTGGCTCTAGGCCAGCACCCAGGGGCAGCACTGGCTTCCCTGGGCCAGGAGGGACAGGGCTGGGTCTGGGAGGTGCCTGTGAGGCCATGTCCTGTCCGGATAGGCATGCTCCGGAGTTCCTACTGGGTCTCTGAAGGTGGTCCGTCACCCCACCCTAGAATCTGCGGGAGCTGGTGGTCAGTTGCTTCTGTTCTGTCACTTACACCCTCTATGCCCGTGTTCAGGGAGGCCTGGGGGAGGCAGTGGCTTAGGGGGTCTTGGGGCTGCCGTACTCTTGATCCCACTTGCGCCCCTCCCATCTGCAGGGTGGGGCCCTGTGCGGGACCGTGTTGTCTGAGACTGCGGAGCAGTGGCCCATGTGGGTCCCGCTGCACAGGGCATGGGATGGGTGCATCAGCGTGTCCAGGCAGCCCCAGAGAGACTAGCCAAGGACCCTGGAGCACAGCGTGGGGAAGTGGCACGCTCACCCACTCGTAAGGCCATGAGCCGTGCCTTTCCCCCACCCCTCCCAGCCACTGGGATCTGGCCCTGCCTCACGGGGCTGCCTGGCCTCAGCTGGTACTTCTTGAGCTTCAGTTCTTCACCTGTAGAAGTGGGAGGGCAGGGGCTCCCTGGCCCATGCTGGGCTCAGGGATGGGCTGGCTGGGGGTCGTGGGGGCCGTGGAGCTGCATGGAGCATGTCCTGTGCTGTGCAGGATCTCGGGCTCCCAGGGGCCCTGCAGAGTGGGTGGCCGCCCGGCACCTGGGTGTGTGTGCAGGGCAGGAGGGTGCTGCCCTCAGCTTCTACCCTGCGGGCCCTGTGGGCGGCTGTCAAACGGAAACCAGGGTTGGCACTCTCACTGTGCCTCCGAGGGGCCTGGCAGCTCGGGGAGGGAGGGACCATCTTCAGCTCAGCGGCCACCTGTGCCGTTCTGCATCCGGCTTATTTACGTGCACAGATGGAGCCAGAAGAGGAGAGGCCATCAGAGGGGTCTTTCTGTTTGATTTGGTTGGGGACCAGCACAGACAAGACCTGAGGAGGGGGTGGGAAGGTGAAGGTTGACCCCATCAGCACACCGAGCTGGGGGAGACACAGCTTCAGACCCCCGCGCCCTACTGCCTGTGCCTGGTCCCAGAGACATGGGTTAAAGGTTTACAGAGGTGTGTCTGCGCTAGAAGGCATTTCCAATGTGACTTTTGTTGTAATGAGCAGGATCTTTAAGTCCCTGAGTGCCCTTTAGAAAGCCTGGTTGTGACTCCTGCCACCCAGGGGCACCTCAGCTCTCCTGGTCTTGCTGTGTGTAAGGGATGAGATGTCCCTTGGCTGTAGCTTTCACGTCATAAGTAGTCTGCTTACAAAAGGCTGTTTGAAAAGGGAATACTTAGGAAGATTAAGACATATATTCCAGAACTTGTGTTGAAGAAGAAGCAAAAATAACTTTTAAGGTACCCTTCCCCATATGAAGTGGTCGTATCTTCAAACAGCTTTGCTGTTCTTGCTTGGGGACAAGCAGGCATTGTCCTTCCCGTAGCCACCGTGGGCTGGTTTCTATGACCCAGGGTCCTGGGCAGGGGATGGCCTCTGCAGGGAGCTGACCCTCAGGACTGTGTGTCCACCTGGGACCAGACAGTCCTGGGTGGCCCAGCCACTGAGACTGGTCTAGGGTGGGGGGTGGGGGTGGCTGTCCACCGCAGGCCTGCTGGGTGTGGCTGGGAACATGGCCTGGGGGCCATCGCCTGTCAGCAGCTTCCAAGGGCTCCTCAGCTGCAGAGGGTGGAGGACAGGTTCCCTTACACATCTGTGTGGGGGAACCAGGGAGCCACAGGATACCATGCTGTGTCTTGCCTGTGGTTTCTTTTCTTAGACCTTTCAAACTCTTACACTTGCATATGTTTATGGGGAGAAGATGAGTGCAGAAACTGCATGACTTTGAGTTTTGTTGTTTTGACATCGCCTGAGTTACAGGCTTTTCTTTCCTTTTTCCAATTTAACACAATCCTGTAGTCCTAACAAGCATACTGTGTAGGTGCTGCCCAGCCGCCCTGGAGTCCAACTGTGGTCTTACCCCGCACGCACCAGAGGCAGGGCCACCTCACCTGCAGTGAGAGGGGTCCTGGCTTTATTTTTAGCAAGTACAGTTCTGTGTCTCTCAGAGCTGAGAGCAGGACTATTGTAAATTTAATTAAATGACACTGCAGTGGGAGGTAATTACTTCTGCAAGTGTTAGGAGGCCCAGGAGATTCTGTCTCATCCTCCACTGAAGCCCTGTGAGGCTGTCACCTGGAAAAATGCCCAAGACCCTATCCCTGCCAGGCCCCTGGGATCCTGTGGGTGCTGATCTGATTAATGGTGAACAGTTTGAGCTTTTAATCTCTGAAGCCTGGCTTTGAGGATAAGCCATTCGATCTAGATTATCTTACACATGTAGCAGGTCACCACCAGGAAGTATGTGTAAAACCGTGCATCCTAAAGCTACTTTGACAGGACAGGGTATGTAGAGTATGAGCACCGACCAGCCGCCTCACGCACACATGCGGGGCCGGCCTGCAGCCAGGGCTCTGCTGTGGGCCGCTGGCCGAGGGTCCATTTACAGTGACCAGAAGCCACATCCTCAGCACGCTGAGATCCGAGCTGGCTCCTCGCAGCAGCAGCTCCACATGGGCAGTGCTGCTTCTCCGTGCTTCAGACGTGCACTGTCTGGACCGTAGGCAACACCACACCTGGCATGAAGCGCCGGTCAGAGCCGAGATGCACCTTGAGTGTAAAACCCACAGCTGGCTGTGAAGACTCAGCACACGGAAAGCAGCTGCTTCATTGATGATGCGCGGAACCATCGTGTTTTTGATACATGCTGGGTTAGATACGCTATTACTAAAGTAAACACAATGTCTTTGTTTTTACTGTTTAGCGTGAGTTCTAGGAAAACTAAAATTGCACATGCAGCTCTCCTGGGATGTGTGTGGCCAGCTTAGGTCTCCACAGCTGTTGGGTGCCCTTGCATTTGACTTCTGCAGGCGTGGCCCTGTCTGGGTGGCTGGGAGCTGCTGACTGGTAACAACTATGTTCGGCCGTGAGAGTGTTTAGTAGCTTTAAGTGCTGTTGTTTTTGCGTCTCTGCAGACAGTTACAGCATAGCCTGTCGGACCTTTTTGCAGAAATACGTTTCACCAGTGAGACTGTGTGTTTCCTGTCCAAGGCTCCCGGCCGTGCCTCAGGGAGTACACCCCTCCCCAAAAGCCCCTGCGTTATCCAAGCTTCCGTCTCGCTTGTTTTCTGTGGGCAGAGGAACACACAGCACATTTGTGGCTGGTTTTCCATGTCACAGCTGTACCCTGAACACAGTGATTGGCATGCTCAGCCTGCACTCAGCGACCAGGGACGGTTCGAGTGTGATGAACCCTGGGCTGCGTTCCCGTGGGAGGAAGGGCCCCCGGTGACCCTCTGCCGCCCAACATGCGCTTGCTGTGGCAGCCTCTGGAGTCCCACGGACGGGCTGCCGTTCGTGCAGCTGCAGGGCACACGCCGGAGTCCTAGGAAAAGACCCTCAGGCACCCCCGCATCTGGCCGGGTTATTTATAGCCCTCAAAGGGCCCATTTTTCTTTGCAGAGTGGACATGTGGGCGATGACATCATGCTCGCCAGTGGAGCCCGTGAAATGAGCCTTTCATTGAACAGCTTCCCGGGTGCGCCCGGCACGTTCTCATCTGCGTGCGGAGGCCTCGTGGTTTTACGCTGCTCTGCTGCAGTTGCGTGGATGCAGGCTCCTCGCGCAGGCAGAGCGTGGGGTGGCCTGGAGACAGTGCCACCTGCCTGTTTCTGTCCCTCATCACCCCGGGGAGGGCAGGTCCTGCAAGGTGGTCACTCCACAGTTCACTGAGCTCCCGTGCCAGGTCCCCATGCTGGGCAGTGGGGCCTCAGTAGAGGAAACATCGTTCTACTGCTGGGGGAGACAGACCCCAAACAAGGTCAATAGGTCAGATCTGAGCAGGTTGGTGGTGATAGATAAAAAGAAATAAAGAAGGCCGGGCGCGGTGGCTCACGCCTGTAATCCTAGCACTCAGGGAGGCCGAGGTGGGCGGATCGTTTGAGCTCAGGAGTTCAAGACCAGCCTGAACAAGAGCGAGACCCCGTCTCTACTAAAAATAGAAAGAAATTATATGGACAACTAAAAATATATACAGAAAAAATTAGCCGGGCATGGTGGCGCATGCCTGTAGTCCCAGCTACTCGGGAGGCTGAGGCAGGAGGATCGCTTGAACCCAGGAGTTTGAGGTTGCTGTGAGCAAGGCTGATGCCACGGCACTCTAGCCTGGGCAACAGAGTGAGACGCTGTCTCAAAAAAAAAAAAAAAGAAATAAAGAAGAGAAGGGGATGGGGTGGGTTCTAGAGGGGAACTGGGACAGTTGATGGAGCAGAGGCCGGCGTCATCCCTGTGTGTGGGGAGGAGTGGGTCACGCACCAGGAACAACAGTGCAAAGGCCCCGAGGCAGGTGGGAGCATGTCCTGGGTATTCAGGGAACAGTGGAGGGCAGGGGGTGAGAGGAGAGGCGGTGGACAGAGAGCACAGTGGGAGCCAAGGAGGTTGGAGCAGTCCCCAGGCTGCTGGGAGAATGGACTGTGGCAGGGCAGGGCCAGGCACCTACTTAGGAAGCTGCGAGGTGGTCCAGGAGCGAGGCTGGTGGCTCGGGTCACAGTGTAGCAGCGTCAGTGGGGAATGACTCCCTTGGGCATTTATTTGGAGGTGGAGGCAGAGGACTTGCTGCCAGGTTAAATCTGGGGCAGGGTGTGGGGGGGGGGGGCGGGGCGAGCATGCACTGAGGTTTTGGCCTGAGCAGTTAGAAAGACAGAGGCTCCACTGCGGCTTCTGCCTGGGCTCTCTGGGAAGTGTTTTGGCAGGTGGGGAGTATAGTTTGGGGACACGTGAAGCTTGGGGTACTTATCAGAGGAAGAGACCACTGGGTCCCTAAGCCTGGAGTTGGGGAAACGTCCGAGGACTGGCCCGAGGGGTGGGTCCTGACTGGAGCCAGGGTGTGGAGCTCTGCCAGGGGGCAGGCCCACCTGCAAATGTCCTTGTTTATCCACCTGTCAGGTAGAGACGTGCTGGTACCTGCTCCTGCACCGTGCTGGCCCTCAGGGGGCCTCCACTGAGATTGGGTGTCAGACAGGCAGGCGTGCAGGAGTGGAGAGGGTCTGGTTCAGAGGGGCTGTGGTGGGAAAGCTGGTCTGGGGGGTGGGAGGTAAGATGGACAGACTGGTGGGTGTAGGACACAGGGCAGGGTCAGAAGGGAGGAGGTGTGGGGACATGGGCAGCCTTCGGGGACTTGAGAGTCTCGTCTCGTCTCCTGCAGTCTTGGGGTGCAGCACCGGTCCCACAGGGGCACCTCCAGCTGAGCCTGTGGAGCCTCTTAGCTGGACGCAGAGGGTGAGGAGTGTGGGCAAGGAGCCCACCTGAGGCCCAGACACAGTTTCACTTTCTGATTGGGTGTGGCGTGGGGCTGGGGAATGGGGGGTGGGTCCAGGGATGGGGTGCCTCCCTCCTCTGGGCAAGCCTGGCACACCTTATCATGCCTGAATCCCCTTGCTGCTGCCCCGTTTTAAAAGGCGTGGCCGCCAGGGTCTTGGGCTGCCCACCCCATTGACCTAGTCAAAGGGGGCTACTCCTTGGGCAGGAAACCTCAGAGCCCTGAAGAAGTCGTGGGAAGCAAACAGCCTTTGTCTCGCTGTCCTCTGTGACCCCAGAGAGGCTGAACTGTGTTCATTATGGAGACGGGATGGTGCGTCTTCTTTTCTTTGTCCATATCAGGAGGGGCGGGGCCACAACCTTGGATCAGGCCCCACTCAGAGCCACTAGGTCTCAGGGTTATCTTGCTTTTTTGTGTGCCTTGCAGACTGAATAATGACCTAGGAATAAACAAGGTTCTAACCCCTGGAACGTGTGAGTGTGACGTGATGTAGAAATAGGGTCTTTGCAGGTAGACGATTCTGGGTTGTCTGGCGGCCCTAAATGCATGCTCAAGTGTTCCTGCAAGAGGTAGGCAGAGGGAGAGTAGATTCGGGATGAGGAGAAGGTGTTGTGAAGAGGGCACGGGGCTGGAGTGATGGGCTTGGGGAGAGTTTCATGCGTCCACCTGGGCAGGCCGCAGGGTGCCGAGATACGTGGTCGCACATGCCTCTGGTGTGTGTGGGGGGTTTCTGCATGAGAGTAAAGCAGCTGGCCCTCCCCCGTGTGTGTGGGCCTCATCCAATCCAGTGAGGGCCCCGCAGCACAGAGAGGCCCCGCTTCCCGAGGGAGAGAGTGCCCCGTTTGCCTGCCTGTGAGCGGAGCACCGGCTCTGCCTGGCCACACCACGCTCCACCACCGCGTGGGCCAGTCCATCGTGGCAAATCCCTCTCTCTCTGCGTGTCCTCCTGGTTCTGTTTCCCGGAGAGCCCTGACTGACCAAGGGCCACAGACAAGGAGCACCTGCAGTCCCCGAAGCTGGAGGAGGCCAGGAAGGGATTCTCCCCGGGGCCTCCCGAGAGAGCGAGGCTCTGCCGACACACCCTGAATTCCGTCCAGCGAAACTGATTTCAGACTTCTGGCCTCCAGAGCTGCGAGAGAAGACATTTCTGTTGTTTTATGCCACCCAGTTTGTGGTCGTTGGTTGGAGCCGCCATGGGAAGACAATAGTCAGTATAAACAGTGCTTCCGTAAATACTCTTGCCACACTCCAGAGCTGTCATTCCGAGGCAGGGACTTCAGGGAGTGGCACTCGTGGGCCAGAGGGTGTGTGTCTTTATTTGAATAGACCTCACCAGATTGGTTTCCTGAAGGATCTAACAGTTCATCTTCTCCCCATGGGAGCGAGCAGCACCCTACTCCCTGCACCCTCTCTCAGCAGCCGCGTCCGGCGTCGCTCCGACCTGTGGGTCTGCAGCGGCAGAGTGACAGTTCTGTTCTTTGATTTTTTGCTTTGGTGTCTCCCAGAGTCCTGGTGAGTTAAATGTCCTCGCTCAATGTGTAGCATTTGGGATCCTTCCTTGAATCACCTGTAGTCTCCCTTCACCCCGTTTCTCTTGGGGAATTCGTCTCTTTCTTGCCAATCTGTAGGAGCTGTATATTTGTTATAAATATTGATCCTCTTTCTCCTGCTTTGACAACATTTATTCCCAGTCCTACTGTTTGCTAATTACTTGTATTAATGTATTATTTGCCATACAGATTAAATCATTTTACCGGGGAGTATCTCTCTCTTCTCTGTGTCTCAGGGGTACCAGTGTTTGTTAAGATTACATGGGTTGTCTCTTGATTTTCTGGCAGGAGTTTTGTTGTTTTGTGTGTTTGAATTAAACTCTTGATTATGTCTAGAATGCTTTCGCTCAACATGGAAAGACGTTTGAGGGAGGGAGGGAGGAGTCCAGCTTTCTTTCCTTCCAGTGTGCCTGCCCTAACCAGTCAGCGATCCTTCCTTCGACAGTGAATTGAACGTCAGTTCTGTGGTCTGTGGGACTCTCACGTCTGCTGGCTCTGTCTGGGGATTCTCCATCCCTTTCCACTGGCCTGTCTGTCTTCACGTACCGGATCCCATCGGTGGCCGCTTCAGAGCGTGTGCTGACAGCTGGCGAAGGACTCCCCGTGGCCGAGCTTTGCATGTGTGATGAACTGTGTTGCGGGGGTTGCTTGTGTGCATATGTGTTCACATGCAGAGGAGGCTAAGGTGGGTGCACAGCAGCTGCGGAGGGGCCCCAGGGAGAAGGATGTGGAGGTGGGGAGGGAGGACCTGGTGAGAAAGAGAACAGACCACCAGGTGGGTGCAGAATTACATCTGTGTTAGGTGTAATTTCTAAAAGAGTATTAAGTGAAACTAGTGTCCAGGGCAGTACATGCAAAGCAAGTCTATTATGTGGGAGGCGATGAAAAGATGACCCCTCATGTCAGGGGCCCGTCCCCAGCTCGGGCTTCCTCTGGGCATGGGTGCCCTGACTGCCTGTGGCGGGTGGGCGTGTGTGGGTTCTCACAAGCACACTTGAGAATGCATTTAGGGCCCACCGCATGATCTCGAGATCCTCAACTTAATCTCATCTGCAAAGACCCTATTTCTACATGCAGTGACGCTCACAGGTTCCAGGGGTTAGAACCTTGTTTATTCAGTCTACTTACTACAAGGATGGAAAAAAGCAAAATAACCCTGAGTGTGTACGATTGCACTTGGGTGAGTGTGGCAGTTGGGCAGGCGTGTCACTGTGTCGGAGGTGCCTGTGCCTGACCCTGTGCCCCTAAGGGTGCTACACTGGGGTGCTGCCTGGGCCCCACCGGTGGCTGGCACCTCACAGTCCCCAAACGCACTCTGTACCTGAGCTCTCATGGTGATGCCCAGTTGGGCGGGCCCCTCCCACGGGGAGCCCAGTGAGGTCACGGCCTGCAGTTGCCCTCGCATGGCCCTGCCCTGCCCGGCTGCGGGTGGAGGTGTGGAGAGAGTTTCAGGTGCCTGACCCATACAGGACGAACCGCTGGGACAGGAGGAAGCTGCCGGTGCAGGTCGGGCGTGGGGTGGGGTGGGGCCGAGGTGCAGCGGGGCCAGGGCAGATCCTCCTTCGGCGGGGGTGGCTAGCCCAGCCTGCTTCCCGGGTGGTGGTTATGGGCAGGTGGGGTCCAGGCTGTGCTTTGCAGGGAGGGCTCATAGTCTGTGAGGCTGTGAGGCCTGGAGGCTCTGCGGGAACAACCAGGCCCCGTGGGCATCGAGATGGTCAAATTCGTTATTCAGCCTCCCACACGGCCTGCGGCTGCAGTGTGTCCAGACTGAGCCCTGGCACCCTTTCTTCTCCAGGGCTGCGCACCACCTGGCCTCCGTCTAGGGTGTCAGGTGTGTGGTCATGATCCTGCTGCCACCCAGGAAGTCTCACCTATGAAGTCCTGGGAAGTCCCCTGGGGGGTCGATGGGGCCGTGGGCATCCCATGTTGCTCTAGTCTCGGAAGTGTCGCAGACCATGTGGCAACAGGCTCGTCCTTGGCCAACCCAGGCACAGGGTTTGCAGACGACAGTGGCATGTGTGAATTGGAGCCCCAAGCGCTGACTCATGTCTGCCCAGGTCTGGCGTTTCCTCCCTCGGCAAGAGTGAGGAGGACATGGGGTGACATGGCCACAACGGGCGCTGAGCCCTTCTAGGGCTGGGCTGGTTGTGAGCCCAGCAGGAGCCTGTGCCCCCCACGCCTGTATCCTGACAGCTCCTGGGGGCAGGGCTGGGGGTGAGAGCTGATTCTTTGCCAGCCGCTGGGGGCCTGAGGAAGTGAAGCTCATTTGTCTTTTCAGATTTTGCCTTGAACTCTGTGTTTCTAGCAAGGAGGAGAGGGTGACCCTGGCTAGGCAAATGGTTCATTTTGATGCAGTTTCAGATCGCGCCTGCCCGTCTCCCCTCCATGCTGCGGAGCATCTCTTTTAAGGGTTTGCCGCTGCCTGGTTTCCTGATCATTCTTCCTATGCTCCTGGGACCTAACAGAGCTGTTGCATTTAGCAGAAAACTCTTGGAGACTGGCAGGCAGCTCCCTCCTTGTCTGCCGGGTGGGCTGGTGGGGCTAGAGTTGGGGGCTTTTGCCACTGACTTTGACCCAGGCCACCCTGGGGCAGCAGGCTGTGTCTGAGGATGTGGCCTGGGCTGGGGGAAAGGGAAGGGAATGCAGCCCCAGCTCACTGGGTACTGGGTGGCCAGGGAGGGGAGAGTGATACACTGAGCTGGCTAGCGCCAGCCTCCCCATTGCTGGTCCACACATCTGCAAACCTGCAAGATTCGAGCGTGTTGCATAACAGAGGCTGGTGGGGAGGAGAAATGTTTAGACACAGCTGTGGGATGGGTGCTCCGTGAGGGGCTGTCAGATCAGCGGCCAAAACTTAATGGGATGGGGGTGGGAGATGGGAGTGTGGGAAGGGGTTAGGCGGGGCCCAGGTGCTGAAAGCAAATTGACTGGACTGTGTTGGGGCTGAAATGACAAAACAGGGTGCTGAGGGCACCCAGGGAGGAAGCAGCCACTGTCCCTGGACAGGACAAGGGCAGCTGTCGCCCCAGGAGGAGTGCAGTGTGGTGGGACTCATTCCTCCCGGTGTGGCCCGTGGCATTCTGATCCTGCAGTGATCTGGGCATGACCGGGCATGTGGCCGTGGGCACAGTGGCCTGGCCCCGCAATGTCTCCAGCCAGAGCTCATTGCTGTCAGCACCGGAGCCCCGGCCCTCTTCCTGCTGATCCCAAGTGCCCCGGGCTCTCTCCTGCCCGGGACCCCCGACCTACCGCTCCCTCTGCCTGCGAAGCCCACGTCGTCAGTGCCCAGTTCGTGGAGCCTCCGAACGGCCTGTCTGCCGAGAGGGAGACGCTGTCTGACCTCATGTGTGGGGGACAGCATAGGCGTCTGTGTGGTAGGGGGCCTTAGCGTGACCGATGTTTCGATGTAGGTGGCAGGTCTGAGTGGAAGGGGACTCGTTCAGGATGTAATAGTTTAGGATCTGGGTCAGGAAGCGGCAGAGGGCACGAAGCCAGCCTGAGGGTGGTTTGCTGAGGGAGCAGTTTGCCCAGGGGAGTGGTTTGTTGTTCTTAGAAGGACTGGCTGGGGGAACAGGTCAGACGACTTTGGGAGCTGACAAACAGCTAAGCTACATGCTACTTTGTCTCCTTGGGCGAGAATTTGCTACAGTAGTCAGGTCTGAGCGAGCTGTGGGCAGTTCTGACTCCTTGCTCAGGTCAGGCTCAGGGCGGGCTCCCATGCTTTGCTTCTGACCCGGCTGGGGCCGGCTGATCTCCTGCAGGTCCCTCAGCAGCCCGTGTCTCCTTGCTTGGGGCTTAGCACAGTGTGTTGTCACATGTACACACACGCACATGCCTGCCATTTGGGTGTCCCGCCCACTGGATGAGTTCCCCGAAGGTGGGTCCAGTCCCACTTTGCTCGCTGGCACTCAGTGGTGCCTGGCACCTTTGGGCACTTAGGAAGTGCTTGCAGAGGGGCGTGACTAGGTTTTGCACAGGTGCCTGGGAGCTCAGAGGGGGAAGCGGCCTCCTCCTTTCTGGCAGACCAGGGCACTTTACCCAGAAGGGCCTGGCTGCTGTGGAGGAGCAGGGGCTTCCCTGTGGCTGAGGTGCAGAACAGCAGAGGGAAGGCTCTGGGCTCAGGGTGGGTGGGATGGGCCAGCCTAGGGTGGGGCCGGGAGGTGGCCAGGCAATGACCTACATCACCCTCCATCGTTTGGGGCAAAGGGTTGGGATGTTAATCAAAAGGCAGAAGAAAGCCCTTGAAAGATCTTCGGCAGAGGCATGTCAAGACCAGATCTGGATTTTGGGAACATTTGTGTAGCTGTACCGCAGAGGTGGGGTGGCTAGGGTGGGAGAAGGGCACATCAAGGGAGGGCACTGTGGCCACGGACGCTGGCAGGGGCAGGGAGGGAGCTGAAGCTGGGTCTGCAGGGGAGAGAAGCCAGCGGACTCCAGCGCTTGTCCTGGGTGGGTGTGGACAGAGGGGCTGCAGCCTGGGTGGCTCACTGGCCGAGGGCCAGGTTCAGACGGAGGAGACCGAGCCACTCGTCACAGCTCTATTCTCTGTGTGGCCTGTTCGTGCTGAGACTACGACCAGGCGGGTCTCTAGGGTCGTGGTCCCAGCGCAGCCACTGCCTCCGGCTGGCGCTCGCTCTGAGGTTGTGGCGAGGGTGGATTGAGGCGCGGTGCAGTGATGTAGAATTGCTAAGTAGAGTGAATTAATATTTAAAATTGATACTAAGATGTGGTGAGCTTGGTTGTAGGTCGGCCAGTTTTCACTGGGCCAAAACTTGTACAGTGGGTTCTTCACTCATTTTTTTGGTAAAGAGAAAATATAGTGTAGGCTTTTAAAAACAGACGCTTGCTCTTGCTTTTTACCATAAACCAGATTGCCCCGTTGATGCGCTCTGGGGTCCATGGGCCCGAGGTGATCTTAGATCAGTCGTTTGCTGAGCTGACACCTTGTGATGGAAACGGAATCTAACTGTGCGTCACACCATTTATGTGGGTGGTGAATGTTGGTGTTTGAAACCATTGGCCTCTCTTTGGCTAATTGAAAACCTTATTTTTGTGTGTGTGTGAAGTCTCTAATCACAGAAGAGATATTTTTCCCTAAGCATAAGTGTTTCTCTTAATATTACTGTTGTTTTAAGAAAATTGCCTTCAAGGCTCATTATTCTCTTGGGCAAAGAAATGCTGCTTTGTAAACCAGGTAACTCATATATTCCAAATCTATAAACATGTCTTAAAATTATAAAGCATATTGTAGGGTTTACAGAAGTTCTTGAATGCATAAATTGTATTCCATTCTAGTTAAAGAGCACAAAGAATCCTCCAGTTTATTGCCTCAAAATGTCTTTGATGTCAGAAACGCTCTTTGTCTCTCATGAATAGCAGGATGGGCAGAATAAAGTGTTTTGTGGTGTGGGTGTGACTGGATGCTGTTCAGCTCCTGTCTTGATGGGTTCATATCTTCTCTAATTTCACGATCCGTCTCCGTTGCTAGCTGGGACATGCAGTCTCCCAGCTCTCGAGTCATCGCCTCCTTGGTCTCTGATGCAGCCCTCACAAGAGGCGTGCTCCTCTCTGAAAGTTGTCCCCACATCAGCCTGGGCGCGGCATTCGCAGAGGCACAAGGCCAGCACCAGCCGAGGCCCTCGGGTCTCCTACTTCTTGTCTCCCCACTTGAAGAAGCTTGGGTGTGTTGTCACAAAGGTCTCCCCAAAAGAGAAAGAGGCTCCTGGATCAGGCCGGTCTCTCCAGAGCCTGCATTTGCTGCTCCTGCTCTTCCTGACGCTCCGCAGGCTCCTGGGATTGCCCTGCCGTCGCCACCCCGCTGGGTGTTAGAGACCACCGAGAAGGGCGAGGAGCTTAGTGCCGGGCACGACCTGGGCACCATTCATTTTAACAAGTTGGATGGACTTGTCCGTGGGGTTGGGCATGGACCTTGGTTGCTCAGTTTAAGGAATTTTAGACCTGGCGCCTGGGGCCTGAGCTGTGGGCCAAAGGGCCCTGAACCTTCCATACGGCATCTGCGACTGTCAGACAGACGCAGCCTGTCCTTGCCTTGCTTACCGCCAAGGCTTGGAAACATGGTATGTGTGGCCATCACCTGTGCCTGCTGGGGTCACCTTCCCAGCTTCCTTCTAGCACCTGGACACATCAGCCAGACCTCCCTCCTGGGGACTCTTGGACCAGAGGCAGCGCCTGGCACCTGCGCCCCTTGCTGATGGCGCGCATGGGTCAGTGCTCAGAGTCACTGAGCCCAGCTGTGTCCCAGGGCCTGTGTCCTCCCCTCTCGCCTCTCAGGGCCAGCAGCAACAGTGGCAGTTGCTCTCGCCGCTGCCTGCTGGGGAAGGGGTGGAGGTTGGGGTCGGTGCTGGGTGTGGCTGGGTGCAGAGGTTGCAGGCCCAGTCTGCAGTGTTGGAGACTCGGCAAGCCTCGCACCTGCCCTGCTGCTTGTCCTGTAGGTGTTTGCTTGTTCAAGACCAGGTGTGGTGGCCTCAGTGCTGTTGGGTAATGCTCACCATAACGCGCTTCCTTACAAGCTGGGGGCAGGTGCCTGTGCTGTGGGAGGCAAACCTGGTCTGTAGAATAATATTAATGAAGCAGCCAGGGCTGGGCAAACCTCTGCACTATCTGCGAGACGCCCACTGGTATCAGGCCACCCCAGGGTGTGCTAGTGGGCAGAGCAGCCAGCACCCACAGCCCCTAACGGAAGAGGCCATCTTTTCTGGGCACATGCTTCCCAGTTCGGTGGTCACTCTGCCCAGCTGGGAGCAGGCCGTCACGCTATGTCACTGTGTCCAGCAGCTCTGTGCACGTGCTCAGAGGGCCCAAGGGACATGCCCAGGGCCAGTGGGATTCTGACCACGCCTGTCCCCTCTGGACCTCCCCTCCAGCCCCAACTCCCAGGCCCTATGCAGAGAGAGCCTGGGAGGCAGAGCAGCTCACCCATCCCATCCTGGAGCCCTGAGGTGCTTGGATGACCACAGCAGTGGCTGGGCCTGCGTGGTCCTTGGGCACTGAGGAGGTTGGCCCTTGGTGGGACCCCTGCCCCTGCCTGGTGGACATTGGCCTACATGGCTTGGGTGCTGGGCTGCAGGGCCCCTTCTCCCTGGGCTACACCCCCAACAGCCTCCCAGGCGGCCTTTCTCCTCCTCCCTTGGCCGGGCCGGGCCCTGCCCCACATAGCCCTGAATTAGCCCACACAGGAAAACAATTGGGCCCACATCGTTGAACAGCCCTGCTATTTAAAGGGAGGAGAATGGGACAGGCTTGTCCCACAGCCTGCAGGGACGGCTCGCCACAGGGCCTTGTCCTGGATGCTGAAGGGCGCCTGTGGCCAGTGGAGCCCCTACTGGTAACAGAGCCCTTGAAACCCCGAGGTCAGGACAGACATCCCAGAGGCCCTGCCTGAGGGCTGGGTGGCGCCTGAGCCCCCATCCTCCCCCGTGGCCAGGGGCACGCTGGCCAGCTGAAGCTCAGGGATCAGAGGCCCAGGAAAGGTGAGGTCCAGGTGGGCTGGAGCGAGGGCTTGGCTCTTCCTGATTTGCATGGACGGTCTTGCTTCCTGTTTCTGGGGGTTCACAAGGGCTGGGTGAGGGGGGCTGAGTGAGCAGGCCTGCTTTCTCACCCAGCGGTACCGGAGCCCGGATGACTCGCTGCCCTTTAGGAGGATGAGGGAAGACACACTCGAGTGGACATTGCAGAATTCACCCCAGAGTTCTGCACTTCTGGGCTTTGATAGCAAAGAAGGGACAGGATACCGTCTACGAGGTCCGTCTGTCTGTAACTGGTCTGCAGGCATCTGAGGCTGAGGCTGAGGCTGTGGCTGTGATGGGGGGCGGCGGGTTCCCTTGGCCCGGGGCTGTCCCTGGGTCCTTTTCTGGGGCAGCCAACTCAGTGTTCACTGGGGCACATCATAGCAGATGCTGGGTGGCTAGAAGCGTCCGTACCTTCCTTTCATTTATTTAAATTGCATTTACCTCTTCGTTTCTCCATCTCTCCGGCGCTTGGTCAGGCAGGAGCATTGCGCCTGCTGCCTTGCGGGCGCGGCCTTGGCGGAGCACCCAGGCCCACACCGGGCTGTCCGGGGCTGGCACAGCAGGGCGGGGCCAGGTGGGTGGGACCTGAGGGACTTGCTCTGCATAAAGCCCCAGGTGTGGCTGCAGTTCAGGGTCTTTGCTGACAAGTAGGCGTGGGGTGGCCTTGTGGTGGCTGGCCTCCATGAGTTGAGGTGCAAGGCAGGCACCCTGTCTAGTGAGTGACAGAGTGACAGAGCCGGGGACTGCAGGCTGGGGGAGGGGACGGCCAGAAACATACCAAAGTCTGCCTGCCAGCTCAGGAGCCCCAGGGGAAAAACCCAAGAACTCGGTGGCAGAGCTGCCAGAGGGGATTGCTGAGGGCAGGTCCTCAGACTCGAATTTACATAGGAATGAGGGCTGTGAATGGGGGTGCTTGTAATCCTTCCAAAATTGGGGTAAAATTTGCATCTGAATGACTCATCAAGTCAAGATTCTCATGGAATGTGCTGGTCTCCCTGTGATTTTCCGGGTCCTGTTAACAGTCATTTGCATTTTTATTCAACTGGCATTGATAAATATTATTAAAATTAAATGCAATTAATATTGCCTATGGCTGCCTTTATCTCCACTTTCTTTGGAGGGGGTGCTGTATTTCTATCTTCCACGTGCCTCAGCGGGTGTGCAGCCGCAGGGCCCTCCCTGCTGTGCCCCTCCCCCCAGTCCTGCATGCGGCCCAGGTGGGCTCAGCTCTCAGGCCGGTGCTAACTCAGCCCTCAGATAGGTTTAGTTTGGACTTCCTAGCATTAAAAAAATACATATTAATTACTGCCTAGCATTGGGAGGCTCTACCTTAAAATTTTGTGTTGTTTCTAGAAAATAAGGAGTCAGGAGTTGTGCCCACACTGGGCCACATTCCCACAGCCTGGAGGGTGCAGCCACCCCTTTAAACAGGACCTCTGCTCTCCGTGGGCCTGGCCTGGCTAGCCTGCCACCCCTGCCCGTTCCACACTGAACCTGGGAGGCTCAATTCAAAAGTTCATGGCTGTCCTATGCCAGGGGTCTGTGGGAGGCTGATTAATAGCCCCCCGAGGCACCCACCTCCTCATCACTGGAACAGGTGGATATGTTTTTTTTACATGGCAAAGGGACTTTGCAGATGTGATTAAGTTGAGGAATGTGAGGCAGGGAGATTATGCTGGATTCTCCAGGTGGGCCCTAAATGGAACACAGAGTTTCTTAGGAGAGAGAGGTAGGAGGGCAGAGGGAGAGAAGGCACTACCCTCCCTGCTGGTGGAGAGAGGAAAAACCTTTATTCTACTCTCTTAGGTTCTGTTTCTGGGGCCTGTGAATTAAACTGACAAGACAGATTAACAGGAGAAAAGACATACAGACTTTAATATTTTTATGTGCATGAGGCATCATAGAAAAAAAGTGAAAATCCAAAGAAGCAGTTAGACTCCGGGACTTATATACCATTTTAACAAAAAGTGATAAATTGTGCAGAAGTTGCAGAAGTGACTAGACAAAAGAAAGGGGTTTGGGTTCCCAGGGGCTATAAATTGTGGGAAGGTGACCAGGAAATACAAGGTAGACAATAGTTGTTTGAGAAGGTTTGTTATGCAGACTTATCTCCTTGTCTTCTCCAGCCTTCCTGGCAGGGAAGAGGGGAGCCCTTTACAAATGGAAATTTATGTCACTTTCATAGAGGGAAATTTATGCCCTGCTTTTAGGCAGAAAGGAAGAGGGCAGAAAGATCTCCCTGTGTCTGAAACTGCCTTTGCAAATTGATAACAGGGTGCAGGGGTGCAAGGCGAGCACTATGGTAAGGGCCTAGCTAAAAATAAGGCACAGGCGTAGGTAAAAACAATGATAATAATTGGCCACTGTCCCCCTGTTTGCTTCTCTGTAATCGCCACTCTGGAGCCACGCAGCTGGTGGTCATAAAGATTCTCAGCTTTCTCCGTAGATAACATCACCTTTTTGAGACCCAGGGGTAGTTTCTGAGATATCTTCCAGGCCCCGCATTCCAGCAGAACGGCTGACCCACCCAGGCCAGCGACCCTTACCGAGGGACTGATGCAACTGGTCTTGTGACCCCCACCCAAGAACCTGGTCGGCAAAGAAGACAATTTCTGCACCCCTAGGGCTCCGCCCCAAACCCAGCCAATTAGCAGGCTCAACTGCCTACGCCACACTGCCTTTAAAACCCTGTCTCCCAAATTCTCGGGGTGGTGGATTTGAGAAATTTCTCCTGTCTCCCCTCTTAGCACTGTGCAGATTAAACTCCTCCTCTGCTGCTCACCCTACTGTCTGGGTGCACTGGCTTCCTCTTGGGCAGCGGGCAAATGAGCCTGGTGGGCGGCAAGACGTCAGTTGCCTTCAGCTCAAAATATCCCTTATGCCAAAGTGGCATATTTTGGGGAAGCATATTCTGGTCCCTCTCACTGGTGTGAAGATAGAGGAAGGGAATCACAGGCCCAGGAGTACAGGCAGCCTCTAGAAGGTACTATAAGTAAAGGCAAAGAAACATATTCTCCCCAGAGCCCCTCAGGGAGCACAGCCGACCCCTGCCTGGATTGTAGCCCATCCCTGTGTGGGATGTCTAACCTCCGGAACTGTAAGATAATACATTTTTGTTGTTTTGAGCCATTAAGTTTGTGGTAACTTTTTACAGCAGCCATAGGAAACCAATACAGCTCCCTTAAGACATGGTCTTATCTTTAAAGGAGCTTCACAGCTACTTAGACAAGGAAGACAAAACCCTCAGTGAGCAGCAGAGAAAGTGTGGAATCTGGGGTGAAATTGCATCATACAGATGAGTGGTATTCCAGCTTCGGTGTGTGCCAGGGTCGCCTTGCCTGTACACGCTCAGTGGGGCTGTGAGGCTGAGGGCCGAGGTGTGCCCACCTGCTGCTGTTCCGGGACAAGCTGTGCGTAGCATTGTCTGGGCTGCAGGCGTTGCATGGCTTTGGCATGGAGAGTGCTCAGGAGGGGCTGGGAATCCTGCCCACTCACAAAGGACAGGTAGGATTTAATGACAGGAAGAAAAGGGAGGGTGTGTGTCTTGGGGGACCCCAGAGGGAGGGGACAGGAAGTGTGGCAAGGGCTTTGCTCAGCCCCAGCTCACCGACAGGGAGCTCTCCTTGGAAGGGGCAGGTGTCGTCAGAAACTGTTAGGCCAAGCTGGCCAGATGTCGAAGGGCCTCAGACCACGCTCAGTTGCTCTCCCTTTGTCCAGCACCCTCCCTGCCCAGGAGACCTTTCCGGGGTGTGTGCTGAGCATGGGTTGTCTTCTTTCCGGGCCAGGCAAGGGCCACAGTCCATGAGTGTGCAGAAAGGAGAGGGCCGTGTGAACAGGCTTAAAAGAAAACCAGCGTTTCCTGTTTGGTGTGCCTGGGAAGTGGAACGTGCCCAGCAATGCCAGCTTGGGCAGCGGCCCTACAGCCCTGCCGCTGATGGTGCTCAAGGGTGGTGAGTGGTTTCAGGTGCAGGGTGCTCAAGGTGCTGGGGCATAGCACTGTCGGCACAGGCAGGAATGTGCTTTCCCGGGACCTCTTTGCAAAGAGGAAAAGGGGCTGAGGGCTGTTGTCGGTTGTCAACTATAGTAGTTGCAGGAGCACACCCTGCTACCCTGCCCCGGCCCGGGACCTGCAGCAGCTCGCCCCTCCCTGTCCCCTCCTGTGCCCAGGCCGTCCTCTGCCTGTGGAATGGTGCCGCGTCCACTTCCCCAGCAAGTGGGGAAACACCGGCTGCTCCTCGGGACTCAGGAGCACATTTTTTCCTGCTGATACGTTCGGGGTTGGGGAGTTTAGCATCTTAGCCCCACCATGGCAGCTTAGCTTTTTAAGCCATGCAGCTGTAGATGTGCCTTCTGTTAGAGAGGCCAGTGGGTCTTTATGCCTTTGTGGATGGGTATTTTTGGCTTGTTCAGGGCAATTCCTGAAAATGTAGTGGTCTGAGCTTTAGGTCAGCACTTTCCTCCTTGCTCCTTATCAGGTTGGGTCAGCAGGATGCCATGCCCATGACCCTGTGAACTTGGTGTTGGGTAGAGATTAGAGTCCAGTGATTAAACATTATGTACTCAGAGTGCATGTGTGTGCGTGTGCGTGTGTGCGCTCATGTGTGGGGGCGGGAGGTTAATGTAAGAGCAAGCCTGAGAAAAATTGTCACCATTTCTGCCAAAGGTGGTGTTGACATTGTCCGTGTACGTGCTCTCTGGGTGAAGACCACGCCAGACGCTTCCCCGGAACCTATGCAGAGGAAAATCCCTCTCCCCCCACAAGCCAAGAGAGCCACCGGGGCCAGTCTCTTCTCTCCGGCCTGCAGGCTGCAGGGCAGCACGCCAGCCCGGCCCTGGGGCACAATGGGGTTTTCATCACTGCTTCATTTATTTCAGAATATATACGTACACTTGTCTGCACGCCCCATACAAACCACACATGCACACCTCACACACGCCACATACACACATACACAACACACCCATGCATACACACCACACATCACACACCACGCATTCCACACAACACACCCTTACACATATACTGCAAATACACACATATGCACACACCACACATAGCAAACACACCACACATAGGGCCCACCGTACACTCACACACCACACATCATTCTCACACATTGTGTTCCAGCTGATCTCGGATCCCTTGTGGAAGTCAGCCTGGAGTTTGTGGCGGGCAGATCTTTGTGGGGAGAGTGAGTCTTAGCCTAGAAGATGCCCAGCAGCTTCTGCTGATGTCTTCCCTTCTGGAAGTTTCCTGGAGCCTGGCTTGCCCCTAGAGTGACTGCTGGCTCTCTTTCCTCCACTTGTTTCCTGCACGTGAGCTGGGGTGGAGTACAGCTGCGGATCATGGAGCTGGGTGGATGGGCTGGGCTTCGCTGGCACCAGGTGACCACGTAGACTGTCACATTACTGCTGCTTTGGGGCCAAGGTCTGGCTGGTCTTAGAACATGAACAGCTGGAGACGATGTCATGTGTACAGTGCCCACCCTCGGCACTCTGTGGTGTGCTCCGTGTCGGCCAGCAGCTCCTGCAGGGAGGCAGCCCAGGCACGCCAGCGTTGTGCAGTTATGTACAAATTTCTGCCTACGTTTGCACAGGGTTCATGGAGCTTTGTCACGGTGTCCCATGTCGGACGCACAGAGGGGAGAAGCACAGCTCTGGCTGGAGCTTTCGTGGTGTGACCTGTGTGTGGTGCAGAGCCAGGCGTGGTACACTGGCACCAAGAGCCCCTGAGAGATACAGCCCCACGTGGTGGCGACAGTCTGTCTGTCTGCTGCCCATGGTTGTCTCTGTGGCTGCACTCGTGGGGGACTCGCAGCAGCCTGGGGGTCACTGCAGCATCCACGCCCCAGAGCAGGGCTGACACACGTCGGCACTCAGGCCCCGCCGGCAGCGAGTGTGGAGTCCCTGTGAGACGCTGGTCTTCATTCTCTTGTCCAGGATGTGCCGGGGCACTCGGCAAGCTCCAGAGCCAGCCCTGCCACATTCCCAACCACCGTGCACTCCCGATGGCACTCCTTGCTCGCTCTGTGGCAACGGGGGTCCAGGAGTTTCAGTTTCTCCATGTCCTCGCCGACTCTCGTTGTTCTCTGGTTTTTGGTCCCGGCCACCCCTTGAGTACAAGGTGGGTGTTTTTGCTTTTTACCTTCATTGTCACGTGGCTGGCAAACATCATTTGCCTGCAGTACCTAAGCCTCCCCTACTGTTGGGATCTGCAAGTCCGCAGAGGTGTGCCCCTCTGTACTGTCACCGGTGCTGGAGGCAAGGCATTGGAGGCAAGGCATTGGAGGCAAGGCGTCGGAGGATGGAGAGTGGGTGGTCTTAGTGTTGCCGTCAGGATGCAGGAGCTGGAAGGGCGCCCCCCACGGGGCTTCAGGCAGCCTTTCCGAGCCTTGCTGTGAACTTCACCGTCTGTTAACAGCCTCTTGCCCTCAGATCTCGGCTCCCAAGTCCCCAGGGGTCCTGTCTGCCTCTTCAGGTACATGCACCGGCCCATCAGAACAGCACAGGGAGCCACCGTGGTCAGTGTCGGTCAGGGTTGGCCGCTGCCTGCTCAGCCACCTGTTACTGGCTCCCGGCCTTGACGCAGCGTTTGTGAAAAGCCCCTATGCAGTTTGCACCTGTGTACTTGTGTGAGGTTGTGGATCCACATGTTTTCCTCTGACTGTCAGTGTCGTGGGAGCAAGGGCCGTGAAGTTGTGGGGTTTGCCTGCCACTGAACCTCAGTGCCTGGCATGGGGCTGGCACCTGGTGGCCCCCCGGCAGATGTTGGCTGGAGGGTGGATAGAGCAAGGGCATGGCAGAAGCTCGGAGGCCGCCTGGCTGCGGGGCGTTGCTCTGTGCTTGCTGTTTCCTTTCCCTTTATAGACTCCAATGGTTCTTCATTTCTTCCGAGGCTCCAACCACTTAGTACTCAGTTCTCCAGATGCAGCCACATGTAAGATTGCAGTTGCAAGATTGCAGACGGCCTTTTGACTTGGTAATTCTCTGAGAGATAGGGATCTTGGTGATGGCCAGGGCTGACTCATACCAGTTACTAACTTTTCTAGAGTGTTAAATTGATAAGAGGATTCCGGAGCCAATGCAGATGTCCAGGCCGCTGCTGGGGAGGTGCTGTGGGCGGCAGCTCCACGCCCTGCAGTGGGCCTGGCTCCTGGGTAGCTGGCAGTGGTGAGCAGGGAGTGGGGGCGGAGACGGGGCTCTCGGTGTTGCCACCTGGGAAGGCTGCACCGTCCCCTAGGCATGCACGTGGCCAGCAGGGGAGCTTCCCTGTCCTGGCTTCTGCAGTCTGGCTCTGTGCAAGCCCTCATTCTACCCTCCATACATCATTTCAGTCTTGGTGCTTTGGAATACAAATTCCGGTCTTCTGTCAGAGACCGTTTTGAGCGCAGATTGGGCAGTAGGTTGCTCTGGGGGAGGTGGCATTCCTGTGGTCAGGTGCTCTCCAGGTGACAGGTGCTGCCCTGAGGGACAGTAAGTGAGAGTCAGGCCAAGAGTTGGATTTTCTTGTGCCCCGGTCAGACTCTTGCCCTGCCTCATCAGCTTCTCCAGGGAAATGTCATTGTAGGAAGAGCAAAATGCCAAACTTGGGACAGCTGATTTTTAAGGCTGCTGCTCTTGGAAGAGTTAGGCGCTGCTGCAGTGGTGTGGGCTGCAATTTGACAACCCCAAGCCATTCTGCAGTAGTAAATTTTAATGATACTGCTACTAATATTAGTAGCTAACAGTTACTGTGTTGAGTGGTGTTATAGATAAGCCCTGCACCGTTTGAGGCCAGCTCCGTCACTGACGGAAACCCAGTGGCAGAGGGTTAAGTGGCTGGTGAGGATGCCTGGATAAACCGATGGGTGAGAACTCGTCCAAGAGAGCAGCACACGTGGGCTCAGACACAGAGGAGGACGGGTGGTGAACCTGAGTCCCCGCAAGGGTCTGGGTTGTGCAGATCCCAGGCTGCCTGTGGGAGGGGCTGGGAATGTGTCCCTGAGGACAACGGGAATGAGCCTAGGGCGTTTAGGGCTGCCTCCCATTTGCTGTGGGGAGACTGGGGTGAAACCATCAGAAGAGAAAATCTGGGGGGAAACTACTATTGTTTGTAAGCAGCATAATTGTTTATAAAAACAATACTAAAAAATGCCTAATGTAAAAAAATTAGAAGATACAGGGAAGTCCAAAGAAGATATTTAAAATGCCCCTAAAATTCCATCTCCCAGAACTAAGCACTGTTGGCATTTTGGTGTCCCATCTGGAGGTTGCTCCACCTTTGTGTGCAGGTGTCTCAGGCACGCCCAGCAAGCTCACCTGCAAAAGCAGCAGCTGGCAGGAGGAGTCAGCCTGGGGGAGACTTGCCCTTCATCTGACCCTTCAGGATTGTTTGTTTGTTTTCCATAAAAAGCTTGCACTTAAGTGCTATTTTATCTTCTTCTCTTTGCATTTAATAATACATTGTGTTTATCTGTGCTTGTCAGTAAACATGGACTTGCATGGTTGCTGCTGCATAGCTTGCTGTAATCTTATTGTTTATTTAACCAGTTCCTAACTGTATTTGGAGCATGGAATTTTTACTGTTAATGCACCATGGGATTATTTTGAGTTTATGGGACTGCTGAGGCCAAGGAAATGAGCCTGTCAGATGCCCTCCAGACAGCAGAGGCCTATCCTGCCCTCCCCGGCGAGCCGTGACTCGGGTCCCTCTTCCCACCTGGGAAGATGTGGCTGTTTGCCCTGCCAGCCCGGCCACTGCCCCGTACTGGCCCCTGCCCTGGGTGGGGCTTTGCAGCTGGCAGCAGCCGGCCCCAGGAAGGGAGTCACAGTCAGTCGTGTCCCACTGAAGATTGGGGGTGTCTAGCCCACCTGGACAGTGGGGCCATGCCCCTCAGCGCAGGTGTGTGTGTGCGGGGCTGTCTGGCAAGATGCTCTTGGCTTTTGGTGTGGAGGGGTGATGGCTGCTGGGGAGTTTCTGGCCTGCGCGTTAGGAGAGTGTTGCTAAAAAACTTCCTTCTAATTCTGCAACTTTGTGGAATATTTTCTGACCTTCCAGGAATTCCTCTCCCTGTGACTGAAATGTTTCTAGAACCTTCTGTCACCTTTAGAGGCTTTGAGTGTGATCTGCCATCCCAAGCTGGGGCCTGTCCTGCTAAGCCAGGCTTGCGACTGCTGCCGTCTGCCCACTGGTCAGGGTAAACCAGCAACTTTGGGAACAGGTTTCACAGTTGCAGAGTTTTACTGAGGTTTATCATTATTTGAGTTTTCATACTACCCCGTTTGACACAGCTTGACGCTGAGCAGAAACCTGCAGCCGCCTTCTTCTGAGCATTTAACTGGCTACTCTTAATCCACTGAGTGGGCTTTTGGTTTGTGAGTTGTTTAATTTCCTTCTTACGCTTTTTGTTTAAAGCTAGCCAGGGACGCACAGCGTGTACCGTCGGATGGCCTGCACGTGTGCATTTATGTGGAGTAGCATGCTCCCGCCTTCTGGTGGGGGACAGCCCCTCCTGGGATCGGTACCCGTCCCACAGCCTGGAGGTTTGGTGCAGCCGAGGTCTGGCCAGAGCCCAGGAACCTGTTCTTTATAAAGTGCTCACTGAATTCCTCCCTTGAGGCAAATTTGAGATGTTGATAATAAACTGGCTTTAAATGAGCACAGTTCAGCCCAGGTGTGCTTAGTAACTGGGTTTGGCCGGCCTGGGTTCGTCTCTGACTCGGGGTGTGAGCTTTCCCTTTCCAGGTCGGTGGTGGGGTTGGAGTGGGCCCTGGGTCAGACGCTGAGTGTCAGACACTGGCCCGCCCCCAACACTGGTGTGGCTTCCAGAAGTTTCCATGCCTTGGTTTTCTTATCTGTGAAGGCGGGATAGAGACAGTGTGGCTCCTGGTCACAGAGCTGCGGGAAGGGGCCCTGTGAGAAGTCAGCATGTGACACGCTACACCACAGCTGTTGTCGATGTCTGTGTCATTGTCTCCGGGTGACCTGAATTGCCTTCCTCCTGGCCCGAGGAGGCGCTTGCTGTGGGGGCAGCTGATGCCCCCTCAGTGTTGTCTCCTTCGAGCGAAGCTAAAACCGAAGGCTCCCTGGCAATGGGAGTGAGCCGGGGCCGCCGCCGGGATGGAAAAGCCAGGCCCACCCAGGGCCGTTTCTGTCCACTGCCTGCTCCCAGGCTGCCCTGTGGGCGACGGGCATTTGGGGAAGGAGCTGGGGCTGTGCTTGGCTGTGTGCACTCTTGTTGGACATACGTCTATGACCAAGGCTAGGACTGAGTGCGGAAGGGGAGAGCGCACCCAGGGACTCACCTCTGTCCTCGGTATTCTGGACCTCTGAAGCAGTCACACAGAGCCCGTGGTGACTTCAGTGTCTCCAGCAACCCTGAGGGACTCCATGGGCAGAGCCTGGGGGACACAAGGAGCCTGGAGCATCTGCTTCGCTGTGTACTGAACCTGCAGCCAACCTGTGCTGGGACTTGTTAGAAAAGGGTGACATGTCATTTGGGGGTGTGCCGACCACCTTGCACCTAGAGGTGGCTTGGCTGAGGTCCCTGTAGGGGATCGTGGTCCTGGTGCAGGGTAAAGCACCGTCTTGGCAGTGGTGGGCCCAGCCACGTGCAAATTGGCTGCATGCGAAGGCGCCAGAGGGGCTGGGAGCCGGTCAGCGCTGTGTGACCTTGAGCAGGCTTCCTGCCTGTGCCTCAGTTTCCTCATCTCTGGTGAGAGGATCATAAGGCTGTCACTATTTTGAGTCTGAGCAGTCTCTTTGCACGGCCAGAGCCATCACTGTGCCACTGTGTACAGAATGGGCTGTTCCACAGGTAGAGGAAAGGTATCATTTTCCAGCAGCGGAATAAATCCCGTGACCAGAAAATAGGTGAGTGAAGCCTGGTGATTGGACTGTCCGCAGCCTTTGGATAGGTATGTGTCTCACCAAAGAGTCCTGAAATGGGGGCCCCCATCTGTGCTCCGGTGCTCGGTGTGGAGCCCCTTTTGCTGGCTGGTGCTGCCTTGGGACCCGTGTTTGGGCCCAGCCTTTGCCCTGGCACCTGCATCTGTCCCCACACCCGGGGTGCTGGGGGAGATGGCATGAATGGGGCTGGCGCTGGTCTCCGCTGCGCGGGGCGGGCTTCTCTCTAGCAGCACATCCGGCTGTGGTCTGGCTCGGTGGCCTGAGCCTCCTGAGGCTCCTTCAGGGCCGTGTCGTCATGCTTGGGCAGGGACGGGGTGGCAGGGCCATGGGTCCAGTTGTAGCTGCAGCCGCTGTGGGGGTGGGCAGCATAGCTTATCTTGGTGTGAGAGTGTTCTAAAACTTCTAAATCTTTTAGTTGATTTGGGTTCCTGTGACTTGTGAGGCTCAATGCTCCTGACTTGAAATGGGGAGACAGCTCTGTCTCGTCCATGTGTCCTCCTGCCGCGTCCCTAGTGGTGAGAACAGCTGGTCCCTGGGAGGAAACATGCCTCTTTCATGGGCCGGAAAAGAGACAGCACAGTGGCCACTTAGCCCCCTGTCGGAGCTTTGGACGTGGAAGATGACTGTGCATGGGCAGCAGTGACGGTGACTCACCAGCCCTCCCCACGTGTGGCCTGCCACGTCTCACACATTCTGAATCATCTGGAAGGTGACATGCAGCTCAGAAAGGAACCCTCACCACCGTGGAATGGCCGCTTTCTAGAAAGACAGTCCCCAGTACAGGCCCTGCCAGCCCCAGCCCTAGCCCCTGAGGTCCAGGCTCTCTGAAGTCGGCCTGACTGAAGTCCACGAGGAGGGGACACCGACGGAGGACTCCAGCCCGACAGGACCAGGTTCCGGTTAGCAGTGCATGAAACATGGCTGAGGTCCTGTCCCATTTGGAGGCTGCGCAGTGAATCCCCGGAATTCAGGGCCCGCATGGTCGCTTCAGTGAGTGATCCTTACTTGGGCTTCATTTCATGCTGCGAGGACAGCAGTGGTCACCCCCTGGCCCCTGCCGTCCAGGGGAGCAGGGGTTGTGTTTCTCCATGAGAGTCTCCTCACCTGGGTCACAACCCCACCCCATCTACAGTCAACCTTCTCGCAGCGTCTGCAGCAGTTGGGGTCAGACAGGCTCGAGTGGCTGCATCCTTTTATGTTGTTTCCCTGTTACAACCCCCCCGGGGTAGGGAGTTGAGGGAGCCGCCTAGCTTGGGCTGGAAGCATCTGGAAGGGAGGAGAGGAAATGTCAGTTCCCTAGAGCTGCGAGGGAGGGTGCGTTATTGGGGGTTAGATTAGGGGATTGATTATAAGTCACTGGATTAGAGTGAGTCAACCTCTAACCCAATACTGCTTTCATAACGTTTCGCTGGAGGGTCATTTGGTTATTTGGAAACTGGAAACTAATTGAAATTCTGGCTGTCAACGTGGAACCAGTTGTATAGTCAGTGTCTTAGTGGCAATGGGAGAATGCTGATGCGTCCCCATTGGGGACAGGCCTAGGTCTTTCCAGGGCCAGGTGTGGCCCTGTGTCTGCTCCTTCCTTTTGTGGTTGACTCTGCTGTTTCATTTTTAGTGCTTTTGTGACACCTGCCACTGCCCACGCGATCACTCGGCCCACTGTTGATGGGACGTGGGTTGCTTTGGTTTGAATATGGTTAAGAAGCCTCAGAGTCTCAAAATAACGATCTCTGTTGAAGCTGCTCACCCTGATACTGAGGATGTAGGCGCCAGTGCGTTGGAGTCGGGGCTGCCTGCACGTGGCATGTGCATACGATGGTGAGGCAGGTTTAGAGAGTTTAAGGTCAGTGCTGACGTGGCAGCTGGCAGCCCCAGATGGTGGGATGGTGCACATTCGTTGGTTTCCTGCCAGGAGTGAGACGAACCTGGGACCCTCGAGGAGCTTTGGCTGCAGTGTGTGGATTCTCCCGTGGGTTTGCCACGCCGAGCTGAGGCTGGCGACAGCCACGGCCTGGGAGGGGAGCCTCGTGTTGACTCAGGCCCCTACCAACTCAATTTTGGTTACAACCTATGGTCACACTGGCCTAACTTTATAATTTTGGTGTATATTTTTAAGAAATCACTGAAGATGAAAGAAAAGAGAGTGGCATTTTGTGGTTTTGAGTCTTAAAAAAGAAATCCCCACTTGGACCTGGGCCTGTCCCGAGGCTCCTAGGCCTGACCCTGTGGCTGTCCCTGCACCACGGCAGGGTGGGGAGGCCTCCTTGTCACCTTTGCAGCTGGGCTGGGAATAGGGGCACTGGAGCAGGGGAACCCCAGCCTGGAGGAAGGTCTGGTCCCCTGTTGAAACTGAAGTGTCCCCCCTGTGGACACTTGGAGGGAACCAGGGACACTTCTGGGTGCAGGGTGCTACCCCAGGCACCCCACAATCCTAAACCAGCTCAGGGTTCCGGATGGTTCTGGCAGGCTCTGTGATGTTTTTACCGCTAGCAAAGGTGAGGAGAAGGAGCCATCACTTCTGAAGCACCTGTCTGTGCCCCAGTGTCCCTGAAGGAGGAAGCTGCTGGATTGGGCGTATGGGGCATCCACTCAGAGCACCGCTGCAGAGCACTGCTCTGTGGTCGCTGCAACCGCAGCCCAGGGAGAGCATGTCCTGGTCCTTCTTGCTGTGCCCTGGGGACCACTGCGGGACTGGGAGGAGTCTCGGCGCTCATCAGAGGCTCCAGATCATTGGATTTTTATGAGCCTGTTTTTCCTCCTGGCAGCAGGGCCATAAAACCTGTCCCCAGTGGGGCACACTGGGTCGGGGGGGTGTATGTGCAGCCAGCAGGGCCACACGGTTGCGATGTCACACTCATGTCCCATTGTTGGACAGCAGGCTGGTGGGCTCCGGTTGCTCAGGTTTCTTGGTCCACCCTGGGAGGGATTTGTTTAGATGTCAAATACTGCGTCAGTAGGTGCACACCTCAGGGAGTTAACAAACGTGGGAGACAGGAGCAGCCCTTCCCGATTGTCAGTGCCACACGGTGCCTCGAGGAGACTCAGCCCGACCCTGGGAGGGCCAGCAGGATGGTCACTTCATCACCTTCCCCTTCCTATTCATTTTTCTTCCTCCTTGCTTTTTCCCTGAGACCCAGCGAGTGAAACCTGTCTGGTCGAGGCCGTTGTTTCCCAGAGGACAGGTCTGTGGTCACCCTGGCCTGTGAGCTGAGCTAGAGCAGAAGGCCAGGATTTCAGCAGGCGGGCGTTGGTGGCAGGCAGGGACTTGCACAGTGGCAGGGATGCGTACGGTGGAAGTAGCAAGGCCTGGTGACACTGGGAAGGGCAGGCCGTTTGGCGAGGCGCAGGCTGGTTCTTGGGCCTGGATCCAGTTACGTGGGCTGCTGTGACATCAGACAGGCCCTGGGCTTGCCAGGGAGCTGCTAAATCAGAATGTTGGGGGGCTGGGCCTGGGCCACAGATATTCTCAAAGCTCCACAGAAAGGGTGGAAAAGCGTGCGTCTTCCAAATTGTAGGGCTACCTTGGGAGACGCTAGATTGGAGGCTGGGCCTTCCTCTGCGAGTCCTGGGGAGAAACGGAGACTGTTGAGCAAGAGAACAGCACGATGCAGGCAGCCCCGTAAGGAAAACGACAGTGACAGTGACGGCCTCGTGCAGGGCCTGGGGGCGGGGCCTTCCTCACAGTGGCAGGGACCAGGTGGAGGCTGCTCAGGAGGGATTTTGGCGGGAGCTGTCTGGTAGGGCTGAGGGCGTGAAGGAAGCGGGGCAGGGTGGGGACATTGCGGAGAGACGGGGTCAGGACAGGAAGAGGGTGCTGGGCGGTCAGGACGTGGCGAGGCAGGAAGGTGATAGGAGGGTTGGCGTAGGGTCGCAGTCAGAGAAAGGGGACGCTTAGGCGTGGGGGGTGGGTTCTGAAAGAAAGGGCTTGAGCGCATTCGAAGTCAGGAAACTTCTCGGATTTAAACCGTTTCAGACTCACGGAGCTGAGAGTAGTAGTCAGAGGCAAGGTCGTGGCCGCGGGTTTCGAGGGGAGCTGTCGGTGTAGGCATGCGTCCATCGCAGAGGTGAGACGGGAGTGATTGGCGTTGGCCTGAGAAACCTCCTTCTCCTTCACTGCCTTCTGTTGGGATGTGGTGGGTGTGGCCGTGGGCCTCCTGCCGGACCTTTCCCCACGTGGGTGTCCCCGGCCCGTGCACAGGAGGATCCTGCCATTTTGTAACGTCTGGACTAAGACCGTGTCTGTAGTGTGGGTGCGTGTGTGCTTTGCAAGTCCTCATTTGTGAAGTGTCATCCTGGAGGTGGGGCTGCGTCCTGTCCTCTTCCAGGGGAGCAGCTGAGAGAGGGGAAGTGCTGGGGGCAGTGGCCTGTCTCTGGTCTCACAGCTGGGATGTGGCAGCACTGGAACCCGAACGGGGCAGGCTGGCCTGGGAGCCCACGCGGCGGCCTCCACACATGGCGCCTCGATAGTTAGGGGGCCAATCAGGAAGCACTTAATCAAGGCGTCTAACTGGCTGGGAAGAAGTGTAAAAATGTTTGCGCTAGGCGAGTTGTGTTTTATGGCATAGATTGTACTTGCTTTCCAAAAATTACTTTAGCTCAACTAACTGGAAAAATTTAGAAGAGAGTCTAATGGAAATAAATCAAGGAAGTTACGCGTAGTTATTTCCCAGTCGGTGGAAGCAGAGCCGTCAGTGTGATGAGTGACGGTCCTGAGCCTCTATTCCACTGCTCCCCGAGCGTAGGCCGGCAGTTGCACCCTGTGACTGTCCCCCTGTGTCCTCTATGTGGTGCTCAAAGCTCTAAATCCCATTTTGAACATTCCAGCTAGAAAAGGTTTTTGGTCAAGTTTTGCTGGTGGTTAAAATTGGTCTTTAAAAAAAATGAATTTTAAGTGGAAAATTGGAAGCAATAGGAATGCCCAACATTATCATATTTAATCAGCCATCACGGGCTGCTGAGGGCACTGCCTATTAATAAATAGCGTGGGGTGACACGAGAGACGCTCGGTGCAGAGAGTCGAGGTGCCATGTGCACAGGGGTCCTCCCTCCCGCCCCCCACAGGCTCTGTCCTCTCTCCTGGACCCCAGGTCTCCGTCTTGCTCCCGCCTGCCTGGGAGCCTGCCGCTCCCCCTCCTGCGTCCTGGAGCGGGGAGGGCCCTGCTGCCACCCTGTTCAGTCGCGGCGCTGCCCTCCTGGCGGTGGGGGCCGGGATTCTGCCGTCTCCATCTGGCCTGGCACATGTCCACCCTGGCACACGAGCCATGCCCTCCAGACGTGACCAGTGCGTGAGTGAGTCAGAGTGTCTTAGAATGAGGAATTCCAACAAAATGTCCGAACAGCCAGAAGCGTATGTCAGATCTGTCTGCTCTTCTCAAAAACTTCCATTTTGTTGAAATCCTCTGGGTTAAACTTGCTTCCAGGAGATGCAAGTCGTGGGGTCTTATCAATAGTCTCTATAACCTGTTTTTTAAAATCGTCAGGAATGTTTTCTTCTCTGGCCTTTCTTGAAGTCTTTAAATTTTCTATAATTACTATATCTTCCTTTTGATATCAGATTAGAAACATTTAAATTTGAAAACTACTTGCTTAAGGTAAGAATTCAAAAAGTTCTAAGGAATCCAAATTGTGAAAAATGAAGTGCACCCCTGTGACAGATTCTGGTCACCCACTGCCAGTAGGTCCGTGGTTAAATTGTGATGTTGTCCTTTTAACTTACGTGCACACACGCACACATGAAGACGGTCACACACCATTTGCCTAACAAGTGGGATGCACTGTACATACTGCTGGGAACCTTGCTTTTTTTCATTTCTTTGTTTTTGCCTTTCACAGCCCTCAGGCAGGAGGGAATCTTACTGTTTACTGAACAGTGGATCTGGGCCTCACTTTCATATCAGTGGCAGCTTTATTCTTGTTATGAGTTACGCAGTATTTCATCAATGGATGTCCCACATTTTATATACCAAAAAACTTACGTATATACTCCATATGCATATACACGTAGACACACACTGATGGACTTCTAGGTGTCCCCTGAGTTTTCCTGCTGAATAGCCTCATACCAGCCGTCTTGCACACTTGGGAGAGACCCACACTGAACACGTGGTGGAGAACTGCTGAGTCAGAGGATCGGGACGTGGCATCTTGGCACCTGTTGCCCTCCAGGGTGACAGGAGCATGTGGCCCAGCCCTCACCTGCACTTTGTAGCCAGGCTGTCTAGTGATTGCTCTTCTTAGCGATGTTCAGTGGCGTTGGGGTATAGCGTGCAAACCCACCCGGTTGGAGTGTGTGCTGGGGTGCTGACGGCAGCGGAGGGTCCGCTGTTGCGCCTGCATCTGGGCTGGATGAAGAGGTTGAGCAGAAGGGGCTCATGGCCTCCTCCCCATCCACTGACCACCACAGTAGCGCTGCCCATCAGTGTTTCTAATCTTTGCTTCCAGGAGTCTGTGGACATGCACCCGGGCAAGCCCCAGCACCGAGCCCCCGGCCCCTAAGTGTGCAGGAAGAGGCTGGTGGAGCCCCTGGGCACCATAGGGGGGCGGGTCACATGTGCTAGCAGCCCAGCTTTGTTTTTTATATCTTGCTGAGTCTTCTTAGCAGGGCAGGTATAACTGGCTTCATCTCACAGGTGGTGAGAGTCATGGTAAATACTGCCTAGTGCTTTGCCAGGTGCCAGATGCTGTTTCAAGCTCTACATGTAGATTAATTGTGGATCCTCATCACAATCAAATGAGGTGGGTACTATGAGTATGCCTACTTTCTGGATGAGGAGACAGAGGCCCAGAGAGGGGCAGTAACTTCCCCAAAAACACACAGCTTGGAGGAGCCAGGCCTGGAACCTGGGTGGTTCTGACTGCAAAGCCCCCTGCTCTTGTCCCTCCCGCCTGCTTCTTCTCCACATGCTGAAGGACACTGGCCGCTGCTGAGGGGGACGCTCCGAGGGGGCTCACATTTGCGGAATGGAGGCCGGATGAAGGCCGCTGCCTGCTGCCATAACCTCTGAACAACTGCTCTCGAGGCTGGGTGTCAGAGCCGGCGCTCTCCGAGAGGGCGTGTGGGAGGGACGGGAGGCCAGGCCCCTCCGAGTGAGAGGGGAACATTTCCCTTTCTGGATTGATTTCATGCCTTTATTTTGTGAGTGGGCCTCGGATTCTGGTGAGGAGTGGGGAGGTGCAGTTAGAACAGCGCAGGGCGTGGTGGCAGGAGGGGCCTGCGTCCTGGGTCTTCACTGTGGTGGGGACTAATCTCACCTGTGGGCTTCCGTGCTGAGGAAGAGGAAGAAATGCCTTGGTGAAGGGGGAAGCTACTGAGGCTGTGACACTGGTTTCCTGAGGCCGGAAGCGTGTGTCTTCACGCAGGAACCTGGGGCTGTGGCTGCTGGGGGAGGCTGGGTGCGGACGCCGGGCTGGGAGGCGGCGAGCCTTCCAGTTGTTGCTGGCTGTTGAGCACAAGACGGGAGCTGCTGGCGTCTGTTCCTGGGTGAGGATGCTGCTGTGTGTCTTGTCCAAACCACGGAGTGAGCAGTCCTGAGTTTTTATTTACTGAAGTGACAAAGGCTTATTTAATATCTGGAGAAGAGAAGTTTTTCTGTTTTAAAGTTCTTGGCATTCTGTTATTTGCCTAAACCTCTTACTCAGGCGTCACCCCTCCTCCTTTCCCGTGAAGTGTTTTTGGCGTGACCCCCGCAGCTGCCGTCCCTGCCTGCCGTGGTAACAGGTGGCTGCGGTGCTCCGCAGATGCTCGCGCAGCCCGCCCGGCGGCGGTGCCCATTGGGAAGTCACGATTCCAGGTCCTGGGTGGATGTGGCCTTTTCCAGGCGCTCCCATAGCTGCTCAGGTGGAAGACCCCCAAATCAGTCTCTGGAAGCTCTGAGATGGGGGAGGGCTTAATAAATCGTGATTGTGCTGGTCGCTGCCCCGGTGGCTCATTTGCTAACCTTAGGTGTCTACTCAGGGTTCAGAGGCTGTGTCAGACATCGAGGGGCCGGGGGACTGCGGCCACGTCCGAGGTCCCGCTTCCTGGGGGCGTGCAGGGCGTCTGCAGAGGCGGCGGCCAGGGAGCGAGGGGCCCGGGTGGGGGGGCCAGGGGCTGCACCTGTGTTTCTAGGGACAGCCTCCTCCTCCTTAGCTGGCTTTAGAAAAAGAGCAGTGAGTGTATAAGCTCTGAAAGCAAAAGGAAAATAAGCTGGAAAACCTGTCCCCGCCACAGAATGTGCTGGAGTCTGATTCTGAGGGTTTACGATTATGTGGATCATTTGTAACCCAGGAGGGACCAGTGTCACCACTCAGCAGCCTCTGAACGTCCTCAGTCCTAGCGCTGCTCTGGTTTTGTGGCTCTGATTCTCTTGATCCTATTGTCAGTGATGTCACTGGGCTCAGAGACACCTGTCTTGAGGGCTCTGTCGCACACTGTAGAGGGGACAGACATGCTGCAGCCACCTTGCCACTCCACAGTGGACGTTTCCTGTTTGGCTTAAAAGCAGCCATCAAAAATAAACGAGCGTCTGTTTGGTTCTTGGAAATATATGTTTCCGAATTTTCCTCCTTTGCTTTATGAAGATGAATCTTCAAGGATACGTACGTATCTGAAGTAAGTAGACAGTTAGACGATACTGTTTTGATTCACGGACTCTCTGCTAACTGTGATGGTGGGTCGTATTTGAATGGATTATTTTGCGAGGCAGCGACTGCAGTCAGGGCCCAGGACCAGCTCCTGCACCGCAGCCGCAGCGGTGACAGGCTGGGCTGTACTTCCCCTCTGCCGGGCCCTCACTCCGTCTGCCCCAGCACTCTCAGCCGAGCTGATCTGGGTCGGAGAGTCATCTGCCAGGGCGCTCAGAAGTTTTTTAAAAATTGCAAGAGTTTTTCTTCAATGCCAGGAGTGATCAGCATCACTCCTGAGTTTGTGAGGAGGGGCAGTTTAAGGGCTTAAGTATCCTTGTTTCCATTATTTTCAGAGCAAAGATTTCTGAAGAAAAGAAAAAAGAGTTCTTTGTAGAAAAGACTGGAAAGTTTTGAGAGACACAAGATACAGGTAAAATCACTTTGTTTCATGATCTATACTTTCAGTTTAGAAATGTTGATACCTTTAGAAGCGTCAGGTGGGCAGATGGTAGGTCCTCGGTCCCTGCACGTTTTTTGGGGCAGAGATTTGGTTTGGACTTGCTGCGTCCCCTGAGGTCAGCACAGGGAGGCGGGGCTGGGCCCTAGCATGGTCTTTCTTTTCCTTCCTCTCCCATGGCTATGCCGCACTCTCCTGCTTCCTTCCTGGTCTCTCCCTCTCCCTACCCCCTCTCCTCCCTACTGGGTCCTGGGCTTGTTAAGTCTCTGCGGAGCTGTGGGGCTCAGCCCCTGGCGTGGGCACAAGAAAGCTTGTGTTCCTCTTCTGGGGCTGTGGGCAGGGAGCTGGTAGAGAGTGGTGTAAGAAGAGGCTCTCCATGTTTCCTTGCCCTGGATTTGGGCCATATTGTAGTTTTAATTTTGGTCAACTCCATGCCATGTATTGTCAGTGTCAGAGGGAAGGGGGATAACCAGGTTAATTTGTAGAAACAGAAGGAAAACCCCCATCTTCCCTCTGTGCTTTTCATGTTACTCACGTGTCGTGTCGTGAGTGGGCCCTGCGAGGTCATCGATTCTGCTGCTTTTAAAGGGTCCTGCGTCCGTGTGCACCTTCCTGGTCCCTGCACGTGGGACAGTGACGAAAACACAGCTTCACTGCCAGGGAGACTTAGCATTTTGTATGCCTGTTTGCTGGTTATATGCATATATTTTTAATAAGTTACCTGGTCCATTGTGGTTCTGTTTTTCTTACATTTGTTAGATCACTTTATTAGGAATTCCAAGCATTGACACTTGAGTTACAAGTTTTTTTTTCTCTTTTGTCTTTGGATTTTGTCACTCTCTTTATTTAAAAAACATATTTTGGAATCTTTGGGTGCAAGGAAATTGAAGCAGGGCCAATTTGTCCACTCTGCACCGTGCTAAGTGGGAAGAGAACTCTGGTGTGAGAGCCCAGGACTGGCCCCTCCTGCGGTGCTTCACTGTGCTGTTCTAAAGAGCGTGAAGTATGTGCAGGGAAAAGGAGCCTCATTTTTAATGGAAACCCAGGAGGTTCAAAGACATGGCAGGGAGCAGTCACCTAAACCAAGGAGGGTTTGGCGCACGGGAATTGCGAGCACAGGACGCACGCAGCGGTGGAGGCTTCTCCTCGCGCACGCTGGCTCGAGTGCAGCACAGTGGCACGCAGTTGTTTCTGTATCTTAGCACACGAATTTTCAGAGACATAGTTTTTTAATGTATTTTTTTTACAAAGCAATACAAAAGTATAATTCATTTTTTTAAAAACAGAAAAACTGAGTTTCTTGGCTATTCTCCTCCTCCCCATAGGCAACCGCTATTAACAGTCGGATATGTGTCCGCATTTGTGTGTGTGCGTCTGTGTCTGGTGTGTGTGTCCCTGTGTGTGTGTGTTTGCGTGTAGATCACCGTGTCCTCTCTTGGCGCAGTGTGGGCTGTACCTCACGAGTCGCCCTGCGCTGCCTCTGGCGTTCTCGGGAGGGTGTCTGCGCTCTCAGACGGCACGAGTGCACCTGCCTCGTCTCTGTCCCGGGCGGCATCTTCCTCGCATGCCTGTCACCAGCCCCTGCCTGCAGAGCGTCCCTGGCTGTCAGCTTTTACTGTCACAGCTGGCACTGCAGTGGTTCTCGCACACGCAGCCTTGTGCAGGGTTTGTCTTTGGGTTGCTCTCCGAGACTGCTGGGGACAGGAGTGTGTGGGACATTGGGAAAGTTCAGGACCACCCCAGAAGTCCTTACCCCACATCTTCCCCAGCACTGGCCAGCAGCAGTCTTTTAAATTTCAGATGGCCTTGTGGCCAATAAATGGTCGTTTTATTTTAGTTTACATTCCTTTAGTGGAGTTAAACACCCTTGGAGTTATATTTGAAGGTAGGAAAGTTTAAGGTATGGGAAAATTAAGAATGCAAATAAATTCCAATTAAAGCAAAACTTTTCCGCATTGTATTGTTCACGTAATTTTGCCCACTCTACAGGTCAAACACTGGGGACAAAAGAGCCAGTTTTAGGGGCATTTCAAAGGCTCTCCCAGTGTAAATGGTGTCCTCTGGCCTTCTGGAAGCATCTCTGTGGGTGTGTTACATCTGGTGCTGTGCTCCTCACAGCAGCAGCAGCCCCCGAATTGAGCCGCCGTCTCAGTCCACTCAGGCTGCTCAAACAAGACTCCATAAACCGGGTGGCTGGGTGGCTTATCAACAACAGGAATGTATTTCTCAGTTCTTGAGAATTCGAAGCTCAAGATCAAGGTGCTGGCAGATGTGTTGTCTGGTGGGCTAGCTTCCAGCATCATAGACGGTGCCTTCTCACTGTCCTCGGGTGGAGGAAGGGACGAGGGAGCCCTTAGGGGCCTCTTTATGAGGACAGTAATCCCATTCCTGAGGGGTTCACCCTCATGACCTCGTCACCTCCCAAAGGCTCCAAAAACCATCACATTGTGGGTTAGGATTTCATCATAACAGATTGGGGGGACACAAACATTCGGACCACAGCATCACCATTGAAAGACAGGACACCAGTCGTGTCTTCAGGGACACAGGGTGAGCACAATCCTCCTCTGGGAGTTGGCCACCCACTTCCCATTACAACACCTCACTGTCCCCAGGAGCCAGTGTCCAGCCTGGAGACTGGTGGCCGTCCTGGAGTGGGCAGCGGGGCGACGCTAGGCCAGCAGAAGATTATCTTGTTTTCTCGAGGGCTAGTCTGTCTGGGCCCGAGGACATGTGCACTGTCACACACCCTCCAGAAAGAGGCAGTGTTGTCTGTATCCCAGGGCAAAGAGCAGAGTGATGCCACAGGTGGTGTGACTGCCTCGCTAGGATGGTGCCCCGCTGGACAGCCCTGCTCCCCGCCGAAAGGCCCAGTTCCTGCCCCTGCTCTGCTTGCGTCCTTCGTGACACTTGCCTGTCGACATGGCTGATGGGTTTTTTGTGTGTCCAGCTTGCCTGCAACCCCCTGTCTCCTTCCCTGGGTGTCCATCCAGCACACAGCGCACCTAGCGAGTGCTCGGTTTTGGGGAGTGACGGGGGTTAGAGCATGTCTGAGACATCCTGGCTGCGGCTCGCCTGCCACCACGAGGCAGTGGCTGGGGATAAAGTGGGCGTCTCTGCAGTGGTCCTGGCCACCACCTGTGCAAGGTGAGTCCGTCCCTACATGAGGCTCCAGTGCTGAGTGGGTCCCCGCAGAGCTGGTGCTGGTCTCTGGGGACCATGTGAATTTCTAGGAAAACTGAAGTTGGAACAATCGACTGTTACGCTTGTGACCAAGGGGCTCCTGAAACCCATTCCTGATTCCTGATGGGATAAGGCCATTTTTCCTCAGTTTGCAAGGCGGCGACCTCAGCACCGTAACTGCGGGTGGGGGAGGGGAGCCCAGGATGGGCTGCCGTGGTCAGGCAGCAGCGTGGCTGGGTGGCTGGGGAGGGCTGTGGTACTTTCTGCCCCCAGCATCTGGCTGCCCAGCTCGGAGGTGATGGGGTGGTGACAACGTGTGCGCTGTCCTGGCTACAGTCAAGCTCCCCCCACCCTGTCTGGGCAGACCCACTGGGATTAGAAATAAGAAACTGGAACACATTCCCCATTGGTTGTCAGCTGTAGGGGCAGAGATCTGGGTGACGACCACCTGTGTCGGGTCCGCTAGTCCACAGCTGTGCCCGAGATCCCCTTCATGGTTTCCCTGGGGTGCCGGCAAGGGCACTTTAACGTCGGTTTAGCATCCTGTTGCCAGAAGGAGTGCTGACACCTTCTGTGTAGTGTGACTGGTGTCCCCTCTGTGATCCACTCCAGCTGTCAGACAGCAGATCCCAGGAAGGAGCTGAGACACGGGTGGCTGGACGGACCCCAGAGGGCATTTTTGTCCCTGGTTCCTGCCTTCCAGGACCCTGTCTGGCAGTCACTATTCATATCTGAGACGCAACACTAGATCAGAATTTATATGCTGCAGCAGAGTAATAGCACATGCACATACGCAGATGCACACACGTACATGCATGTACACACTGACACAGATGCATGCATACACACACAGATGCACATGCATGTGCACACAGATGTATGCGTGTATGATCACACAGAAACACATGCACATGTGCACACATACACAGATGCACACCATACATATATGTACATACACAGACACATATGCACGCTGGTTACTGGGTACTCCTGTTTTCTCTGCTCTGGCCTCCTGCCTCACACCCCTGGGGCATAGTGCTGCCGTCTGACAAGTGCTGACAGGCGGGAAGTGAGGAGCTCAGAGCCCCCTCTGAGTTCCATTCTCCTGACATTTAAAGTGGGCTAGCGCTCTCTGTGTGAGCAGCACAATTACGTGTAAATAATGGGGTGCCATTTGGTAACCCTGTCTTTCTAATGGGCTCCCGCGTCAAGTCCTCCTGTCAGAGTGTGAAGGGTGACAATTGCACACTGTCAGGGCAAAATGCATGTTCATAAGGTTCAGCTCCCAGCGGGATATCTTTGCTTCTCAGAAATGCTCCAGAAAGCCAGCAAAATGGCATTTTATCTGGTTGTTTTAATTTAAATATTTAGAGTGAGGTCCTGAATGTGACATCTCATCAATGATTATGGAACTGCTATTCCTAGAAGAACGTGCAAGGCCAGAGATCTATATGGGTGTGGTGTGTGCTTTGCTTAAAGCAATTTCTAAATCCTATGAAACAATGCACGCTTGTTGAAAAAGGAAAAAAAGATCAAACCCTTCCAATGTCCTTAAAGCAAACCGTGCATCCCCTCCTCCTCCCTGGGAGGAGCAGTGTGTGGCTTGGACCTTTCCTGACCTTTGCCTATTCACGATTTTAAGACCATTTGGGACGAGAGGCAGGGTCTGGTGTAGGCCATCTAGAATAGGTGTCTGCTGATGAGGTAAATACACTGCAGACCTGAATGAAAACGCAGCCAGGAAGCCGGGTGTCCAATCGATGTCCTCAGGGTGGGGTCTGGAGCCAGGCGCGGATGGCCCTGCACTGCTGGCTTCATGCTCGCCATGCTCCTCGGCGGTGTCTGGGTTGGTCCAAGGTGAAGTTGATTAAGAAAAAGGTTTTTTCTTTTCCCCATAACCAGGTGGAATAACCCAGGTGAACACATCAGAGGTTCCTTCTGACAACCCTTAGTAATCATTTAGAACTACCTAGAAGGTGCTGCTGGCTTGCACCAAGGCACCTGCTGAACCTCACCTGGACGGACGTGTTGTCTCGGGCACATTCATTCTGGGATGGCGAAGCCATTCCTGGAGGTTTGGTCATGAATGCTCATACTCGGCATCTCTGTTCATTCTAGAGATTTTGTTTTGTGGAACTTTCACCGTTGGTGCCTCACCTTGGTTCTCTCCAGCTCTGGCCTCGGTCAGTCTTCTAACTGGGATGTTTGTGTTTGTGTTTCCCGCTGTGCCCGGCATTTTCGGGCCCTCGTGCCAAGCGCTGTGAAAACAGCAGGAGGGGGCTGGAGTGTGGGGGAGTCCAGCAGCACCTCCTGGGGGAAGAACATTCTGGAAGAGGGAGCAGCATGTGCAGAGGCCTCTAGGGCCTTAGGAGGGGAGGAGTGTGCAGGAGGTGGAGGGATGAGGCAGGAGAGGCTGGCCAAATCTTACACCAAATCCTGTGTTGCTTCTCAACATGCGTGCACTGCGTGGTGAGTAACCCCATTTCTACCACGTGTTTGAGCCCCAAAACGTGGCTGCTGTCAGGACCGAGGCTGCACATAGACGCACTCGTCCCCCGGCCCTGGAAGGGAGGCTGCCCACCGCGAGTCACGCCCGCTGCTTCTGGGCGCACTGAGCCGCTGTCTCCCCAACTGTGAGGAACCAGAGCATCGACATCTTTTTTAAGTTAATTCATTTTATCAGAGTGACTAATGCATGTAATTTTAAGGTGAAGTAGTTCTTGACGGAGCTTGTGAGAGAAAGAGCACTTGGCAGCCCCTTTGCCCTGTTCCTGCTGCCCCGAGACAGAGTTTCAACTACTTTCGCCATTTTTGGTATTTTCCTTCAAATTGGTTACACTTCTACTTCCTGACTTTTCCCTCTTAGATGCTGTATTATGACGGGAGGTGACAATGGTGATCGTCTGACTCTTGTCCACTCCCCCCCGTCCCTGCCCCCATCCTCCCACTGGAGTTATCACAATTTTTGTCATCAGGGCCGCACAATTGGGCCATAACTGCTGTGATTACATTTCCATTCCTGGACCTCTCTGGCTTCCCGGGGGGTGATAACTGCTTCATTATTTTATCTGTGTGTCTGTCACTAATTCATCCTCAGACCCTGCCAGAGCCATAAAAGTTGCCTTTGTGGCAAACCCCTGGGTGCTGTCAGTCACCGTCGTGCCCTTGGAGGCCCCTGTCGGCCCCCTGCTCCTCGGGCCTGGCCCGTGCGGGCCTCTCCGCTCCTGAGACCTGGGAACAGCTCCCTTGTCTTGGTAGAGCGAATCCTACTGCAGCTTCCCGAGAGAGAACCTAAGGGAGGTAAGAACGTGGAGGCCCTGCAGGTATGCGGTGTGTTTCCACACGCTGCTTGGTGGCTGGGCAGAATGGAGGACTCTAGGTGAGAAGTCGTCTTCCCTTGGATTTAGCGACACTGCTTGGCTGTCTCTCTGGGCTTTCGGCAGGGCCCTGGAGAGGGGGCTTGGTTTCTGTGTGGCCTGTGTTCTTTCTGGAAGCCTCCATATGTTCCCTGGCTCTCCCAGGGTGCTCAGGTTTCAGGGTGCTCGGTCTGCTGTGCCCGTGTGGGCGAGCTCTGTCCTTTCTCTGTGCTCCGCGCCTCCACTCTGGCATCTCGCGCTCTTCTGCTTGTCTCCCCCAGGTTCTGCCCTCGCCTGTGGAGCTCCTGCTAGTTGGACGTGGCCCTCCCGAATCCATCTTCCGGTTTTCTTATCCTTTCTCTCTTCTGTCCTCTCTGTCACGTTGTTGAACTTTTAGGAACCTCTTTAGTTGGAACGTTTTCTTTCTTTCATCAAAAGTTTACTTTGTAAGCTTCCATTTTCTCAAGTCATGTTGCTTTGTGACCACTTCCCTTCTTGGCTCTAGTTTCAACTCTTTTGTTCTAAAAACTCAGCACCAGTGGTGTACAGGGCCGCTGGTGGCAAACACAGCCTCTGTGAAAAATGAAATATGTCGGCTTAAAGTTAAATAAATTAGATTAAAAAAAGGTAAACTACTCAGAGCTCATTCCTTCCTAGTTATTTTATGCATTCTGCTGTTATGTGTGTTCTGGGGTCACACGTGCCTTGTGCCTGTGTGGGGAACCTGCGCGTCCCTCCCTGACCCTGTTCAGTGGCATCACGTGGGGAGCCTGAGAGCAGCATGGACAGCGCAGAAATCAGCACGCCCCCCGCCCTGGACGGCCAGTTGTTCAGGAGTGCCAGCACACTGCTGCTTACTGCTCACCTCGTTTCCTTTCTGGCTTCCAAAGTCATCTCTGTTTTTTTTTGGAGGCAGGGTCTCGCTCTGTTGCCCAGGCTAGAGTGCAGTGGCCTCATCACAGCTCACCACAACCTCCAGCTCCTGGGCTTGAGCGATCTTCCTGCCTCAGCCTCCCAGGTAGCTAGGACTATAGGCATGTGCCACCACACCCAGCTAATTTTTCTATTTCAAGTAGAGATGGGGTCTTGCTCTTGCTTAGGCTGGTCTCGAACTCCTGACCTCAGGCGATCCTCCCGCCTTGGCCTCCCAGAGTGCTAGGATTACTGGCCTGAACCACCGCACCTGGCCACTTCCCTCCTTTTTTATCCCTACAGTCTGTGTCCTTTTTGAGTGTCATTTCATTGGGTTTCAGGAGGGAGCTGAGATGAATCTCAGGGTTCTGAACACCAGTTTCCAAAGAGAGAAACTCTCCCTTCTCCTGGCTCTGGGTTCTCAGCCGAACTACAGCATGTCCCTGGGACTAGGACACCTCAGAGGATCCACCGCAGTGGAGGGACCTAGATAGGAATTGTTGTTTTCCTTTTTTTTTTCTTTCCGAAATGGCTCTGATGGTTAAAGGAATTGGATCCTCTACAAGCCATTTCCCTCCACTAGAGACTCAACTTCGGGTGTTTGACCCAAAATGAGCCGTGCCCTGTGGGCCTCATGTCTTGTAGCCAGGAGCTGCCTCCTGGTGTGGACACCCACGTGTTCAGCTGTCCAGCCCAGGGGCCCTCAGAAGGGCTCCTTCTCTGATTCGCAGCCACTGCCTGGGGCTGTTTGTTTGTTGTTGGTTTTAAAAGAATTTATTTTTTAGAGCAATTTCAGGCTCACAGCAAAATTGAGAGATTTCTCCTGTGCGACTGTTCCCCTCCCCAGTCTCCCCACTATCGAGTTCCCCATGGAGTGGTGCTGGGGTTGCAGTCAGTGAGCCTGCCTGGACGTGCCGCCCTCCAGCGCCCACGGCTGACGTTTGCTGGTGGTGGTGCACATCCCATGGGTTTGGACAGATTTATAATGACATGTGTCCACTATCATAGTATCGCAGAGTAGTTTCACTGCCTTAAAAAATCCTCTGTGCTCCGCCTGTTCGTCCTTTGCCCCCAGCCCTGACAACCACTGATCTTTTGAATGTCTCCATAGTGTTGCGTTCTCCAGAGTGTCCTATAGTTGGAATCATACAGCATGTAGCTTTCTCGGATTGGCTTCTTTCATTTTGATAATGAGAATTTAAAGTCCTCCATACCTTTTCATGGCTCGCTAGCTTATTTATTTGTAGCGCTGCGTAATGCTCCTTGCCTGGCTGTGCCAGGGTTTGCTTGTCCACTCACCTGCGCCTGGGCTGTCCTCGCAGCTGCCTTCCCTGTCGTCTCGGCCGGTTCCGCACCCGTCCTCAGGGAAGCTTTCCCATCTGTGCCCAGTCTCTTGCTGTCACCGTCTCTCGTTCTGTCGCTGTTCATAGCCGTTTCTTCTGTGTGTGTGGACCTTTGCCCAGCTGGGGGACATGCCACGAGGGGGGCCGCCTCTGTGTGGCCCCCACTCTGTGTGGCCTGGCACTGGCTGGGCCCAGGACTGGCTGTGCCTCAGGGAGCCAGCGTCAGTTCGTTGGGTTTCACTGGGCTGGGACTGCAGCAGTCAGGCCGGGGCACTGGCGTCCTCGACACATGTGGCAGGAACCGTCACCGCAGGCCCGCCTGCTCACCTTTTCACCGTGCGAGTGCGCAGCCCTCTGCTGCTGAGAGGGACGGGACTGGGTGGCCACGTTGCCGCTTCCAGCTCTCACCGGCAGCGTGATGTCTGTCACACAGATGGGTGAGAGGCCATGCCCCTAGAAAGCCAGGGGACCTTTGTTCCAAAAGGCGGGGGGTTGGGGGGGGATAGTTTTTAATGGGAACTTTTAAGGGACTCTGTCGACAGCTTGTCATCAATGCCATCACCCTTTTCTCCACGTCTGTCATCACACACGAGGAGAGTCAAGAATGACAAGGACACCAGGGCCGTGTATGGGATGTCCCTGTGGCCAGGCCCTGGCTGGTGGCTTCCGTGCAGCGCCTCCCCCTGGTGTGGGTTCCGGTGGGGCCAGGCTGCCTTCCTCAGGCTTAGCTGGGGTCCCCTTCGTGCTTGTCAGGGCAGGAAGCACTATCATTATCAGATACTCATTGATTAGTTATATTAACATACCATTCTCTGATATAGTTACCTGATAAACAATCACAAATCAGATAATTCTCATAACAGCCTTGTCGGCCAGGTGGGTCTACTTCTCATACAAACAAAATGGGACACCATTGTGGCAAGGAACTGCACGTGTGCCCAGAATTCAGAAAATCGAACCTATAATTTGGTGCATTTTCTACATTTGGAGCCTGTGTGGGAACCACCACCTGTTTGGGAGCTCAGCGTGGAGCAGCTTCTGGGAGCCACTGTTAGTTAACGATCAGTCGTACAGAGGACAAGCCTCTCGGGTAGATTAATGAGACTGCAGTGAGACTCACACGCGTGACTTCTGGAGCAGACGCATTTGGAAATGTTCTGAGTGGGGTTGGTAGGCACAAGGGGTGGCCGTTGCACAGCCTCCAAGGGGGCCGTGCTCTGGGTATTCAGGCATGGCCAGGACGGTGCGATGGAGGGAATGTGAAAGGGAGAGGTTGGACAGAGGTGATGCAGGATTGTCCACAGCCCTGCTGGCCATGATGAAAAATGTGGGTTTTATTCTGAGTGGTGGGAGGGCGTGTTGAAACGTTTCATGTGGGGAAATGACATCGTTTAATTTGTGGTAAGAACATTACACTAGCCTCTGCTCCTGTGTGGTGAATGGATTGTAGGCAGGTTTTATCAGTTTGAAATTGTATCTGTTGATAACAAAAATCTGAAAATAAATAATTGAAAGAGATCAACACTTTATCAATAAATCTGGAATAGACAGCAGAAAGCAGGTGCAAAGTCTCCACTATGTTATCAGAGTTTCAGAATCTTGTAGGTTTCCACTTGGCTGTTCTTAGAATGAGACCCTTATCGTCATGTTCACGGGGTGGCTGCCAGAGCTCCAGCCATCCAGTTCTGGTTGCAGGCAGCAAGGAGGAAGAGCTGAGGGCAAAAATGCAATTCGTAGCTGAGTCAGCCTCCTTTAAGGAACTTTCCTGGAATTTCTGTCTCATAAATTCTGCTTACAGTTCTTTGGCCAGAACTGCTACCAGAGAAGGTTGGAGCTGTAGTGAGCTGGGCACGAGGCCAACCCAAGTAAGCACAGGATTCTTTTAGTGAGAATGGAGGGGCACGGATGCCAGGGCAGGAAGCCAGCTGTCTCCAGCACAGATGGCAAGAACAGGGGCCAGGTAAGGGGCTGGGAGGCTGTTGGAGAGGTCAGGATGGGAGGGGAGTGTGGTGATGGTGGAGAGGCACAGGCAGAGGCACGTCCCAGATGTGTCTGTGGCCCTGCGGCAGCACCTCCCGTAAATTCGGTGTGGGGGTGGGGGTTCATGCTGGGTGAGTCGCGCCCTGACTGCTGGTGCTTTTTGAGGTGGCGGACGTGGAAGAGCAGCTGGAAGCAGAGCGAGGTTTCGTTCCAGCTGCGCTGGGCTGTGGCGTTGGGGATAGCACGTGGAGATGCTGCGGGGCAGAGGGAGTCAGGACCCGCAGCTGAGGGCTGCGGCTTTCCACGTCCCTCACAGGCCTCCTGGGCCGAAGAGGGGCAGGGGACCAGAACCCCCACGCTGGTGTTTCGAGTGAACGACTTACGGCTCTGTAACATGAAAGGGCATGACCGTTAAGGTGCCGCTTGGGGCATCTTCACCGAGAACCCGGGGTGTGGCTGGCCTCAGATCACGGTGTCGGACCCCTCGGGCCCCCGGGGCGACTCTCTGCCCATGTCTGAACAGCACAGGTGAGCAGCGCCATTCTCTGGACGCGCTGCCTGGCGCTGCATTGAAGCTCCGCCTCCGTGCTGCGCTGTCTTTGTGAGGTGCGCCTCGTCCCCGGGTGTGGCTGCGGCTCATTCTTGCCGTGGAAACGTCTGGTTTTCCATCATAGGCCGAGGGACCTGTGGTGGTCTCCGGGTTGGGGCTGTTCTGCGTAGTGGCTGTAGGCGGTCTCCTTCATGGTGTTTGGTGGCCGTGTGATGCTTTCTCTGGGGTCTGCACCTAGGAGAGCATTGCCGTGTTATATAGTTCCTGAATTCTCCAACCAACTCAGTCTTGTTGTTTTCATTTCTTTATTTTTTTAAAGAAACATTTTCTAACATTTTGTGATAAGATTTTTTACACGTGCAGCAAAGTTGAAAAGAATTTAAAGTGAGCACCTGCGTGCCCACCACTTGGATTCATGGTTATCCTTTTTCTAGGCTGACTTTGTTGCCTGTCTGTTTTACCCATTCTCTGTTCATCCCCCAAAATTGGTTTATAATTAAGAGAAGAAGTGTGTTGTTGAAACACTGACTGCCCGGTTGCTGGGGGCGCTGGCCCCGTGTGCCCGCGTGTGTGCCGACGCGAGCCTGTGAGCTCTTTGCAGCCCTCCGGTCCTGGCTACTTTCCTTGCCACGTGTTGCCGGAGTGAGGAAGACAAAGTCTCCGAGGGAAACTGAAACCCAGGCTCGTTCCCTTCGTGTCCGTCTCACTCCCAGCTGGACATGGCAGCCACGCAGGAAGGAAGCTGGGCAGACCGCCAGGCGCTCGTGTCTGCTGGGTGCCCCACAGCCCACCCCAGGTCCCCGTCCCTGTGTCTGTCCTTCGTTCCAGGTGGGGGGCAGGAAGCACTGATTCCTGGTGGCTCCTGGCTCTGCTCCTCTGTCCCCTCCTAAGAACCTCCCTGCCCCAGCCAGCCCGCGTGTTCCCAGCAGATGGCTCTGTGGGGAGAGAGGTGGCAGGGTGGGGCGGACGGGGACATTGAGCAACAAGAAGCAGGCCTGTCACCCTGCACGTGTCCTGACTGCCTTTTCATTTCCTTGCAGCATTTCTTCTGAGGCCGCAAAGAAGCACTAAGCGGCCTTTGATGTTGCAGTGGCGACAGTGGCCTCTCCTCACCTGCTGAGCCGGGAAATGCGGATTCTTGGGGACCCTGCCACTCACCAGCTCCAGGCTGTGCTGCCGGCCCCTGTTCTGGGGTGCTGAGCAGCATCTGTGGGAACACACCCGCCCTGGCCACCTGCTGCCCCTGAACCTTTGCTGCTGAAGCCCTGTGTGGCCACCCCTGCCCGATAAGGATGTGTGCCCCTATCAGGGGGCTGCTCACAGCCCTCGTGGTGCTGTTTGGGATGGCAGTAGCGTTTGCACCCGTACCCCGGATCACCTGGGAGCACAGAGGTGAGCACTAAAGCTTGTGCAGGTGCCAGTGGCATGAGGATGGAGCGGGGACCCCACTGCTGGGATGCTGAGGGGGATGGCTGGTGACAGGGACCCACCGCTGAGATGCGGAGCAGCTGGTTAGGACACTGGCATTTTATCTGCTGCATTCTCTGCTCCTGGAACTTGTGTCTGGGCAGACAGGCCTAGGTGGCTGCTCTACAAAGAGGCTTTAATAACCAGAAGCATTCAGCAAGGCTTGTTCAGCCCCTAACCTGGTTTCTGCACTGGAGTCCCCTAAAGGGAAGCTCACCTCCCTGTACCTGCCACTGTTTGAGCCCTACTCGCTGGAGGACAATGACTCATCATCTGCCCCCAGTCGCTGGAGAAGGACAGGACACGCAGCTGAGCTTCGTGGTGTGACTTTACTCGCTCTCTTTAGTTTTTGCTTCAGTTAGTTCCTCTCTTGGGAGGTGTGTCTTGGGACCCCTGGTCTTTCTGACTCGGTGCATTGAGAGCTTAAATACTGGGTCCTGAGCAAGGTGTTGCTTGCAAGATCAGCCGAGCGCTGCCTTGGGCAAAGTTAGAGGCCGGAGACGCACAGAGAGGACCTGCAGCCCCAGAGCTCATCTCTCTTCCGTGGTGGAAAATTAGAGAGACAGAAAGCATTAACACCTGTCTCTCAAATAAAGCAGACTCCTGGTGATATATGGAAAGCCAAATTCAACACGCTCAAATTGATGCCGGGACAGTTGAAAAGAAGAAATAGCTCCTTCAAAACTAATGCAGATACATTTATATTCTTCCTGAGCATCTATTATTTAACTCCTCCCATTCCTAAGTACCTACTGAGGCACTTACTTAGTAAGCAAAATAAGGTCACTTATTTCTCTGTTCTGTATGTTTGTGGTGATCACTGAAGATTGCTTGGGTTGATAGATTCTCTAAAATTGATTCTTTGAAAGGTTTTGAAGTAAACCATGTTTTTCCTGAGTAAGAAAATCCTAAATCATTATATTCTTGATGCACCTAACCTGTGGGTGATTAAAGACACACAGGCCAGAGCTGGGTGGGCAGATGGTGGGCGCCCACTCGGAGGCGTCTGGGGGTGCTGGGTTGGGGCTCAATGGGACTCCAGGCAGCAGGAGGGAGGTCAGGCGCCAGCTCAGGGTTCCTGTGCTCTGGCTGCGAGCGGGTCCCACACGTGCTTGGTGGCTGCGTCGTAGGCCTGCTCCCGGGGTGCCTGGCTCTGGTGTCCACTGGGGTCGACCTCTGCTGCCCCAGTACGTGACGCGCAGTGCACAGCCCTCCAGATGTGACTGTGCCGGGCGTGTTCACTGTAACCGAGACAGGCCCCCGGGAGTGGTGGCGGCTTACAAGCACTCTCTGGCCTGCTTTCTCCCTTTCCCTCCTCTGACCCTGCCCCTCGCCTCCCGCAGAGGTGCGTCTGCTGCAGTTTCACGAGCCGGGCATCTACAACTACTCGGCCCTGCTGCTGAGCGAGGACACGGACACCCTGTACATCGGCGCCCGGGAAGCGGTCTTTGCCGTGAACGCACTCAACATCTCCGAGAAGCAGCACGAGGTACGCCCTGGGTCCCGCTCTCCTGGCATAACCCGCTCGAGTGAGCGGCCTCTCCTGGCCTGTGGCAGGCCGAGGGCTTGTCACCCGGGGCCTCCGCACGGCTCCCGTGACCATGCAGCCCCATCTGTCTGCCGGCAGCTCACCCGGGGACCACCCTCTTTTCATCTTTCATTTTTGAACTTTTTATTATGGAGAAATCTCAAACGTGCCCCTGAGCAGAGACAGTGGTATCATGAGCCCTGTACCCACCGCGGCTTCCGTAAGGCCAAGGCCAGGCTGTCAGCCCTGCCCGCTGCGTCTGCCACCTCCAGGGGCGCCGAGGCAAATCCTGACCCCTGTCCATTCAGTCTCCATTTGCAGGAGCCAGCCTCGGTTTACTTCCCGAGAAAGCCACTCTGCACAGCCCGTGCCGTGTGCTCCTGAGTCCTCACGGTGTGTGTCTCATGCCTGTGTCCTCTACACGTCCTCTGCTGAGTGTTGGGCCCTGAGGCTCACCCGCTCTGGGCGTGTGAGGCGACTGGCCTTCCTCCTCCTCAGCCTCAGCAGCCCCTGCCCTTCCAAGTCTGGACCACATCCCCTCGCAGCTCGCAAAACGTGACGTTCTAGTCCTGCCTTTCCGTCCTCACTCGTGCGCTGGAATCATCCAGAAGGGGAGATGCCACTGCCAGCTGCGGGGCCCCTAGGGGTCCCCTTCCTTTGGCAAAGGCAGGACAGCTGCTGAAATCTTTGCCTTTGCTACCGGTTTTCAGAATGACGCGTTAACTAGTTAGTTCCCCCTCTACAGGGCAACAGTGAGTGCTTTGATTATTTGATTTTTAGTATCGTAGAGAACTCATGGATGTAAACATATCTCATGTGCTTTGACCTGTTAGAGTTAAATCCTATTTCATCCTTGGCCGGTGGCAGCTTCTTTGGGTCCTGGCGGTTTGGGCAGTTTTCTTGCTCCTTGGAATCAGTCTGTTCCATGCTCCAGCTGTATGTTTTCTGCCCCGGATCTATTTTTTAATCTTCAGGGTATAGCGTGTTTCTTATTTTCCCGTTTGTTACATAAACGAGCTCTGAGCACTTTTCTTTTGCAGAGTCTCTCACACTGAGGCCCTTTGTGTGGGCAGAAGAATGCCGTGGCCTCACCTCGCTCGGGCCCGTACTCTCCCGGTGTCTGTTACATCCCTTCCTCTGCTCTCCGTCCTGACCACACGGGCTGGCGCGCTGGGGCACGTGTGGACAGGCCTCGGGGTGCTCAGGGAGAGCAGCCGGTGCTCAATTAATGGCATCACAGTGGTCCCGTGGGGTGGGGGAGAGGCTTAGGGGCTCCTATACTAAAAGGAAAAGACAAAAAGAAAGGGACCCAGCCAAGGGTCAGCGAACATCCCTGCACACATGATCAAGGGCCTGTTAAGTTTCCATTCCCTTGTCCTTGTGCATTTCATGTAAGTTGATTATGAAATTGTGTACATTTTAATTTCTCAAGGGAGTTGCTGTTTTAAATGGGACCTTCTGCTTTCCTGGATGCTAGTTCCCACTTTCGTTTCTGTGCATATACACCCCGTTGGTGCAGTGTCTGCTGCTCGGCGCTTTGCCGGAGCCCCCGGGTGGGTTAGAACACACCCACGTGGGGCTCCCTCCTCACGGCCCTCACGCCCGCTGCTTCCTGGCCTGCTGTGAGCCTCTGGGCTGAGAAAAGTGTATTTGTTTCCCTTATGCAATGTCCCTGAGGGAGGTGGGGAGTTTGGGGGAAGGTGGGGCAGGGCTGTGGAAGCCTCTGTGGCCTCTCCCTGTCACCTTCTGTCGCTTTCCATCCTGTGGGGACTTTGGAGGGCACCTGCCTCCCGGCGGTTTCTGTCCGTGGATCTGCCTGCTTTGCAGGAACCTGGCTCTCACTGGGCGGGCGCTTGACTGCAGAGAGCTGTGTGTGCGCCACTTCCAGCCGCTGCGGAGCGCGGGTCTGAGGACTGTTCTCCCACAGACGGAATGGCGGGACTTCTTTTTTAAACTGAACTCTAGAGTCACTTTTGAATGGACCAAAAAACCCACTTTGATGTCTGACAGTACTTATGGTTTAGGTTTTTGACGAATAATTTAATTCTCTCCACTTTCAGTAGTTTCATCTTTTGTAGCGAATGATGGGAATTTGGGAGCCGGTCTGGGCCGGCTGGTTAAGGCCATGCGGGCACGTTTTCCGTGATCCTGCACCCCGCGCCTGCCCTGCCAGCCGCCTTTGCACTCTAAGAGCTGATCGTCTTGGGAGAATCCTCCAGGCTACAGACTCTACCATGTGCTTTTTAAACTGTGCATTTTTTTATACCAGTAGCTCTTCTTAAAAGGAGCACACGCACTGAAATGGGCTCATTCCTTCCACAGGTATATTGGAAGGTTTCAGAAGACAAAAAAGCAAAATGCGCAGAAAAAGGGAAATCAAAACAGGTAATTTCTAAGCTACAAAAAAATCCCACACGAGTATGTCTTAGCTGTTTTAATCTGAACACCACAACTTCTGAAATGCAGGCCGGGCATTTTGTCCTGGTCTTGTGGTCCTGGCAGGCTGGGTCACGTTGTCAAGATGCGTCTGAAGCTTACCCCTTCTGTTCCGGGGGGCGGAACTGGGTCTGTCCCAGTAAGTGCCAAACATAGTAGGCATTTGAGAAACAGTTCTTGAAGTTTATGTGAATTGAATTTGTCTAAATGCCCTGAACCTCTGACTATAGGAAACAATTTCCGACGCTCACTGGTGAATGGCCTTAGGCTTGGAGGGGTTGCCGGGATTTTTGGGTTTTTGGCAAATGTCCATCCCTTCCACACCTCGGTGTGGGGTGGGGTGCATTCAGGGAGCCCTGGGTTCCCTCGCCACCCTGTGAGCTGTCCTGTCCCTGCCTTGTGCTGGGCAGTTTCTCAGGCCACAGGAGCCCAGTCCTCCTTGATAGTGGTTGAGACAGCTGCAATTTCAGTTGAGACATTATGGCAATTTCAGCAGTTGTTGGCTAATTTCAAAGCAATTCCAAAAAAAGAAACAAAAAAAACCCTAAGAGTTTTTTGCTCAACTTTCTTCGCCAAGTGCTAAACACCTTTGCTAAAGTGTTTGTCTCTAAACGCAAAGCTACTGCAGGAAGTGAGGGGAAAGCAGGCGGGTACAGCAGGGGTTGTGTTGGAGGCGCGTTGCCCCGGCGCCTTGCACTGGCTGTGTGCAGGCCCGCAGCCGGAAGGGTCTCTGCCAGCTTGGGGGTGGGGGTCGAATTGTAAATTACTTCCCACCAGTGTAAAAACGGTCATGACAAAAGGAGACCTTTCCTGAGCTGAGGTCATTTCAGACTACAGCACGTGTAATGCAGGTACCTTCAGCCTAAAATAGTGCGTCCTTAAACGGCGTCTTTTCGCACTTGGGGCTGTTGAGGCAGTGCCGCCTGCCCCACGGTGGGGGCAGAGAGGCACCATCTTATGGGCGTGTGGGAGCGGGAGGCGTCCCCTGGGAGGTAGAGGGACGCTTCAGCGGGCCTGGCAGCGAAATGAACGGCCTGTGTATCCGGCGAGAGTAAAGTGGATTTTCGATAGTGGGTGTCCCCAGTAGGGTTTGAGGTAAGTTCTCCTTGCTCCTTTTAGTCACCACATCATTGCCGAGTATTCATCAGGCACCCGGACGCTTTCGGGCACCACAGAGGTAAAATTACTCAGGCCAGCTGAAGGCTTAGGTCTGCCCAGGGTGTGATCAGGGTCTCGGGCCTTCCCGCCGCATGAGAACAGCGCAGGCCGGCAGGTAAACAGGAGCGCCAGGGTGGAGGTGACAGGACGGGGCCACGCAGGCGCACACGACTCGTGCGCGGGTCAGCGGGCCGCGGGGAAGCTGGTGCCGGTGAACCCGGGTCTGTGCTCTGGAAAGGGGCGGTGCGGGGGTGCCGGGCTGGTGGTTGCTGACCGCGCTCTCCCCCCACAGACGGAGTGCCTCAACTACATCCGAGTCCTGCAGCCGCTCAGCGCCACGGCCCTGTACGTGTGCGGGACCAATGCCTTCCAGCCCGCCTGCGAC